>NC_048530.1:854793-1454793 GCF_008121235.1 Drosophila subobscura
GAACTAAAGCGAACTTGCCGGCTGAACGACAACACAACAAACATTTGCAAAAAAAAAGAAATAAATCATCAAAAGAAAAAGAAATAAAAAAAAAAATAAATAAATTAATAAATAAATAACATACAAAAGTGTTCCATGTCTAAAATCCAAACTATGTTTTGTTTTGTAATAATTGCAGTGCGCAGTTCCACAAAAACAGACAACTGCATCGCGCAGAATAGTACGGAGACAAGATATGAAAATAATAACATACAAAATTATTCTAAGTCTAAAATCCAAACTATGTTTTGTTTTGTGATAATAGCAGTGCGCAGTTACACAAAAGCAGACAACTGCAACGCGCAGAATAGTACGGAGACAAGATATAAAAATAATAACATAAAAAATCTTCCAAGGCTAACATTCAAACTATGTTTTGTTTTGTGAGTGCGCAGTGCGCATTTACACAAAGGAGAAATACAACTGAATCGCACAAGATAGTGTGGAGATTGGAAAAATACACACAAATGAATACTCATTAGGTCCAGCGGCTGAAACAGTGTATTCATTTCGTGTTATATGCAGTGCGCATTGACACGGGGGATCGCTGTGAAACGCAAAAGCTCATGACTGCAGTACGCACTAACTGGAGGAGACGCGCAATACAATAGTCTAAGATACAGCAGCTATACTAAACAAACTTAACCCACACATTCTCATACACGATTCCAATTGCAGACAATCTTAAATCCACTTCATTCCAGAAACAATTCAACAACTTAAACATATTGATCCAATACTAAATATAAGATAACACTATAAACAACACACACACAATATTAGCTAACAAGAATAAGTACACTTTGTCAAACACACATACACAATAATTAACAAAATTATTAACAGATTAGTCAACCCCCACGACTAGAAGCAAGACAAGAAGTGCAGTTAGTCTTGAAGATATCAGGGAACCCGACTAGTTCAACAACCATGACGTCGAACCCAAATCCACCCCCACCCAACCAATTAGCCGGTACCACCAACCCAATGGACGTTTTTTCGTCATTAAAAATTCCAGACGCAATTCGTTTTCTCCCAAGCAATGACGGAAACCCCAAAACCCTAAATGAATTCATAATTAATGTCCAGGAAATCCTCTTACTCATCAAGGGAACTGAACAAAATTTCTACTAAGATCTATTAGAAACAAAATAGAAGGAAAAGCAAACGATGCCCTTCACGCATCGGGAGCCAACCTTAACTGGGATGAGATAAAGGACGCCATTATGCTACACTGTTCGGACAAACGAGCCAAACCAACACTAATGTATGAACTCCACGGACTAATACAAAGACAGTTAGCGCTAAAAGAATTTTACGAAAAGGTGACCGAAATTAAAATTGCATTATTCAAGCTCATCGAAACCAAAGAGTCTGAGCCACTCTTAATCCAGACCAAGAAAGAACTCTTCGATAACACTTGCTTAAATATATATTTAAGTGGCATGCGAGGCCCACTAGGGGCAACAGTTAGAGCTATGAGACCTAAGAACCTCAAAGAGGCTTTCGAATGGGCCACGAAGGAAAGACAAATTTATTTTCAACAAAATAAGCGTAGTGCGGACGATAGTTACTCTGGACACAAACCAGAACAGAGGTAAAGAATTGAAAACAAGGGTAACAGCTCATACAGTAACAATCGATTCAACGGAAACAATCAATACAGAAACCATTGTAACAATTCACGAAACAATTCTAACCAAACTAACAACTGCAAAGATAAAACAAGACAGAACTTCGAATATTAACAAAGACAGAGTTCAACCTCAAAACCTAGAAGTAGACACAATAGTTTTCCGAAAAGAAAATAGAAGAAATAAATTAACTCCACGCTTTTCCGAACATAAAGTTTTAGAAGACACCGGTCCTACCATAATATCAACCAAACGACAGAAAATACACAAATCAAAACTAAAGAACAGAACCAAGACCACCAACCCCAACGACCAACCAGTTTAAAAATAAATACTTACAGATTTCCACTTGTTTTCACTCAACGTTCAACGACTTGACCGGGGAGACCATGTGCAAAGCTAGAACTAGGTACGGCTAGGGTAATCAATTCTTAAAAGATACTCTCACATTGCATTTAGACACAAGATCTTAAAAGAAAGCATAGATTAATTTGAAACCACACTTAATAACTTAAAGGGTACCAAATTCTCGGAAGAAGCTTTAGATATTTAACGAGAAGGGACGTGTTAGACGCTTCTTACGCGTCACAACTTTTATACCCGGCACTCAGTACTACATCTGCACCTTAGCGGTTATTTGTCAAATTTTAAATTTTTTCTTCATCTGTCATCTACATCAACAACACTGCCCACGCCAACACGCTCCTTTAGCTCGCCACCCTCCCCTAGAGCAACACACTGCAGAGTCAGGGCAGAGTCGCGGCAGAGGCAGGGGCAGAGACGTGTCAGGGGCAGAGGCCATAAACTGCGCGAAGCAGAGTTTGAATGGGAGAATATGCAAAAAACAAATATAAGCTGCGGGACGGGGTGGGTTTGGCCACTGCAAATTAATTTCTTTATTCTAGCTATAATAATGATCCAATCGGATCCCAATTTGGTGATCTAATAGATATGGCCATTCCCTACGGAATGGCGTTTTTAGTTTTCTGTTTCTTCAAAATTGTAGATTTGGGCTATTGATGGCTCGGCTATTGATGCTGATCAAGAATATATATACTTTATGGGGTCGGAGTCGTTTCCTTCTGTGCGTTACATACATTCACTTTGTGCACAAATACAATATACCCTATTTACTCTTCGAGTACCGGGTATAAAAACCAAATTGTCACAATATTGAAAGACATGAAACATTAGCAGGCACATAAACAAAGAACAAGAAACAATTACCCTATTTAAAACAAAAAGAAAAAGCATATTAATAACAAAATAGCAAATAAGAACACGAATATTGTAAAACATTTAGTAATAAGTGTACATAGTAGTGTAAATTGTACATATGCAAGTCATAAGATATAGAGGGCGCTACGCTATCAACTGCCTAAAAGAGATTTTAAACGGAGAAGTAGCAACCTGCGACGCAACAGAGCAACCTGTCACCAACCATTCGAGATAGACGGCTCTGCTCTAATAAAATATAACAACTGCGTGGTCATTATCAACGAATTAAGCTACTACAATCACTTAGTCGAACAAGAAAAGATCGGTATAACAATTCCAGCACTGAGGACACTGAAGATCAACAACACAATAGAAGAAATCAACCCGGAAAAACTACAACTGGAAAATAAACACAGACGAGAAAAATCTTAAGGATCACAAGACTAACAAGCAACCATTTCTCAGAAGACTACTTACTGCTATTCAACCTGGCAGTACTTTTAGTCTTAACGTCCACATAAGAAAGAGAAGCACCAACTTTATTCCCGAGACACGGCCAACCAACTCCGTTCAGGCCATTCCATCGTTATGGCCTTCACTCCATTCCGGGGGGGAGGAGTTGCCGTTACGGTACCCCCCTTCTAAATCCCATCGAAGAAACGACGTCTGGCAGGTCACTTCGGCAACAGCCGAGTGGATGCCAGCCATCTGGAAAACGACACGTGGTAGACGACACCTGCTAAACCCCTTCGTGAAAAAGACATCTGGCAGGTCACTTCGGCAACAGCCGAGTGGATGCTAGCCAGCTGGAAAACTACACGTAACAAAACGACTTCTGCCAAAACGACAGTTTTGGAGTTTTGGAGTTGGAGAGAAGTTTGACACAGACATTCAACCGAACCAGTAGTACCGGAATTGATCCTGATTAAATAAACCATAAATAAGCAATTAAAACCAGGGACCGAAAATAACAGTTATGAAGGCTAAATTGAAGTAAATAAATCAATGTGAAGGAGATATGTTACAGCAACATAAAATATACAGAAAATTATATTTCAGTCATGGCTATCAATATCAGCCAAAAACTTCTATTTACGATTTATTTATTAAAAATCATAATTAATTCTAATTTTTGATTTTTATTATAAAAATCATAATTAATTCTTATTTTTGATTTTAAAAGAATAAATTAAAAATAACGCTTAATTCTGATTTTTATTGAAAAAATAAAAAATACGTGTTATTCGTAACTTTTATATAAAAAAGTTTAAAATAATTCTCAGATTGCAATTTGTACTTTAAAAGTTATAACAGTTACGGTCTCTGATTAAAACACTACTACAGCTTGTACTTATTTGTAACTCGCGCGAGTTATGATACAAGTGTATCGGTTGAGGTTCCTTGGGAGATTTGTTGCAGGAAAGTGGGTTTTGCGGAGATTAAAACACCCGGAGTGGTTGAGGTTCAAAATAATTCTGGTTCTATATTTCGTTTTTTGGTTTCCAACTTAATTACAATTTGCTGGCATTGCTCTTTTGGCTGGCAGAGAATCTGCTTACTCCCCATTCCTCAATTGAAACGGATTTTTGGTTGCTGAGGTCTGGTATTTGTTTGTGTAAGTTGAGCCGGTGCAACTTTGTTGCGCCGTCGACGTTGTTGACGTTGGGGCCTGCTTATGCTAGCCGAAGTGGTTTCGGCGGGGCGAGGGTGAGGATAGGTGCTGAGGTGGTAACTCCTCCCCCCTCAGTCTGAGCTACCGACCATAACGGAGGAATGGTTGGTGCGAAGGTGGGCGGTGGTGTGGACGTGGGGTTTGAAGTAGTTGTTGCGTAAATGGTCGTCTTTCTTGAAAGGTATACGGTGCATATCGCACCCACCAGTAGTACTCCGAGAGCTGCATATGTTGTTGTAGCCTGTATCGTCATTCCGGTTCGCATTCTTCCGCTTTCCAAGTTAGTTTTGATGTCCTCCATCTTGAGTTCGTGGACCCCCAATTCTTTGGTTGTCCTGTTTTTCTTCAAGAACGTTATCTGTGGAATCTCGAGCTTCCTGTGTCCCACTTCTAGCTGCTCTACTGCCTTGTATTGGATGTTGTTAACTACTGTGGCGCAATCGTTGAAAATGATCATCGCTGATCCGCTGAATATTTCTTCGTGTCCACAATCTGTTTGTATCCTCACCTTCTCGCCGTTGAAAATGGCTATATATCCTTTCTCCGGTTCAAAAATTTCCCTGCGAAGTCCTATATCTTTTGTCTCGCACTCCGTTGCCTCTCCATTCACCAGACTTCTCAGACAACCTTCGTTGATTCTCTTTACACTTTTGTCGTTTTTACATGTATAAAGTTCCCTTATTTGTTGACATTTGTCCTAATAATAATACATTTTGTTGTTATTATAAGCTACAAAATTAGGTGCTATTACAAATTCTGTCTTATTTATAGGTAATGGTAGTATTCTTTTCAGTAAATACATTTCTTTCTTAAAAATTGGTAGGCTTAATGAAAATATTATATCCGTACCATTCATTATGGCTTTCAGCTCTAAAAATTCGTACATGTGTTCTTGTGATAGTATTTGCACCCTTTGGTCTTCTAAATTCTGTGTAATTCTCCGTGATTCTTCTTTATTTAATATGAATTTGGGGATTATTCCTACCCTTGCTAATAATAGGCTCTCCGTTACCTCGTTGAGGTTCATTGCTATCATGTCTATCGTGATTGAAATTCTGTCGATGTATTCTATTCTATAAATTCTTTTGTCCTCTTCCACAAATGTTTTACTTATCCCGTTTTTATAGCTGCTAATAAAAGAGTTCACCCTAACCTGTTCTTCGTTAATATGTTGCGTTAAATTTCTAAACATTATAATGAACCTATTGTCCATGTTCTGGCATGTTCCTATTTCTTCATTTAACCTTCTCTCCTCTTCCTGTACTCTTCTGATCTCTTGTTCTAGTTTATCTGCGTCTAGATTTCCTGTGATTGCTTTTACTACCGAACCTAATCCGTTAATCAATCCCCTCTTACTTCTCTTCCTGGGAGATATCGTTTCTATTCTTCCTTTTACCAGATCTAATTTGTTTTGAAGTGCCCTGACTAAATCTTTTGTTTCGCTGTCTTCTTGTATAGTCCTGAGTGTTTGCTCTATATTGCGTCTGCCATATCTGTGTTTCTACAGCCGTTGTACGCAGTTGTCGCTTGTCTACATCAATTACTGCTCCTATTTGTTGTAATATGTCTATTCCTACCAGTCCATCGAAAAACTGATGAAACTTAAAGAGGAGCAGTCTCATCTCCCCTACTCCTCCTAGTTCTCTGAACATGGCTAAGACTGTCTCTTTCTGTACTTCGTGGGATCGTACGATTGTTTTTATTTTTATTGGCTCTTTTAATCTTCTAATGTGTTCTGCGGGTATTAATTCTGGTCTTATGAAAGAAAATGTGGATCCTGTCCATAAGCATTTTAATATTTTTGTCTGCTGCTAGCCTAACCACTATATAGGGCAGGGTCGACTGATTCTTCTTTTCTCCTAGGTATCCTGTGCTTTGTTCGAGGCTGTCTGGAGAAAATTTCCGTCCTCTTCCTGAATATTGTGTAGCTGACCAACTGCGGGTTGTCCGCTAACTCTAGTTGAGGTACTAGGTGTCTGCTGTGCTGCATACGACTGTCTGGAATTGTTGGAGTTATATGACTGCCCTGTGTTATTTGTCATTCTAGACATCCTTGACTGTCCGATTCTCCCTGCGTCTTGTGGTGCCTGGATCGCTAATTGCTGTTGGCGATTGTTCTGGCCCCAACGCCTTCCATTGTTCTGTTGGTCGTAGCCCCATCTAGGGTTCCTATTCTGCTGGTTCCGACATGGACCCCTAGTGTACCCTGCTTGTTCGTTCTGCATAAAGGGAGCTCCCCTGAAGGGGTTTCCTCCCATTGGGTAGACGAACCCAAAACCTGGCCAACCACTTCCATTATTCATTGAGAACGGCATACCGAACGATGATTGATCGTTGACTCCCCATTGGTACTGTGGCCAACTTGGCGATTCCCGGTGCGCCCCTGGCGTCTGAGTTTCTTTCCTGTCGTGCTCTTGCGCCAAAGGTTCTTTAGTTTCCTTAGCCTGGTTCTCTGTTGTCGGGTACTTTTTTACCTCCTGTTCCGGTCCATCTTGAGTATAGACATTCTTCTCTCTACAGGCTACTTCGTATACCTTTGAAATGTCATCTACATGGATATTTCTAATTGTTAGCCCTATCGGCCCTTTTATAGCCGAGAGGAAGGCGTTTAGTGCTATGTCTTCATACCATTTGGTTTTTTCCTTCCTTAGCAACGAGTTCGGCTCTTTGGCCTTACCCAAGCTGAGCTATGACTCGAACCGCTTCGAGCAACTTTGTGTTGCTGGGTTGGCTCATTTCTAATTGTCCCTGGTTCTCGTCACTAGCTATTGAAGCTTCCGTGTCTACCGGAATAACGCTTTGGTTACTGCTTTCCTTTGACGTATAATCTATTTTGAATATTCTCTTTTCTTATTCTACGTATTTATAGTGTTTGTGTGTATGATGTATATACATATGTATATATATAGCGTACTTATGTATTAGTAGGTATATGTGTACGTGTGTGCGTGTGTACTTAAGCGTTTATACTAGATTTAGTTTGTCCTTGTGTGTCCTTGTGCCCGTGAAATGGAGTCTGCAATTGGTTAAAGTGAGTATTTTTTTCAATCGTAGTTTTCTAATAACATGGTGTGCCGTGGAATGGTTTATTCTTCATTTATAGTTATTCGATCGCCTTATGTGCGTCTTTTTATTTACTTTGTGGCCTTACCTACACGCTGAAGCTAGTCACAGTACTGTGCGTTTCAGTATCTGTGACCAATTGCGGACAGTCGTGTCTCCCTGGTAGCGTTTCCTTGTTCCATCTCCCTGTCACCCCTACACTAGGCGTCCGCACTGTGCATTACAGTACTTTGCCCTACGCATGTGAGTGACTTGGAACTTGTAATCGACTCTTCACTTTTTGTCCTTGTCACCCCTACACTAGGCGTCCGCACTGCGCGTTACAGTACTTTGCCATACGCATGTGAGTGACTTGGATTACGTATCTTCTAATTATATCGCCTCCCTCGCGGAGTCTTGCCCCTCACCATTTTCGGTGTTTTATTCTTTGTCTTTTTTTTTTGCAGTTTATCTTTTCGTGCCGGCCCTGTCTCTATGATGTGTGTGTGTCGACTTCGACCATTCGATGCTCGACTCGACCCGACCGAGTGTTTGGCATCGCTTCCGTCGAACCAAACCGTCGCTGCTGTAGCCCCCTCCGACGACCCGATCATTGGCACAATTACTCATGCACCCGATTCTATGATCGTATCGGCACCTCGGCCTGACGTCGAGCCGACATCAACTGCTCGACTCACACGAACCGCATCCGCTCGAACCGCACTCGGTCGAACCGCAGCCCATCGAACCGTACTCAGTCGAACCACGGCCGATCGAACCGCAACGATCGACCCGCCGCCAATCGAACCTCGTATGATCGAACCGCTCACTCTCGGGCCGCTGTCCACCGCTCAACATTTTTCGACGACACTTTTGCACTCTTTTCTCCTCACTCCTCTCTGACAATTTATTTGCATTATTATGTTTGGTCCGAATAACTCGAATCCACTGCCCTGGCCAATGTGCCATACTATCTCTCTTTTAATGATTGCCCATTTCACTGCTCACCATTGTATTCCTTCACTTTTCGTTCTCCCTTTGAGGGTTTATTACATTTTATTTCTTCTCCATTTCACGTCACTCTACTCGCACGTACATATTTTTTCGATATCTTTCCTTACAGGGTTATCAGTGTCGCTATTTTCCAATACATCTCTTGCGTGATTCTCTCTCGCTGTCTCGGTCCTCTAGGGTCCTAGTTCCTCCAGATTTCCGTCCTTTAACGAGAGTGTCCGACTGCGCCAGTTATGATACAAGTGTATTGGTTGAGGTTCCTTGGGAGATTTGTTGCTGGAAAGTGGGTTTTGCGGAGATTAAAAAACCCGGAGTGGTTGAGGTTCAAAATAATTCTGGTTCTATATTTCGTTTCTTGGTTTCCAACTTAATTACAATTTGCTGGCCTTGCTCTTTTGGCTGGCAGAGAATCTGCTTACTCCCCATTCCTCAATTGGAACGGATGTTTGGTTGCTGAGGTCTGGTATTTGTTTGTGTAAGTTGAGCCGGTGCAACTTTGTTGCGCCGTCGACGTTGTTGACGTTGGGGCCTGCTTATGCTAGCCGAAGTGGTTTCGGCGGGGCGAGGGTGAGGATAGGTGCTGAGGTGGTAACTCGCGCCAAACCAACCGCGGACGAACGGCCACACTAAAACCGCCGCGCGCACAACGCGTTAGGGCTAAATCCAAAAATCCCGAATGCCAACAGCTGATCGCCGGCAATATAAAGAGGATCGCCAGACCGAATCGGGGCAGTCCTTCTGTGCTAGCCTGGCAGTCCACCTTGGATAGCCTGGGACTAACCTCCCAATTTTGCTAAGCGCTGCTAACGACAAAGTATTCTACTTTGCCGAGCGGCCTGCACTCGCCGGAGTGGGCTCCAATCGCGGAGTCCTCGTCAGAGCGTTATCCACTTCTGCAACTCGTCTCCTCGGAGTGTGCTTAACCTCCGCAACGGAATCTTCTCCTCGGAGTGTGTTCAACCTCCGTAACCAAATTTTCTCCTCGGAGTGTGTTCAACCTGCACAACAAACCTCCTCCTTGGAGCGTGTCTAACACCTCCACATCGCCATCTCCGCTCAAAGCGGGCTCTAACCTCCGCCCCACGGAGCAGCTGCCTCCAGCCGAAGGAAGACAGCCGCCCGGCCCACCGAAGGGTCGCACATCCAATACTCTGTAAATTTAAGAACAAATAAAAGCCATACTTCTTTCACCGCCTAAATCCTCGCCTAATTATGGATCTTACGGAAACCTCTCTTTCAGCTACCACATTCAGAAACCAATAAATTTCTGTGAACCCGGCGCGGCGAGCATACCCCGGCCGAAGCGACGTCACAATGTATAATCCTCGTGAGTAAGTGTTTTTTTATACCCGGTACTCGAAGAGTAAATAGGGGATATTGTATTTGTGCACAAACTGTATGTATATATGTAACGCACAGAAGGAAACGATTGTGGTCTGGACGTTGATATGCAATGACTGCTCCATCAAGTAGCCCATGCGACATCAAGCCAAAGCCTGTTACGCGCGGAACCCAGCAGAACGCAGCCCTCCTCCCGCCAAACCGACCGAGGGGCGCTGCCGCATGACGCGCGGCGCGATTAAACGAACCGGTCGCGAGCATGCAGGAAAGATAGATGTTAGGCTAATATTCGAGGAAAATTAGAACTAAACACAACTAAACTAGAGCAACTATAGCTGAGCAATCAAAATTACCAAAGTCAGAAATAAGACAAAGCTAAAATGAAACTAACTACGGGAGAGGTAGGCTAGTATAAGAGATTTAAGAAGAGGAAGGGAGTTAGTCGAGGATATAATGTGATAGAGGGAACTATAATCCGAGCATAAAACCCTGAAGGGTTAGTGCATGGCAATGACAATATGACAATAGTGTATGGAAGATTTATTAGAAGAAGTCTACTACGGTAGGATGGCAGTCTCACAGTTGCATCCCAGTTGAGGCCACGCAGGGCAAAAAGTTTTTCTGCACTGATTCAATACGGTCCTGATGTATGTTGTACTGAGGGCACCATACACATGAGCCGTATTCTAAAATCGGACGAACAAGCGAGATATAGAGAGTCTTCGTTATATAGGGGTCATCAAATTCCTTTGACCACCTCTTTATAAACCCAAGCATACCCATGGCTTTATTCACCATGGTAGAAATGTGTTCAGAAAACTTTAACTTGGGGTCTAGTTTAACACCAAGATCATCCTCTGACGTAATTCTTATGACGTCGCTTCGGCCGGGGTATGCTCGCCGCGCCGGGTTCACAGAAATTTATTAGTTTCTGGATGTGGTAGCTGAAAGAGAGGTTTCCTTCAGATCAATAATTAGGCGAGGATTAGGCGGTAAAAGGAGTATGGCTTTTATTGGTTCTTAAATTTACAGAGTATTAAATGTGCGACCCTTTGGTGGGCCGGGCGGTTGTCTTCCTTCGGTTGGAGGCAGCTGCTCTGTGAGGCGGCGTTTAGAGCCCGCTTGGCGCCCAGATGGCGATGTGGAGGTGTTAGACACGCTCCCAAGAGAAAGATTTGGTTACGGGCGTTGAACACGCTCGTAGGAGAAGATTTGTGCGGAGGTTAAACACACTCCGAGGAGAAGATTGTTGCGGAGGTTATACACACTCCGAGGAGAAGATTTGTTGCGGAGGTTATACACACTCCGAGGAGACGAGTAACAGAGATGGAGCCCACTCTGGAGACGGTTCCGAGCTGGGAGTCCACTTCTGGTGGGGATTCCGAGGTAGAAGTACACTCGGGGAAGGATTCAGAGGTGGAGCACGCTCTGGTGGGGATTCCGAGGTAGAAGTACACTCGGGGAGGAGGATTCAGAGGTGGAGCACGCTCTGGTGGGGATTCCGAGGTAGAAGTACACTCGGGGAGGAGGATTCAGAGGTGGAGCACACTCTGAGGGCGGTTATTTATTACAGGCCTACTGTTCATGCCGAAAAGCATTCACCATGTTCTCACGCTACACAAACACAACAAAAACAACAAACTCACCTATAACCCAAAAGCTCTAAGCCGAGCAGCGGCCTGCGCGCCCAACTAGAGTAGAAGTAAGCATAGAATAGAAAAAACAGTGTCACGAATAAACTGAACATATACGCACGCGCGCTGTGTTATTACTTCGTCAAAATCCCGCGACTTTCCCCCAATTACCAGAAGCACTTTGAAGGAGGAATAAAACTCGGAACTTACTGGCAAGAACCTCCCCCCACAAAACATTGGTCCTTCGAGCTGGATATTCATCATTGGATTTTTTATCGTACGACGAAAAATCAAGGAGATCATCCCCAATCCGCTTCGCCCCAGCTTGCTCCAGAGAAATTGCCATATTTAAGTACATAAAACCCGTTCAATTCCTCAATTTGTCATATTGCCTAAGATTGGCCACCATTTTCCAACCGAAACGGTTCTGTGTATAGTGTATAGTGTGTGTATAGAGTGTATGTAAAAAAGTGAAAAAGTGCAAGTGAAGACGAGAAGAACCGCTATTATCTCCATTTTTTTTTTTTTTCTTTCCAAACTGGCAAACGAAATATATGTGTATTCCAAATATAAGTTTTTCCGCCAAAAATCGTACAAGTGCATCAACCCTTCAGCCGCACATACATATCTTATGTACGTACATCCATACATATGTACATATACATATACATAGGCACACGCAGATCTCCGCTAATTCCATTCCGCTTAGAGAAGCACTGCATCGAACATCGATGCAACATCGAACATGTTGGAATGGTGCGACTAGGTTGTTGGCGACTATGGGGTCCGCCTAGAAGAAGTGAGGACCGGGAAAAGGTACGGCTAGAATGCGAGCGTTGCACCAAGGCTCTCAATGACACTGAACCCGATGGTGATGCGATGCAATCCATGCAAGCCAAATATGCGCATTGCTACTCAGTATATGAGAGGTGCGCTACAAGCCTACTTCAAATCGAGAGCGCTTCGGCACCTAAACATGTTTGCCTTCCTGGGCACTAATAAAGCTCGTGCTTTGATCGATTCTGGGTCAGAGGCTACGTTCATCTCAGGCGTCTCTTCAGAATCATCCTTTTTCCGTTTCAACCAGTTCAAGTTCAAGTTGAGGGCTTGAACCAAGCAATCGCCGCCAGGCCTCAGAAGATATGCCACTTCCAAATCGGTTCTCCATCCAAACCGAGAGTTCATGTAGAAACC
Source organism: Drosophila subobscura (assembly GCF_008121235.1). Classification (NCBI taxonomy): domain Eukaryota; kingdom Metazoa; phylum Arthropoda; class Insecta; order Diptera; family Drosophilidae; genus Drosophila; species Drosophila subobscura. The sequence goes on from NC_048530.1 coordinate 867,582, forward strand.
TCGGCATTCGTGCGGTTTCCAAATGTGGCAGGCGCCTTTACCTTCGTATCCAATTCCGCAAGGTTTCATAAAGGACCTGCCAAATCTTCCGTTGGTTTTGCCCCTTCTTTTCCACAAAAGTTCGCAGATAGATGTGCTCCTAGGTGCAGATATCCTTCCATCCATTTTGGTTTGGCGGCTCTCAACACAACATTTGCGGATCACTGCTCGGTCAAGAGACCATTTTGGATGGATCCTTACAGGACCTGTAGCTGAGTCAACTCGCACCTCAATTTCCTCATTTGTTACAAGGATAAATGTCAGCGCAGAACAGCGGTTAAAAACCTTCTAACGAAGTTTTGGGAGGTGGAGGATCTTCCAGCCAGTAGGGTTGAAGACTCTTCGGAGTCCCTCTGCGAGGATAATTTTGTTCGAACCACCCGTAGAGATGCAAGTGGGAGATATACGGTGTCGTTGTCGTTGCCCTTTCGGAATCCCTGAATGCATAAACCTAGGGCATTCCAGATCAATCGCGCTAGCTCAGTTCCTGAAAAACGAAAGTCGGTTGAAACGAAACGTTCCGTTAAAAGAGCAATACGATGGAGTCCTCCAGGAGTACCTAGACTTAGGTCATATGCGCCAAGTGCCACCAAGCAACGATTCCGACAACTTCTATCTGCCCCATCACGCTGTCCAAAAGCCGGACAGCACCACTACAAAATTGCGGGTAGTCTTTAACGCCTCCAGTAAGTCCTCGAACGGCAACAGCTTAAACGACATTCTCCATCTAGGACCTGTTCTCCAATCCGATCTAACCATTCAGATACTGAAGTGGCGGTTCTTCCGACATGTCTTTGGTGCTGACATCACAAAAATGTATCGACAAATTACTCTCGACCCTTCGCATACAAGATTCCAACGAATTCTGTCTAGGAATATAAATGGCGAGCTCTGTGATTATGAGCTTACCACTGTTACGTTCGGGGTAAACTGCGCTCCATTCTTGGCCATTCGTGTGCTGAAGGAACTTGCGCAAGAAGTCCTAAAGCGATTCCCACTGGCAAGCGACATCATATCCAATTCGATGTATGTCGACGATGTGCTGGCGGGTGCCCATACAATACAAGGTGCAATTGCATCTATAAAGGAGCTTCGCGCTGCACTTGACAGTGCGGGTTTTCCGCTGAGAAAGTGGACTTCGAACGCAAAGCCGGTCCTCCAGGACATTCCTACGGACCATTTACTGTGTGCCGATTTCCTTGAGATGGAGGACTCTAGTTCCGCGAAGACCTTAGGCATACGGTGGCGAAATCTGATAGTGATGAATTCTTTTTCGGCCATCCGAGGTAGCCATAAGCTCCTCTTACACAAAAAGAGAAGTTCTATCCCAAATATCCAAAATATTCGATCCAACAGGATGGTTGGCTCCCTTCATAGTCCGAGCAAAGATCTTTATGCAGGAAATCTGGCTTAAAGAGCTCGGGTAGGATGACTCTCTGCCAAAAGACCTCCTTACAAAATGGCAGGACTTCCTCCTTAGCTATCCTGCTCTTCAACAAATTCGCATACCGAGATGGGTGCAGTATCACCCTCTCACGAAACTACAATTTCATGGGTTTTGTGACGCATCCCAGCGCGCTTTCGGCGCAGCCATCTACGTTCGTGTAGAGAGGGACAACCAGGTCTCCGTCCATCTCCTAACAGCAAAAACGAGAGTTGCTCCTGTGAAGACCGTGTCTTAGGTCCACGTTTGGAGTTTTGTGGGGCCGTTCTTCTCGCTGAGCTGTCCTCGTCTCTTCTTCCTCAACTGTCCCTTGATAGCTACGAATGCTTTTATTAGACAGACTCCACAATTGTGCTAGCCTGGATTAACAAAGATCCATGTCGATGGACAACCTTTGTGCCAACAGGGGTGACTAGAATCACCCAGTCCGTCATCCCGGGAACGTGGTCTCACGTAAGATCGGAGCACAACCCCGCGGATCTAGCTAGCAGACGGGGTTTCTTTCCCAAGATTTGGCGAGCAGCAATCTATGGTGGCATGGGCCAGAATGGTTGAAACTCAGACAAGACCAATGGCCTATCCCAGCTGAACCTCCACATGAGACGGAACTGGAGCAACGCACGGTGAAGACAACTTGTCCAAGCCGTCCCGGGAACCCAACGTCATCGAACGGTTCTCAGAGTTCGGAAAGGCCATGAGGGTCCTATATTTTTTGTCTTCCGTTTTATAAAGCGGTGTCAGAAGCCCGATACTCTATTTCCAGTCCAGCTCAGTAGTCTTTCTCTCTCCGAGACTCAAGAGCGTATGGTCATCTGTGCTCAACATGCCGAGTATGCAAAAGAATTTCAGCGCTTGCTAGACGAGCAGTCACTTTCAGTGTCCAGCACCATCAGTAACCTCAACCCCTTTATCGAAGTGAAGACGACTATTAATGCCTTCCGAGGCTGTTTTTATTGATTTATCGACAGAAATTGCAAACCCAGCTTATGGGGAACTTGCCCAAGGAGAGGACATCCTTCTCTCGTCCATTTATTCGAACGGGTGTCGATTTTGCGGGACAGTTCGATGTCAAGACATACACTGGGTCGAGCCTGCCGTATAACAAGCGGGATATGTTTGTGTCTTTGTGTGCTTCAGCACGAAGGCGATCCATTTAGATTCAACCTCAGATCTCACAACCGAAAGGTTCCTCGCCGCCTTTCACCGGTTTGTGGCTTGTCGGGTTGTCCTCGCAAATATACTTCCGACAATGGAAAAACATTCGTAGGGCCCTCAAAAAGCCCTGTCCCAGGATTTTAGTAGCCACAAGTCCCGTGTTTTATTTCCGCAAATCCTCAACAGAACCTCACGTGGAGGTTCAATCCTCCAAGCGCACCTCACATGGGTGGCTTGTGGGAAGCATTCTATGGTGTGAAAAGTTTCAAGACGCTTTTCTACAAGTCCACGTCGACCTCGAAGTATACTTATGAAGAGTTGTCGACCCTGCCCTCTCCAAGATTGAATTGTGCTTGAATTCGCGGCCGATTTCTCCCATGTCAGAAGATCCGACTGATCTCCTAGCCCTCAGTCCAGGCCACTTTCTCGTTGGCGGTCCGCTGATCTCCATTGCAGAGCCAGAAATAAAAGAGGAAGCTGGGTCAATAATCAATAGATGGCAGCGTCTGAAGGCTCAAAACAAGCAGTTTTGTCTCCGTTGGAAAGACGAATACCTCAAAGTTTTGGACGTACAAAAGGAATAAGTGGCAAATCCCGACAAGAAATCTTCGGAGGCAGGCGACATGGTTGTCATCAAGGAAGACAACCTTTCTTTCAATGAATGGCGCCTAGGAAGAAGTGAGCGAACGCATCCAGGGGTCGATGGCATGGTCCGCGTGGTCGACGTTTTTTTGTCCGCGGCACCATTAAGCTGCCAGTAGCAAAAACTCATTCTTCTTCCGGTAGACAGTGCTGTCCACGTCCCAGTATCCAACTAACCAATATGTTTGATTTGTTGTTTGTTGAAAATGATCCATCCGCTAATATTCCACGATCTCTTTTTAAGGGGCATGACACCTCGCCAACGTCCAGTACAGCGCAACCAGCCAGGGGATCCAACAGCTTCCGCTGTCGGGTCTGCCGAGGAGTTCTGGGGCTAAGGAAGTGCCAACGGTTTCTGAAGCTCACCGCGGAGAACCTGTTACGGGCAGTGCTAATTAACAAGAACTGCCAAAATTGCCTGGCTCACCACTCCTTCGGTCGCTCATGCCGAAGCGGCGACAGATGCCGGGTGTTCGGAAAAGGCGTTGCCTGATTCCTCCACCTGGGCGGATCGCGCCAGACTTCACGTCCGAAGTCACGTTCACTTCCATCAAGGGAAGACTCTCCACCAGTGAGATCAACCTCCAGATCCGCTGCTCCTCCGACGACTTTGGCATTGCTCCTGCAATCCAGGAGCACCAGCATCCTTCCGACGGCATGGGTCGTCGTCGATACTGGGCACAAGACCTTCGAAGCTGGCGCACTTATTGATCCGTGCAGCCGAACTAGCTGCATCAACGCATCATTGGCAACGGCTTTTGGGCTTTCCGTCACTCGCGTTGGTGCCGAAGGTGCTTGCACCGCTTTCATCCAATCAAGGACGAGGAGCGATGTCAGGCTGGAGGTTGTGCTGTCTGTGCGACCTCAACTCCTAATAAGGACTCCGGCGAGACCCTTGGGCGACCATGTCAAGGACCACTTCGCCAACATGCACTTGGCAGATGAGAACTTTCATCGGCCGAGCACCGTTTCATTGGTACTGGGGGCAGATGTCTACCCCAAGATTATTCTGCCGGGAGTGATCCCAAGCACAGAAGGCTTCCCTGTGGCCCAGAACACGGTGTTCGGATGGACCCTTTCCGGAACATGCAGCACGGCTTAACGAAGTAACGAATGTCCTCCCCCGTTCCTGGGCGCATCCTTCTTGTTGCAATTATATTGCAAGAGGGGGAGGATGTTCATGCCGAAAAGCATGCACCATGTTCTCACGCTACACAAACACAACAAAAACAACAAACTCACCTTAAACCCAAAAGCTCTAAGCCGAGCAGCGGCCTGCGCGCCCAAGTAGAGTAGAAGTAAGCATAGAATAGAAAAGCTAGTGTCACGAATAAACTGAACATATACGCACGCGCGCTGTGTTATTACTTCGTCGAAATCCCGCGACTTTCCCCCAATTACCAGAAGCAATTTGAAGGAAGACTAAAACTCGGAACTTACTGGCAAGAACCTCCCCCCACAATCATGTGGCTCGTCGGCTCTGCTTACAAGAAATTGGGAAGTTAATCCCAGGCTCTCTGTGGTAGACTACCAGGCTGTTCGAGATGAACTGCCCTGATTCGATCTGGCGGCCCTCCTTTTATTGCCGGCGATCCGCTGTTCTGCGTACTGCGCCCGGCTGTTTAGTGTGGCCGTTCGTCAGAATACTGTGTTTTCTTGGTATATTCGGTATTTATTCAGTGGTTTTATATGTTTCGATATCTTATATCTCTACATTGTTTATTCAGTGTTCTTCTCCTTCAGTGGCTTTCTTCTTCAGGCTTGGTTCTCTTGTTGTTTATATTTATATACCAATATCTATATTCTATACTCTATCTTCAGTGTTCTGCTCCTTCAGTGGCTTCTTCTTCAGGCTTTGTTCTCTTATTGTAATATCTATGCTAATATGTATGTGCGTGTATGTTTATATATGTACATTGTGGCGCCGGCGCTTGAGGCTGCGGCGCTGGGCGTCACACTCCCCCCTCCTCTTCTAGGGGCGCGCGGTCGTTGGGTCATCACTTGCTGGACGTGAACCACTTGCCGATGTTTACGTGCCCGGTTCGTCCGATTCTCACCCAGCATTTTTCTTCTTGGTTTGTCCCCCGCCAGATCTTGAACCTTTTTTGTTCGTGGGCCCGTCGGTCGGCTCTCCTCCTTTCGATTGTGGCGACGTGTTCTCTGTCCAATTTTGTATCGGCTGCCACCTCCCATAGGTCTGGAATGGTGATGCCTTCTGGTGCCCGTTGTTCCATGGGTATGGCTGTGTCTTCGTCGGTGGGGTGTGTGTCCGTGTCCAGGTCCAAAATGTCGGCGTCTTCCTCCTCCTCCTCCACCTGCTCAGCCCAGCTGATCGGCTTTGGAGTTGTGAGCTTTTGTTGCGTTGCCCAGCTTATCCGTCTTTTCCCTTGCGTGGGCGCTGCTTCGGTCGTTGCCGCTGGTCCCTTCTTCTCTGTTTGGCCTTCCTGGCGTTTCCTTGTTGGGGCCGTCACCCTGGTGCTAGATACCTTCATCCTGGCTCCCTTCGTCGGTTGTGCCTTCATCATTATCGCCATTTTTCCCTCCGCTTGCTTGGCCAGCATTCTCTCCCTGAACTTCTTTGCCGACAGATCAAATTTCTTGTCCATGTCTCTGAAATGAAAGAGAGACATTGGTGTTATTTCTTCTGTTTTCTCCTCCTCGATCGCTGCGGTTTTTAGTTGGGATACGTGTGCTCTTATTCGTTTGTTAGTAGCGTTGACTTTGACTGTTACTATGACTGGGGATATTAGTTCTAGCACCGTGCACGGCCCGTCGTACTTTGGTTCGAGTTTTGCCGTCGTCTTATCAATTTTCTTCGACAGTGGATGTGTTCTGACCCAAACTATTTCCCCCACTTTTTGTTTCCAGTCCCTTTTCCTCATGTTATAATGTCGTGTCTGATTGGCCGCTGCTTCCTCCATATTTTGCCTCGCCAATGCTTCTACCTGTTGTCGTTGTTCCGTCTCCCCTTCTTGCATATTGTTCACCCCGGATCCCTGTGTGACTTCGTCAAATAGGTTTCCTGGTAACCTTAGCTCTCTGCCATATAGTAAATATGCTGGGCTGAATCCCGTTGACTCTGACTTGCTGCTATTTATGGCTAGCGTTAATTCCGGTAACTGTTCATCCCATCTGTTGTGTTTTCCGTCCGCGAACTGTGCGATCATTGTTTTTATTGTTCTGTTTGCCCTCTCCGTTGGGTTTTCTTGCGGTGTGTAAGGCGCTGTGTATATGTGTTTCACTCCCCATGATTCCAGTACCTTTTTTGTTTTATTGCTTGTAAATTCCACTCCGTTGTCCGAGATTAGCTGCTTCGGTGCTCCTCCTCGCGCTAGTAATTTCTCGCGGAACGCTTTTAAAAAAATATCAGCTGTTGCCTGTCGCGCAGGTGTGACCTCCACCCACTTCGAAAATTTATCGATAAACACGATCATTACCGTGTTGCCGTGTGATGATCTTGGCAACGGCCCCACGAAATCTACGCATATCGTCTCCCATGGTGCGTTTGCTATCTTTGTTAGCATTTTTCCCGCTGCTGCCTGTTGTGATACCTTGTACATTTGGCAACTATCGCATGCTCGTACAAATTGGGTGACATCTTGACTTAGGCGCGGCCAGAAGTATCGCTGTCTTATTCGATGTTTTGTTCTTCTGATGCCTAGGTGTCCGGCCGTTGGGCTTGAATGATTTTCCCTGAGTACACGGATCCTCTCTTGTTTCGGTACGCATAATTTCCATGGTTGACTGTCATCGTCCGTTTGGCTGGGTATGTGTCTATACAGGCGTTCGTGCTTTATCGTATAGTCTGGTGCTTCTTTTGGTGTTGTTGCCACCTGGTTCCATTTTGCTTGGCACCATGCGCAATCCACTACTTTTGTTCCTCTGAGTTCTTCGCGTGGTAAGCGGGATAGTCCGTCCGCCACTGCATTCAGCTTTCCCCTCCTGTATCGGATCTCGAACGTGAACGGTTGAAGCCCCAATGCCCATCTTGCTACTCTTCCTGATGGACTTTCTATGGAGTTCAGCCATTTCAGTACTAGGTAATCCGTAACTACTATGAACTTGTACCCCTCCAGGTACATTTTCATTTTGTGGATGCTCCAGTATATTGCGAGACATTCCTTTTCCGTGGCCGAATATCTGGTCTCTTCGCTTTTCAGTTTCCTGCTTGCGTATGCGATTACGTGTTCCCCGTCTGCGTCCTCTTGAGTTAAAACTGCGCCGATTCCACAGTCGCTAGCGTCGGTTTGTAGTATGAATTGTTTGCTGAAGTGGGGACAGGCCAGTACCGGTGCTTCCGTCAGACTACGTTTTAATTCGTCAATGCGTTTTGATGCGTGTCATCCCAAACGAATTTCTGCCCTTTCTTTAGTAAGTTCTGTAGTACTTTCGCCCGCTCTGTGAAGGCTGGCACGAATCTACGGTACCATGATGCTAATCCCAAGAAACTGTGAAGTTGTTTCGCTGACTTTGGTGCAGCTAGGTCCTTGACTGCTGCTACTTTCTCCGGGTCCGTGTGTATTCCTTCCTCGCTTACCATATGCCCTAGGTATTTCAGCCTCCTTTGGAATAAGTGGCATTTGTTCGGGTTGATGCGTAGGTTCGCCTTTCGGAGTCTTTCCAAGACCTCTTGTAACTTTTGCTTGTGTTCTTCCCCTGTCCTACCGATTACGATTATGTCGTCCAATGTAAGCATACGTAAGGATATGTAATACTTTTTCACTTTATATTTTAGTATCGTTTATTTAGTTGGGAGCAGCGAAGGTGCCGCTTCCAACGTTCAGTTGATTCTGAATTTTACATTTGTCCTAGGTTCTAAGTAAGCCTAAGTCTGATCGCTGCGCTGCCCACAGTTGGACAGCAGAGAGACGGTTATGTATTTGTTATGCGCCGTGTATATGCATATGCTCGAGTTATAACTGTGATATAACTCATAACTGTGACTCTCTCTGGCTATACTCTTGGTACAGTAAATATTCGATATATATGCATACTACATCTCCCTCCTTTTGAAAAATAACGTAATATTATGAAGTTATTTTATATGTATACTTTACTTAAAAGAATAGTTTTAATTAACAAATGAAAATTTTGTTAACAAAATTGTTTTTGTTAATTAAAACTATTCTTTTGTTTTTATATATTTTCAAAGAAAATGAAATTAAAAATAATATTTGTATGTAAAAAAAAATTATTTATGTTTTAGCATGGCCATACTAAATACAATTAGGAAATAAACATTTTTAACCTATCCTTATGGACTTTTTGTTTTTTGTTTTTATTATTCGTTATTATAATGTTATTTCTATCTCCTATTTCCGTTACTTTGTACGGACCAGTATATTTATAATCTAACTTATTACCTGTTTCATTTCTCAATAAGACTTTATCTCCTACTGATATGTCTATGTTGTTCATTTTCTGATCATATAAAATCTTATTATTTTTCTTATTTTCTTCTATCATTATTCTGGCTCTTTTGTATGCTACTTCTAATCTATATTTACTTTCCTTAGCATAGTCATCTATATGTTTATATATATGTCATATATATGTTATTGTGTTTACCGAAACCTGGTTAAAGCCGGACATTCTTAGTTCCGAAGTTTTGGCAGATAGGTACACAATTTAATTTTTAAATAATGGCTATGTTGTACCTGAGACTGAAGAAACAACATCGAGAAATTCAAAATATTATTGTCTAGCTTACTGAAAATGGCTATACGACATCTTAAACTGCCGAAAAACTTGGCATTAGCCAATCGGTGGTGATCATAGTGGAAACTATGCGATATTTTGTCCCGAAACAGCAAGTCCAAGGTCGCCCCTGCACCCAAATGCTAGCCTTATAATGAGCAAAATTAAAAAGTGCAAAACTGAGTACATGCGAGTTTTTATACCCGGTACTCCTAGAGTAAATAGGGTATATTGTATTTGTGCGAATAACGGTTGTATGTAACGCACAGAAGGCAACGTTTCCGACCCCATAAAGTATATATATTCTTGATCAGTATCAATAGCCGAGTCTATGTCTGTCTGTCTGTCTGTCCGTCTGTCCGTCCTGATGAGCGCCTAGTACTCAGAGACTATAAGAGCTAGAGCCACCAAATTTTGCATCCAGACTTCTGTATGCTCACACTGTTACAAGTGTATTTCAAAAATGAGCCACGCCCCCTTCCGCCTCCGCAAAAGGGCGAAAAACTCCCAAATCTACACAATGAAGAAATTACTTTGCAGTGGCCAAACCCACCTAGTCCCGCAGCTTATTGCAGCACACTCTGATTCGCGCTGTTTATGGCCTCTGCCCCTGACACGTCTCTGCCTCTGCCTCTGCCGCGACTCTGCAGTGTGTGTCTATAGGGGAGGGTGGCGAGCTAAAGGAGCGTGTTGGCGTGAGCAGTGTTGTTGATGTAGATGACAGATGAAGAAAGAATTTAACAAATAACCGCTAAAGTGCAGATGTAGTACTGAGTGCCGGGTATAAAAATTGTGACGCGTAAGAAGCGTCTCACACGTCCCTTCTCGTTTCTATTATGTCGCATTAAAAAATACATACAACACTAAATTTTGACCCTTTTATCGCCAACCCCAAAGTAATTTAATCATTTTTCATCCCCGGTCGACAACTGATCAACGATCTAACCATAACATTCAGCGATGCAATGTACAATGAAGCATTAATTGCTATTGAGGATCTTTGCATTGTCATTGCCAACTTACCACTCAGTCATTTCGGTATAAATTCGCCAAATCGAACTGCATCTTATTATTAAATACTGAAATGAATCGTGAACTGCAGTACAGCACTGTAGAAATGGCAGCGATTGTTGCACGCGATGTCCCACTAATGAATGAGGAACAAAGAACCATTTATGATCGCATTATGCTCGCAGTTTCAGCTGGACAAGGTGGGTTCTTCTTTTTGGATGCACCGGTTGGAACTGGCAAAACATTCGTTATTTCGCTAATTCTTGCTGAAATACGATCAGATAATGGCATCGCATTGGCCGTTGCATCATCGGGCATTGCAGCCACTTTATTAGATGGAGCCAGAACAGCTCATTCAGTATTTAAGCTGCCACACAAACATTCGCTTGAGTCGTGGAACAGGACATTGAAAGATATTAAAAACAACGACAGACTATTTGGGAATCATTTACAAAATAAATCTAGTCGTTGCAGCTAATGGGGATGTAATGGGATGTTGATTTAAAAAAATATCTTTAGAAATATGTATTTAGAACAGGGCTCGGCACCCATACCTCGCGCTTCGTTTTGGCGCTCGTGTGCGAAGACAGCACGCAAAACGGTACTCCGAAAGACATTGGTTTTGGTACCAATCACTGTAATACACGTGTACGTGAGCGGCAGCTCCGCGGCAGAGCCATGAAGTAATTATATAAGCATCAAGCAACTATACAAGGAGGTCTCGTCGTCGGCAGCGTTCCTCGTGTCATTTCCCTTTGAGTTCAGTGCTTCAGGCGCACACTCCATTGTCGTTTCACTCACACTTACTGCGCAGAACCCTTTCACTCGCACTCACAAGCAGCATCCATACGTGACAAACGGGCCCGACGGCACCTCTTTATATAATTGCTAATGCTGTGCGTTGGGTCCGTGACCATGCCATGTAAAAAGTGTCACGCCAATCGCTGCTGAAGCAAACAATTTGCGAGCGGCGGCTTTGGCTGCTGTTGTTGCTGCTGTGCCAGCAGTTTTGAAACAAACTGTTTTTAATGGCTATTTCCCTTGCCGCTTCTCGCTTTTTGGCTGTTGTTGCATTGTAAATGCGTCGAAGAGAAATAAATGTAACCGCAAAAAAGCGAATAAACACACACACGGAAAAGTGAATGGATAAATCTATTAAAACCAGTGCCGCCCAGTCGGACTTAGTTGCTTCCAAACAGTACTTCTGTATCGCTCCCTTTTCCCCTAAGCATGAGTACACTATGCGTGAGGTTTTCAATTCAAATTTACAGGGGGTGAAACACGCGGGAATGAGTCCTTTTTACAAACGGTACTCGAAGAGTAAATAGGGTATATTGTATTTGTGCGAAATAACTGATGTATGTACCGCAGAGAAGGAAACGTTTCCGACCCCACAATGTATATATATTCTATTCAGCATCAATAGAGCAATCGATATAGCCATGTCTGTCTGTCCGTCCGTCCGTCAGTCTGTCCTGATGAGCGCCTAGTACTCAGAGATCATAAAAGCTAGAGCCACCAAATTTTGCATCCAGACTTCTGTATGCTCACACTGTTACAAGGGTATTTAAAAATAAGCCCCGCCCCCTTCCGCCCCCGCAAAACGACGAAAACCTCCCAAAGCTACAAATTTGAAGATAAAAGAAAACTAAAAATGCCATTCCGTAGGGAATGACCATATCTATCACCGAATTGGGATCGGAGAGGATCATTATTATAGCCAGAATAAAGAAATTTATTGGCAGTGCACTATGGGTAAAAAGCCTGAATTTTTGTCATTTATGTAATTTTTTTTTGGGTAAAATATTTGAATGCGACTTAACTTTTCTGATTCCTAAATACCCAGATAGAACAAAACTGGTTTTAGAAGATTTTTACCTAGAGTAAAAAACATATAGAGTGGTCAGAGCACAGAAAAACCTGCTGCCTAATCAGTTTAGTGGATTGGCTCCCAGAGAGAGAGAGCTTGGCGTTGGCTCTCTTGAGCATTGAACGCAAAGCGACTCTCGCAAAAACAAAGTTGTGTTTCCTCTTCAAGTCTGCTTCGCAATTTAATGTGTGCGGTGACACATATGTACATATGTACATACATGATGGCAATGCGTGTAACCATTCTCGACTTCATATGCTTTTTCATTTTTAGCGCTTGAGACGTTTTTGGCATTTTTATCTTGCTTCTGAGATCACATACCCTTCCTTCAAACTTGCGACTTTATGAAGCAGCTTGAGCCAAATAAAAAATAAATTGATTTTGTGTATCCTCTCTATGCTCATATATTTCTTAAATACATTTAGGACGAAAGGGATAAACGGTTATAAACATCTAAATATGTATACATATAACAACAATTGACTTGGCGTTGCAAATATTTTCCATTAGAGTATTCAGCGTACACTGTGTGAATAAACATAGAGAAAAACAAATAAATTCTTTTTCGGCACAGCTGCCATGTCTCCACTTATAACTCTATGTTTATTGGTTTCGATTAGGTAAAGATTTTAACGTAATTTTGCGGTGCCCAATTTAAAAACAAAAAATTCAACAAAATTCTAGAAGTAGATTAATTTTTGTGATTTTAAGACTTTAACATTTTTATTTTATATGAGCTCCTATTTGCCGAAGTACCTAATAATTTTTCCGAAAGCCATATGCTGTTCTTTCGAAGCAGAACGAGCAAAAAATAGCTTAGAATACATTTTCTATGTGCACTGCAGACGTGTGTTTTCGAAAACCAATCGCTAAATCTCACATTGCTTTCCGTTTTAAAATGCATTGACTTCTTACATAACTGCTCGCATAAGCTGCGCTTGTTAACAGTGACCGAACTATCTAAAATTAATGCTTTAAATATAAGGCAACAACTTTGCCTCAGATATGTTTATGAAGCTTCTACAGCCTTCCTGCCAAGTTTTGTAGAAAAGATAGCTCGATCCTAGCTCATTTTGCAATATTAGCTTGTTTGTATCCTTACCTACACCGCCTCCGATGATCCTATTGGGCTTTGAGGTGGCTCAGAGGGGGCCTAGCTGAGGCCACCGGACGGGTCGCAGGTTGCGGATAGCGAACGGCCTACCCCAGTGGGTAGGTCAGCTGCGAATAGGCGGGCATCCCAAAGAGCATAAACTAAGTTGGCTCTGAGGGAGAGTACCGAAAATAAGCAGTCCCGGACAGCCAGCGGGTGTTCGCGACGCAGCAACACTGACGATGCGCTTGTGGTGCCGCCTCTCATTAAGTAGCTCACACAATCCCATCCCTACACAACACCTACCCACATCCTAGCCCCAACACTCACCTCACACCGGGCCGGACTAAGGTGTCACTCGACCCGTGCCAAGAGTCAGCCTGGCTGGGGCCCGGTATAAACACTAGCCCAGTCGTGAACGGAAAGCTCAGGGACCTGGCAGCCCCTGTTCTAATTATGCCTTACCCGGGTAACGCAGAGCTCTGCCGGGGTGGACCGTTCCCCTTCTCTGCAGCTCGTGGGAACTATATGGATAAATCACAAAATATTGAAAACAAAAAAAATAAAACGAGAGAGGCACTCCCCAAATGCCTACAGGGAGAAATCCCAAGCGGGAGAAGGCAGCGGCCCAAAGGCCTGGCCCGATCCGCTCAGACGCAGGAAAGACCTGCACGGTGAAGGACGCGGGTATGAATCCGGGTGGATCCCATCCCAAACCTGGGATGGGTGGAAAGCCAACACCCAAAACTGATACCAGAGGGCAGAAGCAATATTGCGGCTGCTCAACCTTCCGGTGAAGCGGCGGGTGATGACTTTACCATCAACCAGCGTCGCCAAGAAGTACAGTTATGCCGAAAATAGGAGTGCTGGGCACAACTCCGTCGGCAGAACGCCTGGCAGTCCAACAAACTGGCTGAAAAAGTAGAATGGGCCTCGGCGGTGTTGCCCAACTTCAGTGTGGAGCCACAGAAGGTGGCCGCACAACCGAAGAGGCAACGCTCTCAAGAGACGCCCGGACCTGCCGCGAAGCGATCCAGGGTTCTACCTAATGTATCCTTCGCGCAGATTGCCAAGGAGAGGACGCTGATAGGCGTTCTCGATAAAGGCAGCGCGGAGGGGAAAATACCCAGAAGCCAATGGAAGTGGGTGGAAGCGGCACTGGCCGACCGCTGCTTCGAGCTTCTCGAAAAGGATCCCGGGCCACCCCAGTCTGCAAAGACATGGGATGGTTCCAGGGAAACATAAAAGTGGTAGCCTGCGAGGATGAGCGCTCCGTAAAGCTATACAAAGCTGCGGTGGCGCAAATCGGTGAAGTCTACGCAGGGGCGAAGCTCGTCGCTGTGGACTGGAGCGAGGTGCCAAGTAGGCCAAGGGCCCGTATATGGGTACCGGCCACGTTCAAGGAGTCCGAGCGGATCCTAACAATGTTGCAGAGATGCAACCCCACACTGCCAACCTCAGACTGGAAGGTGGCTAAAGTGGAGGCATCAAAGGGCCCCACAAATCAGGCGGTTGCGATCCCCGATCGAGGCAGCCAGGGGAGAGCTTAACTTCGGGTTCAGCTCGGTGACCATGAAGGTTTACAAGTCGGATGCAGCGGCCGAGGCGCGTTCTGTCAACAACCCAGTTGAGCAGGACGTTGCCTCGGAGATCGAGGCACCGGAAGTAGACCCGGAGCCGGAGCCGGCCCTAGAGAGCTACTCCTCGGAGACGGAGCTGCTGCTCGATTTTGAGGCGATGTGTCGGGACGACATCCTCGACGACTCGGACGCCGATATAACAGTGGTGGAGAATGACTCTAATGAAGTCTCTGAGGCTTCTGCAGATAAACCTCCACCACTGTAAAGCAGCATCCGCTGCTCTTATACTCCGCTTAGTCGCGAGCGGAGGAGACATAGTCCTAATCCAAGAGCCCTGGGTGGTAGGAGGCAGGGTCTGTGGATTAGCGACAAAGGACTACAAGCTAATTGTAGCCCAAACGGAAGGTAAAATCAGAACCTGCATATTAGCAAGAAAGCACTTAAATATCTTTTTGCTCCACAACTTTAGCAACGGCGACAACACGGCGGCTAGCCTAGAGCTACAAGGGACACGCCTGAACCTGGTGTCGTCCTACATGGCTCATGAGGAAAGCGATCCTCCCAGTGACCTCGTTCGCAAGATTGCCAGCGACAGCGAGAGGTCGGACACAAGCCTACTAATAGGCTGCGATGCCAACGCTCATCACACCCAATGGGGGAGCTCGGATACAAATGTAAGGGGTGAGTCACTTTTCAGCTTCATCCTAAACTCCAACCTAATTATTGGAAATCGGGGTAATGACCCCACTTTCATCATTAAAAACCGCCAAGAGGTTATTGACCTCACTCTATTGTCTCACAAACTGTCAGACATAGTGAAAAGTTGGAGAGTCCTAGAGGACCACTCCTTCTCCGACCACAGGTACATCGAGACAATCCTATCGCTCGAAAGCACCATACCCACTAGCTATGTAAACCCAAGAAAAACCAACTGGGATACGTATAGCGCAAAAATGGAGGAATTACTCCCCCCTCTAGCCCCAAAATTCCCTGACACACAAGACGACCTTAATCGTCTTGTGGACAATTTCACGGAAGCTTGCAATAAGGCCTTCATGGCAGCTTGCCCCTCAACAAAACCAAGAGGGAAAAAGAAACCCCCCTGGTGGTCTAAACATATAGATACCCTCCGGACAGACTGCAGGACTCTCTTTAACAGAGCCAAAAGCAGCAGCGAGGTAGCGCACTGGGAAAATTACAAAAGTAAGCTAACCCTATACAAAAAAGAAACAAGGAGAGCAAAAAGGGCCTCTTGGCAAAAATGTTGCTCCGAAATTGAGGACACGTCAGAAGCCGCAAGGCTACGCAAGATCCTGTCAAAAACATCCCCCTCGGTGGGATATCTCAAGAGAACTGATGGTACGTGGACAAACTCTAGCGAGGACTCCCTACACATTCTACTCGATACTCACTTTCCTGGGTGTTCGACCATCGAGCCGGCAGACACCCCAAGTGAAGGCCCGGAAACCTCGATGGGGCACATCCTCACAAAACGGAATATAAGCTGGGCAGTAAACAGCTTTAAATCCTACAAATCGCCTGGCCCGGACCAAGTCATTCCGGCTCAGCTACAAAAAGCCGGGGACATGGCCATCAACTGGCTGCAAAGTATCTTCAGGAAGATACTGACAGTGGGAAAAATCCCCCGCGCTTGGCTAAAGGCTAAAATAGTCTTTATCCCCAAAGCAGGGAAACCCTCACACACAACCCCAAAAGACTTCAGACCAATAAGTCTATCGTCCTTCCTTCTTAAAACCTTTGAAAGACTAGTCGGGCTGCAGCTGAGGACAACCATTAATCCTCAGTGGCTGGCAGGCGCTCAACATGCCTACCGAAAAGGGAAATCCACGGAAACGGCACTCCATGAAGTAATCTCGGCGGTAGAGAAATCTCTACATGTCAAAGAATACTCCTTAATCGCTTTCCTAGACATTGAGGGTGCTTTTAACAACGTCATACCGGAAGCCATCACAGAGGCCCTGACTGACCTGGGAGTGGATCGTCACTTGGTGATGCTCATAGATCAATTGCTCACATGCAGGACAGTGACATCATCAATGGGATCGTCCACTCAGTCTAGGTATGTCAACAGAGGCACCCCGCAAGGCGGTGTCCTGTCTCCCCTTCTATGGAACATAGCAGTCAATAAGATTTTGTGTGACTTGGAAGGGGAGGGCTGCAAGGTGGTAGCATACGCGGACGATGTTGCCATTATCTTCTCGGGAAAATTCCCTCAAACACTCTGCGAACTAATGACCGCAAAGCTCGCACGACTGTCAGAATGGACAAAGTCGCGTGGACTGGGAATTAATCCCTCTAAAACGGAACTTGTGTTGTTTACAACCAAATACAAAATCCCGTCTCTCAACCCCCCAATACTAAACGGATGCAGGCTCTCCTTCAGCGACAGTGCCAGTTATTTAGGGTTGGTAATTGATAAAAAGCTCAGCTGGAACCTAAGCATCAAAGACAGAGTGAAGAAGGCTACGATAGCCCTCTACACTTGCAAGAAGGCCATTGGGCTAAAATGGGGCATGAACCCAAGAATAGTCCAATGGATCTACCTAGCAATAGTAAGACCAATACTGCTCTACGGAGTCGCAGTGTGGTGGACTGCCCTATCGAAGGGAACCATCACTAAGCAACTAAGCAAGGTGCAGCGTACTGCAGCCCTAAGCATCAGTGGAGCTCTGAGCACAACACCAACGGATGCGCTAAATGCTATACTTTGCCTGCAGAGCCCTGAACTTGCAGGTAAGGAGCAGGCAGAAATGGCAGCAATCCGTCTCAGAGACTCTGACCAATGGGTGTCACATCGCACCGGCCATGCATCCATCCTAAATGGAAACAACATCGTCCCTTCAAAAACGGACTACTGCGTTCCGAGGGAGTATACAGATACCCCCTTTGAAACAATCATCCCTCACAGAAACGACTGGCTTGAGGGACCACCTGGTCCAAAGGAAGCCATTCAAATTTTTACTGATGGCTCAAAGCTGGACAACAAGGTCGGAGGAGGAATCTACTCCGAACAGCTGAACATAAGTCACTACTTCAGGCTTCCGGATCACTGCAGTGTCTTCCAAGCGGAGGTCATAGCGATCAAGGAAGCTTTGAACTGTCTTCAGGAACTAACCCCTGAGGCGACTCACATAAACATCTATAGTGATAGCCAAGCTGCAATCAAATCACTAAATGCGATAACAACAAGCTCGGCTACAGTGGCAAACTGTCGCAAATCTCTTCACGAGATGGCTTATCAGTTCGTCATCAGCCTAATATGGGTCCCGGGCCACCAGGACATTGAAGGCAACTGTATAGCAGATGAGCTGGCCAGAGCTGGAACAACAATCCCCCTTCTCAATGATAAGGAGGATATACGTATGCCAATGGCCACCTGCAAGCTCAAAATAAAAGAACATTTTAAGCAACTAATAAATGACAGATGGCAAACTGTGCCACTATGTCGCATAACTCGGCAAACATGGCCTAACATCAATAGGAAGCGCACCGATGAGCTCTGCAAACTCAGTAGGAGTAGGTGCAGCTCAGTCATACGCTCCCTTACGGGACACTGGCTAATAGGCACACATGCAAACAGGCTGGGAGCCCCTTATAACGACTTCTGTCGAAGCTGTAGAGATGAGGACGAGGAGGAGACTGTGGAACACCTTTTCTGCTCCTGCCCGGCTCTCAGTAGAAGGAGACTCCAATACTTGGGCGCTCCTTTTCTAAATGACATTTCGGACATGTCTACAATCTGTCCCAGACGGATCGCAGGCTTCATAAGGGCATCCGGATGGGATAATGGATAAAATAGGGTCTCACGGGAGAGAAGGGAGCGAAACATGCGGTATCACAATGGGCCGAAACCGGCCTAAGTGTGTCGGGTCTCTGACAATCCCCGACAGCCGCCTCAACCTAACCTAACCTACCTGTCATGGTTACTTCTGGAGTACCACAGGGTAGCCATTTAGGCCCCTTACTTTTCACACTCTTTATTAATGACCTGCCTTCTGTCTTAACAAATTCTCGAATACTTATGTATGCGGATGATGTTAAGCTCTGTGTCCAGTATAAGGACATCTCATTTCACTCTCGCTTGCAATCTGATCTCAATAGCTTTCAGTCATGGTGTTGCGCAAATATGTTACACCTTAATGCCTCGAAGTGCAAAGTAATGACTTTTCATCGCTCCAGCCTTACACCCTCTGTGGTAGTTCTCTTGAGAGAATTACATTAGTTGATGATCTTGGTGTTAAACTAGACCCCAAGTTAAAGTTTTCTGAACACATTTCTACCATGGTAAATAAAGCCATGAGTGTGCTTGGGTTTATAAAGAGGTGGTCAAAGGAATTTGATGACCCCTATATAACGAAGACTCTCTATATCTCGCTTGTTCGTCCGATTTTAGAATACGGCTCATGTGTATGGTGCCCTCAGTACAACATACATCAGGACCGTATTGAATCAGTACAGAAAAACTTCTTATTATTTGCCCTACGGGGCCTCAACTGGGATGCAACTGTGAGACTGCCATCCTACCGTGGTAGACTTCTTTTAATAAATCTTCCATCCTTAGTTAGTCGTAGAAAAATGCTTGGTGTAATTTATATGCACAACTTGATCAAGGGGGATGTAGACAGCCCTGACTTGTTGAGCCGCGTAAACTTTACGATTCCCATTAGACCCACTAGAAACTATATTCCTTTGTTCCTTCCAATGTGTAGATCGAATTATGCCTTGCACGAGCCCTTTAGAGTGTTATGCTCGGATTATAATTCTCTCTATCACATTATATCCTCGACTCACTCCCTTCCTCTTCTTAAATCTCTTATACTAGCCTACCTCTCCCGTAGTTAATTAAATTTTTGACTTTGATAATTTTGCTTGCTTAGCTATAGTTGCTCTAGTTTAGTTGTGTTTAGTTCTAATTTTCCTCGAATATTAGCCTAACATCTATCTTTCCTGCATGCTCGCGACCGGTTCGGTTAATCGCGCCGCGCGTCATGCGGCAGCGCCCCTCGGTCGGTTTGGCGGGAGGAGGGCTGCGTTCTGCTGGGTTCCGCGCGTAACAGGCTTTGGCTTGGTGTCGCATGGGCCACTTGATGGTGCAGTCATTGCATATCAACGTCCAGAAAAAAAAAAAAAAAAAAAAAAAATATTATATATGGTTTCTATATTATCTATACTATTAAATTGTTTTGGTAAATTATTTGTTTTACCAAATACTAACTCATATGGACAGTAATTATGTGCCATTGAGGGGGTCGTGTTGAAACAGAAAACGAAATATTGAAGCCATACGTCCCAATCAGTTTTATCAACCGATATATATGAGCGTATGTATTCATTGAAAGTTCTATGACTACGTTCTATTGTTCCAACTGTCTGGTGGTGGTGTGCCGTAGATGTTATATTTTCAATTTTTAGGTATTTGCACAAATCATTTATAATTGAATTCTTATATTCTGTTCCCATGTCCGAAATGAACGTCTTCATTGGACCGTACTTCAGAATAAATGATTCAAAAATTGCTTTAGCGACAGTGTTCGCGCTCTTATTTGGAACTGGTATGGCAACTAAATATTTAGTTAGGTCACATATTAGAGTGACTGCATATTCATTGCCATTTTCTGATTTTGGTAGTGGACCAATAGTGTCAACTATCACTCTGTCGAAAGCATTTATTGGTGTATCAGTTATGATTAATGGAGTCTTACTGTGCTTGGTTATTTTAGCTTTTTGGCATTTTTCACATATTCGTATGTACTCAGTAATATCTCGGGACATACCTTTCCAAAAATAATATCTTTTGACCTTGGCCAAGGTTTTTGCAATGCCGCTGTGACCTCCTTGTATTGGATCGTCATGGAATTTAGACAGTATAGCTTCTTTCTCTTTTTGTTTTTCTATAAGGGTCACCAGGTTGAGTAGCGCTACTCTTAATGTATTCAATATTTTATTGCCCATTTGTTTGAAATTATCTATTGAAACATGTTCAAAGATATTTTCCCACGGTGCCATTTTTGAGTTGGCTGATTTTGTTTATACCGGCTTGCATTTCAAGCCTTTGGAAAAATTGACCTAAGTCTAGGATTCCATTGGTATATAAATCGCTAACATCGTATCTTGCAGTAATTTTTCTACCATGTTTAAATAAACAAAGCGTATGTTTTACATGCAAGGTCACTACTTTACGTACTTCGTCATTGTTTATGACTTCATATACGTTGGGCTTAGAAGCTTTCTCTATAGATTGCCTAGGCAATTCTATTTCTTTGTTATCCGCGCGGATTTTCTGTCTATTTTGATATCTAGTAGTGACTTTCATTATATGTCCAGTAATGTTTTGTAGATCTTTAATGGTTACTCTTGATAACGCATCAGCTACATAATTGTCTTTTCCCTTTAGATATTCAACTGTGAAATCATACTCTTCTAATTCTAGCCTCATACGTGTCAGTTTAGAACTTGGGTTGATCATTGAAAATAGATATATTAATGGTCTGTGATCTGTTTTAATTGTAAAGTGTTTGCCATAAATATATGGTCGAAAATGTAATATTGCCCAGTGAATTGCAGCTAATTCCTGCTCAGTTGTACACTTATTACTTTCTCCCTTAGTGAAAGCTCTTGATGCGTATGCAATGGGAAGTTGGAGTCCGCTATGGTTTTGAGTTAAAACCGCTCCACACGCTAGCTTACTTGCATCAGTAATTATACAAAATTCTTTGCTGAAATCAGGATATTGTAGCAAAGTAGGTTCCATGAGTTTTGTTTTTAAATATTGGAATGCGTTTTCGCATTCGTCTGTCCATTCAAAAGGAACATTCTTTTTACATAATCTTGTTATGTGCCGTGAATATTCGGCGAAATTTTTTATGAAACGTCTATAATAATTGCAAAATGCGACGAAACGCCTAGCGCTGTCCGCATTGTGCGGCGTAGGGTAATTCATAATGACATCATATTTTTTGTCGTCCGGAAGTATTCCTTTATATGTGCACTTATGACCGAGAAAAGTCACCTCGTGCATAAAAAATGAACATTTTTCTGGATGTAACTTTAGATTGTATTTCCTACATTTCTCAAAAACGTCTGTTAAGTTTTTAAGCATATGTATGTTTCTCGGAACAACCTATAACTATTAAGTCATCCATATAAACGAATGCTTGTGAAGGTTCTAATCCAGAGAATGCTATAGTCATCATTCTCTGAAATGAATTAGGCGCTATTTTTAGTCCGAAAGGTAATCGCGTGAAGCGATACGAGCCATTGCTCGTTGAAAACGACGTTATATCTCTCGAAGTTTTTGCGAGTTCAATTTGATGAAATCCAGACATTAAGTCAAGTCATGAAAAATATTTTGCTCGTCCAAGTTGATCCAAAATATCATCAATTCTTGGGAGTGGAAATTTATCGGACAGTAATTTTTTATTAATTTGACGATAGTCAATTACTAATCGCCATTTCTTTTCTTCTGAATTTGGAGTTGTTTTTTTAGGGACAAGTAATAATGGGCTATTATATTCAGATACAGATGGTTCAACAATCCCGTCGGTGATCAATTTTCCGACTTGTTTCTGTATTTCGTTCACCTGACTGTGTGGGCTTCTATAATTTTTAATATACACTGGTTCATCATCTTTTAATCTCAGTTTTTGTTTATAAAAATTATTTGTGCTTATCGGTTCTGTTTCCAGTCCGAATATATCCTTATATTGGGTGCATAAGCTTGTAAGCTGTGATTGGAACTGTGGAGGAAAGTTTTTCGAAAGTTGAGATAATACAGATTTTTCTCTATTTTCTGGATTAGTTTTGACTACTTCGTAGTTCGAAAGTGATTCATACGTTAAATTATTTGTACTGACTACTTGATCTTTATTTGTTGTATTGAGTAGTCTTATAAAAGCGTTTTTAGATGTTGCTATGGTACTTGCTATGTAAATACCATGCTTAATTTCTTGATTTGGAATCAATACACTGTCTTCTTTTGAATTAAGTTGGATTTTTCTAATTACTTGGGATCTTGCTGGCAGAAGTATTGAGTTGTTGCCAGAACTGTATGTTATTGGAACATAATATTGGAAATTTTAAGTTACTAGGTCTAATTATAAGCCAATCTTCAGATGGCTTGAAGTCTAATTGACAGTTGTATTTTTTAATAAAATCGAATTGTAAATCCACGATGTGAAAATCGTGTTGGATTATGTACTTAGTGGTCTGTATTGTAATAGAAGTTAACCCCTTGGATTTGGTTACCTCTTGACTTATTCCTTTTATGTCTATAATATAATTATCTTGTATGTCATGAAAGACATCAGAATTTTCTTTAACTATTGAAATGTCTGCACCCGTGTCTACTAAAAAGACAAGTTCTTTTCCTGTAGTCACGTGGTTGAATGATACAAATATGTTCTGACTGAGATTAATGGTATGAACCTTTGCATTTTCTACTGTTGAGCATCTAAAGGGTTTTGCGAGTTTCCCGATGTATTATGGGTTACTCTGACATTACTTTGGTTAGTATAATTGTGGCCTCTATTCGAGTTGCCACGGCCTCTTGAGTTTCCTCTATATTGGCCTCGTCCATTGTTGTATTGGGTACTATTGTTGTAATTATTATTACGACTGCGAAAGTTACCTCTATAATTTCCACGTCCGCGGTTTCCGCCGCGCTGTGGAAAATTGTTGTAATATAGGACAGAGTTTTGCTGTCCGGTTGCTTCTGTGCAACTGTTTACAAATTTTGATACGGCATCATTCATAGTATTGAAGGTACCAGCTTGCATGATAAGTTTTACCTTATCGATTGTGCAATTTTTAGTCATTGCTTTGACTGCATGCTGAGTGGAATAACTTCTGGCTAACTCTAGGGGTAAGCCGTCTGTTATATATGCACATTCTAACATTTTTGTCATCTGCTCAACCTCTAGTGTGTACTGGTTAGCAGTTTTATTGCGTTGCTGTAGGTTCATCAGTTTTGCTGACAATACTTCTACAGTTTCGCCTTTGACTTGGCTTTTTAATCTGGCAATGACTTCAGGTATTGTTTTTTCATTTCCTATTAAATTTCTGGCGACACCTTTTAGCCTTGATTTTATCATCGAAATTGCTAATTGTTCGTGTACGCCTTTTATTAATTCTAATATTTCTAATGCATCAATGAAACTTGTTAAGTTTTCAGCTTTACCATCAAAAACTGGTATAAGCTTGGATGCTGTATTAATAAAATCAATATTAGTTTGCGCCATTGTAGTGCTGCTTAATTTATTCTCTATTATGCTTGAACAAGTATCAGAACAAGTATCAGAATCTAAAGAATTATCCAGATCTGGCAACAAAACAGCTGGAATAGTGAGATTATTTAAATCTTGCTCTTCTATTTTGGGGTTTTCAAGCTCTTCTGACTCTATTTGGTCAGTGTCTAACTCTTCTATTTTGGGGGTTTCAAGCTCTTCTGACTCTATTTGGTCAGTGTCTAACTCTTCTATTTTGGGGTTTTCAAGCTCTTCTGACTCTATTTGGTCAGTGTCTATTTGTTCTGTTGATTCCGGTTCATCACCAGTTTCAACTGTTAGAGAAGTGTTAAGTATGGTCGGTACTGATATATCTAAATTGAACTTGAGTTTAATTGATATTAAATTAGATCGTAGTCTTATTAAAAGTTTTGAAACTTGGGACCAATGATTTTGATTTAATCTTTCTCTATGGACATGAATTAGTATACGTGCGTCATTGAAGCATTTTACTAGTACTTCTACATGTTTCCTAATAGTATTTTTTTGAATTGGCCTGTTTTGTGTAAGTGATTTATACGATTTATCAAACTCAATTTTTATGTTATTTATTTCTTTATATAGTTCATTCCATTCCATTATTTTATGGATATAAATTCTTTCTTTAAAACAAGGGTAAACTGAATTCTGTCATACGTTTCTGTAATTGTCTTTAGTGTAGCCATATTTTAGTTAATATTTATTTATTTTTTATATTTTTTTTTTAAATTCATTATAATTATTTTATTTCATTTTCTTAAAGTTACAAAATTAATTATATTTTTAATTATTCAGTGTTGGTTGTGCTCTTTTCCTTTTTTTTTTGGATTTTGTCTAGGTCATTTGCCTGACTCATATATTTCTTTTTCAGACATTTGTTGTGCAACTTATATAGTTTATAAAAACAATTTGCGCACATTATAACAACAATTATTTCGATATTGAATTACTTTGCATTAATTTTAACAACTTTTCCTGCCTATTGTTTCGTATAGCTTTACGGGCTATACTTCTAATCGAGCAGAGAAGGTTCCGCACAATTTTACAAATTTTTTTTTTATATGTATGTATATATTAGAAGTAGTAATAATATGTATTATGATGGCAGCAGTGTTGTTGCTCCTCCGCGTCAGCTGGTCGTCGCCGGTTTGGCTACGCTGACGCTCCTTCGAAGGCGCAAGTGGCGGAGTGCCCCTCGCGCTGTTGTCTTCACTTCAGATTTCCATGGCTCAGACGGGGTGGGTGGCAGGTGGATCTGCATGCCGCGTCGTATAGTGGTCCAGGGCAGTCGTTCGGACAGACATCAGGTCTTTTCGGCAACGGCTTGGGAGATTGTGGTTTTCTAATTAGTTTATCATTGATAATTTTGATGTTTGCTGAGTGAGTTGCGGTATTTGGCTTTCTTTGCTGGAGGCTTTCCTTCAGAAAATCAAGTTCAGCAGTAAATTTTTGTGCTGTTGCCCATGGGGGCGGCGTATTCGTATATAATAGCCACTTAATGTGTGCTATTCTTTTATTTATTTTGTTTTTCTGGCCTCATTTGCCCATTACTCGCACTCTACTCACTCAGACTTTTTGTGTTTTAGTTCCAATCTCCAGGTCTCCCGCGCTGGCGTAAGGGACGGATTGCCCCTCACACTTGTGGCTTGTTGTTGTTATCGTGCTTGCTGCTTTGGCATTTATTTGTTTCTGACTTTGCCGTTATTAAGATATTTTAGAGCATTTGCATTACAATTTTCGTTTCACAACACTAATCCTCTCTTTCTCTTACGATCGCTCTCTGAGCGAGTCTCTCGCACCAACAAAAGTGTAAGTAACGGAAAGACAGGTAGAGCAGAAAAGTAAAACGAGATAAGAGCATGCGCAGCCAGCAGAAGATCATACACTGAGCAGAGTGTATGAATTATTTAAAATGTTTTGGCGGGCAATGTGTTCCATGTTCTACCGTCTATATATGTATATTATAGTGTCCTGTCACGGTCGCCATGTAAGGATACGTAAGGATATGTAATACTTTTTCACTTTATATTTTAGTATCGTTTATTTAGTTGGGAGCAGCGAAGGTGCCGCTTCCAACGTTCAGTTGATTCTGTTCATTATTAGGAACGATTGTGTGGTTTTTTGGCCTCCTAGTTCCACCTTGGCTTTGAACCTGCGGGTTGTTTTTCGAGTGCTGCCTTCTGCCAGCCTAATTAGCCTTCTCTCTATTCCTTCCACTCCTTCGTTTTGTAATTTCCTGGCCGTTTCTTCGTTAATCATGCACCTTGTCGCTCCTGTGTCGATTACTACTTCCACCATTCGTTCGCCGATTCTGGCCCATCCTAGGAGTTGGCTGTCCTCGTATTTTAGCTCGGTTGAGTCCCGCTGCCCTGGTTCTGGGTCCCGAAAGCATCGCTGTGCTGCCTCGGGCCTTGTGCGTTTCCCTGTGGCCTTCTGCAGCATTCTATGGTGCGTATTCCTTGCTTGTTGCAAACCCAGCAATATAGGACGGGCTCCCTGTTGCATGTTCGGGCTTCATGCCCATTCTGACCACATCTGTGGCATTTGAAGTGTCTGGCTTGTGACCCCTGCCAGTATGGTTCGTGGTTTTGGTTTCCATATAGATTCACTTTCGAGAGTCCTGCTTCTGTTTCCAGCTTCTCGAATTCTTCCGCCGAGCTCATGAATTCTGCTAACGTTTGGAATTCTCTTCTTTTCACATACAGTTTTATGGCTAGCCTGCAATTGGCATACGTAATCTCCAGTTTCTCTTCTTCCGAGTATGTTCCAAATCGCATGAGCTTCCTTAAGTTTTGGACGTAGTCCCTGATTGTCTCTGTCTCCGCTTGTTTCCGCTCGGATACTTATTTTTTCAATTCCTGTTGGTACCGAGGTACCAAGGTTCTTTCAGTCCGGTTTACGCTTCTTCCCATGTGTTTACTGGTGCTGGCTTCGTGTGCCACCAGTCCAGGGAGCTTTCTTCTAGGAACACTAGGTGGTCCTGTTCGATACCGTATATTTCTGCCAATTCCTCCATCCGGCTGAGGAACTCAAGTAGTTGCCCTTTCCCTGCAAATGTTAGGTCCCATTTGCGGATTTTTTCTATGATGGCTACTGCCTCTGGTGATCCTTTCTTGATCTGTTTCGTGAATAGGGGCTTCTTCCTTGCCGTTTTCGGTTCTCCTTGCTGGTCTTCTATTTGCGCCTTGGCTTGCGCTGATTTTGGCGATATTTGTCTGGGGCTCCTGTTCCTTGTCTGTAAATTTCCCAGCTGCTCCAGCCTGTCCTGGACCTGTTTTGATAAATCCGTCCTCTCTACGAATTGCAGTAGATGTTTCCTTAGGACTTCCACTCCTTCCATCCTATCCAGACCAAATTCTTCACAGTAGCTCAGTAGCTCTGCCTTCGTTGCCTGATTAATCCACACTTTCGCCATCTTGACCATACTAAGGATTCCAATTTCTATTTCTATTTATTAGTTTCCAGAGGTTTCCTTCAGATCAATATTTAGGCGAGGATTAGGCGGTAAAAGGGTATGCAATTTCTATGCTATTGGTTCATTTACAGAGTATTAAATCTGCGACCCTTTGGTGGGCCGGGCGGTTGCCACCGAGGCGTGACGAGATGGAGCCCACTCTGGAGACGGTTCGGCTGGGGTATGCTGGTGGGGCCGCGCCGGGTTCACTCGGGGAAGTTAATCCAGAGGGCTGTCTGGTGGGGACTACCACTCGGGGGGAGGATTCAGAGGTGGATGAACTGAGGGCGGTTATTTATTACAGGACCTTTGTCGTCGGCTCTGCTTACAAGAAATTTTAATCCCAGGCCGGCGATCCAGGCTGTTCGAGATGCGATTACTGCGCCGGCGATCCGCTGTTTAGTACTGCGCCCGGCTGTTTAGTGTGGCCGTTCGTCAGAATACTGTGTTTTCTTGGTATATTCGGTATTTATTCAGTGGTTTTATATGTTTCGATATCTTATATCTCTACATTGTTTATTCAGTGTTCTTCTCCTTCAGTGGCTTTCTTCTTCAGGCTTGGTTCTCTTGTTGTTTATATTTATATACCAATATCTATATTCTATACTCTATCTTCAGTGTTCTGCTCCTTCAGTGGCTTCTTCTTCAGGCTTTGTTCTCTTATTGTAATATCTATGCTAATATGTATGTGCGTGTATGTTTATATATGTACATTGTGGCGCCGGCGCTTGAGGCTGCGGCGCTGGGCGTCACATTCTCTCAAGAGAAATACCGCAGAGGGTTTAAGGAGCCAGTAAGGGGCTGGAGCCCTGAAAAGTCATTACTTTGCACTTCGAGGCATTAAGGTGTAACATATTTGCACAACACAATGACTGAAAGCTATGGAGCTATCCTTATACTGGACACAGAGCTTAACATCATCCGCATACATAAAAACTCGAGAATTTGTTAATACGGAAGGCAGGTCATTAATAAATAGTGTGAAAATTAAGAGGCCTAAATGGCTACCCTGTGGTACTCCAGAAGTAACCATGACAGGTAAAGATAAGGAGTTTTTGAAAAGAACCCTTTGAGACCTAGAACACAGGTAGCTAGAAATCCATATCAAAAGTATGGGCGGAAACCCTAGAAGGTCGAGCTTTTGTGCAAGAAGAGAATGGTTTACAGAATCGAATGCCTTACTGAAATCAGAGTAAATAACATCCGTCTGCAAGTTACCTTGGAACCCTTTAATGACAAAGAGGGTAAACTCTAAAAGATTAGTGGTTGTTGATAGTCGCCGTATAAATCCGTGCTGAGCTGGAGATATATGTGATTTACAGAGATGTTGCAAGTGCGGAGTTAAAATGTTCTTGAACATGTTAGGAGCGGATAACTTGGATATACCTCTATAGTTTTTAGCGTCAGACTTGCTACCTTTCTTATGGAGAGGAATTATAAAGGAATCCTTCCAGATGGGGGGAAAGCTAGAAGAATGGATGGAAAGATTGAATAATTTAAGCAAAGGTTCGCACAGAGACTCGGCACAGTACCTGAGTACACAGCCGGGAACTCCGTCAGGGCCGGATAAAAATACCGGCTTAACTAATTGAAGTTCATGAAGTAAGGAGCTTTCATTAAACAAAGGGCAGAAATGCCATTCGACCTTGGTAAACTTGTTGGATACACATGACCAGCTTTCCTGGGAATAGGTTGTTTGAAACAATTTTGCAAAAAGATCGGCGATTGCCTGATCATTGTTTGCCGACATATTCAGAAATGATAGCGAGGATGGATGTGCGGACGTTCGACGCTTACTGTTTACAAAGCTGTAAAACTGTTTAGGGTAATGTGAAAACGTATTCGTAAAAACGATTCCGACCCCATAAAGTATATGTATATATTCTTGATCAGCATCAATAGCCGAGTCTATGTCTGTCTGTCTGTCTGTCTGTCTGTCTGTCTGTCTGTCCGTCTGTCCGTCTTGTTTGTCAGCTAGTTCTCAGAGACTAAAAGATCTAGATCCACCAAATGTTGTCTCCAGACTGCTTTATGCTCACACTGTTACAAGTGTATTCCAAAAATTAGCCCCGACCCACCCCGTCCCGCAGCTTATATTTGCTTTTTTCACATTCTCTTATTCACACTCTGCTTCTGTAGTGTGCGGCCTCTGGTTCTGCCGCGTCTCTGCCTCTGCCTCAAATGTATAATTTGACAAATAACCGCTAAGTTGCAGATGTAGTACTGAGTGCCGGGTATATAAGTTGTGACGCGTAAGAAGCGTCTCACACGTCCCTTCTCGTTTTTATATCGATTTAAGTGACGCTACCTCACGCCAAAAACGGTAAAAAAAAAGGCTGTCGCAAGGTTTTGTTTGTTAAGAGTTTAAAAATGTTAAGTACTTGCAATGTTATGTTGCTGTAGTTTCACTATAATGCAAAATTTAAAGTCGAAGTATAATTGCATTAGCTTCCTAGTGGAGAATTTAAGTCCTACTCCCTACTCCTGTATGTGGCAGGTAGCTGGCGTCTCTTCTTTAGTCGGACCAGGAGCCGACTCGTTCGTTGGTCCTTCAAAGACTGTAGTTCTCAACTGAGCATCCCCTTCACTTTTCGAGCTAGATTTGCGAGTCTGTAGCAAATGACTTTGCAGGTTACCGAAGGGTGCCTCGATTAGGATGTACATAAGAAAAGCAAGCAGCAGAGTGAAGCCAAAGTCAGACCAGAAACGAAGCATCTGAGAATAAAATAAATTGAAGAGCTGACTGGGCAATGCAGTCTGAACATACCATTTGGTAATCACTGAAGTATGTGTTGGTACGCGTGATGCCGCCGTTGAAGCTCTCGATAAACATGTGAAAGATGTAGGCGGAGTAGGAAAGTTTCGACAGAGGCTGCCACAGTGGCGACGAGAGGAAGCTGTTGGCCAGGCCTCCATAGCCGTGCATACAGGCGAATACCACCCAGCACAGCCCCAGGGGCCACGCAATGCGTGTCAGTGTCAGGTTGAAGGCTTCTTCCAAGATAGAATACGAGTCAGATTGTTTACCATAAACCGCAAATATGCAGGTGAAAATGAGAGCCAGGCTCACCAGCCAGCCCACGAAGACAGCAGGACGGCTTAATTTATACGGCTTGACACGGTTTATGTACAGGAAGTACCCGAAGAGGATGCCAATTAAATATGGTGAGGCTCGAGTGTGTGTGGAGTAGTAGATCTTTTTCATTGGATTAGTACTCGGAGAGGACCTGCAAGAAAAGCGATCATGCGGAAGCTTGGTGAGACTGAGAACCTTCATTCTATGCATAGGCTCATAATTACATTGATATTTTGTTTATCACCATCATGCTAAAAAGACAGGAAGCCAGCAGAAGCATTAGTACAAAGATTCCGGCCGCTCCCTTTCTTCCCCACTTGTACAGAGAAATCAACAGAAAGGGGGCAATGATGTATAGTTGCATGTCCACTGCCAGATACCAGGAATGGGACACACACTGAAAAGGAAAGGATAGGGAAAGATTCCCAGTACTCATCATATATTGAGACTTACGATTGATTCTGCAGCATAATTCTGCACATATAGGAGTGTTAAGTACCAAGAGTCGCTGCAGCTGGCATAGTCATCAACTGAAACGGATCCATACAGTGGCCCGTCTCCCAGAAGGGGCAAGATTTTCATGTACATAGGAATAGCCAACGCCAAGACGGGCGTTAGGCGCAGATAGCGATTGAGATACATCATGGGTATATTGAGCTTTCCTTTTGTCCTAATAAGCATACGAGCGGTTAATATAATGGTGCACAAGCATGATGGTAGTCAAAACATACCTTTCCATGACGCGTAAGACAATCAGCACCAGCAATAAGCCACTCAAGAAGAAGAAAGTATCCACCGCGTATATACCCTGCGTTATCAACATGCGGAATGCCGAGTTAAACCACTAGACGAAAGTTGGATTATGTTGAGTTTCGGTTGCTTATCGGTATCCTTTAAGAATGCCATCTTACCGTTAACATGTCGACATAGTTCATATTGGGCCCCATGGAAGCCACCAGATAGTCATGTCCGTATACCACCCAGATGAACGACAGGCAACGCATTCCGTGAAGACAGTCAATAATATTGGGGTTTGACTTGGTGTCTACAATCCGGAAGAGTACACGCGAGTTCGCACGCGCCGAGAAGGCCTTGACGAGCGGTGAAAATTGTTCTACGAAAGAGAAGTTAAGGCATAATTTTAAATACATTTAAACCTGGTTCAGTCTCTGTTCAGTCACTTACTCTGATCCTCAATGAATAAATAGTCATACAACGTGGATAGGACCATCAAAGCACACAAAACCGATAGCACAACTCTGGAGGGATGTGGGTAAGAAAATCTACCCAGAAATATTAGCATAGAAAGTAACTTACATGGTGAATATGGTGAGGCCATCATAGGGCTTCTTCTCGGCACTCCTGCACGTGTTCTCATCCACAAACTGCAGGTCCGTACTAATCTCCACGTTAAGCAACTTCTCGAACAGCCGTCGCAGCATTGTGTCCATGTGAGCAGCTGAGCAGGATGCAGGAAAGCAGACCGCTGTCTTTATGCTGAGTAGGGACGAAATGCTCGAGGCGAGCGAGACCTTGGCAAAGCAGTACTTTCCCCGGACGCTGTGACTTGTGGAGACAGCGTGATCAACGTTGAGACACTCGTCGTAGTGTCCCAGATCCCACATGTTGCCATAGAGTATTCCCGAAGGCAACGAACCCCACGAGTCAATCACTGAATAATAAAGAATTTATTGGCATCATTCGTTTAGTAATTAAATTATCAAAACATCGTTTCAACTTACTCCTAAGTGGCCAGATTCTACCCGAGGACAATTCCTGAATTAAGAGTAACAGATCTTCCAAGCACTGCAGATCCTGAGCCGTGGGCACAAATGAATTTTGATACAGGTTCAGATCCGATAGCGTAATATTCTGGTAGTAGTCTATAAACTCAATCACCAAACGTCGAAGTCTGGATGTGGCCATATAATGTTCGGTGCCCGCAAAGTGATCTGTATCCATGTGTGTGGAATGAAACTCAAAGCTGACGGTGGAGCTTGCGCCGACGAGCGCCAAAAAACACACCAGTAGGGGGGTAATCATGTCGCTCGGTCAATGGTTAACAATTTATGGGCTGACCACCAGCTTGCTTCGAACTATATTTATATTTATGCGGGAGTGCAAAATTTCTGATAACACCACTCGACAAAATCGAACTTTTTATTTCCTCAAGGAACCAAACAGACTTTTCTGATAGACTTGGAATGTTACATTGTTTAATGAATTGTTTTTTTTTTTTAATTGCACAATTTTTTTTTTATAATTGTTCAAAGTGCTTTTTGTTAACGCTTTTTTCAGAGGTAGTGGTTCGTTTTTTCATATAACTTAAGTATCTTAGATCTGGTTATAAAGAACATTTCCATTCTGAAAAGCTAATTGACGCAGCTAAAAATTGGACCCAAGCACTTTGTGGTTTAAGCTTAGCATCTGAGAATTAAGCTTTCAAATCCAAATATTATGATTTTTGTGCAGTTTTTTATTCCGAAATTTTGAATTTAAGAACATATGTACAGGTGCAATAATTAGGCGTCGTTGAAGGAATTGCTCATCAAAATCTATGGAGAGACGGCTGAGCTAAAATTGGATAACCGACTCTATTTATAAGCCTCAGAAAAAGTTGGTTTGATTTCTTAGGGGAAATCGTGTCGGGTGGTGTAATGGACAGTCAATCGCATATCTTCAGGCCCGGCCAAGAACGATTAGTAAAGTGGAAGCACTTAAGACTATCTTTCATGGAAATGAAATATGAAAGTTTTCGAGGGTGGCCAACACGTTTAGTCATAACCTAACACTCCTAACCATTATCAGGAACAAACTGATGGGAGATCACATCTTCATCATCAATGACAAATTCGGTATGTCGAGTTGGAACATATTAATACGTATAGGCAGTAATTAAACTGATAAAAATGTATAGTTATTACGTAGAGGAGGTTTGTAAGATTTTTTTATTTAGCTGGGTATATATTTAACAATGGAGCTTAACATTCATGCAAGCTTATCGATCAAATATGCCTCATTCTCAGAAATATACCAAACGATCAGAGACTTTGTGAGTCGCGTTCAAACGCGTCACTACCTTTATTCCTGGTGCTGTCAGTAGGTATACATACATACAGTAGGAAGCAATGATGAGTACATGTTCACAATAACTGACTTTCGTCGCCCATAACTTCTAAACGAATGAAGGAAAGCTCACAAATTTCGTGTATTAATAACTGTATTCTTAGCAAACAGGCAATGAAAACAAGAAGAAATGGAAAGCTTTAACAGAGCGAAAAATTACAAGCCAAAACAACTCGCATGTACTCAATTTTGCACTTTTCGTTATTTTATATGCTTACAGAATTGTAGTTAAATATATATGTTTTTTATATTCTAGTAAGAATAAAATCAAATTAACACATTTCTCATAATAATTGAAGCAGATTTCATGAACTTATTAAATAATGGCTATGTTGTACCTGAGACTGAAGAAACAATATCGAGAAATTCAAAATATTATTGTCTAGCTTACTGAAAATGGCTATACGACATCTTAAACTGCCGAAAAACTTGGCATTAGCCAATCGGTGGTGATCATAGTGGAAACTATGCGATATTTTGTCCCGAAACAGCAAGTCCAAGGTCGCCCCTGCACCCAAATGCTAGCCTTATAATGAGCAAAATTAAAAAGTGCAAAACTGAGTACATGCGAGTTTTTATACCCGGTACTCCTAGAATAAATAGGGTATATTGTATTTGTGCGAATAACGGTTGTATGTAACGCACAGGAGGAAACGTTTACGACCCCATAAAGTATATATATTCTTGATCAGCATCAATAGACGAGTCTATGTCTGTCTGTCCGGCTGTCCGGCTGTCCGGCTGTCCGTCTGTCCGTCCGTCTTGTTGAGCGCCTGGATCTCAGAGACTATAAAAGCTGGAGCCACTAAATTTTGCATCCAGACTTCTGTATGCTCGCACTGTTACAAGTGTATTTCAAAAATGAGCCTCGCCCCCTTCTGCCACCGCAAAAGGGCGGAAACCTCCCAAATCTGCAATGAAGATAAAAAAAAACTAAAAACGCCATTCCGTAGGGAATGGCCATTTCTATTAGATCACCAAATTGGGATCCGATTGGATCATTATTATAGCTAGAATAAAGAAATTAATTTACAGTGGCCAAACCCACCCCGTCCCGCAGCTTATATTTGTTTTTTGCATATTCTCCCATTCACACTCTGCTTCGCGCAGTTTATGGCCTCTGCCCCTGACACGTCTCTGCCCCTGCCTCTGCCGCGACTCTGCCCTGACTCTGCTGTGTGTGTTTCTAGGGGAGGGTGGCGAGCTAAAGCAGCGTGTTGGCGTGAGTAGTGTTGTTGATGTAGATGACAGATGAAGAAACAATGAAAAATTTGAGAAATAACCGCTCAGGTGCAGATGTAGTACTGAGTGCCGGGTATAAAAGTTGTGACGCGTAAGAAGCGTCTCACACGTCCCTTCTCGTTATTTGTCGCTTTTTAAAAGCTTCACATTTGTGTTTTTCTGTTATTGCCTGTTTGTTAAGGATAAAGTGATTGATATCTACAAAAAATTGGTTAAGTTTGCATTATGCGTTTAGAAGTTATGTGCGACGAAAGTCAGTTATTGTGAACATGCACTCATCATTGCTCCCCACTGTATATACAGACTGAGTACCTGGTATAAATGATGTGACGCGTAGGAAGCGTCTCACACGTCCCTTCTCGTTTTCTTTGCAGATGCCTTAACTTCGTTTATTGCTCATTAAAATCTATGGAGAGTCGGTTGAGCTAAAATTGGTTGAAACTAACACAACTAAGTTTTTGGGTCTTAGTACTTTACGCATGCTTAAAACTTCGTCACGTGGCGCGTTTTTCTTTCTAAGTTCTTTGTTATAGGTTGAGGGGCTGATTTTATAATCGGACCAGTTCTGCTCCAAGTTTAGAGCCTTGATTCCGTTGCAGAGTCTTCGTGAGATTTTCCAAAGCTCTCCCAGTTTCGGTATCTACCTCTCAGGCTTCTTCCGACCTCTGGTCTTACCAGGGGGCATGATTAGGTTAGAATATGATTAGGATAGGTTTTGACCAGGTTGATCGTGGCTGTTCTTGAGATTTCCGAACCAGGGGGACTCAGGAGGCAAGCGACCTAGCTGCTTTGCGTATCGATGCGGAAATGTACTGTGCTCGATACAGAGAAAGAGAAGACAGCTTCCACGTTCCTGTGGTCCGAGAAAGAGTACCTCCAGTCCTCCACCACTGTAATGTCGGGATCGCTGTCGGGAGGCTTGCGACGATGCACATTTTTGTAGAATGTAAGTAGTTATAGTTGTTAGTATTAAGTATTTGGGAGGTATACTATTATGTTTTATTATGAAGTTATGTTTTCGTTATTATGTTATATTTTGAAATTATCTTGTATTACGATTATGTTTTAATATCAAGTTATATTTTTCGTTATCATGTTATATTTTTTTTTTTTTGTGGCACAAGCCGTGGTGAGGGTCGTTAGGTTCTCATTTAGCTGCCACAACCGAACCGAACAAACGTCAGCGGTTCAAATGCTAGTAATGATAATTGCTAATAATGATAACTGAAAGTTATGCCAAGTACCCAGAGAGGAAATTTAATAATTGTCTGCGAAAAAGACAGATCTTAAATAAAAGTTGAAAGACGGCATAAAAAAACGAGAAGGGACGTGTGAGACGCTTCTTACGCGTCACATCTTTTATACCCGGCACTCAGTACTACATCTGCACTTTAGCGGTTATTTGTCAAATTTTACATTTTTTCTTCATCTGTCATCTACATCAACAACACTACTCACGCCAACACGCTCCTTTAGCTCGCCACCCTCCCCTAGAAACACACACTGCAGAGTCGCGGCAGAGTCAGCGGCAAAAGCAGCGGCAGAGGCAGAGGCAGTGACGTGTCAGGGGCCAGGCCATAAACAGCGCGAAGCAGAGTGTGAATGCTGCGGGACGGGGTGGGTTTGGCTACTGCAAATTAATTTCTTCATTGTGGCTATAATAATGATCCAATCGTATCCCATCGTATCGTTTGGTGATCTGATAGATATGGTCATTCCCTACGGAATGGCGTTTTTAGTTTTCTGCTATCTTCAAAATTGTAGATTTGGGAGGTTTTCGCCCTTTTGCGGAGGCGGAAGGGGGCGTGGCTCATTTTTGAAATACACTTGTAACAGTGTGAGCATACAGAAGTCTGGGTGCAAAATTTGGTGGCTCTAGCTCTTATAGTCTCTGAGTACTAGGCGCTCATCAGGACGGACAGACGGACAGACAGACGGACAGACAGAGACTCGGCTATTGATGCTGATCAAGAATATATATACTTTATGGGGTCGGAAACGTTTCCTTCTGTGCGTTACATACAACCGTTATCTGCACAAATACAATATACCCTATTTACTCTTCGAGTACCGGGTATAAAAAAAAAAAAAAATGTTATATTTTAAAATTATATTGTTAAGTTACATTTTGAAGTCAGAGTTTAAGTTAGAGGCCCGGCCCACGGTAGTCATTGGAAATAGCCATAACGGGACAACCAGAAGGAAAGAGCGGAGAACAACGCCGATTGCGAAAACAACAGCGGCAGAGGCATGGCACGAGCGAAACGACGCCGACAGCGAAAACAGAAGCAGCAGAGAGCCGCCGAAATCGCTGGAAGCTGGTAGAGTAAAGGCGCGAGCCTGAATCGCTGGCAGCTAAAGCGAGAAAGGGCGAAGGCACTAGCCGAAGGCGTGGGCAGAGACGACAGCCACCGCAGCGCAGCCTGAAAAAGGGTTCAGCAGCTAACGGCTCGCGATCACCACGCGGAGAAGCCGAAAATGAGTTCTTTGGGCCTCGGCAAGGGCAAGTCGCGATCGCTGCGGCGAGAATACAAAGTTAACAAATGCTTAGTTACGCGAGGAAGGAAAGGACCAACGACGCGAGAGGCAGGACGAGGACAAGGATCAAGGATCGCAACCAAGGCAGGGCGCCGGGTGAGGACACACA
Source organism: Drosophila subobscura (assembly GCF_008121235.1). Classification (NCBI taxonomy): domain Eukaryota; kingdom Metazoa; phylum Arthropoda; class Insecta; order Diptera; family Drosophilidae; genus Drosophila; species Drosophila subobscura. Next base: position 904,939 of record NC_048530.1, read on the forward strand.
TTCACACACTATGGGTCAGGGTAAGCGAAGCTGCGTTTTTTCTTCCCCATTTTTTATGACTTTTGTCTGGTGCGAATAGGCGAATTGGTGCAAAGAGGGGTAAAGAAAAGAAATACGAAATAAAATGAAGTTAAACAATGTGCTCATGGCTGGTGTATAAAATTAACTTAACTTCAATCCCTAAAGTGCAAGTGCAAATCGGTATGTGTGGTCGCTTATCGTTTGAGACTCCGTTGGGCTTGGCGCGCGCTCTCAAACGGCGCATGCCTGTCTCCGAACTGGTGCAGCCTTGGTAATACCAGGGGCACTCGAGTCGGAGCAGACAGGGGCGATTACCCTGACAGACGGCACACGGTACGTGTGGTCGCATACCGTTTGACCAGCAGCTTTGCTTATTATACCAGGTACTCGAAGAGTAAATAGGGTATATTGTATTTGTGGGGAATAACGGTTGTATGTAACGCACAGAAGGAAACGTTTCCGACCCCATAAAGAATATATATTCTGGATCAGCATCAATAGCCGAGTCGATTGAGCCATGTCTGTCTATCCGTCCGTCCGTCCGTCTGTCCGTCTTGTTGAGCGCCTGGATCTCAGAGACTATTAAAGCTAGAGCCACCAAATTTTGCATCCATACTTCTGTATGCTCACACTTTTACAAGTGTATTTCAAAAATGAGCCACGCCCCCTTCCGCCTCCGCAAAAGGGCGAAAATCCAAATATACAATTTTGAATATAGCAGAAAAACGCCATTCTGTAGGGAATGACCATATCTATCAGATCACCAAATTGGGATACGATTGGATCATTATTATAGCCACAATGAAGAAATTAATTTGCAGTGGCCAAACCCACCCCGTCCCGCAGCTTATAGCAGTACACTCTGCTTCGCGCAGTTTATGGCCTCTGCCCCTGACACGTCTCTGCCGCTGCCTCTGCCGCGACTCTGCAGTGTGTGTCTATAGGGGAGGGTGGCGAGCTAAAGGAGCGTGTTGGCGTGAGCAGTGTTGTTGATGTAGATGACAGATGAAGACAAAATGTAAAATTTGACAAATAACCGCTAAAGTGCAAATGTAGTACTGAGTGCCGGGTATAAAAGTTGTGACGCGAAAGAAACGTCTCACACGACCCTTCTCGTTTTTACTCATTTTCTCTCGGTCGCACACTCTACCTCGTGCAGTGTGTGGCTATGGTGGAGGGAGCGAACTAAAAGGGCGTGTTGGTGTGAGAAGTCATGTAGATGTAGGCGTGAAGAAATTATATAAGAAGGTGTCGTCGGGCCCATGGAGAAATTATATAAGGAGGTGCTGTCGGGCCCGTTTGTCACGTATTGATGCTGCTTGTGAGTGCGAGTGAGAGGGTTCTGCGCAGTAAGTGTGAGTGAAACGAATCTATCGTGTGATTATTAACCCTATGATGGCATGGGGTTTAAAGTTGCCCATTACAAGAAAAAGAGTTTAAATTATTTTTATTTTTTAAATTTAATTTTTCAAGAGCTACTACTTGAAAATACTCGTTTTTTTGGTTTTTAAGAATATTTTTTTTTGCTTAGGCTCTCAATTCTAAAAAAAAATGTTATTTCTGCAAAGATCAAAAAGTCATTTTCAGCATGAATATGCTTAATATGGGGGTTAATAGGGTTAAAAAACAAAACGAAAAGATTCGTCCGCACACAACCTTTTGCATCAACAAGCGAGCACGCTTTGTTTTGGTGCGAATCCCTGTAAACACGTGTACATGAGTAGCAGCGCCATTTCAAAACTATTTCTTTCACTTTTACTAAAGAAATCTTTATTTTACGCCCACTAACGCTTTGCTTTGCTACTCACCCACCAAAAGCCAGTAAAGCTTACATTTTAAAATTGACCGGCAAACTCATGTTTAGCAGGTTGACAGAAACTGGATTACCGGCGTACTGCTTCAACCAAATATATACTTAGTTGGTTATGCCTGTTTTAAAAACTAACATTCAACAGCTTATATCTGGTCGTTTAAAATAGCTGCATCATCAACCATATGTCCACAAACGAGAAGGGACATGTGAGAGACTTCTTATGCGTCACAACATTTATACCCGGTACTCAGTAGTGCATCTGTACCTTAGTGTTTTTTATTTTTTTACATTTTATTTTTACCCGGTATACCCGGTACTCGAAGAGTAAATAGGGTATATTGTATTTGTGCGGAAAAAAGTAACACACAGAAGGAAGCGTTTCCTACCCCACATAGTATATATATTCTTGATCAGCATCAATATGCGAGTCGATAGAGCCATGTCTGTCTGTCCGTCCGTCTTGTTGAGCGCCTGGATCTCAGAGACTAGAAAAGCTAGAGTCACCAAATTTTGCATCCAGACTTCTGTGTGCCCACACTGCTACAAATGTATTTCAAAAACAAGAAGGGACGTGTGAGACGCTTCTTACGCGTCACAACTTTTATACCTGGCACTCAGTACTACATCTGCACTTTAGCGGTTATTTGTCAAATTTTACATTTTTTCTTCATCTGTCATCTACATCAACAACACTACTCACGCCAACACGCTGCTTTAGCTCGCCACCCTCCCCTAGAAACACACACTGCAGAGTCGCGGCAGAGGCAGCGGCAGAGGCAGCGGCAGAGGCAGAGGCAGTGACGTGTCAGGGGCCAGGCCATAAACAGCGCGAAGCAGAGTGTGAATGCTGCGGGACGGGGTGGGTTTGGCCACTGAAAATTAATTTCTCCATTGTGGCTATAATAATGATCCAATCGGATTTGGTGATCTGATAGATATGGTCATTCCCTACGGAACGGCTTTTTAGTTTTCTGCTATCTTTAAAATTGTAGATTTGGGAGGTTTTCGCCCTTTTGAGGAGGCGAAAGGGGGCGTGGCTCATTTTTGAAATACACTTTTAACGGTGTCTGGATGCAAAATTTGGTGGCTCTAGCTCTTATGGTCTCTGAGATCCAGGCGCTCATAAGGACGGACGGACGGACGGACGGACGGACAGACAGACATGGCTCAATCGACTCGGCTATTGATGCTGATCAAGAATATATATACTTCATGGGGTCGGAAACGTTTCCTTCTGTGCGTTATACCCTATTTACTCTTCGAGTACCGGGTATAATGAGCCCCGCCCCCTTCCGCCCACGCCCACGGTACGAGAAAACTAAAAACGCCATTCCGTAGGGAAGGACCATATCTATCAGATCATCGAATTATTGTCAGATTGGATCATTATTATAGTCAGAATGAAGAAATTAATTTTCAGTGGCTAAACCCACCCCGTCCCGCAGCTTTTATTTGTGTTTTGCACATTCTCTCATTCACACTCTGCTTCTGCAGTGTGCGGCCTCTGCCTCTGACATATTTAGAAAAAATTGAAAATTTGAAAAATAAACCACTAAGGTACAGATGTCCTACTGAGAACGGGTACAAAAGTTATATATACATATATGTATATATTATATTATATTTTCTTCTCCTTCTTTCTGACAAAGCCATCCAAATCAGCTGGAAGAGCAGCAGGGGGCTCAGGTTCAATGACCGCAGTCGAGGTGGGGCCATTAATCGCTCAGGGAGCAAGTCAGCCGTTGGCTTGGGCTTGACCTCCTTCCTAGGAGACTTCACACTCCTAGGATTGACGGAAAGGCCTGAAAGCCCGATTTTAGATCGCAATAAAGGCTTTCAAGCTTCAGAACCTTAGCGCTAACCGTTTATTTTGGAGTGCGAGTCACTTGCAACCACACAATAATCACACTGCCAAAGCAAATTTGGCTGGTTAATTAAAAGTTAAACAGCATCCGAATGCAGATCGATGCAAATCAAATGAAATGCACAGCAGCATATAGCTGAGCAGCGAACAGCATCAAAGCAACGAAGCTGAGCGGCGGTAACGATCGTATTGCATTCCGAGCTATGATGGTTAAGCTGGACGGCCCTTAGTGGGGCCACTCATAGGCCAGTATGGCCCTTAGTTATCCGGATGGGGGGTATGAACCGGGGCCGGGGGGTATGAACCTTTTTAGGCGGGTTTGAAATCCTCGAGAATAGAGGTGTTCTTGGCAAATGCAAGTGGTTCCCCTGGCGTCCTCTTAGTAGAATATTCAAGTGATACCAGCGCAAAGGCGCCTAGGTATCTACCTCTTGCTATCTACCTGTCCTATTCAGATGAGATGTTCCAGGGTTTCCATGACCCCAGGCTCATCGCATTTCCTGCAGCTGTCTCGGCTGGTGATGCCTAGTTTGGCTGCATGCGCCGAAGCCAGTCAGTGGCCTGTGAGGATTCCAACAGTAAAATGCTGTCCTTCCCTGTCTTACTTCTGTACATTTTCCTGCTCTGTAGCCTGGCCTGCTTTTATAGGTCGCTTTGTAGCGCTCTAAGAGAGTCCGGCACGATCTCAAGTCTGCCATTCGCAAGCCCAACACCTTACTTGGCTAGAGCGTCCGCTGACTCGTTTCCTTCGATGCCCATGGGGCTGGGAACCCTGTAGACCGCGGACGATTGCATGGATCTTATCGCCGCTTGACTGTCTACGAAAATGTTGACCGCATCGTGTGCTCCTGCTATGTGCTATATGAACGCCTTATTTCAGGGTTTGTACAATTTATGCCTTCTCCCACTCCTCCGTCCATCTTGGAGCCGTCTGTGTATATTTGAAGGCAGGGACCGCAAATAACAGTTATGAAGGCTAAATTGAAGTAAAACGAGAACGGACGTGTGAGACGCTTCTTACGCGTCACAACTTTTATACCCGGCACTCAGTACTACATCTGCACTTTAGCGGTTATTTGTCCAGTTTTACATTTTTTCTTCATATGTCATCTACATCAACAACACTACTCACACCAACACGCTCCTTTAGCTCGACACCCTCCCCTAGAAACACACACTGCAGAGTCGCGGCAGAGTCAGCGGCAGAGGCAGCGGCAGAGGCAGAGGCAGAGGCAGTGACGTGTCAGGGGCCAGGCCATAAACAGCGCGAAGCAGAGTGTGAATGCTGCGGGACGGGGTGGGTTTGGCCACTGAAAATTAATTTCTCCATTGTGGCTATAATAATGATCCAATCGGATCCCAATTTGGTGATCTGATAGATATGGTCATTCCCTACGGAATCTTCAAAATCTGTTATCTTCAAAATTGTAGATTTGGGAGGTTTTCGCCCTTTTGCGGGGGCGGAAGGGGGCGGGGCTCATTTTTGAAATACACTGGTTTCAGTGTGAGCATACAGCAGTCTGGTGCCAAAATTTGGTGGCTCTAGCTCTTATAGTCTCTGAGAACTAGCCGACAAACAAGACGGACAGACGGACAGACGGACGGACGGACAGACGGACAGACAGACATGGCTCAATCGACTCGGCTATTGATGCTGATCAAGAATATATATCCTTTATGGGGTCGGAAACGTTTCCTTCTGTGCGTTACATACAACCGTTATCCGCACAAATACAATATACCCTATTTACTCTTCGAGTACCAGGTATAAAAATCAATGTGAAGGAGATATGTTACAGCAACATAAAATATACAGAAAATTATATTTTAGTCATGGCTATCAATATCAGCCAAAAACTTCTATTTACGATTTATATATTAAAAATCATAATTAATTCTTCTTTTTGATTTTTTGATTTTTTCAATAAAAATCAGAATTAAGAGTTATTTTTAATTTATACTTTTAAAATAAAAAATAAGAATTACTTATGATTTTTATAACAAAAATCAAAAATAAGAATTAATTATGATTTTTAATAATAATAACAAACCACTCGGTTCGAAGGATAATCCATTTAACTTTTATTTTCAACTTTTAAAATAAAAGTTACGGAATAATTTATAAGAATTAATTATGATTTTTAATAATAATAACAAACCACTCGGTTCGAAGGATAATCAATTTACCTTTTATTTTCAACTTTTAAAATAAAAGTTACGGAATAACTCTTATTTTCAACTTTTATAATACAAATCAAAAATAACTCTTATTTTTAATTTATATTTTAAAAATCATAATTAATTCTTATTTTTGATTTTAAAAGTATAAATTAAAAATAACTTTTAATTCTGATTTTTATTGAAAAAATAAAAAATAAGTGTTATTCGTAACTTTTATATAAAAAAGTTTAAAATAATTCTCAGATTGCAATTTTTACTTTAAAAGTTATAACAGTTACGGTCTCTGTTTGAAGGTGTTTAGTCTGGTCCCGTCCCTTTCCCCAGTCCTCGGGTCGCATAAGTGAGGTTGTTGCAACGTCGCTGCATGTTTGGGGGATCATATAACACTACTCGACACGATTTTGCAGCTCCGATCCAGACTAACTTTTCTGAAAGATATGGTGCTTGGAAAATGTTTCATGATCATTTTTATACCCGGTACTCGAAGAGTAAATAGGAATACATAATACAAGGAAACGTTTCCGACCCCATAAAGTACATATATATATTCTTGGTCAGCATCAATAGCCGAGTCCGTATATCCATGTCTTTCTGTCCGTCCGTCCGTCTTGTTAAGTGCCTGGATGTCACAGACTATAAAAGCTAGAGCCACCAAATTTAGCATCCAGACTTCTATACGCTCACAGATGACAGATACAAAAAACCGTTAAGGTACAGATGTAGTGATGAGTACCGGGTATAAAAGTTGTGACGCGTAAGAAGAGACTCACACGTCCCTTCTCGTTTTTTTCTGTGGCAGAACATTTTTTTAAGAATTTTTCTTAACTATTTTTGTAGATGAAGCGTTTTTTTCACATACATTATGTTTCTTACATCAGGTTGCAATAAATTAGCCATTTCATAGAGCTCATGAATGCATCTAGTGTGTCCAAACACTTTGCGGTTTTATCAAAAACGTTGATTTTTGTTCTGTATTTTTTGCCAAATTTTGAAAAACGAGAAGGGACGTGTGAGACGCTTCTTACGCGTCACAACTTTTATACCCGGTACTCAGTAGAAAATCTGTACCTTAACGGTTTTTTTCAAATTTTACATTGTATATTTTTTCTACAGCTGTCATCTACATCACTTCATACGCCAACACGCAACAATGATCCAATCTGATCCGATAGCTATGGTCCTTCCCTACAGAATGACATTAGTTTAGTTTTGTTAAGATTCGCCTTCTCTTATCTTCAAACTTGTGGATACTGCAGATATTCGCCCTTTGCGGAGACGGAAGGGGGTGGGGCGAAACTTTGAAATACACTTGTAACAGTGTGAGCATACAGCCATCTGGATGCAAAATTTTGTGACTAGCTTTTATAGTCTCTGAGATCCAGGCCCTCAACAAGGCGGACGGATAGACAAACATGGCTAAATCGACTCGTCTATTGATACTGATCAAGAATGTATATACTCTGTGGGGCCGGAAGCGCTTCCTTCTGTGCATTACATACAATCACTTTGTGCACAAATACAATATACCCTATTTACTCTTCGAGTACTGGGTATAAAAACACCGTTAAAAGTTTATAAGAGCTTTCAAAGCCCATACACCGAATTGTTTGTTATTAGCAACCAAAATCTCTTCAAATGATACATTCAAATGCATGTATACTCTTGGTTTGAATAATATAATAAGTTTCTAAAGAAACTTAGAAGGTTAAGTGTTTACTGGATACATGTTTACATATCATCCGGCTGTATTAAAGCATGTGCTACTTACATATACATAAGTATCTAAGTTTTGTATGGGAGTGATCCCTAGCTGACTATTCCACTTGAACGGTGCTCGGATCTAACATATAGCGCTATCCGGTATTTGCTGATTAGACACCTTTCAAAGGGCTAGTACGATTATCTGATCGGCTAGAAGCGGTGACGAAATCGCCCAGACAGAGACCTTGGTGATATAGGGTAGACTTTGCTATCAGCTGCACTTTAAACGGCTGAGACTCCACTAAAAAATGATTTTACACACACGATGACAGACGAATTTTCAAATTTGGTTCTAGTAAAAATCCACTCACGGTCCACAGGTGAATCAGACACTGGTCCTCTCCAAGTTTATCAATTCTGTCTGAATACAATTAGCATTAAATTTGTGAGTAAATATTATTTGCTGTTCTGCTTAAAATCGCTATAATGTAGTTACATACATATGTATGTATGTGCATATGTATGAACATGTGCATACATACATATAATAAGATTTCCCGAGTTCAAAAGTAGGTTTTTAAAAAATATATTTTTATTTAACCGAACTTATAGTAGAACATAGGATGATGAATTCCCCAACTCAATTTTAGAAAGTCTCAAACGGAACTCTCTTCTTGTTCTCGAGATATTGATCTCGAGACCTCTCTTGGGAAGCTTAAAGCTTATCTTCCTAAGCTTTCGGCTTCGGCTGATATTTCGTCTTCGGAATTGAGTGATGATGGCTTCGGCTGAAAGAGTCGAAGCTTCTGTTTCGAGAGGCGTTGCTTTGGAGAGAGCGGCTGATAAGCGATGCGTTGGCCTCTGTGTGGGAAGCTTGGGAGATGCGTCGGCTTGGATGAAACAGGCAGCTGCAGCTGGTGATTGGTGTCAGATTTCATCTTGAGAACTGACTTGTTTACAAGAGTTCTCCCTTCTATTGGAGTGTGGGACTGATTCTGAATTAGTCATAGTGTGGAGTGTGGGAACGAGCTGATAACGTATTGGTCAGCGACGTTCTATTGCATTGCAGAGTTTTGGGTTGCATGGGACTTCCTGTTGATTTCGGTATGGAGGAATCATGCCTTGTTTATTCAGGTGTTGGGGTATCTTCTTATATTTTTTATAGATGCGAATAAATGGGTGTAAGGGTGAGTGCTGGGCATATGCATAACGTGTTTAGGTGTGGGTGTGGTTATGAATATGTCAAGTGCTTAACGTATACATAATGCGTATGAGGGTGTAGGGCATTATGGATATGTTACTCCCCCGGCATTTCTTATAAGCCTGTCCTCAGGTTTTCACTTTAGGGTATAGGGAGGGAATTTCCTCTATAACTATTGGAGTACTATTTTCTTCTTCTTCGTCCTTAGGTTTTACATGTTTAATAGTTATATTTTTAGGTATTTTTTCTTAAATTTGACAATTAGATACCCATTTATGCTTAATGTTGATAACATGAACATAATTATTATAACTATCTGCAATATGTTACTATATTTTGTTTGCTGTATAATTATTTCTTTTGTCTGTACATAAGACAATGGTTCTAATCTAGTTATGTTATTACTCACATAGACATTTTGCGTGAAATCTAGCATTGAATTAGTTATTGCGAATTCGTTTAATTGGGTTGAACAGTTATAAATCTTAATTTTGTTATTTCCTTCGATTGTTATTTCTTTGTCTAAACAGTTTTGGTTTATTTTGGATTTTGGAAGGTTCCATGTTAACAATATATTTGGTTGAACGTAATTAATTTGGAAATTCTTAAATGTTCTTTGTGTATGGACATTTAGTGGGTTCTTGTTTTAAAATCCCTTTTATACAATTGTCTTCTATTATTTGCTTAGTTTCTTTGCTATATATTTTGTCATCGTAACTATAATATTTATCAAATATTAATTCTGTCAAAATATTATTTTGGTTATCTGGATATGGCACAATTTTGTATACTGGGATGTTAGCAATTTCGCTCGGAATATTGGAGATTATATAGATTTCGTTTGTATCAACTTTTAGCCATGTAGAAGTTTTAATATTTAATAATTTCTCAGAATTTATATGTTTCAGGTAATCTTGTTTTAGTAGTTTTGGGTTAAAAATACCAAGTCTAGTTAGTTGCATTCCCATTTCTATATCCTCTATATATTCTGTGAAATGTTGTAGGTTGAAGATTAAAATTTCTAATTGTTGATTTTCGTTGTTTTCTTCGTTTAATTGGTTTATTATCTCAATTCCATGGTTTACTACTTCTATAACTAAATTTAGTTCATTTGTTTGGATGCTATGTGTGGCGAGATTTTCTATTTTCTGTTCCAATTCTTTCCTGTCTTCTTGATCTAATGTGCCAAATAAGTATTTATAGGCGGTACCTACGATATTTATTGGGCCTCTTTTGTTGCGTTTAGCAATTTTTAAGCCATTTATTTCCCTATTTAATTTATCTACTAGGTATTTTACTTGAATTACGTTTTGAAATTTGTTAGCCATTACTAGGAGGTTTTGATAGGTTTCTTCGGTTTTTGTTACATTAACTGTTAAGTAATGGTATTCATAGTTAATAGGGAGGTCGATTGATCCCGTTTTAAATATGAGGTATCCGTTTCTGGACTCAATCGGATTTATTTCAATATTTTCTCCTTCTGTTGTAAGGACTATTAATGTCATGAGGACGATTATTTTAATTATGTTGGAGTTGATCGTTACCTTCCGATTCGATGGGCGGCCTGGAATTATTGTATTTGCTAATATTAATTTTCTTTTTCTTTTTATGTTTGGTTTTGTAATGTGTTATCTTTCTTCCTCTATTCTTTTCTTCATAGTGTTTTTCATCTATTTTGGTTATTTCACCCGTCTTTCTGAAAGGGTTAGTTATTTTGGACTTTACTAGAGGTGATTTTCTAAACATAGTGTCTACTTCAAAGTCATTACGACTTTGGTTCAACTGGGTGATCTGATTCACCTTGTTTAGTTGAGTGTGGTACTCTGGACTTCCTGCGTATATCAATATGTCTGCAGGTGTTCTGTTGGTAGTATTATGTCGGGTCTTGTGATTATATGTGTATATTATCAGTTCAAATTTAGTGTATTTGTTTTCGGGGTCATTCTCACTGGATATGATCCTCAATTTTTCGTTCACCGTTTTATGGAATCTTTCAACGTCTGATATTCCATTTTTACTGGATGTGATTAAGATCTTCACATCTTCCGAGATAAGCCATGCTTGCAATGCTGCGCACATAAAGGCTGAATCTTTGTCGGCTTTAATTTCTTGGGGTTTTCCCATTTCATTAAAGACTTTTAGTATCGCCCTTTTGGTTTCTAACCAGTCACGACTGTTCACTTCTATTAGTGTAGCGAATTTTGAGTATATATCGATACATGATAGGAACTGTTGGTTACCTATCAGATCGAAGTCCATTACGTAACGTTCTCGGATGTTTAAGACTTCCGGTGTTACTTCAAATGACAACTTGGTGTTTCTATGCTCAGTCTTGGCAATATTACACGTTGTACATTCGTTTATTATATTTTGTATCAATTTTTGGTGGTCAGGGTAGAAGTATATTCCCTTAAACCAATTGATGGTTTTCTCTATTCCAGGGTGAAGTAATTCTTTATGGTTTTTCATTATCAATTCTTTGAATTCCGCGTAATTGGGTATATCTAACTTGATTGAACTTGAACTTGATTTCATAACTTTTGTGAAATTGTTTGGACTGATAATTTCCAAATACGCTTGTTGGAAAGTTGGGAAATCGGTCTCGTTATGGAAATATAATGCACTCTTTTTGGTACATAGCATATATATAATGCACTCTTTTTGGTACATAGCATATATTCCTTAATTAGTTCTTTAGCCAAGGTGTTGGTCACTTCCTTGTATGTGATTTTGATAATCAATTTATGGAAATAGTGTTGTGTAGTTACTTTATCTTCATCTCCCTTGATCAACTCAATCTGGCGATTGAAATAGTTGATTGGTCGTTCTGTAATGGGAATATGATTGAGATTGTCTTCTTGCGCACTGTGTATTGGGGCGCCTGCACTGTCAGAGACTTCTCCGAGTAGGTTTTCGTTAACTTTAACTCGGGAAAGGGCGTCCGCTACATGGTTTTCTTTGCCAGGTAGGTATTTGATTTTGAAGTCGAATTCGTTTAATTTGATCTTCCACCTTTGTAGTTTCATGTTTGGTTCTTTGAGGTTATTTAACCATACTAAGGGCTTATGGTCGCTAAGTATTTCGAATGTTCTTCCGAACAAGTATGATCCGAAATACTTCGTAGCCCAAACAATTGCTAACAATTCTTTCTCGATAGCGGAATAATTAATCTCATGTTCGTTCAGCGTTCGGCTGGCATAGCAGATCGGCTTATGGTCTTGCGATAGGACTGCACCTATAGCCATGTTACTAGCGTCGGTAGTAACAGAAAACATTTTGTTAAAGTCTGGATATACGAGAATTGGGTCTGAGGTGATGAGTACTTTTAGTCTCGAATGCCTCGACATACTTCTCTTCTTTAGGATCTATTATTGCTCGTTTCTTGAGTTTGAGCGTCATAGGCTTGGCTATGCTAGCGAAATTAGGAATGAACTTCCTATAAAATCCGCATAGTCCTAAGAATGACTTGATTTGTTTTGTGGTTTCGGGGATGGGAAACCCAGTGATAGCTGTTATCTTGTTGGGATTTGGCAGTATTCCTTCGGGTGTAACTATATGACCTAGCAACTCAGTTTCTTTCTTCAGAAACTCACACTTATCCATTTGTAGCTTGAGGTTTGCGTCTCTCAGCTTGCCAAAGACTTTTCTTAGTGACAAAAGGTGTTCGTCCAATGAAGTGGAGAAAATTAGTATGTCATCTAAGTACACCAAACAGTCTGTACGAAACAAATGTATCTGTTGATGTAGATTCACTTGGTTCTGGTGATTGTCAATATGACAATCGTATGCTGAAATAGAAATGTGTATGCCACCGGTTCATGTACCAGTAACAAAAGGTCGCCGCAATCGGTACTTGAACAAATTGGGCTTCGGAGATGTGAATACGTCAGAGTTTTCTTTCGTACTGATTTTATTTGGTAAAATGTGAGGTTTATATACAGTTTCTAGTAGTACAATTGTTTACTTAGGATCATAGGCTTGTGTAATTAGATCTAATAATAAGTGGGTATGGAAATATTTATTTATGACCTTCACTGCATGGGTCCGGGTGCAAAGGTCCGTGTGTCAGGTCTAAGATATTTTTATGACTGTCGTAAAACTAATCTCCTGCAGATGGTGTGACCTTTTTTTTCCAACTGCAGATCATCTTGCATGTAATTTATGACTGTGTAACATGATTATGTGCATGCATGTGCATGCACTTGAATATTTATTTGGGTCAGCGGTACATATCTCATATTTCTTGGGTTAGTCTGAGAATATTTATTTAGGTTGCTAAGAATTCTTAATACCTAATAACAAAGATAAAATTTAGGTCTAACCATACGGTTTGATGTTTAAATCTAAATCGTACATCCTCCCGTCCGTTGACCATGGTATTTTCAACCATCATTAATGTTGATTGTAAACGGCTGACTTGATGTGTTGTCTCCATTCGCTGATGTGCTAGGCTGTTGCATTCGCTGCGAGATTTTCCTGGATTTGTGCCATTTCTTGACCAAATGAACTATTACAATAATCATTATGAAGATCATTGCAATGTATATGGCAATATGGTGATGACTGATATTTTCAAGGTTGTGGGGTAACTTGAAACTATCCGGTGGTAACAGCCTTGTTTTCATTTGATACAGCTCCTTGTAATTTAAATTTTCTTCGTTTGTTGAAACTGTATCTGTCGGACGTTCAGTTGATGTTTTGTTGATGTCATTTTCTCCGAACCGAGCGTATGACTGGCATTCGTCATATTGTCGTCTCCATTGTGCTTTGACTTGTTACGGTCATCAAGGAACTTCGAATAATACATACAGGTTTTGCGATCAATAATCCTGAATTTTGAAGTTTGATATCCGATATTCCATCTGCACATACTGCTGATAATTTCAACGATGATTTTGTTGAAAATATCCATTGATTTTTACCATGCATACTCAACCATATAAATGATTTTTTAGTTTTGATTAAGTTGCATGATGGATCCGTTTTGTTATGGAACATTTGTAATTCACAACTTGTTTCAACTGAGAACATTGTTTGTTTATTATAGCATACAAAATCGTTGTTTGCTCTTGGATGGCAATTGTTTAGATCACTCTCTGACAGTTCAACGAATTCGTCTCGGTGACTGTTGATTGCGATGTATGGTGTCTTGACTTCGAACATACTTATCCCATTTTCAGTTGGTGATGGGATAGGTGTCAGCTGGTAGATTTCCAGTTCGTATGCTGAAACTAATGGAAACGTAACTCTGATGATTGCATGATCATCTATAATTGTGCCTTCAGCTTTCATCATCTGATACACCATTAGCATATTTTCGGGAGTTACTGGGAGAACTTGTCCTGGCTTTAAGTGATCGCGTATCTGCTCAAGTTGTACCTTTAGTTGTCGTGGTGAAATTAACACAGGGCTTATCGTGTTATGTCGGATATCTGTCAAGACGTTGATAATTTCCGTTTGCATTCGTTGTAGATTTGCAGATAATAGAGTCAATTGAGTTGACAATGTTATATACCATTGAAAGGCGATGAAGTGATCAGCTCTTCCCTTTGATTCGGTGATAAAGTCCTCAACTCGACTTAGTCTTTTGGAGTTTGAGATTTCATCCCTTTTTATACCCGGTACTCGAAGAGTAAATAGGGTATATTGTATTTGTGCACATAACGGTTGTATGTAACGCACAGAAGGAAACGTTTTCGACCCCATAAAGTATATGTATTCTTGATCAGCATCAATAGCCGAGTCTATGTCTGTCTGTCTGTCTGTCCGTCTGTCCGTCCTGATGAGCGCCTAGTACTCAGAGACTATAAGAGCTAGAGCAACCAAATTTTGCATCCATACTTCTGTATGCTCACACTGTTACAAGTGTATTTCAAAAATGAGCCACGCCCCCTTCCGCCTCCGCAAAAGGGCGAAAACCTCCCAAATCTACAATTTTGCAGATAGCAGAAACCTAAAAACGCCATTCCGTAGGGAATGACAATATCTATCAGATCACCAAATTGGGATACGATTGGATCATTATTATAGCCAAATTAATTTTCAGTGGCCAAACCCACCCCGTCCCGCAGCTTATAGCAGCGCACTCTGCTTCGCGATGTTTATGGCCTCTGCCCCTGACACTTCTCTGCCTCTGCCTCTGCCTCGACTCTGCAGTGTGTGTCTATAGGGGAGGGTGGCGAGCTAAAGGAGCGTGTTGGCTTGAGCAGTGTTGTTGATGTAGATGACAGATGAAGAAAAAATGTAAAATTTGACAAATAACCGCTAAGTTGCAGATGTAGTACTGAGTGCCGGGTATAAAAGATGTGACGCGTAAGAAGCGTCTCACACGTCCCTTCTCGTTATTACATTAATTGTAGAGTCAATCAATGATGTCTGATTTTTAAGCAGGGTTAATAAGTGGTTCTCGTTATCCTTAACCTTTGCTATCGTTTCCGACATTTCACGGGCATATGTTGAGTCTAATACGCCAAACAGACTGCTTGCGATGTTTCCAATGATGTCCAGCGGAGCTCTTTGTTTCCGTGTCCTTGCTATTAGCGCATTTTCAGCTTGCAGGTCCTCTTCTATGTGTTTGAAATGTTGATACATACTGGTGCATGCGTCTACTTGTTGAAGTTGCTTGCATAGATGTCCAATTTTTGAAGTACCCATGGTGAATGTGTTCATGTCTTTCCAATAGGGCTTTAGGTTGTAATAGACAATTATGGTCCAGTCAGTTGTCGCAAGTTGGCTGGTTCCTACTTTTTCGAAGTATTTACCCGGGTTTGAACCAAACTGGGTTATGTTGATTGACTGTGCCATTGCCAACGGTAAAAGTAACAATATGACAAACATTGTCATGGTTAGCGACAGTCTATTCGGCTGTGTCCTTTTTCTAGGCTGTCCATCTTCAGATGACTTTGCATTTTCAGATGGATCATCTATCGGATGTTTATGTGTGGGTTCCTCTTCATTGAACAGTGGAGCAACATGTTGAATCTCACGTTTGAAGATTCCCTTGGATGTTTTTACTTCAACCACTCGTACGAAATTGTCCTTGCCATGAAACAATTGAGTGATTCTTCCAAGTGGCCATTGTAATACCGGTGTATTGTCCTCCTTTAGTATTACCAATGTTCCTTCTTTAATGTTTGCTGACGATTTCCTCCACTTTTGACGCTGCTGTAGTTGTTGGAGGTATTCGTTGGACCATTGCGTCCAGAATGAGTGTTTTAATTTGGACACTGCTTGCCATCGATTACCTAGTGTCTTCGGCTGCTGGGATGGCTCACTGTCAGCTTGTGCGGTTAACGGCTCTCCTATCAGAAAGTGCCCTGGTGTTAACGCTGTTATGTCGTTTGGGTTGTCAGATAACGGTGTCAGTGGTCGAGAATTTAATATGGCTTCTATTTCGACTATAACCGTTTCTAATTCCTCATATGTTAAATTTGCCGTCGTCACATTTTTTAACAGCAGATGTTTTGCAGATTTTACTGCGGCTTCCCATAAACCGCCGAAGTGTGGTGCACGAGGAGGTATGAATTTGAACTGTACTCCTTTGTTGTTGCACTCCTGTACAATTTGTTCCTTTGCCTTTTCTGAGAATATGGCCTCTTCTATTTCTTGAAGTTTGTTCCTGGCTCCTACGAAATTCGTAGCATTGTCGCAATGGAGCACTTGACATTTTCCTCGACGAGAGGTGAACCGTCGGAGTGCAGCTAAAAATGCTTCTGTGGTGAGATCGCTGACTAGCTCTAAATGTACTGCTTTAGTCGCGAAATAACAGAATATGGCTATGTAAGCTATATTTGGCTTCTTTCCTCGTATTTTATAGTGGATTTTAAATGGTCCACAGTAATCAACTCCAGAATTGAGGAATGGCCTTGCTTGGGTGACTCGAAGAGGTGGCAGATTTCCCATAATCTGCTCTAGCAGTTTGGGCTTGGCTCTTGTGCATTTCACACAGTTCTGCACAATGCTTCTGGCCATGTTTTTCCTTTTAGTATCCAGAATTGTTGTCGTGATGCTGTCAGCAATGCCTGGGGGCCACAATGCATGTTGTCCTTGTGTATTTTAGCAAGGATCAACTTGACAATTGGATCGTTGTAAGGTAGGAGCATTGGGTGTTTGGCGTCAAATGAAATATTTGCTGCTTCCAGTCGACCACCTACTCGTAAGATTCCTTCCTGATCCCAAACGGGGTAAGCGAGTTAATCGAACTTCCTTTTGCGTTTCCTTATGTCTTGTTAAGTAACGTATGTCCTCTTTGAAGTCATTCTGTTGTATGTTACGAATGACAATTTTCTGAGCTTCTTTCATCTCATTGAATTGAATAGTATTGCTTGTGTACGTTTTCCTTCCTCGGAAACGCATCATGTAAGCAAATATTCTTAATAGTTTGTTGTATGAGTTGTTGTGCTTTATTTTGTATATAATGTCATCCTCCTGAGTGATGGTCATAATTGATGACTGACTCATTTTTTGGGGATTTGCACTGATACTTTCGTCTTTTGTCGCCACAAATGCTGGTGGCCATGTAGATGGTGGGCCATGAAGAAATAGTGGGCCATAAAACCACATACTATTTTCCGCGAATTTAATCGCCGTCATTCCTCTAGACAATGCATCCGCTGCGTTATTTTCAGATGAAACATGCCTCCAATGCCTTTGTATCGTTAGTTCATGTATTGTAGCTATTCTTGTAGCTACGAATTTGTCTCGAATGGATGTTGTACAATTAATCCATGACAAAACAATCCTTGAATCAGACCCCAAAAAGGTTGTGGCGTTCTCCATGGATAAATCTTCTTTTACCTTAGCTGTCAGTTGTGCACCCAATACAGCCGCCTTTAGTTCCAGACGAGGTAATGTTAAAGCATTTATAGGAGCTAAATGTGATTTGGCACATAGCAATTGAATTGTTACTCGTTTATCCTTGTGCAGTGCTCGGATATATATGGCAGCTCCAAAGGCTTTCTCCGATGCGTCAACAAACGTGTGTATTTCTGATGCTATCGGAAATTTTCCTTGGTATATGTGACGTGGTACTTTTATGGTGTTTAATATTTTTAACTCCTCCCTGTACCTTTTCCATTCCTCCTGGAGATGAACTGGAAGCGCCTCTTTGTAGTCAAATCCTTCCTTTGTGAGATGTTGCATGAAGATCTTTGCCTTCATTACCACCGGTGAGAAGAGTCCAAGTGGATCGAAAATCCTAAAGATCTCTGATACGACATCTCTTCTAGATATTACATCCTTGGTGGCAATTTCTGTTCTTCCACAAAACTGGTCAGATTTGGGCATCCAAGTGATTCCCAGGGTTTTTATGCTGTACTCTTCATAAGCAGTATCATCCAATTGTACGCTTGAAGTGATGTCTTCCGTTGGAATTCCTTGAAGTACGTGAGCGTTGTTAGTGCACCATTTTCTTAAGTTGAACCCTGAATTATGCAGTAGTTTGTTAAGCTCTTGTTGTCTCTGGAGGGCCTCTGGTATGGAATCTGCTCCTGTTAAGCAATCATCCACATACAAATCATTTTCCAACGCAGCAGCTCCAAACGGGTATTCCTTTCTGTCTCTTTGGGCGAGATATTGTAGACTTTTTGTGGCTAAATATGGAGCCGCTTTTGTTCCATAAGTCACTGTTTTTAGTCTATAGTATCGTTGATCTTCTGATGGATCATTGCGCCATACTATTGTCTGATAGTACTGGTCCTCGGGATTGATCCAGATCTGACGATACATTTTTTCGATGTCTGCAGTAAACACATATCTGTGCATCCTGAACCGAAGCAATATTGAAAATATTGAATTTTGCACTGTTGGACCTTTATGCATCAGGTCGTTGAGCGATTTTCCGGACGAGGTAACTGCAGACGCATCAAAAACCACTCTTAATTTCGTTGTAGAGCTGTCAGGTTTTACGACACAATGGTGTGGGATGAAATAGCGTGATCTTGCTATTTCTTTTGTCTGCATTTCCTTCATATGACCAAGAGCCTCATATTCTTTCATAAATGAGACGTAACTTGCCTTGGTTTCCGGATCTCGAGCAAGCCGTTTTTCTAGGCAAAAAAATCGTCGTGTCGCTAGATCACGACTCTGCCCCAGGGATGAAGGGTCTTCCAAAAAAGGCAATCGTACGATGAGTTTATTGTCTGATGCCATCTGAACATTTTGTAAGAAATGCTGCTCACATCGTTTTTCCAGTGGAGAAAAATATGTTATGTTATTTGGAAATGAGTCCAGTTCCCAAAATTTTGCGATCTGTTGATCGACTTTTTTTTCTTCTTCCGTCAATACTGCACATGTGCTCGGATTTTTTGAAGCGTCTTTTAGCTTTCCAGCCACAATCCATCCTAATTTGGTTTTTTGTAGTTTAGGCAATCCTCTTCCAATCGATACCTGCTTGTCTTGCATGATATCAAAGTAGTGTTCTGCTCCCAACAGAATGTCTATTTTTCCAACTTTGTCGAAATTGGGATCAGCTAACGTTATGTTTTCCGGAAGCTTCCAACGAGTCGTATTAATTGACTGTGCTGGCTGATCTGAGACTATGTGTGGCAGTAAAATTGCTCCTAGTCTTGAACTCAATTTGTTATGTCTTGATTTGAGCATAACATTGACTCTTGCTTTTGAAGTTTGTGTTCGTCCGCCAATTCCATTTATTTGTAGATCTGATTTTTCCACTTTCAGATCTAATATTTTCAATGCTCTTTCCGAGATTACATTGACTTGTGAGCCTGAGTCAAGCAATGCTCTGAACTCAGCAATTTGTCCATTGTTGCCTTGTATATGAACTCGAGCGGTAGCCAATAGTACATAATTATTTTGTACACAATTTGCTGATGCTGCAGTTTTGGCTTCGGACTTAGTTTCCAAATGAAGAAGAGTGTTGTGCCCTTTGTTGCATTTAAAACAATCTCTTCTTTGGCAATTTTTTGCTGTGTGATCGCGTTTGAAGCATTTGACGCACAGTTGGTTCTTTTGAACCCAATTTAATCTATCTGCAGAAGTTTTCTTTAAAAACTGTGTGCATTTATAGATAGCGTGATTTGGCTTTTCACAAAAATTACAGACATACTGACTCTCAGCTCCTGCTGAGGCACATGTGATGGGTTTCCTTGGTTTTTCCCATCCAATGGCTTCCAACGTAAGAAACCTTTGCTCGAGGAATTTCATGAATTCGCTCAAAGGCTGTAATTCCTTCGTATTCTGTATAGATTGCTCATACAACGTATGAGTTTGACGATCTAATTTCTTCGTCAGAAAACATAGAAGCAACGGATCCCATTTATCCGTTTCTATGTCGATGTTTTTTAGCGCTGCTAAAGTTTCTTTTACGTTATCGTGTAATGCCTTAATTGATTCGGCATCACTTGATATGCTTGGTTGATCCAATAATTTTTGGATCAATGTGTTACTGAGCACTCTCTTGTTGCTAAAGCGCTCTTGTAACATATTCCATGCTGTCATGTAATTTCCTTCTGTTAACGAAAGGTGGCGTATTACATTTTCTGCCTCTCCCGTAACATTGGTTTTTAAATACCACATCTTTTGAATGACGGGTACAGATGCTTCATGAATCATTTTCTTAAAAATGTCATGAAATTGTTGCCACTTTAGGTAGTCTCCATCGAATTTGGGGATTGCAACCTTTGGCAGGGGTAATGCATTATGCATATGTGGAGCATGGAGTGATGGCTGAACAGGGTCTGATTCAGTCATTGTTTGTATTGTTAATACTGCATCTTCAGCTGCAATATAACTATTAATGTTATATCCCATTTTCACAGGATCATTGCATTTTGAATATATTCTGACATGAATCGCTCTAATCTCATCCCAATATTTTATTATTATTGGTTTGAAATCCTTTCGCGTCTCAGTTGTCATTCTGTTCATGATGCGCTGTAGACTTTCAAGCAGCACCCTCTGCTCTCGGATCATGGGTTCTATTTCAGACTCATTTTCCATAGCGGTAATAGATCCAGAATCTATCTGCATTTCCAAGGAAGACAATGGTTTGGTCAACTCGTCGTTGTATTTGTTGACCAATTCTTTAATATTTTCAAAATATTTATTTGTGAAATAATTGTGCTCATATTTTGAGCCATTAATTATCTCTTGAATGTTTGTGTCTTCAATTGAAAATGTTTTCCAGAGATTCATTAACCTCTCAAGTCGAGTTTGAAAATATTCAGCCTTCTGTTTCCTTTCAGAGGCATCCTTTTTGTAATTCCTGACGATGTTTTGGATTTCTTCGCCCGTGGCCAATTGCCTGTCCAGCATAACATTGATGCTTGATGATGCCATTTTTATACCCGGTACTCGAAGAGTAAATAGGGTATATTGTATTTGTGCGGATAAAGGTTGTATGTAACGCACAGGAGGAAACGTTTCCGACCGCATAAAGTATATATATTCTTGATCAGCATC
Source organism: Drosophila subobscura (assembly GCF_008121235.1). Classification (NCBI taxonomy): domain Eukaryota; kingdom Metazoa; phylum Arthropoda; class Insecta; order Diptera; family Drosophilidae; genus Drosophila; species Drosophila subobscura. Next base: position 926,140 of record NC_048530.1, read on the forward strand.
AATAGCCGAGTCGATTGAGCCATGTCTGTCTGTCCGTCCGTCCGTCTTGTTTGTCGGCTAGTTCTCAGAGACTATAAGAGCTAGAGCCACCAAATTTTGGCACCAGACTGCTGTATGCTCACACTGAAACCAGTGTATTCAAAAAAAATGAGCCCCGCCCCCTTCCGCCCCCGCAAAAGGGCGAAAACCTCCCAAATCTACAATTTTGAAGATAACAGAAAACTAAAAATGCCATTCCGTAGGGAATGACCATATCTATCAGATCATGGGATCCGATTGGATCATTATTATAGCCACAATGGAGAAATTAATTTTCAGTGGCCAAACCCACCCCGTCCCGCAGCATTCACACTCTGCTTCGCGCTGTTTATGGCCTGGCCCCTGACACGTCACTGCCTCTGCCTCTGCCGCTGCCTCTGCCGCTGCCTCTGCCGCGACTCTGCAGTGTGTGTTTCTAGGGGAGGGTGGCGAGCTAAAGCAGCGTGTTGGCGTGAGTAGTGTTGTTGATGTAGATGACAGGTGAAGAAAAAATGTAAAATTTGACAAATAACCGCTAAAGTCCAGATGTAGTACTGAGTGCCGGGTATAAAAGTTGTTTGTGTCTACTCACAACCAAAAAGTGGTCAAAGTAGACTAACAAATATTTTTAATGACAATGTGGAATATATTTTGAATCCAACCGTAGTCGCCAAGTTGACTGTATCGGTTTGGGTAGATTTAAATAAATCCAGCTAGTTTTTTCTTCACAGAAAGTAATAAAAAATCACAACTGTTATTGATGATGTAAAATTGGTCGCCAAGTTGACCAATTATGTAGGATTTTTCAAATAAATCCAAGTTCCAAAATCGGGAACAATACTCCAGATGAACGGTTAGATGTCCAAAAGTCGGGGGTCACCAAATGTACGAAACAAATGTATCTGTTGATGTAGATTCACTTGGTTCTGGTGATTGTCAATATGACAATCGTATGCTGAAATAGAAATGTGTATGCCACCGGTTCATGTACCAGTAACAAAAGGTCGCCGCAATCGGTACTTGAACAAATTGGGCTTCAGAGATGTGAATACGTCAGAGTTTTCTTTCGTACTGATTTTATTTGGTAAAATGTGAGGTTTATATACAGTTTCTAGTAGTACACTTGTTTACTTAGGATCATAGGCTTGTCTGGACGTTGATATGCAATGACTGCACCATCAAGTGGCCCATGCGACACCAAGCCAAAGCCTGTTACGCGCGGAACCCAGCAGAACGCTGGGTTCTCGCCCAACCGACCGAGGGGCGCTGCCGCATGACGCACGGCGCGATTAACCGAACCGGTCGCGAGCATGCAGGAAAGATAGATGTTAGGCTAAGATTCGAGGAAAATTAGAACTAAACACAACTAAACTAGAGCAACTAGAGCTAAGCAAGCAAAATTATCAAAGTCAAAAATTAAATTAACTACGGGAGAGGTAGGCTAGTATAAGAGATTTAAGAAGAGGAAGGGAGTGAGTCGAGGATATAATGTGATAGAGAGAATTATAATCCGAGCATAACACTCTAAAGGGCACGTGCAAGGCATAATTCGATCTACACATTGGAAGGAACAAAGGAATATAGTTTCTAGTGGGTCTAATGGGAATCGTAAAGTTTACGCGGCTCAACAAGTCAGGGCTGTCTACATCCCCCTTGATCAAGTTGTGCATAAAAATTACACCAAGCATTTTTCTACGACTAACTAAGGATGGAAGATTTATTAAAAGAAGTCTACTACGGTAGGATGGCAGTCTCACAGTTGCATCCCAGTTGAGGCCCCGTAGGGCAAATAATAAGAAGTTTTTCTGTACTGATTCAATACGGTCCTGATGAATGTTGTACTGAGGGCACCATACACATGAGCCGTATTCTAAAATCGGACGAACAAGCGAGATATAGAGAGTCTTCGTTATATAGGGTCATCAAATTCCTTTGACCACCTCTTTATAAACCCAAGCACACCCATGGCTTTATTTACCATGGTAGAAATGTGTTCAGAAAACTTTAACTTGGGGTCTAGTTTAACACCAAGATCATCAACTGATGTAATTCTCTCAAGAGAACTACCGCAGAGGGTGTAAGGTGCCAGTAAGGGGCTGGAGCGATGAAAAGTCATTACTTTGCACTTCGAGGCATTAAGGTGTAACATATTTGCGCAACACCATGACTGAAAGCTATTGAGCTATCCTTATACTGGACACAGAGCTTAACATCATCCGCATACATAAAAACTCGAGAATTTGTTAATACGGAAGGCAGGTCATTAATAAATAGTGTGAAAAGTAAGGGCTATATAAGGGCCCAAATGGCTACCCTGTGGTACTCCAGAAGTAACTATACAGGTAAAGATAAGGAGTTTTTGAAAAGGACTCTTTGAGACTTAGAACACAGGTACACAGGTAGCTAAATCCCTAAAATATATCGGTATATAACGGAAAATACGGGTTTCTTAGGTTTTAGGATTGATCGAGCATTTTTAGCTCATCCGTCTCTCCAGAGATTTTTATGGGCAAGCTTTTAAAAAATGACATATTTTAAAAATTCTTCAATAAAGAGTTCTGCCATATGTCGGGACTTTGATACGCAATGACTGCACCATCAAGTGGCCTATGCGACACCACGCCAAAGCCTGTTACGCGCGGAACCCAGCAGAACGCAGCCCTCCTCCCGCCCAACCGACCGAGGGGCGCTGCCGCATGACGCGCGGCGCGACTAACCGAACCGGACGTTAGGCTAATATTCGAGGAATATTAGAGCTAAACACAACTAAACTAGATCAACTATAGCTAAGCAATCAAAATTACCAAAGTCAGAAATAAGACAAAGCTAAAATGAAACTAACTACGGGAGAGGTAGGCTAGTATAAGAGATTTAAGAAGAGGAAGGGAGTTAGACGAGGATATAATGTGATAGAGGGAACTTAAATCCGAGAATAAAACCGAGGTTAGTGTATGGCATAATTCGATCTACACAGTGGAAGGAACAAAGGAATATAGTTTCTAGTGGGTCTAATGGGAATCGTAAAGTTTATGCGGCTCAACAAGTCAGGGCTGTCTACATCCCCCTTGATCAAGTTGTACATACAAATTACACCAAGCACTTTTCTACGACTAACTAAGGATGGGAGATTTGTTAGAAGAAGTCTACTACGGTAGGATGGCAGTCTCACAGTTGCATCCCAGTTGAGGCCACGCAGGGCAAAAAGTAAAAAGTTTTTCTGCACTGATTCAATACGGTCCTGATGTATGTTGTACTGAGGGCACCATACACATGAGCCGTATTCTAAAATCGGACGAACAAGCGAGATATAGAGAGTCTTATGACTTGACTTAATATCGAAACGCATGGGTCTTTCCTGCAGGGAGATTGAGGCGGAAATGTGCACCTTTATGAGACAAACGAGGAATGGTTTCCAAGATGTTCGGAAGCAATTCAATGCTCTCAACGAGAAGTTCCTTACGTTGGAATCGCAATTTCTGGGCCTCAAACTCTTGAGCGAGTCACCAAGGAAGAAAATCCCGAACAACAACCTACTGCTGGTCTTACCTAGTGGAACGCCTGCCTCTCACCTACAACCGATGGACTCATTTTCTACTCCTAGTGGCCAACCTTCACCGATGGATGTCCATCCGCCATCGGAGGATCCTGCCTTTCTCACGCCTAACAACATAGTAGTTGCCTCAAAAATCCGTACCCCTTTCAATTTGACTTCGGACTTAGTTGCCAGTGATGGAATCCCTAACAGTAACCAGCTTCCAGTTGCAAATTATTTGCCGGTCTCTGTTACATTGAATGGCGATGGATCGGCAGCCTCTTCTAGCTCCTCAGCTCCCGCCCTGAGACTTTTAGGAGTAGCTCCACCAGTTCGCTTTTCCGGTGTTCCACTCAGCGCGGTGGTCCCCGCAAAGCAATCTTTGTCTCTCGTCTTATTCCCGAAGCCACACCGGATGATGTCAAACTACATCTAAGCTCTTATCTTCAATTGCCGCCGGATAATTTTATTATAACTAAATTTAATTTTACACATAAGCGTAATATCTCATCTTTCAAAATTCTTCTTCCCGACTCTCTTCTATCCAAAGCTTTGGAACCGGCTGCATGGCCTGAGCACACTATTATTCATGAATTTCTGCCTAGAGACTCTACCCAGAATCCTCGAGTTACTCTCTTTAAGATTTCAAAAAACTAAGGAACCATTTCTCCATCCAATATCAGAACGTACGTAGTCTTTTAGGTAAATTGCCTAAAATACATACGGACAGTGCCTCTTTTGAGTTCGACGCTATCGCCATAACTGAAACCTGGCTTAACTCCTCTGTCTCCGATCACGAAATTCTCGTCCACAAGTTCTTATAGCAGTGAAAACGGCATTTGCGTCCGAGCTGTTTCCATTCAACAACATCCATGGTATCGAATTCGTTGCAGTCAAAATCCGTATGGGAACAGCATATATCTTTTTGACCTGTTCTTATATCCCACCCAGGTCTGATGCCGTTGTTTATTTGAACCACCTATCTGCAATTCGATCTGTAGTTTCTGCTTTAGGCTGTGCTGATCAGATACTAGTTATGGGTGACTTCAACATCCCATCTCTATCTTGGCAACAGGATGATTCAAACATGTTGCTACCTGGAAGTCAACATGATTTCGTCGAGGGGGTAACTGACGTCTCGCTTGCCCAAATTAACTCTGTCAGAAATAATAGAGATAGACTGTTAGATCTCATCTTTGTCAGCGATGCCTCTCGTACAACGGTTTTAAGAGGCAATCTGATATCTTTTCCCGAAGATCCGCATCATCCTACTTTATCTATATTTTTCGAAGTCTCTATTGCTAACACCATTTTACCTTCAAAAAGTCGTATAAAATGTTTTCGCAAAACTAATTTTATCGATCTTTGTCTGCATCTCTCGCAAGTGGATTGGTCCTTTCTTCAGTCCTCATCACATATAGAGCCTACTGTCCATCTGTTTTACGAAACATTATACTCTGCCCTCGATACCTACGTCCCTGAAGTCACCGTTTGTGTTTCCTCTAAACCTCCGTGATTTTCCAAGAATCTGTCTTACCTAAAAAATAAAAAATCTCGGCTCTATAAAAAGTACCAGATAACTGGCTCTTTGTCTGTCTTTGCCCAATATTCTTCGGTTCGCTCTCAATTTCTTATGGTCAATAAGAAATGTTATAACGTATATCTTTCCCAATGTGGCAAAAATTAGTAATCCCAAAAAATTCTTTTCGTTCGTCAACTCAAAACGCAAGTCTAACGCGTTCCCTTCTTCCCTTCAGTTACAGTCTAAAACAGAAACTTTAGATCAAGGAATTGCAAATTTATTTGCCACCTTCTTTCAATCGACCTACTCCTCGGATACTTATGACTCTTCCACCCCTTATCCATACCATCTACCTCATGTTAATAACATGTTTATTCCCTTCCTTGATGAAAGTACAGTCTTTGAAGGGTTGTCATCAATTGACATCTGTTTCTCTGCGGGTCCAGATAAAGTTCCGAGCTGTATTTTAAAATATTGCGCTCAAGCCCTATCTCATCCTTTGACCTTCTTATTTAATTTTTCCCTGGAGCATTCTCGCCTCCCCATGATCTGGAATGAATCCTACCTTATTCCTCTTCACAAGAAAATATCGAAAATTATCGTGGTATTGCTAAACTATCTGCCATTCCGAAGTTGCTGGAGCACCTTGTCACTCGTCATTGCAACATGCATGTTCTAGCATTATATCCCCGACGCAACATGGTTTTTTTAGACATCGATCTACATACATCTACTAACCTTTTAGAATTCTCGTCTCTAATCAACCGAGGATTTCAAAGTGGCTTGCAGACTGACGTCATTTTTACAGATTTCAGTAAAGCTTTTGATTCTGTTAATCATAACCTGCTGATCCATAAGCTCTCTTTATTAGGTTTTCCCAAAAATCTTGTAAATTGGATATCATCGTACCTGTCGAATCGCACACAGCGTGTTTTGTTTAACAATGTCTTGTCGAATGTTGTGAAAGTAACCTCTGGAGTTCCTCAAGGAAGTCATTTAGGTCCGCTTCTTTTCAATTTGTTTGTGAACGACCTGCCCCAAGTTTTTTTGCACTCAGTTACTTTAATGTATGCTGATGACGTTAAAATTTGTTTTTCCTTTTCCGACTGGTACTTACACACTCGCCTACAACTTGACCTTGATGAATTAAGCATTTGGTGTTCAAATAACCTACTCTTCTTAAACCATGCAAAGTGCAAACATATGACTTTTCACCCGCCTTTGCACCACACCATGTTTGTTTCAAATGACTAGTCCTTTTCTCTATGGATTTCTTCAACCATGTTCTGGACCGAAGTTTGACGATCCGTAGATATAACGTTGGTTCCATATTGGAGTATTGTTCTTGTGTGTGGAGTCCACAATACAAGGAGCAACAAATTATTATTATTATTATAAACTGGGACTCTAAAAGACTCCTTCCACCATACCTATCTAGGCTAAAACTACTGAACCTACCCTCTTTACACCATCGCAGAATTTGAAATGGGGTGGTATTCATGCATAAGCTCATCTCGGGATTGTGGACTCCCAAACGCTTTTGGGACGATCCGCCCCATCCGATTATCCATATGTAGATCTAACTACTCCCAGCATGAACCTTTCCGGGTTTTATGCAATAATTATAATTACTTGTACCATCTAATATCCCCCGAATTATCCCTTGAAAAAATTATATTTAACATTTTTCATTACCTTAGTTTAGAAAATTTGTAAATTGTATCTTTCCTTTCTCTCTTGTACATATATAATTAGTTTATTATTATTCCTATTCCATTATTAACAGATAATTGTTAATTGAAATAAATAAATAAAATCAAATTCCTTTGACCACCTCTTTATAAACCCAAGCACACCCATGACACCCAAGATCATCAACTAATGTAATTCTCTCTAGAGAAATACCGCAGAGGGTGTAAGGAGCCATTAAGGGGCTGGAGCGATGAAAAGTCATTACTTTGCACGTCGAGGCTTTAAGGTGTAACATATTAGCTCAACACCATGACTGAAAGCTATGGAGCTATCCTTATACTGGACACAGAGCTTAACATCATCCGCATACATAAAAACTCGAGAATTTGTTAATACGGAAGGCAGGTCATTAATAAAGAGTGTGAAAAGTAAGGGGCCTAAATGGCTACCCTGTGGTACTCCAGAAGTAACCATAACAGGTAAAGATAAGGAGTTTTTGAAAAGGACCCTTTGAGACCTAGAACACAGGTAGCTAGAAATCCATCTCAAAAGATTGGGCGGAAACCCTAGAAGGTCGAGCTTTTGAGCAAGAAGAGAATGGTTTACAGAATCGAATGCCTTACTGAAGTCAGTGTAAAAAACATCCGTCTGCAAGTTACCTTGGAACCCTTTAATGACAAAGAGAGTGAACTCTAAAAGATTAGTAATTGTTGATAGTCGCCTTATAAATACGAGCTGAGCTGGAGATATATGTGATTTGCAGAGATGTTGCAAGTGCGGAGTTAAAATTTTCTCAAACATTTTGGGAATTGCGGATAACTTAGATATATGTACCTTTATAGCTGTTTGCTTCAGACTTGCTATCTTTCTTATAGAGAGGAATTATATAAGATTCCTTCCAGATAGGGGGAAAGCATGAATAAAGGATGCATAGAGTGAATAGTTTAAACAAGAGACCACACAAAGATTCGGCACAGTACCTGAGTACACAGCCGGGTGGCTCTAGCTCTTATAGTCTCTGAGAACTAGCCGACAAACAAGACGGACAGAGGGAAAGACAGACAGACAGACATAGACTCGGCTATTGATGCTGATCAAGAATATATATATACTTTATGGGGTCGGAATCGTTTCCTTCTGTGCGTTACATACTTTCACTTGGTGCACAAATACAAAATACCCTATTTACTCTTCGAGTACCTACCGGGTATAAAAATATGGTACAGGTACACTGACTGAGTACCGGGTATAAAAGATGTGACGCGTAAGGTGCGTTTCACACGTCCCATCTCGTTCTACATACAGTTGCTGCGAAAATAATAGCACCGTGTGGTACAAAAGACTTTATTGTTTAAAAAAATGGGTTCTTTACAACATTTCTTGCACTTTGAAGTAATAAAAAGTAGGTAAATATCAATAATTTAGGCAATTTTTCGAAAAAGAAGCGAAATTGAACGGCAACAAATTTAGCACCTTTTATTTTATTTAAATAAACTTTTACTTCTCCGAGCTTTTTGATATATTGTGCTTTTAATGTTTATATACAGTCGTTGGTTTAAGTCGTTTGTAAACAGATAGATACAAAATATTAGTTGTTATGGGTCCTCGAAAACACTTTAGGGGGAAAAAAAGCCAAAGGATCAAAACCTTAACTCCAAAAGAAGAAAGCTATTCTTAGTGAGGTAAATAGTAGGTTCCTCATCTAAAATTATTCTTAATGCTTTAAAACATATTTCCAACAAGAAACTCGTGAAAGAATTATCGCAATATCCACTTTTCGGTTGAAAATGCTAGTTTCTGAGAGCAAGAGGGGTCGGGGTAAGCCGGCCACAGAGCTTAAAATGGATCTTAAAAAAATTCCAAAGATAAACAAGGCTAGATCTAGCTTAAGAGAATATAAATTAAGTGTTCGAAGTCTGAGAAAAAATCCAGTTTAGCAAAGAAACCTTGGGGCAAATTGAATACAAGGTATAAAAAACACTAGAGTTGGCCCAGATAAATATGGAAATAGATTCTGTCATCCGGAGGAAGCCAAATTTTGTTTTTTTTTTTTTGTTGCCAAAACTTTAGATCTTATGTAAAACGACTACCTAATGAAAAACAAAACCCTTTAACTGACATTAAAATCTAATAATCATGCTGAGACACGCATCATGGTATGTGCATGCTTTTCGTTTTACGGAGGTGGTTTAGTACCCGTGCTCGAATCGATGATGAATCCACATGTCTTTGTTGTTATATAATAAAACAACAATGCTGCCTTATATGCAATAGAAAATGCCGTTGATTTGTGTCTTTTCATCAGGGAAATGACCCAAAACAGGCCAGAAGAGAGATCTAAGGGGTTTTAAAACAGTGACTTTTATGCAATGTTTTCTCTTGCTAGGTCCCCAGATATGAACCATAGGGAAAATCTTTGAGGAACAGTTAAGGAATATGTTTCTAATACGAAATCAAAGAAAAAGTTTGACATTTGGGGGCCTGCCATATTAGTGGAGATGAATCTCCCAGGAAAGACGCGAAGATAATGTTACATTTTATGACAGGACTCTGAGCCCTCTTATACCCGGTACTCGAAGAGTAAATAGGGATGTACATATGTAACGCAGAGAAGGAAACGTTTCCGACCCCACAAAGTATATATGTACATATATTCTTGATAAGCATCAATAGCCGAGTCGATATAGCCATGTCTATCTGTCCGTCCGTCCGTCCGTCCGTCCGTCCGTCCGTCTTGTTGAGCGCCTAGATCTCAGAGACTATAAGAGCTAGAGCCACACAATTTTGTATGTTCACACTGTTACACTGTTGTATTTCAAAAACGAGAAGGGACGTGTGAGACGCTTCTTAGGCGTCACAACTTTTATACCCGGCACTCAGTACTACATCTGCACCTTTGCGGTTATTGTACATTTTTTCTTCATCTGTCATCTACACCAACAACACTACTCACGCCAACACGCTCCTTTTGCTCGCTACCCTCCCCTAGAGCAACACACTGCAGAGTCAGGGCAGAGACGCGGCAGAGGCAGAGACGTGTCAGAGGCAGAAGCAGAGTTTGAATGAGAGAATATGCAAAAAAACAAATATAAGCTGCGGCACGGGGTGGGTTTAGCCACTGCAAATTAATTTCATCATTGTGGCTATAATAATGGTGGCTCTAACTTTTATGGTCTCTGAGTACAAGGCGCTCATCAGGACAGACGGACGGACGGACGGACAAACGGACAGACGGACAGACACATGGCTCTATCGACTCGTCTATTGATGCTGATCAAGAATATTTATACTTTATGGGGTCGGAAACGTTTCCTTCTGTGCGTTACATACATCCGTTATTCCGCACAAATACAATATACCCTATTCACCCTTCGAGTACCGGGTATAATTAGCCCCGGCCCCACAAAGCACGATAGTCTGCGGTATCCACAATTTTGAAGATACGGAAATGTGTAAAAAGTATAAAAAGCTGCTGGGCGGTGTGGGGATAGCCACTGTTGGAAGCTGACGAGCCTTTTCGGCAACTATGACTCCACATTTACGACAATAATTCTCCGTATTTAGTTTTTAATATTTTTGTTCATTATTTTACGATTATATACAATTTAAAGGGGCGTAGCCGTGAACTACGATTCGGTTTGTTAAAATGTTGAGCGATCGATTATGAATATAACGGGTTCGCGTTGGACATATGTAGAAATAATTGGACTGCTCAGAGAGATGCACGGCGATCGACAATATTTTAGACTGACTCAAGAAAAGGGCAAAGCACTGCAGTGTAAGCAGTACGAAGGGTGCATACATTTTCGTGCGCTTCTATGCACGGTGAGAGGGAGCGATGCGCGCGACAATAGCATATTAGTATAAGAGATAAACAAGGCGAGCTGATCTTAATAATTATGTATTTGCTGCTGCTCCGAACATACCCCTACACTTCACGCCACCGTTGAAAGACCAGGGCTTTTAACAGTATCCTCAACGGGTAGCACGCACAGCTTGTTGACAGCTCGACGAGTGGTTCCGGATGGTGTCCGCAGGACGGCAACTCGCACAGCCCCACTTCAACGGCGGCAGGCTCTCATCCTTGATGCAGTCGACGTCGTTGACTTGAATCGAAGGCTGCGGTGTGCGCCATTTTGCACGTTGTTGGAGCAGAGATAAATCCAACGCTTCCAAAAGATCTGCTGGGCACAGGTGATTCGTTGCCAGCAATCCAATCTATCGAAGATTAGACCCGTTACGTCTGGCTCGAGAAACTCCATCAGCGGACGACCAATTAGAAAATGTCCTGGTGTGAGGACGCCAAGATCTTCAGGGTTTTCTGAATAGCGATAAGAGGTCGAGATTTGATTACAGCCTGGATTTGGCAGACCTAGGTCCACAGCTCATCAAAAGTAAAGAGGGAAGAAAGCGATAAAATGCTTCTTGGCCATCTTCACTGCTGCCTGCCATAAGCCCCCGAAATGGGTTCTCGCTCCAAAACCTCTTGCGAAGGTCCTCTAACTCGTTTCTTACGCCCACAAAGTTTGTGGCATTGTCCGACAAAATGCATCGGGGAATGCCGCGAGTGGCAACGAAGCGTTTGAGGGAACTCAAGAACGCAGCAGTTGTTAGGTCCTTCACGAGTTCCAACCAGACGGCCTTTGTTGCAAAACAGATGAAGACGCTGATGTAGCACTTCATAAGCGATCGACTGCGCCCTTCTGGCTTATAATAGAAAGGACTGCAATAGTCAATTCCAGTGACGCTGAATGCAGGCGAATCCTGCACTTGATCCTTTGGCAGGTCAGCCATAATGTGTACTAGACGAGGTCTGGATCTACAGTAGATAACGCATTTCCGCAAGGCTCGAGATACGGTTTTCATGCCGGCGATGGGCCAGAACTGCAGGCGAATCGCTCCAAGTAGCGACTGTGGGTGATTATGGCGAACGTCAATGGATGATCCCTGGGCAAAATGATTGGGTGACGAGCATCGAAGTTAAGAGTTGAGTGATGTAGACGGCCGCCAACGCGAATGAGACCAAAGTCATCTATAAACGGCGACAGCGATGATATACTGCTAGTGGACTCCGCGCAGCTCCCTTTTCGAAGAGCACGGAACTCAGGCTAAAGGTGGTACGTGTTGAACGATTCGACATAGCGGATGCACTTATGAACGTAGCCAAAAATGCGCATCATGACTCCGAATAAGTTGATGGGCTTAAACGAAAGCGAGATGTCGACTCGCTCAGATGACAGCAATACCCGATATCGAATTTCCGGAAGGTTGACTTCTGGCGAGCACCTTTCAGGCCAACAACTTCTTTCGCCTTGCAAGAATGATGGTCCATGCATCCACAAACTCGATTGCAAGAGCTCCTGAGGTGGTGCTCCCTTTGACAGATTGTCAGCCGGGTCCATCTCAGTTGGCACATAGCGCCAATCTATGCCCCTAGTAAGTTGTTGTATGGCAGAGATCTTATTCGTCACAAAGACGTTGAATTTGGAAAACTCCTCTCGCAGCCAAGACAAGACTACAGTGGAGTCCAACCAACAATGGATTGGGCAGTCGAAGGTACTCATTTTTCTTATTTCGCGAAGTAAATTGGCTAATAAGAACGCTGCACATAATTCAAGTTTAGGCACCGTGAGGGTCTTTAGTGGAGCTCTAGCCTTCGAACAAAGTAAAAGAACCTCAACGGCGGTATCCGTAAACGATCGAGCATTGATACAGGCTCCACAGGCCTGGAGGCTTGCATCACAGAAGGCATGTAGTTCGAACCTTGATTTAGTTAGAAGTATGTAACGTGGGAATGTAGCGGCACCTACAGTAGCGAAGTCCGAGCAAAAATCTGCCTAAGCCAATTCCAAAGGCTGAGGAAGACTTTCATCCCAATGCTGCTTGTCTCTCCACATGCGCTGCATGATGATTTACCCTTTTGTCAATGTGGGCCCGACCACACAACGCTTAGTGTGCTTGCCAACACCGATTTGAGGAGCAAATGTAAATAAAAATTTGTCCTTATGGGGCTCCCAAATGAGCCCAAGGGCTTTGGTAACGTCGCTTCCATCATCCAACTTCAAAAAACTTTCCTTTTCGGAATCTGGGACCATACAAAGAACATCAATTGAAAATTGCCTCGAGCGAGAAGATCCTTGGTTTGAGTCATAATTTCCAACACTTCCTCGGCCGAATTGCCTACAGAAATCATGTCGTCGACGTAGAAGTCTTAGAATGGTTTCCGACCCTAATGGGTACGACGAAGACTCCTCCATGGCTAGCTGATGCATAGCTCGAATAGCTAAAAACGATGCAGGCTTAGTACCATAGGTGACTGTGTTTAAGAGAGTCCCTCCACAATATGCATTGGAGCATGGTGTCATGCACTGAGACTCGCACACACCTATACATTTTTGATATATCACCTGTAAGAGCAATAGGAAATGCCCGAAAACGGATAAGGGTGTGAAACAGTTTGTTTGACCGTGAAACAGTCATGCGGCAAGAAATATTGGCACTTGTGCCTATCTTCGCTGGGCACCAGAGACATATGGCCGAGGGACTCCTTCATGAATGCCGAATATTTTTCATAAAGAGCTGGATTGCGGACGAACTTCCGCTCCAAATTTATCAAGCGCCGATTTGCTTGCAAGACGGAATCACCCAATGAATCCAGACTTCGCTTCATAGGCAAGCGAACAGAATATTCCCGGAGGGTAGACGAGTGTGATGGCTTACGAAGTTGTGACGCCCAGCGCCGCAACACAAAGCGCAGGCGTCACAAGCTATATATAAATACTTACATATAATTACACAACTCAAATTCAAACAAAAGAGGCGCGCGCGCCAAACCAACCGCGGAAGAACGGCCACACTAAACAGCCGGGCGCGGAACGCGTTAGGGCTAAACCCCAAAATCCCGAATGCCAACAGCTGATCGCCGGCAATATAAGGAGGATCGCCGGACCGAATCTGGGCAGTCCGTCTGGGCTAGCCAGGCAGTCCACCTTGGATAGCCTGGGATTAACCTCCCAATTTTGCTAAGCGGTGCTAACGACAAAGTATTCTACTTTGCCGAGCGGCCAAATCTTCTCCTCGGAGTGAGAAGAGATCCGATTGGATCATTATTATGGTCACAATGAAGAAATTCATTTGCAGTGGCAAAACCCACCCCGTCGCGCAGCTTATATTTGTATTTTGCACATTCTCTCATTCACACTCTGCCTCGCGCAGTGTGAGGCCTCTACCTCTGACACGTCTCTGCCTCTGCCTCTGCCTCTGCCGAACTCTGCCGCGTCTCTGCCCTGACTCTGTAGTGTGTTGCTCTAGGGGAGGGTGGCGAGCTAAAGGAGCGAGTTGGCGTGAGTAGTGTTGTTGATGTAGATGACAGATGAAGAAAAAATTTAAAATTTGACAAATAACCGCTAAGGTGCAGATGTAGTACTGAGTGCCGGGTATAAAAATTGTGACGCGTAAGAAGCGTCTCACACGTCCTTTCTCGTTTTTCAAGTGTTTACCGTATGTGCGCCAAAAAATGATTTGGTGCAGTTTATGTGGCAAGGTCGCGAAAGATGTGAAAGTGGTTCATGTACCGGTATGTTTAAAGAAGAGAAAATTGTGGGAGCAAAGTCTGTACTGCAGCCTTACTGTGAACTCGACAATTTGCGATTAACATTTCGATGCTTCACAGTGGAGGTCGGCACCAAAGGAAGGGCAGACATATAAAATAAGGCGACTGAAAGCTGATGCTGTTCCGCAGGGCGAGCCTGAACCAAAATTTGTTAAATTAGGCTTCGCCAACTCGAGTACACAAACAGAGTAAGCTTAACATGCTGAAATCTATATATATAAAAGAAAGTCGTATTTGTTACAACACTTATAACTCGAGAACGGCTGGACCGATTGCCAAGGTTTTTGATTTGTTGGATTTGTTTCCGTCCCGAGTAGCAGAATACATCTTAAAAACAACTTATGGCCTGTTTGTTGCGGCCTTAAAGCCAAAACTTCATTTTTTTCTGAAGACATCATGTGTGTGCTCAGAAATTTGTCTAAAAAGTTAATTTGTTGTTCATTTGTATTTGTTTAATCATATTTAATATTTGTTTTTTTTATTTGTTCAATTTTGGATAAATCATTTTAATAACAATGCCGCGTCCTAGAAGATCTAATCTTTCCCAGCGAAATCGAAACGGAGCGCCTGACTTTCATTCGGTTGAATCAAGCTAAATTGCGTTCGGAAGAGTATATCCGTTTACGCGATGCAAATAGCACAAAAGGAGATTCAGAAAATGTTGGTCGATTGACTATTTTACCGGCGACATACATACATAGGTAGCCCGCGTCATTTGCACGAATATGCGCAAGATGCAATGACATACATATGTTAGTCATTATGGTCGGCCTGATCTATTCATTACATTTACATGTAATCAAAAATGGATAGAAATTATTCAATTGCTGCTTCCCGGACAAACATCAAGTGATCGTCACGACATCACCGCATGTGTTTTCACATGCAACACGTCTTTGGGAATACTCGATGCTGGATGTATTCAATCGAATGGCAAAAACGAGGCCTACCGCATGCTCACATTCTGATTTGGTTAGTCGAAAGAATTCGGCCAGATCAAATAGATGACATCATATGTGCGGAGATTCCTGCTCCTGAAACCGATCCAGTCCTACATGATATTGTAGTCACGAATATGATTCATGGACCGTGTGGCACTATCAACCGACAATCACCGTGCATGGTCGACGGCAAATGTTCCAAACGGTATCCACGAAAATTGACGGCAGAGACCATTACAGGCAACGATGGTTATCCATTGTATCGGCGTCGATCGCCCGATGATAATGGTAGAACTGTCACAACTAAAGTGAAAGGAAACGATTTCGTAGTTGACAACAGTTGGATTGTTCCATATTCGCCACTTCTTTCCAAAACATTCAAAGCACACTGTAATGTTAAGTATTGCAATTCGGTCAAGTCAATTAAATACATTTGCAAATATGTCACGAAAGGGAGCGACATGGCGGTTTTTGGTATCCAGACATCCAATACCAACGATGAAATCACGCGCCATCAAGTTGGTAGATATGTGAACTGCAATGAAGCAATTTGGCGTATGTTTTCATTCCCTATTCACGAACGTCATCCAACTGTTTTACATTTGGGGGTGCATCTAGAGAACGGTCAGAGAGTATATTTCACAGCGTCGAATGCTGCTCAACGTGCCGAAACACATCCAGCGACAACACTGACCAGTTTCTTTGCGATTTGTCAAAGCGATCGTTCGCACGAACTTTGCTTTTCTCAGAAATGCCACGTTATTACACTTGGAACGCTACATCGAAGAGATTTTAACGTCGGAAGCAAGGCGATGCATTTCCTGGTCATCCAGATATGCGTTCTACTGATGCTCTTGGTCGTATTGACACAGTTCATCCGAAGAATGATGAATGTTTCTATTTGCGGTTGTTGCTGGTACATGTTCGAGGGCCAACATCATTTGAATCACTGCGAACTGTTAATGGTATCGTGTGCCCCACATTTCGTGCAGCATGTCAAGAGCTAAATTTGCTTGACAACGATACTCATTGGAAAACGACAATCGCTGAAGCAATTATTTCTGCATCTCCAAGTCAGATACGCACATTATTTGCTATCATCATTTCAACATGCTTCCCATCGAACCCACGTGACCTGTGGAACAAATGCAAAGATAACATGTCAGAAGATATTTTACATCGAATTCGCGTCAGCTCAAGAAATTACGATCTTGAGATGAATGAGGAGATCCATAACCAGACTTTGCTCTTGATCGAAGATATGTGTTACCTCATGTGCGGCAGTTTGTTAGTTAGGTTAGGAATGCCAGCGCCAGATCGCGGAATGAATGACGCATTTAATAGAGAATTGGAACGTGAACGTGAATATGATCCACATGAACTAATCCAATCAGTTCAAACGAATGAACCTCTGTTGAATCCTAAGCAGAGGGAAGTCTATGATACACTGATTAATGCAATTGATGATGGAAATGGCGGCTTATTTTTTTTGGATGCCCCCGGTGGAACTGGGAAGACATTCCTCATGTCATTGACTTAGGCCACTGTACGTGCGAGATCCGAAATTGCGGTAGCAATTGCTTCTTCTGGAATAGCGGCCACATTGTTAGACGGATGCCGTACGGCTCACTCAGCGTTAAAATTGCCATTAAACCTTCAAACCACTGAACAACAAACATGTAACATTTCGAAAAACTCCGCAATGGCCAAAGTTTTAGTAGCATCAAAAATCATCATAAAGAACGAATGCACAATGGCGCACAAACGCGCATTGGAAGCACTAGACCGAAAATTAAAAGATCTGCGCAATGACTCGAGATGTTTTGGTGATGCAATGATTTTATTATCTGGCGATTTCCGACAAACACTACCAGTCATTCCAAGATCTACTGCTGCCGACGAAATAAACGCTTGCCTCAAAGCATCAAATCTGTGGCGATATGTAATGAAACTTCAACTGTCTGTAAATATGAGAGTTGCATTGTTGAACGATCTATCTGCTGATGATTTCTCAAAGCAATTGCTGACTATCGGTAAGGGCCGTGTTCCTGTTGACAAATCGAGCGGTTTGATTTTATTTCCTCCAAATTTTTGCAATTTCGTATCATCAAAAGACGAGCTTATCAACAAAGTATTCCCGGATATCATTGCTAACCACAAAAATACTAAATGGTTAAGTGAGCGAGCAATTTTGGCAGCTGTTTTGTGGGGGGAGGTTCTTGCCAGTAAGTTCCGAGTTTTATTCTTCCTTCAAAGTGCTTCTGGTAATTGAATTAAAGTCGCTGGATTTTGACGAAGTAATAACACAGCGCGCGTGCATATATGTTCAGTTTATTCGTGACACTGTTTTTTCTATTCTATGCTTACTTCTACTCTATTTGGGCGCGCAGGCCGCTGCTCGGCTTAGAGCTTTTGGGTTATAGGTGAGTTTGTTGTTTTTGTTGTGTTTGTGTAGCGTGAGAACATGGTGCATGCTTTTCGGCATGAACATCCTCCCCCTCTTGCAATATAATTGCAACAAGAAGGATGCGCCCAGGAACGGGGGAGGACATTCGTTACTTCGTTAAGCCGTGCTGCATGTTCCGGAAAGGGTCCATCCGAACACCGTGTTCTGGGCTACAGGGAAGCCTTCTGTGCTTGGGATCACTCCCGGCAGAATAATCTTGGGGTAGACATCTGCCCCCAGTACCAATGAAACGGTGCTCGGCCGATGAAATTTCTCATCTGCCAAGTGCATGTTTGCGAAGTGGTCCTTGACATGGTCGCCCAAGGGTCTAGCCGGAGTCCTTATTTGGAGTTGAGGTCGCACAGACAGCACAACCTCCAGCCTGACATCGCTCCTCGTCCTTGATTGGATTAAGGCGGTGCAAGCACCTTCGGCACCAACGCGAGTGACGGAAAGCCCAAAGGCCGTTGCCAATGATGCGTTGATGCAGCTGGTTGGGCTGCACGGATCAATAAGTGCGCCAGATTCGAAGGTCTTGTGCCCAGTATCGACGACGACCCATGCCGTCGGAAGGATGCTGGTGCTCCTGGATTGCAGGAGCGATGCCAAAGTCGTCGGAGGAGGAGCGGATCTGGAGGTCGATCTCACTGGTGGAGAGTCTTCCCTTGATGGAAGTGAACGTGACTTCGGACGTGAAGTCTGGCGCGATCCGCCCAGGTGGAGGAGTGTGTGGTGGCCTTTTCCGAACACCCGGCATCTGTCGCCGCTTCGGCATGAGCGACCGGAGTGCTGGTGAGCCAGGCAATTGTGGCAGTACTTGTTAATTAGCACTGCCCGTAGACGTTTCTCCGCGGTGAGCTTCAGAAACCGTTGGCACTTCCTTAGCGCGTGAACTCCTCGGCAGACCCGACAGCGGAAGCTGTTGGATCCCCTCGGCTGGTTGCGCTGTACTGGACGTTGGCGAGGTGTCATGCTTAAAAAAAAGAGAGATCGTGGAATATTAGCGGATGGATCATACTGGGACGTGGACAGCACTGTCTACCGGAAGAAGAATGAGTTTTGCTACTGGCAGCTTAATGGTGCCGCGGACAGTCAAAACGTCGACCACGCGGACCATGCCATCGACCCCTGGATGCGTTCGCTCAATTCTTCCTAGGCGCCATTCATTGAGGGGTAGGTTGTCTTCCTTGATGACAACCATGTCGCCTGCCTGAAGATTTCTTGTCGGGATTTGCCACTTATTCCTTTTGTGTAACTCTTTGAGGTATTCGTCTTTCCAACGGAGACAAAACTGCTTGTTTTGAGCCTTCAGACGCTGCCATCTATTGATTATTGACCCAGCTTCCTCTTTTATTTCTGGCTCTGCAATGGAGATCAGCGGACCGCCAACCAGAAAGTGGCCTGGACTGAGGGCTAGGAGATCAGTCGGATCTTCTGACATGGGAGAAATCGGCCGCGAATTCAAGCACGCTTCAATCTTGGAGAGGAGGGTCGACAACTCTTCATAAGTATACTTCGAGGTCGACGTGGACTTGTAGAAAAGCGTCTTGAAACTTTTCACTCCCGCTTCCCACAAGCCACCCATGTGAGGTGCGCTTGGAGGATTGAACCTCCACGTGAGGTTCTGTTGAGGATTTGCGGAAATAAAACACTCCCTTGTGGCTACTAGAAAGTCCTGGGACAGGGCTTTTGAGGCTCCTACGAATGTTTTTCCATTGTCGGAGTATATTTGCTGAGGACAACCCCGCCTTGCCACAAACCAATGAAAGGCGAGGAACCTTTCGGTTGTGAGATCTGAGGTTGCTTCTAAATGGATCGCCTTCGTGCTGAAGCACACAAAGACACAAACATTCCCTTGGTTATACGGCAGGCTCGACCAGTGTATGTCTTGACATCGAACGGTCCCGCAAAATCGACACCCGTTCGAATAAATGGACGAGAGAAGGATGTCCTCTCCTTGGGCAAGTTCCCCATAAGCTGGGTTTGCAATTTCTGTCGATAAATCGTACAAACTCGGCAGGAATTAATAGTCGTCTTCACTTCGATAAAGGGGTTGAGGTTACTGATGGTGCTGGACACTGGAAGTGACTGCTTGTCTAGCAAGCGCTGAAATTCTTTTGCATACTCGGCACGTTGAGCACAGATGACCATACGCTCTTGAGTCTCGGAGAGCTCGTTGCTACTGAGCTGGACTGGAAATAGAGTATCGGGCTTCTGACACCGCTTTATAAAACGGAAGACAAAAGATAGGACCCTCATGGCCTTTCCGAACTCTGAGAAGCGTTCGATGACGTTGGGTTCCGGGGACGGCTTGGACAAGTTGCACTTCACCGTGCGTTGCTCCAGTTCCGTCTCATGTGGAGGTTCAGCTGGGATAGGCCATTGGTCTTGTCTGAGTTTCAACCATTCTGGCCCATGCCACCATAGATTGCTGCTCGCCAAATCTTGGGAAGAAACCCCTCTGCTAGCTAGATCCGCGGGGTTGTGCTCCGATCTTACGTGAGACCACGTTCCCTGGATGACGGACTGGGTGATTCTAGTCACCCTGTTGGCCACAAAGGTTGTCCATCGACATGGATCTTTGTTAATCCAGGCTAGCACAATTGTGGAGTCTGTCTAATAAAAGCATTCGTAGCTATCAAGGGACAGTTGAGGAAGAAGAGACGAGGACAGCTCAGCGAGAAGAACGGCCCCACAAAACTCCAAACGTGGTAAAGACCCGGTCTTCACAGGAGCAACTCTCGTCTTTGCTGTTAGGAGATGGACGGAGACCTGGTTGTCCCTCTCTACACGAACGTAGATGGCTGCGCCGAAAGCGCGCTGGGATGCGTCACAAAACCCATGAAATTGTAGTTTCGTGAGAGGGTGATACTGCACCCATCTCGGTATGCGAATTTGTTGAAGAGCAGGATAGCTAAGGAGGAAGTCCTGCCATTTTGTAAGGAGGTCTTTTGGCAGAGAGTCATCCTACCCGAGCTCTTTAAGCCAGATTTCCTGCATAAAGATCTTTGCTCGGACTATGAAGGGAGCCAACCATCCTGTTGGATCGAATATTTTGGATATTTGGGATAGAACTTCTCTTTTTTTGTGTAAGAGGAGCTTATGGCTACCTCGGATGGCCGAAAAAAGAATTCATCACTATCAGCTTGCCACCGTATGCCTAAGGTCTTCGCGGAACTAGAGTCCTCCATCTCAAGGAAATCGGCACACAGTAAATGGTCCGTAGGAATGTCCTGGAGGACCGGCTTTGCGTTCGAAGTCCACTTTCTCAGCGGAAAACCCGCACTGTCAAGTGCAGCGCGAAGCTCCTTTATAGATGCAATTGCACCTTGTATTGTATGGGCACCCGCCAGCACATCGTCGACATACATCGAATTGGATATGATGTCGCTTGCCAGTGGGAAGCGCTTTAGGACTTCTTGCGCAAGTTCCTTCAGCACACGAATGGCCAAGAATGGAGCGCAGTTTACCCCGAACGTAACAGTGGTAAGCTCATAATCACAGAGCTCGCCATTTATATTCCTAGACAGAATTCGTTGGAATCTTGTGTGCGAAGGGTCGAGAGTAATTTGTCGATACATTTTTGTGATGTCAGCACCAAAGACATATCGGAAGAACCGCCACTTCAGTATCTGAATGGTTAGATCGGATTGGAGAACAGGTCCTGGATGGAGAATGTCGTTTAAGCTGTTGCCGTTCGAGGACTTACTGGAGGCGTTAAAGACTACCCGCAATTTTGTAGTGGTGCTGTCCGGCTTTTGGACAGCGTGATGGGGCAGATAGAAGTTGTCGGAATCGTTGCTTGGTGGCACTTGGCGCATATGACCTAAGTCTAGGTACTCCTGGAGGACTCCATCGTACTGCTCTTTTAACGGAACGTTTCGTTTCAACCGACTTTCGTTTTTCAGGAACTGAGCTAGCGCGATTGATCTGAAATGCCCTAGGTTTATGCATTCGGGATTCCGAAAGGGCAACGACACCGTATATCTCCCACTTGCATCTCTACGGGTGGTTCGAACAAAATTGTCCTCGCAGAGGGACTCCGAAGAGTCTTCAACCCTACTGGCTGGAAGATCCTCCACCTCCCAAAATTTCGTTAGAAGGTTTTCTAACCGCTGTTCTGCGCTGACATTTATCCTTGTAGCAAATGAGGAAATTGAGGTGCGAGTTGACTCAGCTACAGGTCCTGTAAGGATCCATCCAAAAATGGTCTCTTGACCGAGCAGTGATCCGCAAATGTTGTGTTGAGAGCCGCCAAGCAAAATGGATGGAAGGATATCTGCACCTAGGAGCACATCTATCTGCGAACTTTTGTGGAAAGAAGGGTCAGCCAACGGAAGATTTGGCAGGTCCTTTATGAAACCTTGCGGAATTGGATACGAAGGTAAGGCGCCTGCCACATTTGGAAGTACGAATGCCGAGGTTTCTACATGAACTCTCGGTTTGGATGGAGAACCGATTTGGAAGTGGCATATCTTCTGAGGCCTGGCGGCGATTGCTTGGTTCAAGCCCTCAACTTGAACTTGAACTGGTTGAAACGGAAGTTTGATGATTCTGAAGAGACGCTCTGAGATGAACGTAGCCTCTGACCCAGAATCGATCAAAGCACGAGCTTTATTAGTGCCCAAGTGGCACACGTTTAGGTGCCGAAGCGCTCTCGATTTGCTCCTGTAGGCTTGTAGCGCACCTCTCATATACTGAGTGGCAATGCGCATATTTGGCTTGCATGGATTGCATCGCATCACCATCGGGTTCAGTGTCATTGAGAGCCTTGGTGCAACGCTCGCATTCTAGCCGTACCTTTTCCCACAAGGTCCTCACTTCTTCTAGGCGGACCCTAGTCGCCACCCTAGTCGCGCTCCAACATGTTCGATGTTGCATCGATGTTCGATGCAGTGCTTCTCTAAGCGGAATGGAATTAGCGGAGATCTGCGTGTGCCTATGTATATGTATATGTACATATGTATGGATGTACGTACATATGTATGTGCGGCTGAAGGGTTGATGCACTTGTACGATTTTTGGCGGAAAAACTTATATTTGGAATACACATATATTTCGTTTGCCAGTTTGGAAAGAAAAAAAAATGGAGATAATAGCGGTTCTTCTCGTCTTCACTTGCACTTTTTCACTTTTTTCTCCACACTCTATACACACACTATACACTATACACAGAACCGTTTCGGTTGGAAAATGGTGGCCAATCTTAGGCAATATGACAAATTGAGGAATTGGACGGGTTTTTATGTACTTAGCTGGCAATTTCTCTGGAGCAAGCTGGGGCGAGCGGATTGGGGGGATGATCTCCTTGATTTTTCGTCGTACGATAAAAAATCCAATGATGAATATCCAGCTCGAAGGACCAATGTTTTGTGGGGGGAGGTTCTTGCCACTAAGTTCCGAGTTTTATTCCTCCTTCAAAGTGCTTCTGGTAATTGGGGGAGAGTCGCGGGATTTTGACGAAGTAATAACACAGCGCGCGTGCGTATATGTTCAGTTTATTCGTGACACTGTTTTTTCTATTCTATGCTTACTTCTACTCTATTTGGGCGCGCAGGCCGCTGCTCGGCTTAGAGCTTTTGGGTTATAGGTGAGTTTGTTGTTTTTGTTGTGTTTGTGTAGCGTGAGAACATGGTGCATGCTTTTCGGCATGAACAGCCGCTAAAAATAAAGATGTAGATGATTCATTCAAATCTATCGATTGTGTAACAAACGAAGAAGAAGCCACTAATTATCCAACTGAATTTTTAAACTCCTTGGATGTGCCTGGTTTACCACCGCACAATTTAAAACTTAAAGTTGGCTCTGTAGTCATCATGCTTAAAAATTTAAACCAACCAAAACTGTGTAATGGAACGTGTTTGGTGATAAGAAAACTGATGAGCAATGTGATTCACGCGTCGATACTTAAAGGAAACTTTAAAGATGAGAAAGTTCTTATTCCAAGGATTCCGATGATCCCAACGGATATGCCCTTTGAGTTTAAACGAATTCAATTCCCGATTCGTCTTGCCTTCGCCATGACGATCAACAAATCACAGGGCCAATTGACTATTTGTGGCCTCAATCTGGAAAATGCATGTTTTTCTCATAGTCAATTGTACGTGGCATGCTCACGTGTCGGCAAGCAATTCTCCAAGATCTGCAGCAAATGCTTCATGAACATCATGCATTGGTCAGGCTGTTCAAGACTGCTTTAGAGCGCATGCCAAGTGATTGCAATTCGGTCAAGTCAATTAAATACATTTGCAAATATGTCACGAAAGGGAGGGACATGGCGGTTTTGGTATCCAAACATCCAATACCAACGATGAAATCACGCGCTATCAAGTTGGTACTTTTTTGTTTCTATCTATATAAACATATTGTTTTGTATCATTGTTTTACGTTCATCAAAGCCTAAATTAGTTCAGCTAAAAAGTAACACGACATTCATTGACTGTTAGGCGGTGCGAAGTTCGCCGGGTCAGCTAGTAAATATATAAAAACTTTAAATGCTACAAATAATTGATGTGTAATGTAGGGACGCATTGATAAATCATACAGTACGTGTGGAGAACGAAAGACTGAGGGACAGATTCGTCTAATGCAGACAGAAATGGATTCTTTACGAGAGCAGCTTGAGGACTATAAGGAATTGGAAATCAGTCTTGCACGGGACCTCGTGCAACATTATACAGATGGTTGGCGGATGTTAACATCAGTGCAGGTACCCTTGATGTCATGGAAAATGAAGAAATGCCAGTAGAGGATAAGCTATGCGTTTTTTCCTTCGATGAAATGAAGGTTACTGCTGCTTTCGAGCATGACAGTAAAGCGGATGTTGTCTATGAGCGAATATGTTCAACTGGCCATAGTTCGTGGCTTGAAAAAGTCTTGGAAGCAGCCAGTTTTCTTCGATTTCAATACTCGAATGAATGTGGATACACTGCATTGGCATATCGGAAAGTAAGTTTCTTATACGAATAAAAAAGATAATTAAAGAGAAATATCAAAACATTTTTTTTAGCAAAGACCTGGTTTAGCCATCCAGCGGATGAAAATTTGAGAATATCTGTGTTTACGACAAATTTGCGCAAAGGGCTTATGGCCGGGAGCAATTAGTATTTGGATATAAGTAAAATGAATTTGTAGCATTAAGATATTGAATTGTTGCATTTTGACATGCTCACAGAAGTTTGGTGCTATAGAACATACATGTAATATGTGAATATCGATAGACAAAGAGGAAGAACATGCATGTAATAGGTGAATAGCGAAATTGAAAGAAGGAGAGTATTAAATTGATTGAATTCCGACTCGGTCGAACCAGCAGCACTTGGCTTTACTTCGAGATTTTTATTCCGAACTGGTTGCGAGGAGTTGCGGAAACATTTGGCGCCCGAGCAGGGACTTCTTGGAAAAAGTTCACGTCCCATTTGAAGCTCATCGTTGGAGCTTAATTCGTTTTGGATTAATTACATACGGAGGCTTGGAGCTGCTAGCGTATTGGAAGCTGCAGTGTCGGCTCTGTAATCGGACTGTGAGTAGTATATAGCTTGGTGAGGCCAAAATAGCGGCACACCCTATATGTATGTTGCAAGTCGATAGTAATTAAAATATAATAAAACATTAAAAATTGGCATATAAAGCTGGTGTGTCTGGTGAAAAGTGTTAAACACACATTGGTGCTTAATATAGTGTGCGGCTAACTCGAGATAATTGAGGTTCAAGTATATGCAAGTGTGAGTGGGAGTGTACTTAGTTCAATTGGAACTTAAGAAAATAAAAAAGAGAAAAGACACTCGCACACATGCATGTATGTACGTATTTCGGAAAGTGCATAGAGTTCGTAACCTTGAACTGATCTTGGAATGTCGTGTGCAAGCGCAGCGGCAGAAAGTAGTTAAAAGCAAAGAAAAGAAAGAAGCTACAGCTGGCTCACGCGTATATGACACTTTTAAAGGAAATACATACAGACATATTAAGCCGGTATATTGTGCATTGCTTATCCTCATAAGTTCGTTTGTTGAGTGATTCAATCATTTCGAGCCCTACGTTGAGGGCATTGTTGAAGTCAGTTAGCAATTTGGGTACTGCGTTTGAGTGCATTTTTGAGTCCGTGGTTTTTTAGAGAAAGATCGCTTGAGTGACTTAAATTTTTGGCACCACGTTCAGTGCATTGTTTAACTGATTTAATTTCGGTAGCTAATTGAGGGTGTGAGCATTGTAACACCTAGCTCAAACAGCTATAATCAGTTGTATTAACATTGGTTAATAGTAGTGGGAGCAACATGGCTCCTAAAAAAGGTAACGATGCGGACTTTAGTGCGTCGCGAGAAAGTTTGATGGCTTCATTAAATCGAAACAAGGCATATATTTCGGAGAAATGTGCAACGATGGTTGCATCAGAGTTAGAAGCGCGATTGAGTCTGGTCGAATCAGTTTTTACGCAATTATGCAGAATCCAACAACAAATAGAGAATGATAGTGACGATGTTCGTGAATTTGAGAGTAGACAAGAAATTGAAAATTTATATTGTGAAATAAAGGCTAAAATTCTGGCACAGTTAGCCCAAAGGGGCCGTCAAGCGGCATTTGGTGCAAGTCCGTCTGCTAATTCTACGCTGTCAGTTTCGTCGGGAAGTTCGCGTGCTTCGAAGTTACCTAAGTTGAAGTTGCCCGAATTTAGTGGAAAGGTTACAGAGTGACAAGTTGGTTCAACACTTTTTAAACGTTGATAGAATCGGACGGTGAGGTTGACGAACTGTCAAAATTTATACACTTTAGGTCGTGTTTAGGCCCAATTCCCTTGATACGATTGAGTGTTTGGAACTTTCTGCAGCTAACTACAGAAGGGCATTGCAGCTGCTTAAGAATCGATTTGAGAATAAGTCCATTATTGTTCAATCCCATGTGCATGAGCTTTTTAGCATAAATACGCTAAAACATGCAAATTCAGATTCACTAAGAGGATTAGTTGATGCTGTTAACTCTCAGTTGGAGGCTCTACGCTCATTAGGCAGTGAGAGTGAAATCTTAGACGCGCTTTTGTTCCACTTAGTCCAAAGGAAAAATGGGGGAACGAATTCGATTGTTCTCAATTGCCATCATGGAAGGCGCTTTCGCTGTTTATAGTCAACAGAGGCATTAACCTAGCGGGTCGAGAAGTGAGAAAACCAGGTATGGTTAAGACTAGCAACAGCGGAAAAAGGGCAAGTTTGGCGGCCGCAGTAGATTCAAGTGGAACTTCATGCCACTGCTGCTCAGGTTCGCATAGCGTAAAGGTGTGTTCGAAATTTGCTTCTCTGACTCCTCAACAAAGGTATTTTGAAATTAATGTACGGCGCCATTGTGCACTATCTGTTATAAGCCACATCATATCTTCTTACATAGGGAATCAACCAATGGAAATGCAACAAGGGCTCTAGGTAATGGCCAGGCATCGTTGCAAAGTTCGCTTCTTACAAATAGAAGAACCAGTTTTCTAGCTACTGCCATTGTACTGGTTAAAGGTGCAGATAGTAGATTCTATAAATGCAGATGTGTTTTAGATTCAGTTAGTCAAATTAAGTTTGTGACAGCCAGATTTGCGTCGCAGGTAAACCTTCCAGTCAGCGAAGTGCAGTATTCACTAAATGGTATTGGAAACTTAAAGTCCGAGGTTGTCGGGGAGATTGAAACAACGTTCAAGTCCAGAGTGACAAACTTTGTTGCAGCAGGCAAGTTTAGTGTTTTGCCAGAAATAACACGGTATCATCCCACAGCGACAGGAGTCATAAGGTCACTAGTTCCAAAGAAGGTAAAACTTGCAGATCCTTCATTTGATTCGGCAGAAGAAATAAATATGCTACTTGGAGTTAATTTGTTCTTTCAGCTAATAGTAGCTGGTCAAATTAGAATTGGATTAAATAAGCCAGTACTACAGAGATCGTTGTTAGGTTGGATAGTAAGTAGTAGGCGAGTGTATTCCTGACGAGAATGTAGCGTTGATTGTGAATAAACCTGATGGTCCAAGGCAACAGGAGGCTGACCAGTTGCTAAATTTGGTGCAACAGTTCTGGCAATGCGAAGAGGTGTCGCGACCCGGAAAAGTATTAACAGAATCGGAAAGGATTTGTGAAGAGATGTTCGTGGCTACAGTGAAACGAACAGACGATAATCGTATAGTAGTTCGCTTGCCTTTTGCACAGCCACAGAAGTCGCTAGGTGATTCCTATAATATCGCTTTGACTAGGTTTTTGAACTTAGAACGAAAGCTCAGTAAGAATCCAGAGCTCAAGAGAGCTTACGCAGAATTTATCGATGAGTATAGACAATTGGATCATTTAGAGGAGGTAGCGGCTGATAAGATACACGAGGTGAAATATATCATGCCCCATCATCCGGTGATTCGCCCAGAAAGTTTGACGACAAAGTTGAGAGTCGTATTTGATGCATCGTGTAAATCAAGCAATGGGCTTGCGTTAAACGATACAATGCTGGTAGGAGCAACGTTGCAACCAGATTTGTTCGAGACCCTTTCTCGATTCCGGTTTTATCGATTCGCATTGACTGCTGACATCTCTAAGATGTATAAGCAAATATTAGTTGAGGCAAGCGACTGCAATTATTTGTGCATTTTATGGCGTAATTGTAGTAATGACCCAATTAAGGCACTACGCCTTAAAACGGTTACCTATGGAACTAATTCAGCACCTTTTCTAGCAGTTAGATGTCTTTACTATTTAGCGGATCAATTTGGGGAATCATTCCCATTAGCTAGCGAAGCTGTAAGGCAAAACTTCTACATGGATGATATGCTAGCTGGAGCGAGCTCTTACGAGCAGGTAAAGGAATTAAAACATGAAGTTACCGAGTTGTTAAAGTTGGGGCGATTCGAGCTTCATAAGTGGCGATCTAACAGCTATTGTGATGGAGATCGTGCAGACGTAGTAGAACCGTTAGAGCTACAGGTAACAGATACAGCAAAGACGCTTGGAATATTTTGGGCTTCGAGGATTGATAAGTTTAAATTTTCGTACGTCGCAAGTAACTCGGACAGCATTACGAAGCGTATCGTGTTATCAGAGTTAGCACAGTTGTTTGATCCAATGGGATTTCTAAGCCCCCTTTGATTTTAGGAAAGATTTTCATGCAAGAACTGTGGTTGCTAAAGCAGCAATGGGATGAGGAGTTGCCACCAAGCTATGCGCTACAATGGCAGAAATACAGAAGCGAATTGGAACTTGTTCATGAGTGTTCGTTGCCACGAGCTGTAGTGCCAGTCCATGCATCGGCAGACAGAGTTGAGCTGTATGGGTTCGCAGATGCCTCTTGTAGAGCTTACGGAGCGGCGATATATGTTCGCGTCATTGATAAGCATGGAGGTATTTCAGCAAATTTGTTGGCAGCCAAATCGAAGGTTGCACCTGTTCGAGTAGTATCGCTACCTAGATTAGAATTAGAAGGTGCGAGACTGTTAGCGCAGCTTATGGAAAAAATCAAAAGGTGTGCACCCGAATCGTTATCGAAGGTCGGTTACTTTACAGATTCGACAATTGTTTTGAGTTGGATCGCATCGCATGCTAGTCGTTGGACAACCTTTGTGGCCAACAGAGTAGCTATAATTCAAGAGCTGTCGAACGCACAGGAGTGGTACAAAATAGAATCGAAGCAAAATCCGGCAGATATCGTTTGTCGAGGGCTGTACACAAGTCAGCTAAAGGCTTCGTCGTTGTGGTGGCAAGGACCAGAATTCTTGCAGTTACCGGATGAGCAGCGGACACTTGGGGAATGGCAAGGTCCAGAGGGGCTCCCCGAACAACGAAACAACAAATTTAGCCTGCTAGCCTGTCCAAAGATTATAATAGATGACATATTAGGAGGTAGCAAATATGCTAAGGATTTTTTAAAACTAACGAGAGTATTTGGGTTCATTTATCGGTGGCGTCAAATTGCACAAAAGATTGATTCGACAAGAGCTAAAGAGCTAACGGCACTCGAATTAAAAGGTGGCTTGAATTATGTAGTATTCAATTTGCAAGCTTTAGGTTTTTACACTGAGATCGAAAAATTACGCAATGGCAAAATTATAAGTTCTTCAAAAATTCAAGCACTTAACCCGTTTCTAGACCAGTCTGAGGGTATAGAAATAATTCGTGTAGGGGGCAGGCTGTCTAGGGCCAATGTACCATTTGACACCAAACACCCCATGCTTTTACCAAATAATCATATTGTTGTAAAATCATTGTTTGAATATACGCATCGAAGCAACATGCATGTCGGAGCACAAGCGTTATGTGCTTTTGTGCGACAGCGTTTTTGGGTCATCAATGCTAGAAAACTAGCTCGCAGCACGATAAGGAGTTGCATTGCATGTTTTCGCCAACGTCCAATATTAGCTACGCAAATTATGGGTTCCTTACCAGCAAGCCGAGTGCAGCAAGGAGTGAAGGCCTTTGAACGTACTGGACTCGACTACGCTGGACCGCTATGGATGCACTTCAACCAAAGAGGACGGCGGCCTATCAAGGTTTATCTGTGCGTTTTTGTGTGCTTTTTGAGCAAGGCTTGCCATCTAGAGCTTGTATCAGACCTGAGCACCAACGCATTTATAGCCGCACTCAAACGATTTTTTGCTCGGCGTGGGATCAGCGCAGAGCTGTTCTGCGACAATGCCACCAATTTTGTTGGTGCTTCACGGGAGCTGAAGGCAATAGCGGATTTGATCTGGAATGACAGTGGCAAGCACCAAATTGTGGAACAGTGCAGCCAACTCGGTGTGAATTTCCATTTTATCCCACCTCGATCGCCGCATTTTGGAGGACCATGGGAGAGCGCGGTAAAGGTAGCGAAGCAATTGTTGGTGCGAAGTTTCAATAGCACAGCGCTTAACTACGAGGAGCTGGTCACGGCGATAGCACAAGCAGAGGCAGTGATGAACTCACGACCGCTTCACCCACTTTCGTCGGACAGTAATGACTACGAGGCATTGAGGCCGGGTCATTTCTTAATTGGTCGACCATT
This sequence comes from Drosophila subobscura, assembly GCF_008121235.1. Taxonomy (NCBI): domain Eukaryota; kingdom Metazoa; phylum Arthropoda; class Insecta; order Diptera; family Drosophilidae; genus Drosophila; species Drosophila subobscura. The sequence goes on from NC_048530.1 coordinate 956,890, forward strand.
CAACTGCATGCCTGAGCCATTTGATGAAGACATTTTGAAGTTATCTGCTGCTAATCGATGGAAAAGAATCGTCGCAGTACACCATGCATTTTGGAGACGCTGGTCGCTGGAGTATTTGACGTTGTTGCAGGAGCGAAGCAAGTGGTCTTCGGTATTCAACAAAATTCAACCAGTCATTTTGGTCTTAATGGGAGAAGACAACATACCCCCAGGACAATGGGCTCTGGGTCGTGTACATCAAGTTCATCCTGGCACTGATGGTGTAGTTCGTGTAGTCACCATAAAAACCAAATCAGGATTGTACAGGCGCAACATACACAAGATCTGCCCGTTACCGATTGGAGACCCATAGTAAAATTGTTGGAAGGAGCTTCCAAGGCCGGGAGCATGTTTACGCCAAATTAGCGCAAAGGGCTTATGGCCGGGAACAATTAGTATTTTGTACAACTAAAATGAATTTGTAGCATTAAGATATTGAATTGTTGCATTTTGACATGCTCACAGAAGTTTGGTGCTATAGAACATACATGTAATATGTGAATATCGATAGACAAAGAGGAAGAACATGCATGTAACAGGTGAATAGCGAAATTGAAAGAAGGAGAGTATTAAATTGATTGAATTCCGACTCGGTCGAACCAGCAGCACTTGGCTTTTTACTTCGAGATTTTTATTCCGAACTGGTTGCAAGGAGTTGCGGAAACAATCTGTTTTTTCGGACACTCCACTTCTGATAAAGTTGGTCCGGAACCACTATGTCGACTCCGGTTTAATCATCAACGGATAGAAATTAACTAAGACGTGTGGCGCCCAGCACGCCACACCACGCCCAGGCGTCACAAGCTACATTTAAATATTATCACATATAATTACACAATTATATATATTCAAACGGCCACACTAAACAGCCGGGCGCAGAACGCGTTAGGGCTAAACACAAAAATCCCGAATGCCAACAGCTGATCGCCGGCAATATAAGGAGGATCGCCGGACCGAATCAGTGCAGTTTATTTCGAACAGCCTGGTAGTCTACTACAGACAGCCTGGGATTAACTTCCCAATTTCTACTAAGCAGTGCCGACGACAAAGGTAGGCCTGTAATAAATAACCACCCCCGAGTGTACTTCTACCTCGGAATCTCCACCAGAGCGTGCTCCACCTCTGAATCCTCCTCCCCGAGTGTACTTCTAGCTCGGAATCCCCACCAGAGCGTGCTCCACCTCTGAATCCTCCTCCCCGAGTGTACTTCTACCTCGGAATCCCCACCAGAGCGTGCTCCACCTCTGAAACCTCCTCCCCGAGTGTACTTCAACTTCGGAATCCTCGCCAGAAGTGGACACCCAGCTCGGAACCGTCTCCAGAGTGGGCTCTACCTTTGTTAATCGTCTCCACGGAGTGTGTATAACCTCCGCAACAATCTTCTCCTCGGAGTATAACCTCCGCACCAATCTTCTCCTCGGAGTGTGTTTGACCTCGAAAACAATCTTCTCCTCGGAGTGTGTTTAACCTCCGCAGCAATCTTCTCCTCGGAGTGTGTTTAACCTCCGCAACAATCTTCTCCTCGGAGCGTGTTCAACCTCCGCCACAAATCTTCCCCTTGGAGCGTGTCTAACACCTCCACATCACATCACATCACCGGGCTCTAAACTCCGCACCCACGGAGCAGCTGCCTCCAACCGAAGGAAGACAACCGCCCGGCCCACCAAAGTGTCGCACATCCAATACTCAGTAAATTTAAGAACCAATATAAGCCATACTTCTTTCACCGCCTAAATCCTCGCCTAATTATTGATCTTACGGAAACCTCCCTTTCAGCTACCACATCCAGAAACCAATAAATTTCTGTGAACCCGGCGCGGCGAGCATACCCCGGCCGAAGCGACGTCACAGACGACAGTACAGCAGACAATTAGTCTCTGTGCTAAGTCAGAAGTGTCGATTTTATTCAAGATTACAGATAATCACGTTAATGTTGGCTCGCTTGCTAAACAAAAGGTCAAATTGGCAACGCCACTTCAACAAAACCGCCAGCGCCATTAGAAGATGCTATGCATTAGGTAATGTCGTACAGGACGCATGCGATACTGCTGATCTTTTTAAAATACTCAATGATTGGTTCGACGTCTTCAACTCAAAATTGTCAACTGCAAATTTCATCGAGTCGACGCAGCCTTATGGCAAACAAATCGAAGTTCAACGATGCATTTTGGCTAAAATGTCTGAGATTATGAGCACACAGATAGTTGGCAAAGTTCATAAGTTGCCCTTCCAAAAAGGCATTTTAGTCAATGCATCCCTTGATGGTTTGTATTGCTATCTATCGGAAAAGTACGAGATACAGTACATATTAACAAGTCGTCTTAACCAAGACATTGTTGAGAACTTTTTCGACGCCATGAGGTCCACAGATGGACAGTATGACCATCCAACTCCACTTCAGTTTAAATTTATAAAAGTTATGACAAACCTGTATCAATAAATGTATAAATAATTGATTTTAAGAATACTAACTGTCAATTGTTTAGCCTTATGTTTCAGAAAAGTTTTGATCGTGATTGTTTGTAGGTTTGTTGTATTTTGCAGACCAAAAATAAAATTTAGAATGCCTGTACTAAAATTGTATTAAGACAATTATTTTTGGGAACAGTCTTTCTTATTTTATCGCAAAAATATTGAACCTTCCCCACTGTACATACATTCCAGAGAGAGCCCGCATACAAGATCAGAAGCTTTTATCTCGAAAAGCTCTCTCTTTCGAAAATGGCACGTGCGAGCGCCGCTCACATGCAAGCTTTTCTAACCGCAAGCATGGCTTACGGCTAGCCCTTCGAGAACCTTCTTCGTTCTCATCTGGAGACGCAGCTTTTGGAGGGTGTAAATTAGTTAGGCTACGTGCATACTGCACAGAGCAAATATTTCATTCAAAGGTGGAAGACATAATTAATGTACATATAGTAACTAAGAAAAAAACCTGGTGAAAATTCTACAAACAATAAAAGGAAATATAAACCCGATAAAAGATCTGAAAATTGTTGTGGCAGCAAAGAAAACGAGAAGGGGCGTGTGAGACGCTTCTTACGCGTCACAACTTTTATACCCGGCACTCAGTACTACATCTGCACCTTAGCGGTTATTTGTCAAATTTTTAATTGTTTCTTCATCTGTCATCTACATCAACAACACTACTCACGCCAACACGCTCCTTTAGCTCGCCACCCTCCCCTAGAGCCACACACTGCAGAGTCAGGGCAGAGGCAGAGACGTGTCAGAGGCAGAGGCCGCACACTGCGCGAGGCAGAGTGTGAATGAAAGAATGTGCAAAAAACAAATATAAGCTGCGCGACGGGGTGGGTTTTGCCACTGCAAATTAATTTCTTCATTGTGACCATAATAATGATCCAATCGAATACCAATTTGGTGATCTGATAGATATGGTCATTCGCTACGGGATGGCGTTTTTAGTTTTCTTTTATCTTCAAAATTGTAGGTTTGGTTCGCCCTTTTGCTGGGGCGGAAGGGGCCGGGTCTAATTTTTAAAATACACTGGTTTCAGTGTGAGCATACAGCAGTCTGGATGCAAAATTTGGCGGCTCTAGCTCTTATAGTCTCTGAGAACTAGCCGACAAACAAGACGGACAGACGGACGGACGGACGGACAGACGGACAGACAGACATGGCTCTATCGACTCGGCTATTGATGCTGATCAAGAATATACATATATACTCTATGGGGTCGGAAATGTTTCCTTCTATTCGTTACATACAACCGTTTTTCCCCATAAATACAATAAACCCTATTTACTCTTCGAGTACCGGGTATAATAAGAAGAAGAAAAAAGGTGAAATTCATGCATAGTTAATAATAGATTCTAAAAGGTGTATCATCGGTCTCATTGTGTCCATGGAAGGGTATTAGTAAAATACCGCTTCATAATGCTTCTTGGTTTTCTTTTTCATATTTCTCCATCTCTTTAACAGTTTACAGTATACACATACACTCCGGTACAGGAGAATAGCATCTAACACAATGAGACATGCATTAAGTTTAAGGGTTTGGGTTGTAATAATGGGGGTTATAAATAATATGAAGTCATACAAGTTAAATTAAAAATTTAACGATATAACATGAATTGCTAATCTTTATTTTGGGAGAGGTTCCTAAGGCACTAAGCGCAGCGGTAGAAGGTTTTGGGGAGAATCATAATGGCATATTCTTATGTTATTCTACATGGAGGGTGGGTCAAGAGGGAGGAGCACTAACACCTTGTTCTTCACAGTCGGTAGTTGATCTTAAGTTCCGTCCGGGTTTGTAGTTCCGATCCCAGTTTCCCGTAAATTTTGTTAGGTGACGGAGTTCGTTTTCGTAGCACAACACCCACCCCATTTTCCCGAAGCCTAGCCGGCCAACCCTTTAGTAGACAGAGAGTGCTGACGAGACGACACTTCCCGTGTCCGTTACAGTTTATGTTTATGTTTTTCCTTAATTATTATAATTTTTGTATATTCTTTTCTTTTTATTCAGCCAAGAACACGGAAAACCACAAACCAAAATGTGGGCGAAGACACTTCCGATGAGTGGTTGAACTTAGATTTAAGTTCAAAATCAGTAAATAAAGTTCAATGCAGAGGATGAAGAGTAGGTCGACGAAATCGATGAGAGCACCGCAGCTTTAGACGAGCTGGACGAGCTGACGGAGGACTCTCTGGAATACCTAGCAGGGTTCGTGGTAAGAAAGCTTAAATTTGAAAATAATTTGGCCGACAAAAACACGCTTACTTATGTCGACGAAGTTTCGCATGGCGGATTAATCAAACCATCGGAATCATTTAAAACGAGAAGGGACGTGTGAGACGCTTACTTTTACACAACTTTTATACCCGGCACTCAGTACTACATCTGCACTTTAGCGGTTATTTGTCAAATTTTACATTTTTTCTTCATCTGTCATCTACATCAACAACACTGCTCACGCCAACACGCTCCTTTAGCTCGCCACCCTCCCCTATAGACACACACTGCAGAGGCAGCGGCAGCGGCAGAGGCAGAGCTGTGTCAGAGGCCATAAACAGCGCGAAGCAGAGTGTGAATGCTGCGGGACGGGATGGGTTTGACCACTGAAAATTAATTTCTTCATTGTGGCTATAATAATGTTCCAATCGGATCCCAATTTGGTGATCTGATAGATATGGTCATATCCTACGGAATGGCGTTTTTAGTTTTCTGCTATCTTCAAAATTGTAGATTTGGGAGGTTTTCGCCCTTTTGCGGAGGCGGAAGGGGGCGTGGCTCTTTTTTGAAATACACTTGTAACAGTGTGAGCACACAGAAGTATGGATGCAAAATTTAGTGGCTCTAGTTTTTATGGTCTCTGAGATCCAGGCGCTCAACAAGACGGACGGACAGACGGACAGACAGACAGACAGACATAGACTCGGCTATTGATGCTGATCAAGAATATATATACTTTATGGGGTCGGAAACGTTTCCTTCTGTGCGTTACATACATTCACTTTGAGCACAAATACAATATACCCTATTTACTCTTCGAGTACCGGGTATAAAAATAGTTAAGCAGCTAGAATTAATTTTTTTTTTTTTTTAAGAACAGTTAGCGATAGAATTAAAATAACTACCGATTTAAAACAAAACAAAAAACGAGAAGGGACGTGTGAGACGCTTCTTACGCGTCACAACTTTTATACCCTCAGTACTACCACTCAGTACTACATCTGTACATTAGCGGTTATTTATCAAATTTTAAATTTTTCTTCATCTGTCATCTACATCTACAACACTTCTGACACCAACACGCTCCTTTAGCTAGCCCTCCTTCCCTAGACCCACACACTGCAGACTCACGGCAGAGGCAGAGCCAGCGGCAGAGGCAGAGCCAGCGGCAGAGGCTGAGCCAGACGGCCAGTGTGCGGCCACTGCGTGAAACAGAGTGTGAATGAGAGAATGTGCAAAAAACAAATATAAGCTGTGCGACGGGGTGGGTTTAGCCACGGCTATGGCAGAGGCGGAGGAACGGCAGGGGCAGACGCCACACACTGCGCGAAGCAAATATAAGCTGCGGAACGGGGTGGGTTTGGCCACTGCTAATTAATTTCTTCATTGTGGCTATAATAAAGCTCCAATAATGCCCCAATTTGGTGATCTGATAGATATATGTACTTATTTCCTACGGAATAGCGTTTTTAGATTTGGGAGGTTTTCGCCCTTTTGCGGGGGCGAAAGGGGGCGTGGCTCATTTTTGAAATACACTTGTAACAGTGTGAGCATGCAGAAGTCTGGATGCAAAATTTGGTGGCTCTAGCTTATATGGTCTCTGAGATCCACGCGCTCAACAAGACGGACGGACAGACGGACGGACAGACAGACATGGCTCAATCGACTCGGCTATTGATGCTGATCAAGAATATATATACTTTATGGGGTCGGAGACGTTTCCTTCTGTGCGTTACATACATTTACTTTGTGCACAAATACAATATACCCTATTTACTCTTCGAGTACCGGGTATAAAAATTGTTAGTGGCTGCCGAAGGCATTAGATGTAATTTAGACTTTTTTTCAAAATTAGAATTTATTTTAGAATTAAGGCTCTTAATAAGAAAATTAACATACAAAAACAAAGACTACCATCATGTAGCAAACTATTAAAAATTAAATTATGAAACAAACTAAACTCGTGTTTTTTAACATTGCCTTCAAATGGTTACTCAGCACACTCCATTGTCGTTGCCCTCACACTTACAGCGAGAGCCCTTTCACTAGCACTTTTCACTCGCAGGAACTTCTTAATTTTGCCGACGAGACCTCCTTTTATAGTTGCTTCATGGCACTCTGCCGTGGCTTAAACCACGCGAACCACGGTCGGCCACAACGACTTTTGGTTCGCTACTTTTTTTAGCAAATGTTGAGTTATACATGCATATGTTCAAAATTAATTAATTATCTAATTAATTAAGTGTTTAAACACTTTAATGCACTATAAGTTCACGGCGATCACGTCGGGGTCACCAAAATGTTGGAAGCAGCCGAACTTTTTCGGCAACTCTGACTATTGACTACGACAATTATTCTCCGTATGTAGTTTTTAATATTTTTGTTTATTATTTTACGATTATATGCAATTTAAAGGGGCGTGGCCGTGAACTACGATTCGTTTTGTAAAAATGTACAATAGTTGAGGGCTGGGTTCTGAATATAACGGGTTCGCGTTGGACATATGTAGAAATAATTGGACTGCTCAGAGAGATGCACGGCGATCGACAATATTTAAGACTGACTCAAGAAAAGGGCAAAGCACTGCAGTATTAGCAGAACGAAGGGTGCATACATATGCGTGCGCTTCTATGGTGATCTGATGGATATGGTCATTCCCTACGGAATGGCGTTTTTAGTTATCTCTTATCTTCAAAATTGTGGATACCGCAGATTTTCGCCCTTTGCGGGGGCGAAATGCTCTTGGAACAGTGTGAGCATAAAGCCATCTGGATGCGCTCAACAAGATGGACGCACAGATGGACGGACAGACAGACATGGCTATATCGACTCGGCTGATACTGATCAAGAATATATATACTTTCTGAGGTCGGAAACGCATCCTTCTGTGTCTTACATTTTTTCCCCGCAAATACAATATTTACCCTATTTACTCTTCGAGTACCGGGTATAAAAACGTCGAGGATAAATATAATGGTTAACGTGTACGTATGCGATTTGAAAAGCTTGTGGGTCTTATTCCAGCGTTTGGTATTTTAAAACAAATCTGAAAACAACTTACAACTCTCTGTGATACGGGCTCTTACTGTGAAATATTCTGCTATGTCTGAATTTGCATACTTTTGTCCAGTTTTTTCTGGTAAGGATCACAAGTCCACATCGATTATCTTTAAGACGTTTTTAACATCTAAAAACAGTATGCGTTGAACTTCGTTTCGTATTTAAATTTCGATTGAAATAACATTTTTCAGACGCACACTGTTGACTCTGATTGGAAGATTGGATTTTTTGACAAGCTAAGGTTGTTGGTACTTGACTTCTTGGATTTCGATTGACACCATTAAACATATTAGAAACTTTAATTCTTGTAGTTAAGCTGAATTAGTGCGGTATCAACGAAATACAAAATAAAACAAACAAACAAAAACAAAAACATCAAATCTTGACACTCTTTGCCCACCGGGTATCTATCTTAGGATTCTAAATAATTTCAAAGCATTTTAATCTTTTTGAACATTCCCATTAATCGCCAATACGAACCGTGGCCCTCAGATATTATTCAATATTCTTAGAAGGTTTCAGGCATGTTGGTTGTTATACAACCACTCTTATCAATAATTAACAGCAATATTCAATCAATCTGTATTTCTTTTGGTGCATCATTATAATTTTCTTCTATGCATTGCCTAATCAATTTACTCCGATTAAAGTCCAAGTAGCTTGAAAGTAAAGTTACTAAACGAAAAAGAGTTTATGATACAATACTTATAATACACCTACTCTAAATAGTCAGAACGCTACACGTTTCTCAACCGATAAAATATCACAAATTCTTTAAACTCAATCCAGACTGTTTATGCATTTGTTATCGCATATGAGAAATGGTACTGGGAACTCTTTACATTGGCTTGATCGGGTTGAGTGGTTTGTGTAGAAGCAGCATAGTCAATGTTGACCACGCTTGTCCGATAACTTAACTAGCAGACTTAGCCAATCTTGATCAGCCTCTTGAGATAATAGATTACCTATTAATTGCTCCGGTGCTTGGCCGTGGATCTCTACGAAGCGTTCTGTGGCAAAAACAGCTATGGACGACCTTCCCTTATCGGAGCTGAAGCCCTCGGACATAAAAGCAGACAAATACTGTTAGCAAAACAATCAATCGCTGACTACAGACCCCGAGACATGGGCACCAGAAGACTAGTAATCCAGCTGCTGCTGTTGTGCTCCCTGGCACTCGGCAGCGTCAGCGCCATTACCAGTGCCTGCTTTAGTGTCAGCCTTGAGCATCAACCAATACCCATGGCCCCCGTGAACTATGTTGCCGCATCGAGACTGCGTCGCTTAGCGATAGAGTTCTTTGACTGCTATGAGAACATTACGCTGGCGGACTTATCAATGGAAATGAATCAGGATAACCGTGCGCTTCCTTCCGCGCAGGATCTAGAGTGCCTGGCAGACCTGACACTACTCTCACACAGAACTTGGGCTCAGCAAAGATCTGGGCACTCAGAAGTACATTTAATTTCTACATTGATGCTGGGATACCCTTTGATACTCTATCTTTTTATTCTTTCAAATCTAAAGTGATCGATTCGTGGGGCTCACTGCCTTCAGGAGTCCTCTACGGAAACTTGAGAGACCTTGGAAACTACGACGAGTGTCTCAACGTTGATCACGCTGTCTCCACAAGTCACAGCGTCCGGGGAAAGTACTGCTTTGCCAAGGTCTCGCTCGCCTCGAGCACTTTGTCGCTACTCAGCATAAAGACAGCGGTCTGCTTTCCTGCATCCTGCTCAGCTGCTCACATGGACACAATGCTGCGACGGCTGTTCGAGAAGTTGCTCAACGTGGAGATTAGTACGGACCATCAGTTGGTGGATGAGAACACGTGCAGGAGTGCCGAGAAGAAGCCCTATGATGGCCTCACCATATTCACCATGTAAGTTACTTTCTATGCTGATATTTCTGGGTAGATTTTCTTACTCACATCCCTCCAGAGTTGTGCTATCGGTGTTGTGTGCTTTGATGGTCCTATCCACGTTCTATGACTATTTATTCATTGAGGATCAGAGTAAGTGACTGTACAGAGACTAAACCAAGTTTAAATGTATTTAAAATTATGCCTTAACTTCTTTTTCGTAGAACAATTTTCACCGCTCGTCAAGGCCTTCTCGGCGCGTGCGAACTCGCGTGTACTCTTCCGGATTGTAGACACCAAGTCAAACCCCAATATTATTGACTGTCTTCACGGAATGCGTTGCCTGTCGTTCATCTGGGTGGTATACGGACATGACTATCTGGTGGCTGCCATGGGACCCAATTTGAACTTGATCCAAGCATTTACTGTAAGCCCCGACTAACTGCCAACCAAAAAAAAAAGTTAAATTTATACGCTGAACTCGATTTTTCTTGCCATAGTGGACCAAGTCTGCCTACAGCATGCTGATTCAGTATGGGGTTTACTCAGTTGATACCTTCTTCTTCTTGAGCGGATTGTTGCTCGTGGTAATCGCTCTGCGCACCATGGAGAGGTATGTTTGTACTATCATCGTCGTTTTGATCAGCAGAATACTAACCGCTCGTATGCTGTTTAGGACAAAAGGAAAACTCAACATACCCATGATGTATCTGCATCGCTATCTGCGACTCACACCCGTTCTGGCCTTGGCCATTCTCATCTACATGAAGATCCTGCCCATTTCAGGTGACGGACCGCTTTACGGTTTAGTTACTTTCGACAATTATACCATCTGCGAGGAGAGCTGGTACTGGTCGCTCTTGTATGTTCAGAACTACGCCACGGACGCAATTGTAAGTTGCCCAGGACAATGCAATAATGACATCTGGTGCTTCATCAAATGGTGTTTTGAAATTTTCCAGTGCTTGGGTCATTCCTGGTATTTGGCTGTGGACATGCAACTGTACATTATTTCACCTCTCCTTCTGATTGCCCTGTACAAATGGGGCAAAAAGGGAGCGGCTGCTATCTTTGTTCTAATGCTGCTACTGGCTGCGGGCCTTTTTATCACAATGGTCATTGGCAAGCACTCCATGTAAGTGAGGACACTATAGGACATAGCAAATCGGTGGATGCAGATGAACTATAAACCAGTTATTATTTCTTAATTTTTTCAGTTTTTCCCATACCAGCGATGCAATGCCAAGGATATACTTCTCCACGCATACTCGGGCCTCGCCATATCTTGTAGGTATCCTCTTCGGTTACTTCTTGCACGCGAACCGGGGCGTTGCGGTAAAACTTAACCGCACTGTGGTTTTCCTGGGCTGGCTGATAAGCCTTGCCCTGCTCTTCACCTGCATTTTTTCGTTATATGGATACCACAACAACAACAAAGCACTGCCTATTGTGAATGATGCCTTCAATCTGACACTGACACGCATTGCGTGGCCCCTGGGGCTGTGCTGGGTAGTGTTTGCCTGTATGCACGGCTATGGCGGCCTGGCCAACAGCTTCCTAGCGTCGCCACTGTGGCAGCCTCTGTCGAAACTTTCCTACTCCGCCTACATCTTTCACATGTTCATCGAGAGTCTCAACGGTGGCATTACGCGCACCAACACCTTCTTCAGTGACTATCAAGTGGTAGGTACAGATGTTATTTGATCGCGGGGAGACAGCTAAAGACTGAAATTCATCTGCCTCTAGATGCTTCGTTTCTGGGGCGACTTTGGTTTCACACTGCTGCTCGCCTTCTTCGTGTACATTCTAATCGAGGCACCCTTCGGTAATCTGGAAAGCCTCTTGCTGTCCACTCACAGGACCAAGAAAAATCTTGACCTCGACGCGCAGCAAAAGACCGTCGAGGCCATCGAAGCACCAGCGACTGATTCCCCACCTGCTCCTGCTCTAGTGACGAAGTCGCCCCTGCCTGAAGTAAAAATCAAAGAGAAACCAACGAACAATTAGATTTAAATTGTAGATTTTCATATTTATAATAGTTTTAAACATTTGTTTTTCTATTACTATAACATTAAATGGTACATGCATATAATGTATGTAAATACCGAAATTTTGTTCACTTCATTATAAATATGTTAATGCCCTGCAGAGTATTGTCATTTTTAAGACCCACAGGTGAACACATCATAGTTTACGATACAGTCTTACAAACTCTTTGAATATTACAAAAATGGCATACGTACATATGTGCGTAATTTACACATTAATCTTTTGCAAGTTTCAATCAAATATAAAGTCTAAAATATCACTGTGTAATGTGAAGCTGCAACGCGCCACAACTTTTATACCTGGTACTCCAGTCAGTGTTGGTGGGAGAAGTGTTGCAGATGTAGATGACAAATGTAGAAACAATTTTAAATTAAAACCAGTAGGGACGTGTGAGACGCTTCTTACGAGTCACAACTTTTATACCCGGCACTCAGTACTACATCTGCACCTTAGCGGTTATTTGTCAAATTTAACATTTTTTCTTCATCTGTCATCTACAACAACAACACGCTCACGCCAACACGCTCCTTAACTCGCCACCCTCCCCTAGAGCAACACACTACAGAGTCAAGGCAGAGTCGCGGCAGAGGCAGAGGCAGAGACGTGTCAGGGGCAGAGGCCATAAACTGCGCGAAGCAGAGTGTGAATGAGAAAATGTGTAAAAAACAAATATAAGCTGCGGGACGGGGTGGGTTTGGCCACTGCAAATTAATTTCTTCATTGTGGCTATAATAATGATCCAATCGTATCCCAATTTGGTGATCTGATAGAAATACTCATTCCCTACGGAATAGCGTTGCGAATTTGCGGGGGCGGAAGGGGGCGTGGCTCAATTTTGAAATGCACTTGTAACAGTGTGAGCATACAGAAGTCTGGATGCAAAATTTGGTGGCTCTAGCTGTTATGGTCTCTGAGTACTAGGCGCTCATCAGAACGGACGGACGGACGGACGGACAGACAGACATGGCTCAATCGATTCGTCTATTGATGCTGATCAAGAATATATATACTTTATGGGGTCGGAAACGTTTCCTTCTGTGCGTTACATACAACCGTTATTCGCACAAATACAATATACCCGATTTACTCTTCGATTACCGGGTATAAAAACGTCGAGGATAAATATAATGGTTAAAGTATACGTATGCGATTTGAAAAGCTTGTTGGTTTTATTCCAGCGTTTGGTATTTTAAAACAAATCTGTAAACAGCCGACTCAGAACTCTCTGTGATACGGGCTCTTACTGTGAAATATTCTGCTATGTCTGAATTTGCATACTTTTGTCCAGTTTTTTCTGGTAAGGATCACAAGGCCACATCGATTATCTATAAGACGTTTTTAACATCTAAAAACAGTATGCGTTGAACTTCGTTTCGTATTTAAATTTCGAATCGAATCGAATCTTGACACTCTTTGCCCACCGGGTATCTATCTTAGGATTCTGTTCGGAGCAGCAGCAGCTACATAATTACTAAGAGCAGCTCGCCTTGTTTACAAGTACATATACTCTCTTTATACGCTCTTATACTAGTTTTCTATTGTCGCGCTCATGGTAGAATTACTAATAGGTAACGTCGTCAGCTGAGTGGAGGACCATAAGCTTATTCACCACGCTCTCTCAGCTCTCAGAGAGGCAAGCTATCTCTCTCTAGCAGATAGCAAACGTTTTACGTTCTGCACTCTTCGCTTTTATTGTTTCTGCTGACAGCAAAGAAAAGATGTTCGATAATAAATGAAACGAAATAGTTCATAACAAATAATAACATTTTAATAGGTATGTTATAATAAAATCTTAAGATCTCTTGGAACTAAAATACTTCCATGCAAAGTTTTGGATCGGCATAGAAAACAATATTTTGGGGACATGTTCATTTCTAAAAATAAAAAAATACACATCCAAAATAAAAAAGTACTTGCATGTACAGTACTTAATTTCATTGTCTTCATTCGTAAACAATGAAGAAAAAGAAGAAGACAATGAAAAAAATTCGTGCGCTACGCAACCTCTTTCGTCGACGTTTGGCAAACGACTGACAAGATTTATCGGCCTCGAATGAGAAGCACTGTGGTGAATCCGTCACCTATTAGTAATTTCACCATGGTCGCGCTCATCGCTCCCTCTTACAGTGCATAGAAGCACACGCATATGTATGCACCCTTCGTACTGTTTATATTGCAGTGCTTTGCCCTTTTATAGTTGCAGTCTAAAATATTGTTGATCGCCGCGCGTCGCCGAGCCGTCCAAATTAGTTCTACAAAATTCCAACTCGATCCCGTTATATATAAACGAGCTCTAACTCATTGTACATTTTAACAACCCGAATCTTAGTTCACGGCCACGCCCCTTCAAATTGTATAAATTCGTAAAATAATAAACAAAATTAAAACGAGGAGGAACGTTGTGAGACGCGTCTTAAGCCGCGTCACAACTCTTATACCCGGTACTCAGTCAGTTTATACGTGAGCTTATAATTTAGGAGTTTAAAGTATACTATATAATTTATACGTAAGCGCCGCTCGAATTAGCTACCAATTTAATACATATATTAAATTGGTACCCAGGGAACACCACGGGGAGGCCATCGCAATGCAATGAGGTCACTCTAGCCAAAATATGATCTTGGGGACCTACGAGTCGACTTGAGCTGCTTTCATAAGCGCATTTAAGCTCCATGTTCCCCAAAAAAAAACAGGATTCCAATCCTTCTTAAAAACTATACCTACATATATACATAAAACTACTAACTGCGCGAAAATTACAAACAATAAATTGTACAAAAGAAAATAAAACTGGTAAAAATAAATAAAAACTTGAAACTTGATAATAGAATTAAAGTACATACATATGTGCATATAAAGTACAATTAAAACTACAGAATAAAAGTAATAAAAGTAAAAAGTAATTATAATTAATAATACATATACAAAATTTTGAATATATACACTGCCTAACTCTACACTTCTGCCTCTCTAATATTCACTAAAATTCCACTATGATAACTATAGGTAGTCTCATAGGTGCGCGCGGTGGCCCTGCTATCGGAAATGTTCGAAAACGCCCAGTCAATATGCGTATCGCAATTGGTAGTGGACGAGTCCAAACCTAACAATGACCTAAAATTCCTTTCTGAAAGGAATTCCTGTGGGAGCACACAGAATTACTTTAACAGTATTTGGGTTAGATCCTGGCCTACGATTAAACTCCCAGGAAATGGTCTGAAAGATGGTAGATATTCTTCTACTCTTGCCGACGCCTGCGCCGCCACCTACAAATTCATAAAAAATTGACTTATTCCTCACATTATGGAAAACATGTGTTAGGTAAGTTTTTTGCTTCAAATTAAGCGATCGAATTAAGTTGCCTAAACATGAAAGGGAAACAATCGGAGGAAGCTTAACTAGTCGAATACTCCTATCTGGATCCGTTGCCTGGTCATTCAAGTTCAGAACATTTATTTGAGAACTTATTTCAGGAATCGCTAGCACCCTAAACTCCTCATCGATTTCCTGATCAACTGCCTCTTCGTCTACATTTTCCACCCTATTGGCTTCGTCCTCAATGGCCCTCCTAAGCACGTCTTCTAAGTCTGCTAGTGCATTGAACTTCTGGAAGTTCGAACTAACTAGTTCCTGATGGTCCCTGTAAACATCCTCGCAATTTTTGCCTATAAGCTCTAACTCTTCATCTCTCCACGGAAAAAACAGCATTACTAATGCTCTAAAATAATTCTGCCTATCTGTGTTTATATTAAACTTAAAATATTTAATAATAGAGGGCTTGCTACGTTCCCTCATAAAACCACTACCATCGCGGAGAGGGATAAAAACATCTACTAGGGCCTCATTTTCTTCGTCCTCCTCATCATCATTTTGGCCAGCTCTTCTCCGGCTTTTGGAAAATTCATAATTTGCTGCAAAATCGGCTAAACACAGGCCCTCTAGAATATCTGGTCTTTGTTCATACCGCTCCAGCAATCCTTTGACGAATATGTCAGTAGAATCCTGATTCATATTTTGTAGGATGCTTGTGGATTTGAGCATCCGAACTCGTTGCTCTGGAGGGAAAGTATTTATCAGAACACATTTGTTGCTAGTTCCGGACAATGCAATGCCTAGACAACAATATACGGCTTCCTGAGCAGATATCTCAGTGCCGGAAATAAATCTATGACCTATGTGCTGTAGCTTTTCTCTGATCGTATAATTACCCCCTTGAATTTCGCTTACC
The DNA here is from genome assembly GCF_008121235.1 of Drosophila subobscura. Classification (NCBI taxonomy): domain Eukaryota; kingdom Metazoa; phylum Arthropoda; class Insecta; order Diptera; family Drosophilidae; genus Drosophila; species Drosophila subobscura. The sequence goes on from NC_048530.1 coordinate 972,817, forward strand.
GCCAAGCGCATAAGCTTTGAAATACCCCTTTGGGATTTATTTATATAATTAATAATATAGCTACAGCACGCATAAGGGTCCAAAATGTATTGGATATCCATATTGGCCCTTTGCATTGAAAGAATGTGTTTATTATATGCATTAATGCAAATCTCAGCAAATGACCTCTTTAGAAAAATTTTTGGTTTCTTTAAACCAGAACATAGTGCATATTTGTAGTCCTTGTAATTGAGGCTCACTTGCTCGTGCGAAAGAAAATTCTCAAATATGCTCAAGTGATCAATCATTTCAGGAGATTGATTAGAACTTAGTAGGTCCTGAATTTTCTTAAAGTTTCCTCGGTGAAAATCAAGGTTTGGAGTTTCCTCCGGCAGTGGACTTAATATCTCCGTTTGGGGCATTGGAGGGTATGGAATACCGAATCTACACACTTCTTTTCCACTTTTATTGGCTGCCTTAAGACATGACCTTTTAGTGTGCTTATGCTTTTGGTAATCAACATACGGAGATAATTCTGAGTCTGAAAAATCTACTGTAATGTGTTTATTAATGAAGGCTACAACTGTTGAAATGGACTCAGTGCTATTTAAGTCCACTGTTGGGGCATCTTTCAGCCAAAACATGCCGTGTATGTGGGGAGAACCTCTTTGTTGAAATTCAACACGCCAATAGAATTTGATGACGAAGTTTTCTCCGAAAATGCCCTTTGGACTCTTCATCACTTTCAAAATCTCTCGATACCTATAATCAAAATACCTAGCGCAAGTAACAGGATCTGCCCTAATAAGACGAGCTTTTTCGTCATGTACTAAACCTATTGCCTCTTCTTCGCTAATTATCTGCCTATCTACGGTTTTCTTGAGCAAAACAAGCAATTCTGGCCACCTCGTTTCAGCAGCAGACAGAGTGATGAAAAAAGTCGGCAAGCCAAATTGACGAATCATGGCCATAACCTTCTTCTTTTCATCCTCCCAGTGAGCCGGAGAAGAGCGAATATCTCGAAGAACCCTATATCCTTCATCGTGGTTTATTAGACCCCCTATGAAATTCTCATTAAGAGCGTTAGCTGCCGTTACTGCACTGGAGGTGCTCCGCTTACGTAAGCAGATTGAAATATTATTGCGAATCTTAATGAGTTCTAATTTCTTATAACTGAAAAACAGTTTATCAGTTCTACAACCTCTCCTATCTACATTTCGAAGCTCTGATCTAACTATGGTTGTATAACTTTCTAAGCATGGTCTCTTGACGCCTGCATAAATGGTGGGAAACGATAACTCTTCCGAGTCAATATCTAAAATCATATCGAGGGGTCTTTGGCCTTCGCCTGGTGCTATTGCTAGCACCATGTTATTTTGAAGAAGAGTTTCTTGACCTCCGGGGTTGAGCTGTTCAGCTTCCAAATCCTCGTCAGGATGGGCTGGCTCGGGGTCTACATTCCTATTTCTATTCTGCATCTCTTCTAATAAGGCTGCGTCTGCCTGAGATGCTACAAATTGAACAACATCGGATGTAAAACTAGACATCCATTGCTGGTTAACTACAACATCATGCTTTTTATAAAGATCTGTGGTAATTAAGTGACGAAGGGCTTCAAAAACTTTTTAGAGGTCTAATGGTTTCAGCCATGAAATCATGATTAAAACACTGTCTACGTTTCAGGTGGAGCTGAACAACCTGGGCTTCATGGAAAGCTCGCGGACGTTTACTACAGCTCCTTTAATGCCATTTTGGCCTCGCCCCCCGTCTAATAGACTAATAATTCTCATAAAAGGAAGTCGATGAGAAATCAGTCGTTCCTCTAATGGAGTAAGCCCCTTTAAGCATTCGGGCAGGTCGGGGAAATCTAATCCATTTTGGAAAAAAAGCTTAGGCTTCTTACGTTGTTTTATGTTGCTGTGACATGTTCTACAGAACTTTAAGGTTTGGCAGTCAGAAGGTAGTTCTAGAAAGCTCTCAAGAGCGAAGATTTCAGCGCTAAACTCGCAAAAATTTTCTAAAAATACGCGAGGAATTTTACGGATTTGTTTGGGGAACCACAGGCCTTTACAAGAAAGGCAAACCTGATCGGGACCCAGCTTTACATTCCTATTATAAGCTACTTTCAGAGCTTCTAGGCCACTAAGCCTGACTCTGGGTCCCGTCTGTACCCTATCTTCCTGGGACATATTTCCTCTTTCCTGCTGAATTCGGGTGGCGTTTCGCAAATTTTCCTCAGCTATATTTCGGCTATCGCTCCTATATTGGCTGACTCTCTGACTAGCACTTCTGGCAGCGTCAATTGCAGACCGTCGAGCTGCGGCTCGAGCAGTTTGGCGTGCCAGAGTGTCTCGCGCTCGCAAGATATACCTGCGGTCTATTAAGCTCCTTTCTTGGGCCCTACGAACTCTATCCTGCTCTCTTTCTAACATTCGTCTGCGTCCACTATTTCTACGGATGCGCTGTCGCCTCTCTGTATTTTGTTGCTGCTCCCTTGTCCTAAAGTCCAAGTCCTGTCTTCGTGTGGACCGACGCGCAGTATCGGGCGCTTGCTCCTCGTTTCTAATCTGCGCGTCTGTTCGTCTAACTATATGTTCTACTGTATTTAGTTGCTGTTCCCTTGCCCTATAGTCCAAGTCCTGTCTTCGTGTGGACCGACGCGCAGTATCGGCCGCTTGCTCCTCGTTTCTAATCTGCGCGTCTGTTCGTCTAACTATATGTTCTACTGTATTTAGTTGCTGTTCCCTTGCCCTATAGTCCAAGTCCTGTCTTCGTGTGGACCGACGCGCAGTATTGGCCTCTTGCTCCTCGTTTCTAATCTGCGCGTCTGTTCGTCTAACTATATGTTCTACTGTATTTAGTTGCTGTTCCCTTGCCCTATAGTCCAAGTCCTGTCTTCGTGTGGACCGACGCGCAGTATCGGCCGCTTGCTCCTCGTTTCTAATCTGCGCGTCTGTTCGTCTAACTATATGTTCTACTGTATTTAGTTGCTGTTCCCTTGCCCTATAGTCCAAGTCCTGTCTTCGTGTGGACCGACGCGCAGTATCGGCCGCTTGCTCCTCGTTTCTAATCTGCGCGTCTGTTCGTCTAACTATATGTTCTACTGTATTTAGTTGCTGTTCCCTTGCCCTATAGTCCAAGTCCTGTCTTCGTGTGGACCGACGCGCAGTATCGGCCGCTTGCTCCTCGTTTCTAATCTGCGCGTCTGTTCGTCTAACTATATGTTCTACTGTATTTAGTTGCTGTTCCCTTGCCCTATAGTCCAAGTCCTGTCTTCGTGTGGACCGACGCGCAGTATCGGCCGCTTGCTCCTCATGTCTAATCTGCGCGTCTGTTCGTCTCACTGCATGTTCTTCTGTATTCTGTGCCTGCTCTGTCGTTCTATACCTCTGGCTCCGTCTCCGTCTGGACCGACGCACAGTATCGGCCACTTGCTCCTGTCGTGTTCTCAGCTCGTCTACTGGTCTTTCTACATTTCCTGGTTGCTGGTTCCGTACCCGTGTGGAACGACGCACAGCCATTGACACTTGTCGTCTTGTCGAGTTTCCTATTAAATGTTGCCTTTCTTCAGTAGAGATGGTTGCCTGCTCTCCCTGGGATACATCTAAAACCTGCCTACCGACTACCTGCTCTGGGCCCTCAATCTCTTGCTGCTGGTTCCTACCAGAATCCGAATTTTCAACATTTTCTAAATTGTCCCTGTTTTCTAACTGTTCCCTGTCCAATCTGTATTTCAACCTGCGTCTCTGAGACTGTTGAGAAGCAGATTGCCTATTCCTACGTGGCATTTTAATAAAAATATATAAATAAATGTATGAAATAATAACACAAAATGTTTAAATGTATCAAAAGAAATGGAAAACAAAATAAAGAAAATGAAAAATAATAAATTCCAAAATATTAATAAAGAATTTTAAAAATAATTTAGAAAATTTTAAATTATAATTATATATAATTTATAAAAATATGTATATATGTATATATATACATATATATACATACATAAATATATATATATATGCATATATATATATATAATAATATATTAATATTAATTTACTAATATATGTACGTAAGAACTTGAACAACTACAACTACTCTAGAATGCCACTTCACAACGCCAAGTGAGCAGCAGCAGCGACGTCAGTCCTCGGAAGAAGCGGCGAAGTCCGTCCTCAGTCGCGACAAAAGCAGCGTCGGCTGGCTTTGGCCACGGCAGAAGCAGCGACGTCAGCAGCAGCACCGAAAAGCGCGCGCGATTGCACCGACCAAGTTATTTGCTAGTATAAGCTTCTAACTAACGATCGGCGCATAAAAAACTAATGCCCTAATCACTCCCTAGCAAACACTAGTTTTAGTTATTAATCAAAGAGGTAAACTAGTTTAAATTTGATTAATTAACGCACTTTTTGCTCTTGGCAATCGAAAAGTCTCTATCGCTCTCGTGGGCTCGATATCGACTGTTCGTACTAATACAATCACAGAGCAAGCGCAAGAAGATGAGTGGAGAGCAAAAATTGGAGCAAGGGAGAAAAAAACGGAGTCAAAACATGAGTGGATAACGGACATTTGCATGCATGTGTGTAAATATACAGCTGCGCATCTCAATTGAGAGAGCACTTGTCTGAGTGTACAGATAATTCTCAACTGCAAAAGAGAGAGAGAGAGAGGGAGAATAACTCAAAGACATTTCGCGGTTTTTTTGTCACTCCTCCCATAGACTTTTTAAGACACACACATAGCCCCCCACCAACCCCCCTCTTCAACTCTCTCTCATCTCTAACGCTTTTCGCTGCATGTGTATGCTTGTGTGTAATTGTTCAGCTGAGCATCTTCTCAATCGAGAGAGCACTTGCCTAAGTGGGCAGAGAATTCTCAAGTGGAAACAGAGAGACACATATGTATCCCTCATTCCTTCCCTGCCTATGGAACCATGAGTCCACTCCCCTCTCCCCAACCACCAACATCACGGGAAACAGAGAGAGAAAGGGCACTTGCCAGCCGCTGGTGTTTTACAGTACGCGGGTTTTTTTGGCAATTCTCATTATTTTCGTTCCCAAGGCATGTTAATAGTGAAAACCTGCATTTGTTTCTCTCCCTCCCCTCCCACAATAGAACGCCTGATTCAAACAGATTAATCAGCCTAATCATAGGTATGAATACATACATATGTACATGTACATATGTATGTATGCACATGTACATACATACATATTTACAAATGTATGTTCAACTTATTGCCTTGGCGGGTGGGTGCGGATTGTCTTGTTGCGAACATGTGATATTACTAGGAAGGCAGGCTATTTCTCTCTCTCCCTGTGAGCCCTTCCACCTTTTGTCTTTGGTTGAACAGGCCGCGCACTGCACACGGCAGAGTGACCGATGGAGAGGTGTAGGGGTTGTTGACCATTGAATGTTTATTTTTTTACAGTTTGACTATAATAATTATCTGATCTGATCTAGATTGAACAATCTGGTAGATATGGTCATGTATCATATGTATCTACACCGACATACATACATATGTATGTACATATGTACATCTCTTCTTACGCCAACACGCTCCTTTAGCTCGCCACCCTCCCCTAGAAACACACACTGCAGAGTCGCGGCAGAGGCAGCGGCAGAGGTAGCGGCAGAGGCAGAGGCAGTGACGTGTCAGGGGCCAGGCCATAAACAGCGCGAAGCAGAGTGTGAATGCTGCGGGACGGGGTGGGTTTGGCCACTGCAAATTAATTTCTTCATTGTGGCTATAATAATGATCCAATCGTATCCCAATTTGGTGATCTAATAGATATGGTCATTCCCTACGGAATGGCGTTTTTAGTTTTCTGCTATTTTTTTTCAAAATTGTAGATTTGTGAGGTTTTCGCCCTTTTGCGGGGGCGGAAGGGGGCGGGGCTCATTTTTGAAATACACTAGTTTCATTGTGAGCATACAGCAGTCTGGATGCAAAATTTGGTGGCTCTAGCTCTTATAGTCTCTGAGAACTAGCCGACAAACAAGACGGACAGACGGACAGACGGACGGACGGACAGACGGACAGACAGACATGGCTCAATCGACTCGGCTATTGATGCTGATCAAGAATATATATACTTTATGGGGTCGGAGACGTTTCCTTCTGTGCGTTACATACATTCACTTTGTGCACAAATACAATATCCCCTATTTACTCTTCGAGTACCGGGTATAAAAAACTAAATACGGAGAATAATTGTCGTAAATGTGGAGTCAGAGTTGCCGAAAAAGCTCGGCAGCTTCCAACATTTTGGTGACCCCGACGTGATTGCCGTGAACTTATAGTGCGTTAAAGTGTTTAAACATTTAATTCTTCGAATTTTAAACATATGTATAACTCAACATTTGCTAAGAGAAAGAGCGAACAAAAGTAGTTGTGGCCGACCGTGGCAGTGCTATCGGCCCGCTATTCGTTTTCGTTTTCTCTTTCACCGTCTGCTTCAGCCTGCGCAACGCACTGTCGAGACCGGCTGCATAGAGTTCTAAGCGAGGTCCGTTAGCTTTTTTCGTCTACTCTTTCGTCGTTTGCTTCAGCCCATCTCGTGACCGGCTGCAATAACTCTCTTTGGAATTCGAACTCGAAATCAGTGCACTCTCTCGATCGTTCTCTCGCGCACATAAAAAGTGCCGCAAAAGTGAACACACAAACGTTTGAGCTTGTATCGCTTGTTGAAAAATCGAATTTAACTTCGACTAATACACTCCGCGTCAACTATCTAGAGCCGAAAATGGGAAATGGAAAAATAATAGAAAAAGTGGATCGTTTCCTATGGCAAATGAGGCAGGTGAAACACATAGCGAGTCGGTGGCATTTGGCGCTGCTCCAAGTGGTGGAAGTTTTAGTGCCAACGCAGCACACAGCACACAATTCCCTGCGTCCCGGATTGCTTATTTGAAGTTGAAAACTAGATCTATTTTTGATAGGCTAGAATCAATACGCACGGATATGGATATTGAGAAGCTGTGCCAGATGGATGAGTATGACTTGCGCGGACTGCTGGAATCACTAACGGAGCTTAAATCGAGTTTTGTTGTGGCCCACACCAGCTTAGAGGAAATGGATTTTGAGTCCATGTCCAGTGAAGTACCTGGCAAATTCGACTCGTCCGTATTATCATTGCAGACCATTCTTCAGCGCGAGCTTGGAAGTCGGTACAGCACCAAGCATTGTTCGACAATCAACCCCAACTCAAGTGCATCCCAATCAATCGTCGTTATGGCCAATCGATCTCGGTTACCTCAGCTGGAGCTGCCAAAGTTTAGTGGAATTTACACGGAGTGGGCCAATTTCTTCTCAATGTTCACCGCGATCATTGACAAGGAGTCCGAGCTAACCCCTATCGAAAAGCTGCAGCATCTACGTTCCTGTTTGAGTGGCGCAGCCCTCAATACCATCAGCTCATTGGAGATAAATGAGGCTAATTATATCGTGGCATTAGATATTTTAAAGCGTCGCTTTGATAATAAACGTTTTATTTTGCAGGCACACATCAGAGGGATTTTTGGGTTGGAGAAGGCTGACGCATCGGTGGGCAAGCTGAGGGAACTGACTGACAGAGTCACCTCACATATTCGTGCAATGGAATCGCTGGCTAGTAAGGAAGAAGTAGCAGACTGTATTCTTGTACAGACAGTATTTCAGAAGCTGGACAAGGCCACTCAGAGCAGATGGGAGGAGACTTCGTCGAATCAAGAGCTGCCGTCATGGGAAAAATTGTCTGGATTTTTGGAAAAGAGATGTCGAACGCTTGAAAATGCGGATCAATCAACGCAAGGGCAAGATCAGGTTGGCAAGTCCGGGAAAACCGTGAGTACGCATCATAGAAAATCCGTTTCTTGTGTGTTATGCGAGGGCACGAACCATATGATTGCCAATTGTCCACGGTTTGCACCTCTGTCGCCGAATGATCGTCAGGTGGAAGCAAAGCGGCTCTTATTATGCCTTAATTGCTTACGAAAGGGCCATCTTTTGAAGGATTGTAAATCCGGTCCCTGCCGTACTTGCCGATCGAAGCACCACACGCTTTTGCATTTCGTTCGTCCAACAGAGACATTTCAATCTGCTTCTACGAATAAAGCCTCGCAACAACAACCAAGTCATAGTGCCATGGTAGCCATGTCGTCCTCATTGCCTCAAGCCCTAATATCCCAAAGTCATTCTGATGCTGTGCTGTTAGCCACCGTCGTCGGTCTCGTAAAAAACAACGTTGGAACTTTCGTGCCATGTCGCGCACTTTTGGACATAGGATCACAATTACATTTCGTCACAAGTCGTCTAGCTAATCAGCTAAAAATTAGAAAAACCAAATCGTTTACCGCGGTCTCTGGCATAGGAGATGCTAGCTTCTCAACTGAAGGTATCTCGGTGGATCTCGTTCTGAAATCGCGGATTTCAGAGTTCACCACTAGCATCACTTCCGTCGTTGCCCAGAAGATCACGGACAAGCAACCCAGCATCCCAATTAGCGTCTCTAATTGGAATATCCCGTCTAATATACAGCTTGCTGACCCTTCGTTCCACAAGCCGCAACGGATTGACCTGCTCATCGGAGCTGGACTGTTCTTCGAGTTGCTGTGTGTGGGACAAATTCAGCTGGCGCCTGGACTTCCGTTGCTGCAGAAGACACATTTCGGATGGATCATTTCTGGTGGCGGGCACTCGGCCCCCAACCTGTCTTCGTTTGTCGCAGCCCACTCTTCGGATTGCGGGCACTCGGGCGTGCATTTGGCCCCCAACACATCGTCGGTTATCGCAGCCCAATCTTCGGATGACACCAATCACAGCATTCGGCTTGATGAGCTGGTTCGTCAATTTTGGGAAGTGGAGCACATCTTTGAGCCAATCGCTAGGGCAACAAAGGAGGAGCTGCCCTGCGAGGAACACTTTGTCAACCATCACACTCGTCTTCCCTCCGGGGAATATTCTGTTCGCTTGCCTATGAAGCGAAGTCTGGAGTCCTTGGGTGATTCCTTCTTGCAAGCTAAACGGCGCTTGGAAAATTTGGAGCGGAAGTTCGTCCGCAATCCAGCTCTTTATGTAAATTATTCGGCATTCATGAAGGAGTACTTGTCCCTTGGCCATATGTCTCTGGTGCCCAGCGAAGATAGGCAAAAGTGCCAATATTTCTTGCCTCATCACTGCGTCATCAAAGAGGACAGCTCCACAACAAAGCTGAGAGTCGTATTCGATGGCTCTGCAGCTACCACATCTGGTCTTTCGCTAAACGATCTGCTAATGTCAGGTCCCACCATTCAAGCCAAGCTGTTTCACACCCTTATCCGTTTTCGTGCATTTCCTATTGCTCTTACAGGTGATATATCGAAAATGTATAGGTGTGTGCGTGTCTCTATGCCTGATACCATGCTCCAATGCATATTGTGGAGGGACTCTCTGGACGACGACATACAGGTCTTCAAATTAAACACAGTCACCTATGGTACTAAGCCTGCATCGTTTTTAGCTATTCGAGCTGTGCATCAGCTAGCCATGGATGAGTCTTCGTCGTACCCATTAGGATCGCAAACCATTCTACAAGACTTCTACGTGGATGACATGATTTCTGGAGGCAATTCGGTCGAGGAAGTGTTGGAAATTATGACTCAAACCAAGGATCTTCTCGCTCGAGGCAATTTTCAATTGCGGAAATGGTGTTCCAACTCCCCTGATGTTCTTCGTATGGCCCCAGATCCCGAAAAGGAAAGTTTTTGAAGTTGGATGATGGAAGCGATGTAACCAAAGCTCATTTGGGAGCCACATAAGGACAATTTTTTATTTACATTTGCTCCTCAAATCGGTGTTGGCAAGCACACTAAGCGTTCGGTGCTGTCAACAATTGCGCGATGCTATGATCCTATGGGTTTAGTCGGGCCTACATTGACAAAAGCGAAAATCATCATGCAGCGCATGTGGAGAGACAAGCTGCATTGGGATGAAAGTCTTCCTCAGCCTTTGGAATCGGCTTGGGCGGATTTTTGCTCGGACTTCGCTACTGTAGGACACGCTTCATTCCCACGTTACATACTTCTACCTAAATCAAGGTTCGAACTACATGCCGTCTGTGATGCAAGCCTCCAAGCCTATGGAGCCTGTATCTATGCTCGATCGTTTACGGATACTGCCGTTGAGGTTCATTTACTTTGCTCGAAGGCTAGGGTTGCTCCATTAAAGACCCTCACGGTGCCTAAACTTGAATTATGTGCAGCGTTCTTATTGGCCAATTTACTTCGCGAAATAAGAAAAATGAGCATTGTTGGTCGGACTCCACTGTAGTCTTGTCTTGGCTGCGAGAAGAGTCTTCCAAATTCAACGTCTTTCTGTCGAATAAGATCTCTGCCATACAACAACTTACTAGGGGCATGGAGTGGCGCTATGTACCAACTGAGATGAACCCGGCTGACATTCTATCAAAGGGAGCAGCACCTCAGGAGCTCTTGCAATCGAGTTTGTGGATGCATGGACCATCCTTCTTGCAAGGCGAAAGAAGTTGTTGGCCCGAAAGGTGCTCGCCAGAAGTCAACCTTCCGGAAATTCGACATCGGGTATTGCTGTCATCTGAGCGGTTCGACATCTCGCGTTCGTTTAAGCACATCAACTCATTCGGAGTCATGATGCGCATCTTTGGTTACGTTCACAAGTTCATCAGAGGAAAGAAGTCGCCGGACCTCACTTCTGAAGACCTTCGAAATGGATCACATCTGCTATGTCGGATCGTTCAACACGCCCATCTTTACCCTGAATACCGTGCTCTTCGAAGGGGGAGTTGCGTGGAGTCCACTAGCAGTATATCATCGCTGTCGCCGTTTATAGATGACTTTGGTCTCATTCGCGTTGGTGGCCGTCTACAACACTCAACTCTCAACTTCGATGCTCGTCACCCAATCATTTTGCCCAGGGATCATGGGATCATGGGATCAGGGATTTGACGTTCGCCATAATAAATCATTTTCATCGAAAACATCATCATGCTGGTCCACAGTCGCTACTTGGAGCGATTCGTCTGCAGTTCTGTCCCATCGGCGGCATGAAAACCGTATCTCGAGCCTTGCGGAAATGCATTATCTGCTGTAGATCCAGACCTCGTCTAGTTGAACACATCATGGCTGACCTACCAAAGGATCGAGTGCAGGATTCGCCTGCATTTAGCGTTTGTGGAATTGACTACTGCGGTCCCTTCTACTATAAGCCAGAAGGGCGCAGTCGATCGCTGATGAAATGCTACATCAGCGTCTTTATCTGCTTTGCAACAAAGGCCGTCTGGTTAGAACTCGTGAAGGACTTGACAACTGCTGCTTTCTTGAGTGCCCTCAAACGGTTCGTTGCCACTCGCGGCATTCCCCGGTGTATTTGGTCGGACAATGCCACAAACTTTGTGGGAGCAAGGAATGAGTTGGAGGACCTTCGGCAGCTATTTTTGAGCGAGAAGCATCGTGATGAAGTGCACAATCACTGCATCAACAACGGCTTTGATTGGAAATTTATACCACCTCGCTCGCCCCATTTCGGTGGCTTATGGGAGGCAGCAGTGAAGATGGCCAAGAAGCATTTGTATCGCTCCATGGGATCTTCCCTCTTTACCTTCGATGAGCTGCGGACCCTGGTTTACCAAATCCAGGCAGTAATCAATTCTCGACCTCTTATTGCTATTTCAGAAAACCCTGAAGATCTTGGCGTCCTCACACCAGGACATTTTCTAATTGGTCGTCCGCTGATGGAGTTTCCCGAGCCAGACGTAACGGTTCTAAACTTCAGTAGATTGGATTGCTGGCAACGAGTCGCCTGTGCACAGCAGATCTTTTGGAAGCGTTGGAGTGAGGAGTACTTGACTCTACTCCAACAACGTGCCAAATGGCGCACACCGCAGCCTTCCATTCAAGTCAACGACGTCGTCTGCATCAAGGATGGGAACCTGCCGCCGTTGAAGTGGCCTTTGGCCAGGGTGATCGAGGTCATCGCTGGAGCTGATGGGACTGTGCGAGTCGCCGTCCTGCGGACACCATCCGGAACCACTCGACGAGCTGTCAATAAGCTGTGCGTCCTACCCGTTGAGGATCCTGTTAAAAGCCCTGGTCTTTCAACGGGGGGGAGTATGTTCGGAGCAGCAGCAGCTACATAATTACTAAGAGCAGCTCGCCTTGTTTACATGTATACTCTCTTTATACGCTCTTATACTAGTTTGCTATTGTCGCGCTCATCTCTCCCTCTTACAGTGCATAGAAGCGCACGCATATGTATGCACCCTTCGAACTGTTTATATTGCAGTGCTTTGCCCTTTTATAGTTGCAGTCTAAAATATTGTTGATCGCCGCACGTCGCCGAGCCGTCCAAATTAGTTCTACAAAATTCCAACTCGATCCCGTTATATATAAACGAGCTCTAACTCATTGTACATTTTAACAACCCGAATATTAGTTCACGGCCACGCCCCTTCAAATTGTATAATTTCGTAAAATAATAAACAAAATTAAAAAAAAATAAATACGGAGAATAATTGTCGTAAATGTGGAGTCAGAGTTGCCGAAAAAGCTCGGCAGCTTCCAACAGATTCTAAATAATTTCAAAGCATTTTAATCTTTTTGAACATTCCCATTAATCGCCAATACGAACCGTGGCCCTCAGATATTATTCAATATTCTTAGAAGGTTTCAGGCATGTTGGTTGTTATACAACCACTCTTAGCAATAATTAACAGCAATATTCAATCAATCTGTATTTCTTTTGGTGCATCATTATAATTTTCTTCTATGCATTGCCTAATCAATTTACTCCGATTAAAGTCCAAGTAGCTTGAAAGTAAAGTTACTAAACGAAAAAGAGTTTATGATACAATACTTATAATACACCTACTCTAAATAGTCAGAACGCTACACGTTTCTCAACCGATAAAATATCACAAATTCTTTAAACTCAATCCAGACTGTTTATGCATTTGTTATCGCATATGAGAAATGGTACTGGGAACTCTTTACATTGGCTTGATCGGGTTGAGTGGTTTGTGTAGAAGCAGCATAGTCAATGTTGACCACGCTTGTCCGATAACTTAACTAGCAGACTTAGCCAATCTTGATCAGCCTCTTGAGATAATAGATTACCTATTAATTGCTCCGGTGCTTGGCCGTGGATCTCTACGAAGCGTTCTGTGGCAAAAACAGCTATGGACGACCTTCCCTTATCGGAGCTGAAGCCCTCGGACATAAAAGCAGACAAATACTGTTAGCAAAACAATCAATCGCTGACTACAGACCCCGAGACATGGGCACCAGAAGACTAGTAATCCAGCTGCTGCTGTTGTGCTCCCTGGCACTCGGCAGCGTCAGCGCCATTACCAGTGCCTGCTTTAGTGTCAGCCTTGAGCATCAACCAATACCCATGGCCCCCGTGAACTATGTTGCCGCATCGAGACTGCGTCGCTTAGCGATAGAGTTCTTTGACTGCTATAAGAACATTACGCTGGCGGACTTATCAATGGAAATGAATCAGGATAACCGTGCGCTTCCTTCCGCGCAGGATCTAGAGTGCCTGGCAGACCTGACACTACTCACACAGAACTTGGGCTCAGCAAAGATCTGGGCACTCAGAAGTACATTTAATTTCTACATTGATGCTGGGATACCCTTTGATACTCTATCTTTTTTATTCTTTCAAATCTAAAGTGATCGATTCGTGGGGCTCACTGCCTTCAGGAGTCCTCTACGGAAACTTGAGAGACCTTGGAAACTACGACGAGTGTCTCAACGTTGATCACGTTGTCTCCACAAGTCACAGCGTCCGGGGAAAGTACTGCTTTGCCAAGGTCTCGCTCGCCTCGAGCACTTTGTCGCTACTCAGCATAAAGACAGCGGTCTGCTTTCCTGCATCCTGCTCAGCTGCTCACATGGACACAATGCTGCGACGGCTGTTCGAGAAGTTGCTCAACGTGGAGATTAGTACGGACCATCAGTTGGTGGATGAGAACACGTGCAGGAGTGCCGAGAAGAAGCCCTATGCTGGCCTCACCATATTCACCATGTAAGTTACTTTCTATGCTGATATTTCTGGGTAGATTTTCTTACTCACATCCCTCCAGAGTTGTGCTATCGGTGTTGTGTGCTTTGATGGTCCTATCCACGTTCTATGACTATTTATTCATTGAGGATCAGAGTAAGTGACTGTACAGAGACTAAACCAAGTTTAAATGTATTTAAAATTATGCCTTAACTTCTTTTTCGTAGAACAATTTTCACCGCTCGTCAAGGCCTTCTCGGCGCGTGCGAACTCGCGTGTACTCTTCCGGATTGTAGACACCAAGTCAAACCCCAATATTATTGACTGTGGGTGGTATACGGATTTCTTAATTTTTTCAGTTTTTCCCATACCAGCGATGCAATGCCAAGGATATACTTCTCCACGCACACTCGGGCCTCGCCATATCTTGTAGGTATCCTCTTCGGTTACTTCTTGCACGCGAACCGGGGCGTTGCGGTAAAACTTAACCGCACTGTGGTTTTCCTGGGCTGGCTGATAAGCCTTGCCCTGCTCTTCACCTGCATTTTTTCGTTATATGGATACCACAACAACAACAAAGCACTGCCTATTGTGAATGATGCCTTCAATCTGACACTGACACGCATTGCGTGGCCCCTGGGGCTGTGCTGGGTAGTGTTTGCCTGTATGCACGGCTATGGCGGCCTGGCCAACAGCTTCCTAGCGTCGCCACTGTGGCAGCCTCTGTCGAAACTTTCCTACTCCGCCTACATCTTTCACATGTTCATCGAGAGTCTCAACGGTGGCATTACGCGCACCAACACCTTCTTCAGTGACTATCAAGTGGTAGGTACAGATGTTATTTGATCGCGGGGAGACAGCTAAAGACTGAAATTCACCTGCCTCTAGATGCTTCGTTTCTGGGGCGACTTTGGTTTCACACTGCTGCTCGCCTTCTTCGTGTACATTCTAATCGAGGCACCCTTCGGTAATCTGGAAAGCCTCTTGCTGTCCACTCACAGGACCAAGAAAAATCTTGACCTCGACGCGCAGCAAAAGACCGTCGAGGCCATCGAAGACCAGCGACTGATTCCCCACCTGCTCCTGCTCTAGTGACGAAGTCGCCCCTGACTGAAGTAAAAATCAAAGAGAAACCAACGAACAATTAGATTTAAATTGTAGATTTTCATATTTATAATAGTTTTAAACATTTGTTTTTCTATTACTATAACATTAAATGGTACATGCATATAATGTATGTAAATACCGAAATTTTGTTCACTTCATTATAAATATGTTAATGCCCTGCAGAGTATTGTCATTTTTAAGACCCACAGGTGAACACATCATAGTTTACGATACAGTCTTACAAACTCTTTGAATATTACAAAAATGGCATACGTACATATGTGCGTAATTTACACATTAATCTTTTGCAAGTTTCAATCAAATATAAAGTCTAAAATATCACTGTGTAATGTGAAGCTGCAACGCGCCACAACTTTTATACCTGGTACTCCAGTCAGTGTTGGTGGGAGAAGTGTTGCAGATGTAGAAAAAATTTTAAATTAAAACCAGTAGGGACGTGTGAGACGCTTCTTACGAGTCACAACTTTTATACCCGGCACTCAGTACTACATCTGCACCTTAGCGGTTATTTGTCAAATTTAACATTTTTTCTTCATCTGTCATCTACAACAACAAAACGCTCACGCCAACACGCTCCTTAACTCGCCACCCTCCCCTAGAGCAACACACTACAGAGTCAAGGCAGAGTCGCGGCAGAGGCAGAGGCAGAGACGTGTCAGGGGCAGAGGCCATAAACTGCGCGAAGCAGAGTGTGAATGAGAAAATGTGTAAAAAACAAATATAAGCTGCGGGACGCGGTGGGTTTGGCCACTGCAAATTAATTTCTTCATTGTGGCTATAATAATGATCCAATCGTATCCCAATTTGGTGATCTGATAGATATACTCATTCCCTACGGAATAGCGTTTTTAGATTTGGGAGGTTTTCGCCCTTTTCCGGGGGCGGAAGGGGGCGTGGCTCATTTTTGAAATACACTTGTAACAGTGTGAGCATACAGAAGTCTGGATGCAAAATTTGGTGGCTCTAGCTTTTATAGTCTCTGAGTACTAGGCGCTCATCAGGACGGACAGACGGACAGACGGACGGACGGACAGAAGGACAGACAGACATGGCTCAATCGACTCGGCTATTGATGCTGATCAAGAATATATATACTTAATGGGGTCGGAAACGTTTCCTTCTGTGCGTTACATACAACCGTTATTCGCACAAATACAATATTCCCTATTTACTCTTCGAGTACCGCGTATAATTATACATATGAACAAACAAATAACTCAGCTTCCACAAACTCCCAAGCGCATTTTATGGCATTCGCATCGAAATGTTGCTTGTGGTTCAGGTTCCAGATCTCCAGCGGCCGATCTCCATTTCGCCGCTGTTGTCCCCTTCCCCATCACCCACCACCCCATACTAAACAAACTAGCAATTCATTTCAAAACGTTTTAATTTCACTTCAAAAACTTAACACATACCTAAACATAAATCCCTACACTAAATATTGGTGGCGCGTCCTCCTACTCCCGCCTCCTCAACTCACTACACTGGGTGGAAATAAGTGGGTGTAAATAAATATAAATAAATAAATAAATATAAATACTACATATAAAGTGTAACATGAATATGGGGAATAAATATATGAGGGTCGGTTAATTAAATTAAATATTAAATATTTATATACATATATATATTTATATAGGTATTTATGTATGTTGGTATATTAGGGCGTTTTTAAGGTGTATGTGTTTATGTAGGCGTTTTTATTTAATTAATTATCTGTTGTCGCTGTTGTGTATTTATTTTATGTATTTATGGTGGGCGCATTTAATTGTGTATTATTTATCTGTCGGTGTGTGTGTTTAGGTGGCGTATTTATTTTAATTCATTTATTCTTATTGGCGGCTCTGTTAAGGCGGGCTCGCGCCCGGGCAGGGGTGTGACCAATACCGCGGGCCGGGGAATGGAAATTTGTCCAAATCCAGGAGGCCAGCCTGCTCTATCTTCTCCTTTTTGTTTGGATGCGGGTAAAAATCCTCTGGCCAGTCCAGCTGGTCAGCTTGAAATCCGTGATCCCTCAAAGTGGGCCAGATTTGGTGCTCCACGGTCTAACACACACTTTTTACGCCTTACTTTGCCGACGGTTATTTTTCTACTACCTGCCTGCTTAGCGTAGCTGCTCTATCCAGCCCCTCTCAATGCAGTTAATCCCATCTCTTCTATTACCCTAGAACCAAGTTACAAGGGCATGGCATGGCATTTCTTTGAGGGTGTGGGTGAGCTGGCTCGTGGATCCCGCAATGTTTTCGAGCCTCTCTTATATTTTCCTTCTCTCTCTCTCCGGCACCGTTTATCGCCTTGCCCCTTCACCTATCGCCCTGCCAACCGTCCAAAAAAAAATGCTGCTAAATCCAGTATTTTGCCGATCGATTTCCTTCGACTGCAAAAGTTTTTTTGTCGATCTGAGTACTGCCTGGCGAACAGCCGCTAGAAAGTAACTTGTGCGCACAACATTTTGTTATCGGTTCCATACGAATATCATCCCTGATTTTTTTTGCGACCCCTTTTTTTTCGATCTGAGTACTAGCACTAACCAAATAGTATAATAGATATCCAGCTTTGAAGAAGCAAAACGTCACCGCCAAATGTGCGCCTTGGAGTCCCAGGCCTCTGCCTGGAGTCCCGCCTACAAGTATTAGTGCTTGTAGAACACGCAGCAGAAGCCCAAGCTACATGGGTATTAGTGCTTGTAGAGCGCGCAGCTAGAAGCTACATTTGTATAAGTTCGTGTAGCCAATGATTTTGTAGCGCACCAAACCGGTTTTGTCTTCATTCACACGGACACTGCAAGCAATGTATGTGTTGGTGCGTTGACTTCCTAAACTGTGATGGAAAGAAAATTCGTTTTGATGATTTGATTTTGTTTTCGGGGCTTGGCGTATGAACCTGACCTGCCGCAACATGTGCAGAATGAGGGGTGGGGGTTGGTGGCCAGACCCTTGGGGGTTGGAAAAAATAAATATACCAATAAAAGTTGTTATTGTATTTGAATGCTGTAATTGTTTTAAATGCAGATTTTATACTGCTTTATTCAAAATTGTATGCATATTATGGAAACGCCGTCGCTTCTCGACTTCGTTGCTGCCGTTTTATCAACATTGTTACCAAATCCATCTTTTACAGACAAATCATTTCATTTCATTTCATACAACTTTTCAACTGCTGTTCTCGTCGTCGTTTCTGTTCTCGACTTCATGTGCGCTTTAATTGTTAGCGCTTGAAACCTTTACATTTTTTTTTTTTGCTTGTGAGCTAACATACCATTCAAAATGAAAACCCTCAAGACTTTATGAAGTAGCTTGCCCCTCAATATCAAAATAAATTTGTTTTGTGTGACCTTTATATGCTTTATATAATTTAGGGTGAAAGGGGTAACGGATATTAACATCTGAATATGTATACAAATAATGAATTGCGGCAATCGACTTTGCGATACAAATATTTCCCATTAGAGTATTCAGAGTCACGGTGTGAACAAGCAAGAAGTTTTGACGGAACTAAAATCTGCATGGGTCTATGCAGATTTTAGTGCCTTGCTTGGGCATCAAATTTGAGGTCAGTTGTCCAAATCTCGATTTGCCGATGGGAGACGGAGGAAAATGTGCAAGTGTTAATGTGTGTGTACATGTGCAAGGCAGCCGCCTTGCCATCAAACATGTCTCCATGTCCCGTTCCGTCAAAACTTCTTGCTTGTTCACACCGTGACTCTGAATACTCTAATGGGAAATATTTGTATCGCAAAGTCGATTGCCGCAATTCATTATTTGTATACATATTCAGATGTTAATATCCGTTACCCCTTTCACCCTAAATTATATAAAGCATATAAAGGTCACACAAAACAAATTTATTTTGATATTGAGGGGCAAGCTACTTCATAAAGTCTTGAGGGTTTTCATTTTGAATGGTATGTTAGCTCACAAGCAAAAAAAAAAAAAAAATGAAAAGGTTTCAAGCGCTAACAATTAAAGCGCACATGAAGTCGAGAACAGAAACGACGACGAGAACAGCAGTTGAAAAGTTGTATGAAATGAAATGAAATGATTTGTCTGTAAAAGATGGATTTGGTAACAATGTTGATAATACGGCAGCAACGAAGTCGAGAAGCGACGGCGTTTCCATAATATGCATAAAATTTTGAATAAAGCAGTATAAAATCTGCATTTAAAACAATTACAGCATTCAAATACAATAACAACTTTTATTGGTATATTTATTTTTTCCAACCCTTAAGGGTCTGGCCACCAACCCCCACCCCTCATTCTGCACATGTTGCGGCAGGTCAGGTTCATACGCCAAGCCCCGAAAACAAAATCAAATCATCAAAACGAATTTTCTTTCCATCACAGTTTAGGAAGTCAACGCACCAACACATACATTGCTTGCAGTGTCCGTGTGAATGAAGACAAAACCGGTTTGGTGCGCTACAAAATCATTGGCTACACGAACTTATACAAATGTAGCTTCTAGCTGCGCGCTCTACAAGCACTAATACCCATGTAGCTTGGGCTTCTGCTGCGTGTTCTACAAGCACTAATACTTGTAGCCGGGACTCCAAGGCGCACATTTGGCGGTGACGTTTTGCTTCTTCAAAGCTGGATATCTATTATACTATTTGGTTAGTGGTACTAGGCTTTAAAAATATTCAATACTATCGATTGAAACACATTCAGTGTGACCGCGAAATTATCGATAAAATATACCGTCAGGGCCTCGAAAATATACCGAAATATACTTTTACATTTTCAAAATATACCGTAAAATATACCGTGGAAAAAAAATTCATTTATTTAAATAAAAACGTATCACAACCATATTATTTTTCTATTGCAGATAGTTTCTTTCCTTTCTTCGTAGACCTTAAAAGGCAAAACATTATTTTCCTTTATATTCACCCTATTCACTATCGTCATCACTTCAAGTTCCTTTAAGTTAAGGAAAATAAATTTTTTTTCGCGTTCGAAATGTTTACAACCATTTTTCTCTCTTAAATTGTGTCTTATATGTGTATAATGGATTAGATACATTATTGATCGTAAATCTATTTCTTAAGTTGATTTTTATTCAAGTCTCTTCAGAACATAGTCGCCCAGGCGAAAGCGTTTGATACGGGCAATATAAGCCCATTTCACGAAACGGTAGGTAGTGCTCTGAAGCAGGAGCTTTTACGTTGATTCGGCTCTTCTGACTTTGGCAGCTAAACTTTTTATCTAGACAAACGAATCAACCTATGTATAAACGAAAGACGAATATGTTAACATAGCGAACGAGAAGCTAATAGAAAACACATTTTTGTAAAAGTACTTTTGATCGTCTACAAAAGATTGTAAAAAATGCTTCCTTGTGCTTTTGAGTGTCAGCGTGTTGTCAAATTGATGCAATGCGACTCATAATGTCGATATTGAATGCCTTGAAATAAGTATCGATCCAATTTTGCTCCAGCATATCAAATTTTTAGTGTCTGGAAGAGCCTCCCCATTCCTGACTATAATATTTTTTTAAATCCGTTGAAAATCTTCTCAAAAATGTGTTACCTTCTGTTGTCGAAATATACCAATATACCGTCGACTCAATTTCGACGTCAAAATATACCGAAAAGTATAAAATATACGGTCACCCTGATTCACAAGCATGTAAATTTTTGCTTGTGTATTCATCGGCCTTCATTGAAGAAATAAACAATTGCTTAAAACTTGTTGGAGAGCTACACAAAAGGCTGCATTTTAAAAGTAAAACAAAATGTCCAACTACTATAGCTTCTACACACGCGACAACTACGATGACGAATCCATTGGAGACGAGCGCAGTGAAGAAGGTTAGTGCGTGGCTGTGTTACCCATAAAAAAAGCAGACTCGTCGATTTCTCATCATGAAATGCCAAAAAATGCTTAAAAATGCCCATTCTAGATACAGACGACGCGAGCGAAACAGAATTCCGGAGTCCCAATCACTACGGTGGCACCAACGGTACATCAAACTACAGCACAAACAACAAAATTGGCAGCAACAGCGAGTTAAAAGAGCAGTAAGTCTGAAAAAATCGATATCCGATCTGCATATGTAGGCTACTTAATTTGTTTACCCTTCCTGTCTCCCCTTTTATTAACAGAATGTACCAGCACAAACTTCTCAATCTGCAAAAGCAAATGGTGGAACTAAATCAGCTCATCCATCCAGAGTACATAAAACGCGTTAAGAAGCTGGACAACCAACTGAAGGAGCGTCGTAGGCTGAATGAGATATACAAGGATTACATGCGCGAGTGCGTAGAACGAGACTACATTTTGGAGAAGAAGGCTGCCCAGAAAGAGTACGACGAGAAGATGATGGATCTTAAGGACAATCTGATATCAGATTTTGAGGACCGAAAGCGATTGATTGAAAACGAACGGTATAGTTTGGAGCTAACCAACGATTCCATGGAGATAAAAACGACGGTGACGCGAAAGTTACGCCGACGTCCGAACGAACCAATGCCGGTGATAGAAAAGCGTCGAAAACCAGCCACCGGTCAGCTCCTAGTCTATCAGCTAGACGACAAGGAAATTGAATCTGATCTCAAGGTTATACAACGCGGCAAGCCTTTGGGACCAAACATCATGCATCAAAACGGCCTTGTTTCCTACACAAACGCCCAACAGCAGCAGTCGCACATGCTACTGAACGACCTGACGGCTAACAGCTACGTGGAAACACGCATCGAGGACAACAAGTTGCTTTACGAGAGGCGATGGTTCTGCCGTGGCCAGCAGGTCTATGTAGAAGGCAAGGACCTGAGTAAATTTGCAGCTACCATCACGGCCATCGGTAATGAAGTGGTACGTCCTCCTGTCACTCGTGTCTCAATTTTTTTGCCTTACCGCTTTCCATTTTCAGGTTTGGGTGAAGCGTACGAACGAGAGCAAGGTCAAGATCAACATGTCGCATTTGGCCAAAGGAAAAATATCGATAAAGCGTCGATAGCCATAAGAGTGCCAGTTTTGGTTCGATCCCACAGCATTAGCCCTCCAGAAAATCAGTCCCTTCAAGTTCACATTCTAGAAAGATTTTATTTGTACATATTCATGCATATGTGCATACAAATGTATGTACATCTCTCTGCGTCCGTTTTTCTGTTTCCATGCAATTTACTTACTACGCCTGGGTTACTTTTTATCTGCATAAACAAGATAATATCGAAATAGTTTTTTCCAATAGTGGGATGATCGTGAAAATGTTCGGAACGGCCGGTTTTAATCAACATTTAATCATAATTCCTACTCGACGCAATACTATTGTTTTCGCGTAGCAAAACCTATTCAAATTAATTTTAAAATGTGTGCTCAGCATGTACATATCTAATAGTGGAAAATTATGTTAGCACTCATTTTCTGTTTAAAGTGGATCAATTAACTAGTCGAACTGACTTAGCATTAGCTTTCACGAATTTCGATATATGGGAACTGGGCCGTAGGTTAAGTGAAAAATTGATTTTAACAAGCTAAAAATAATAAAACATTATGTATGAATTAGTAATATTTGTTAAATTGGTAATTAATAGTAAGATTAATTAATTGGCTCTTGCTGCGATCACCTCACAAAGTTATTACAAACTTCGGTGCAACTTCAGGCAGCGTTCAGGAATGTATGTATGTATGTATGTACATCATATGAGAATATGGCCAGTCTAGTGGCATCTTCAAGTTAAGGCAGTGCAGGTGATCGGATCTTCTGCCAGAGCAGCAGCAAGGATATGATAACTTCAGATTCTGAAATATTAATGAACCAAAAAACCCTCAGTTTGTTCTTGTTGAAAGTGAAGTGCAACATAGAACAGCTGTTTGGTCGCTCATGCAAAATCGTAGTATTTTTTTGACTTTGGTATAAGGCTTGACTCGGCACGGCCACTAACCAAATAGTATAGTAGACTGCCAACCTAGGGCAAGCGAAACGTCACCGCTAAATGTGCGTCTTGGAGTCCCAGGCCTCTGCCGGAGCCCCAGCTACAAGTATTAGTGCGTGTAGAACACGCAGCTAGAAGCCCCAGCTCCATTTGTATTAGTGCGTGTAGAGCACGCAGCTAGAAGCCCCAGCTACATTTGTATAAGTGCGTGTAGCCAATGATTTTGTAGCGCTCCAAACCGGTTTTGTCTTGATTCACACGGACACTGCAAGTAATGTATGTGTTGGTGCGTTGACTTGCTGAACTGCGATGGAACGAAAATTCGTTTTGATGATTTGATTTTGTTTTCGGGGCTTGGCGTATGAACCTGACCTGCCGCAACATGTGCAGAATGAGGGGTGGGGGTTGGTGGCCAGACCCTTGGGGGTTGGAAAAAATAAATATACCAATAAAAGTTGTTTTTGGAATTGAATGCTGTAATTGTTTTAAATGCAGATTTTATACTGCTTTATTCAAATTTGGATGCATATTATGGAAACGCCGTCGCTTCTCGACTTCGTTGCTGCCGTATTATCAACATTGTTACCAAATCCATCTTTTACAGACAAATCTTTTCAGATAAATATAAATACATATATGTACATATATGCATATACATATGTATACATATGTACATACAACTTTCCAATTGCTGTTCTCGTCGTCGTGTGCGCTTTAATTGTTAGCGCTTGAAACCTTTAGCATTTTTATACCCGGTACTCGAAGAGTAAATAGGGTATATTGTATTTGTGCGGATAACGGTTGTATGTAACGCACAGAAGGAAACGTTTCCGACCCCATAAAGTATATATATTCTTGATCAGCATCAATAGCCGAGTCGATTGGGCCATGTCTGTCTGTCCGTCCGTCCGTCCGTCCGTCCGTCCGTCCGTCCTTATGAGCGCCTGGATCTCAGAGACTATAAGAGCTGGAGCCACCAAATTTTGCATCCAGACTTCTGTATGCTCACACTGTTACAAGTGTATTTCAAAAATGAGCCACGCCCCCTTCCGCCTCCGCAAAAGGGCGAAAACCTCCCAAATCTACAATTTTGAAGATAGCAGAAAACTAAAAACGCCATTTCGTAGGGAATGACCATATCTATCAGATCACCAAATTGGGAAACGATTGGATCATTTTTAAAGCCACAATGAAGAAATGAATTTGCAGTGGCCAAACCCACCCCGTCCCGCAGCATTAACACTCTGCATCGCGCTGTCCCCTGACACGTCTCTGCCTTTGTCTCTGCCTCTGTCTATGCCTCTGCCGCGACTCTGCAGTGTGTGTCTATAGGGGAGGGTGGCGAGCTAAAGGAGCGTGTTGGCGTGAGCAGTGTTGTTGATGTATGTAGATGACAGATGAAGAAAAAATTTAAAATTTTTTCAAATAACCGCTAAGTTGCAGATGTAGTATTGAGTGCCGGGTATAAAAGTTGTGACGCGTAAGAAGCGTCTCACACGTCCCTTCTCGTTTTTGTTGCTTGTGAGCTCACATACCATTCAAAATGAAAACCCTCAAGACTTTATGAAGAAGCTTACCTCTCAATATCAAAATAAATTTATTTTGTGTGACCTTTATATGCTTTATATAATTTAGGATGAAAAAACATCTGAATATGTACATATACAAATAATGAATTACGGCAATTGACTTTGCTTGCCCTAAGTTGGCAGTCTACTATACTATTTGGTTAGTGGCACGGCCACTAACCAAATAGTATAATAGATATCCAGCTTTGAAGAAGCAAAACGTCACCGCAAAATGTGCGCCTTGGAGTCCCAGGCCTCTGCCTGGAGTCCCGGCTACAAGTATTAGTGCATGTAGAACACGCAGCAGAAGCCCAAGCTACATGGGTATTAGTGTTTGTAGAGCGCGCAGCTAGAAGCTACATTTGTATAAGTTCGTGTAGCCAATGATTTTGTAGCGCTCCAAACCGGTTTCACACGGACACTGCAAGCAATGTATGTGTTGGTGCGTTGACTTCCTAAACTCACAGTTTAGGAAAGAAAATTCGTTTTGATGATTTGATTTTGTTTTCGGGGCTTGGCGTATGAACCTGACCTGCCGCAACATGTGCAGAATGAGGGGTGGGGGTTGGTGGCCAGACCCTTGGGGGTTGGAAAAAATAAATATACCAATAAAAGTTGTTATTGTATTTGAATGCTGTAATTTTTTTAAATGCAGATTTTATGCTGCTTTATTCAAAATTGTATGCATATTATGGAAACGCCGTCGCTTCTCGACTTCGTTGCTACCGTATTATCAACATTGTTACCAAATCCATCTTTTACAGACAAATCATTTCATTTCATTTCATACAACTTTTCAACTGCTGTTCTCGTCGTCGTTTCTGTTCTCGACTTCATGTGCGCTTTAATTGTTAGCGCTTGAAACCTTTTCTTTTTTTTTTTTTTTGCTTGTGAGCTAACATACCATTCAAAATGAAAACCCTCAAGACTTTATGAAGTAGCTTGCCCCTCAATATCAAAATAAATTTGTTTTGTGTGACCTTTATATGCCTTATATAATTTAGGGTGAAAGGGGTAACGGATATTAACATCTGAATATGTATACAAATAATGAATTGCGGCAATCGACTTTGCGATACAAATATTTCCCATTAGAGTATTCAGAGTCACGGTGTGAACAAGCAAAAAGTTTTGACGGAACGGGACATGGAGACATGTTTGATGGCAAGGCGGCTGCCTTGCACATGTACACATTAACACTTGCACATTTTCCTCCGTCTCCCATCGGCAAATCGAGATTTGGACAACTGACCTCAAATTTGATGCCCAAGCAAGGCACTAAAATCTGCATAGACCCACCGCGTACTTTTTTTTTGTTTTATTTGTGTACATAATTTACATATGTATGTATAATGTACATACTATGTATGTGTAAATTTATTGCACAATGAGCTAACGATCAGCTTAACTATAAATTATAAATACAAACAAATGTACAAAATTACATACATACAGTATATATATAGTATATATATATTCTTCATCTATTACTATTACTACTACAATATATATATATACAATATATATATAAATATATAAACATATATATATATTTATATAAAAAAAAATAATAAGTACGCGGTGGGTCTATGCAGATTTTAGTGCCTTGCTTGGGCATCAAATTTGAGGTCAGTTGTCCAAATCTCGATTTGCCGATGGGAGACGGAGGAAAATGTGCAAGTGTTAATGTACATGTGCAAGGCAGCCGCCTTGCCATCAAACATGTCTCCATGTCCCGTTCCGTCAAAACTTTTGCTTGTTCACACCGTGACTTGAATACTCTAATGGGAAATATTTGTATCGCAAAAGTCGATTGCCGCAATTCATTATTTGTATACATATTCAGATGTTAATATCCGTTACCCCTTTCACCCTAAATTATATAAGGCATATAAAGGTCACACAAAACAAATTTATTTTGATATTGAGGGGCAAGCTACTTCCATAAAGTCTTGAGGGTTTTCATTTTGAATGGTATGTTAGCTCACAAGCAAAAAAAAATGAAAAGGTTTCAAGCGCCAACAATTAAAGCGCACATGAAGTCGAGAACAGAAACGACGACGAGAACAGCAGTTGAAAAGTTGTATGAAATGAAATGAAATGATTTGTCTGTAAAAGATGGATTTGGTAACAATGTTGATAATACGGTAGCAACGAAGTCGAGAAGCGACGGCGTTTCCATAATATGCATACAATTTTGAATAAAGCAGTATAAAATCTGCATTTAAAAAATTACAGCATTCAAATACAATAACAACTTTTATTGGTATATTTATTTTTCCAACCCCCAAGGGTCTGGCCACCAACCCCACCCCTCATTCTGCACATGTTGCGGCAGGTCAGGTTCATACGCCAAGCCCCGAAAAACAAAATCAAATCATCAAAACGAATTTTCTTTCCTAAACTGTGAGTTTAGGAAGTCAACGCACCAACACATACATTGCTTGCAGTGTCCGTGTGAAACCGGTTTGGAGCGCTACAAAAATCATTGGCTACACGAACTTATACAAATGTAGCTTCTAACTGCGCGCTCTACAAACACTAATACCCATGTAGCTTGGGCTTCTGCTGCGTGTTCTACATGCACTAATACTTGTAGCCGGGACTCCAGGCAGAGGCCTGGGACTCCAAGGCGCACATTTTGCGGTGACGTTTTGCTTCTTCAAAGCTGGATATCTATTATACTATTTGGTTAGTGGCACGGCCCTCTCCATTGTGCATGGGGAAAGGCATAAAGCAACTATATAAGGAGGTATCGTCGGCAAAAATAAGCAGAACGTGCGAGTGAAAAGTGCGAGTGAAATACAGCTCTCGCTGTAAGTGTGAGGGCAACGACAATGGAGTGTACTGATTAACCATTTGAAGGCAATGTGAAAAAAACATAATAAACATAATAATCAGGGACCGCAAATAACAGTTATGAAGGCTAAATTGAAGTAAATAAATCAATGTGAAGGAGATATGTTAAAATCATAATTAATTCTTAGATAGATATTTTAAAAACAAATTGTCACAATATTGAAAGACATGAAACATTAACAGGCACATAAACAAAGAACAAGAAACAATTACACTATTTAAAACAAAAAGAAAAAGCATATAAATAACAAAATAGCATATATGAACACGAATATTGTAAAGCATTTAGTAATAAGTACACTACTATGTTGTGTAAATTGTACATATGCAAGTCATAAGATATAGAGGGCGCTACGCTATATAATATAACTGCCTAAAAGAGATTTTAAACGGAGAAGTAGCAACCTGCGACGCAACAGAGCAACCTGTCACCAACCATTCGAAATAGACGGTTCTGCTCCAATCAAATATAACAGCTGCATGAGGAAATCGTTCGTTCTCTTTCGTAGTGACCAGACGTGTTTTTGTTTTGCGCTCCGTATTTTCCGTTCTATTTTGGATAAACAACCGGGTTTTTTTCAAAATAACTCTTCTAATAATTGCCTAATAACTTGCCACTTTTCTTACATATGTTAATACGCGAGTGCATGCCTTTTATTTGTTTAGAATTGTAATTTAATCGTGTTAAATTGTGCGTCGGTTGGTTGTGTGTTTGTGCTTTTTCTTTTTTGTAAGTACGCCCTCACAATTAGCCGCTCTCTCTTGTAGTTGCGCTTCTGCCTTCCACTCTCTAGCTCGAATAACTGTTCTCCCTCTCTCGCTCTCAATACTTTCTGTGCAGTAGCGCGCGCTAGCTGTCGCTGCGTTTCTTCTTTCTCTACTCTCTGCGCTCATCTGTTTTCGATCCCGCTTTAAGCACGGCTTATTTGCATTTGTCGGCAATTCACTGCTATTTGTTTTTTGAGAAAATAATTTTTATATTTCATTATTTCATTTATTTATTTCGTTTTTTTATTTCTATATTTAATATAAATAATGGAATACGTGGTTGTGTGTTCCGCTAAGGCTTGCAAGAAGCAGATCACCCACGACCAGCCGAACATCCCATGCTGGCTCTGCGATAATGTAGTGCACGCAAAATGTATTGGGTTTTCAGGCCTCGTGGGTGACGAAATTCCAAACCGTAATGGTCTGCATTACAGTTGCGAGGCATGTCGGTCTGTCGAGAACGACATGGTCACATTTATGAGGCAGACGCGAAAGGGCTTTAAGGAGCTGACCGTGGGCTTTAAGAAGCAGTACGATCGGCTTCTAGCCATGGAGTCTCAATTCAGCGGTTTTAAACTGCCAGTTAGCACTGTAGCGTCCGTGTCTGTCGAGTCCGTTCCAAAGCCCATCCCATCTATTTCGATCCCACCAGTTAATAAACGTCCCGGACCACCGGATATTGCCGTCACAGGTATCAGACCTGTGGTGCCAAAACCTCTGGTGGGAGTCCCACCAAAGCGGCAAGTTTTTGTCTCTCGGCTTGCCCCTGACCTCACATCTAATGATGTAAATGCTTTTATACAAAGCAAAATAAAAACCGATGGCTTAAAGGTGGAGAAGTTTAATTTCTCTTATGCCAGGGAGATATCCTCTTTCAAGATTAGCGTGTCTCCAACTCATTTCGAGACCATTTGCTCATCCAAATTTTGGCCAGAGCACCTGGTTGTGAAAGAGTTTAAGGCTAAGAAGAAAAATAGGCCCCCCATAACTCTTCCTAGTAGTGAGGCCAGTGCTCCTTCCTCCTCTACTCTTTCCTCTTCTGCTTATTCCTCCTCTGCTCTGCCCACCTCTTCCTACTGCAATTCCTCGCAGTCAAAAAACTAATTTCCCTCGTTGTAGCCTATCAAAATGCTCGCGGCTTACGTAGTAAGCTGAGCACACTTTTTATGGATAGTTTCACATTTT
This sequence comes from Drosophila subobscura, assembly GCF_008121235.1. NCBI lineage: Eukaryota > Metazoa > Arthropoda > Insecta > Diptera > Drosophilidae > Drosophila > Drosophila subobscura. The sequence continues at coordinate 1,002,185 of NC_048530.1, forward strand.
CATCCCATGTTATTGTGTTTACCGAAACCTGGTTAAAGCCGGACATTCTTAGTTCCGAAGTTTTGGCAGATAGGTAAACAATTTATAGAAATGATCGTTCGTCTCGGCGTGGAGGAGGCGTTCTGATTGCAGTAAACTCTTACTTCACGTCGGAACTTTTCATAGTCCAGGTTTCACAAGACTTGGAATTCCTCTGTGTTAGACTGATTCTTCCCGGCCAGTCTATTTATGTCACTTGCTCGTATTTTCCACCGACTTCGGATGTATTAATATACGAGCAGCACTTGTCCGCCTTAAAAACTGTATCTTCCTCGCTATCTGACAAAGACCATTTAATAGTTCTTGGGGATTTCAACCTGCCAGGTACTGTTTGGTCTTCGGTTAACGAGTCAAATAACCTTGTGCCCATGTCACGACATGATTTTATTGATGGCTTATTAGACCTATCCCTGTCTCAAGTCAACCATGTGAAAAACTCCTTGGGTCGATTGCTTGATCTGTGCTTTGTCTCGGATCCGACCTTAGCGTTGTTAACACGAGCACTCCCGCTCACTATTCCTGAAGACTGCTGTCATCCTACTTTCGAAGTGTCGGTAGATATTGGACCTACTGTATCGGATCGTGCGGGTAGGCTATCTGAACGCGTCCGCTGCTTTCGTAAAGCCGAGTTTACGAAGCTCAATAACTTAATTAGGGATTTTGATTGGTCCGCTCTGTACTCGTGCACTGACGTCATTGAAGGCACAAACATTTTTTACAATGTACTTGACACAATTTTTGACACGTGTGTCCCACTCTCATGTCCGACTAGATCTTCGAAACCACCTTGGTTCACCAAAGAGTTATCCAGTCTAAAGAACCTAAAATCAAGACTATTTAAAAAATCTCAAGAAGTTGGTTCTCCCTCTTCGCTTTCTAATTACTTAATAGCTCGGTCAAATTTCACTGTTCTTAATGCTCAATGCTATAGGAACTACTTCGATGCAGGATACGTTTTTCACAGGACCCTAAACAGTTCTACAGCTTCGTAAACAGTTAGCGTAGAACGTCCGCACATCCATCCATGCTATCATTTTTGAATATGTCGGCAAACATTGATCAGGCAATCGCCGATCTTTTTGCACAATTTTTCCAAACCACCTATTCCCAGGAAAGCTACCCAGGCACTATGTATCCATATAGTTTACCAAGGTCGAATGGCATTTTCTGCCCTATGTTAAATGAAGGCTCCTTACTTTATGAAGAGGAAGACCTCTCTTAAGAAGAGGAAGGGAGTGAGTCGAGGATATAATGTGATAGAGAGAATTTTAATCCGAGCATAACACTCTAAAGGGCTCGTGCAAGGCATAATTCGATCTACACATTGGAAGGAACAAAGGAATATAGTTTCTAGTGGGTCTAATGGGAATCGTAAAGTTTACGCGGCTCAACAAGTCAGGGCTGTCTACATCCCCCTTGATCAAGTTGTGCATAAAAATTACACCAAGCATTTTTCTACGACTAACTAAGGATGGAAGATTTATTAAAAGAAGTCTACTACGGTAGGATGGCAGTCTCACAGTTGCATCCCAGTTGAGGCCCCGTAGGGCAAATAATAAGAAGTTTTTCTGTACTGATTCAATACGGTCCTGATGTATGTTGTACTGAGGGCACCATACACATGAGCCGTATTCTAAAATCGGACGAACAAGCGAGATTAAGAGATTCTTCGTTAAATAGGGGTCATCAAATTCCTTTGACCACCTCTTTATAAACCCAAGCACACCCATGGCTTTATTTACCATGGTAGAAATGTGTTCAGAAAACTTTAACTTGGGGTCTAGTTTAACACCAAGATCATCAACTAATGTAATTCTCTCAAGAGAACTACCGCAGAGGGTGTAAGGTGCCAGTAAGGGGCTGGAGCGATGAAAAGTCATTACTTTGCACTTCGAGGCATTAAGGTGTAACATATTTGCGCAACACCATGACTGAAAGCTATTGAGATCAGATTGCAAGCGAGAGTGAAATGAGATGTCCTTATACTGGACACAGAGCTTAACATCATCCGCATACATAAGTATTCGAGAATTTGTTAAGACAGAAGGCAGGTCATTAATAAAGAGTGTGAAAAGTAAGGGGCCTAAATGGCTACCCTGTGGTACTCCAGAAGTAACCATGACAGGTAAAGATAAGGAGTTTTTGAAACGGACCCTTTGAGACCTAGAACACAGGTAGCTAGAAATCCATCTCAACAGATTGGGCGGAAACCCTAGAAGGTCGAGCTTTTTGTGCAAGAAGAGAGTGGTTTACAGAATCGAATGCCTTACTGAAGTCAGTGTAAATAACATCCGTCTGCAAGTTACCTTTGAATCCTTTAATGACAAAGGAGGTGAACTCTAAAAGATTAGTGGTTGTTGATCGTCGCCGTATAAATCCGTGCTGAGCTGGAGATATAAGTGATTTGCAAAGATGTTGCAAGTGCGGAGTTAAAATTTTCTCGAACATTTTAGGAATAGCGGATAACTTAGATATACCTCTATAGTTTTTGGCGTCAGACTTGCTACCTTTCTTATGGAGAGGAATTATAAAGGATTCCTTCCAGATGGGGGGAAAGCTAGAAGAGTGGATGGAAAGATTGAATAATTTAAGCAAAGGTCCGCACAGAGACTCGTCACAGTACCTGAGTACACAGCCGGGAACTCCGTCAGGGCCCGGTGAAAATACCGGCTTAACTAATTTAAGTTCATAAAGTAAGGAGCCTTCATTTAACATGGGGCAGAAAATGCCATTCGACCTTGGTAAACTATATGGATACATAGTGCCTGGGTAGCTTTCCTGGGAATAGGTGGTTTGGAAAAATTGTGCAAAAAGATCGGCGATTGCCTGATCAATGTTTGCCGACATATTCAAAAATGATAGCATGGATGGATGTGCGGACGTTCTACGCTAACTGTTTACGAAGCTGTAGAACTGTTTAGGGTCCTGTGAAAAACGTATCCTGCATCGAAGTAGTTCCTATAGCATTGAGCATTAAGAACAGTGAAATTTGACCGAGCTATTAAGTAATTAGAAAGCGAAGAGGGAGAACCAACTTCTTGAGATTTTTTAAATAGTCTTGATTTTAGGTTCTTTAGACTGGATAACTCTTTGGTGAACCAAGGTGGTTTCGAAGATCTAGTCGGACATGAGAGTGGGACACACGTGTCAAAAATTGTGTCAAGTACATTGTAAAAATGTTTGTGCCTTCAATGACGTCAGTGCACGAGTACAGAGCGGACCAATCAAAATCCCTAATTAAGTTATTGAGCTTCGTAAACTCGGCTTTACGAAAGCAGCGGACGCGTTCAGATAGCCTACCCGCACGATCCGATACAGTAGGTCCAATATCTACCGACACTTCGAAAGTAGGATGATAGCAGTCTTCAGGAATAGTGAGCGGGAGTGCTCGTGTTAACAACGCTAAGGTCGGATCCGAGACAAAGCACAGATCAAGCAATCGACCCAAGGAGTTTTTCACATGGTTGACTTGAGACAGGGATAGGTCTAATAAGCCATCAATAAAATCATGTCGTGACATGGGCACAAGGTTATTTGACTCGTTAACCGAAGACCAAACAGTACCTGGCAGGTTGAAATCCCCAAGAACTATTAAATGGTCTTTGTCAGATAGCGAGGAAGATACAGTTTTTAAGGCGGACAAGTGCTGCTCGTATATTAATACATCCGAAGTCGGTGGAAAATACGAGCAAGTGACATAAATAGACTGGCCGGGAAGAATCAGTCTAACACAGAGGAATTCCAAGTCTTGTGAAACCTGGACTATGAAAAGTTCCGACGTGAAGTAAGAGTTTACTGCAATCAGAACGCCTCCTCCACGCCGAGACGAACGATCATTTCTATAAATTGTTTACCTATCTGCCAAAACTTCGGAACTAAGAATGTCCGGCTTTAACCAGGTTTCGGTAAACACAATAACATGGGATGAAAATGTGAAACTATCCATAAAAAGTGTGCTCAGCTTACTACGTAAGCCGCGAGCATTTTAAAAGGCTACAACGAGGGAAATTAGTTTTTTGACTGCCAGGAATTGCAGTAGGAAGAGGTGGGCAGAGCAGAGGAGGAATAAGCACAAGAGGAAAGAGTAGAGGAGGAAGGAGCACTGGCCTCACTACTAGGAAGAGTTATGGGGGGCCTATTTTTCTTCTTAGCCTTAAACTCTTTCACAACCAGGTGCTCTGGCCAAAATTTGGATGAGCAAATGGTCTCGAAATGAGTTGGAGACACGCTAATCTTGAAAGAGGATATCTCCCTGGCATAAGAGAAATTAAACTTCTCCACCTTTAAGCCATCGGTTTTTATTTTGCTTTGTATAAAAGCATTTACATCATTAGATGTGAGGTCAGGGGCAAGCCGAGAGACAAAAACTTGCCGCTTTGGTGGGACTCCCACCAGAGGTTTTGGCACCACAGGTCTGATACCTGTGACGGCAATATCCGGTGGTCCGGGACGTTTATTAACTGGTGGGATCGAAATAGATGGGATGGGCTTTGGAACGGACTCGACAGACACGGACGCTACAGTGCTAACTGGCAGTTTAAAACCGCTGAATTGAGACTCCATGGCTAGAAGCCGATCGTACTGCTTCTTAAAGCCCACGGTCAGCTCCTTAAAGCCCTTTCGCGTCTGCCTCATAAATGTGACCATGTCGTTCTCGACAGACCGACATGCCTCGCAACTGTAATGCAGACCATTACGGTTTGGAATTTCGTCACCCACGAGGCCTGAAAACCCAATACATTTTGCGTGCACTACATTATCGCAGAGCCAGCATGGGATGTTCGGCTGGTCGTGGGTGATCTGCTTCTTGCAAGCCTTAGCGGAACACACAACCACGTATTCCATTATTTATATTAAATATAGAAATAAAAAAACGAAATATTTAAATGAAATAATGAAATATAAAAATTATTTTCTCAAAAAACAAATAGCAGTGAAACCAGTGTGCCGACAAATGCAAATAAGCCGTGCTTAAAGCGGGATCGAAAACAGATGAGCGAAGAGAGTAGAGAAAGAAGAAACGCAGCGACAGCTAGCGCGCGCTACTGCACAGAAAGTATTGAGAGCGAGAGAGGGAGAACAGTTATTCGAGCTAGAGAGTGGAAGGCAGAAGCGCAACTACAAGAGAGAGCGGCTAATTGTGAGGGCGTACTTACAAAAAAGAAAAAGCACAAACACACAACCAACCGACGCACAATTTAACACGATTAAATTACAATTCTAAACAAATAAAAGGCATGCACTCGCTTATTAACATATGTAAGAAAAGTGGCAAGTTATTAGGCAATTATTAGAAGAGTTATTTTGAAAAAAACCCGGTTGTTTATCCAAAATAGAAAGGAAAATACGGAGCGCAAAACAAAAACACGTCTGGTCACTACGAAAGAGAACGAACGATTTCCTCATGCAGCTGTTATATTTGATTGGAGCAGAACCGTCTATTTCGAATGGTTGGTGACAGGTTGCTCTGTTGCGTCGCAGGTTGCTACTTCTCCGTTTAAAATCTCTTTTAGGCAGTTATATTATATAGCGTAGCGCCCTCTATATCTTATGACTTGCATATGTACAATTTACACAACATAGTAGTGTACTTATTACTAAATGTTTTACAATATTCGTGTTCATATATGCTATTTTGTTATTTATATGCTTTTTCTTTTTGTTTTAAATAGTGTAATTGTTTCTTGTTCTTTGTTTATGTGCCTGTTAATGTTTCATGTCTTTCAATATTGTGACAATTTGTTTTTATACCCGGTACTCGAAGAGTAAATAGGGTATATTGTATTTGTGCGGATAACGGTTGTATGTAACGCACAGAAGGAAACGTTTCCGACCCCATAAAGTATATATATTCTTGATCAGCATCAATAGCCGAGTCGATTGAGCCATGTCTGTCTGTCCGTCTGTCCGTCTGTCCGTCCGTCCGTCTGTCCGTCTTGTTTGTCGGCTAGTTCTCAGAGACTATAAGAGCTAGAGCCACCAAATTTTGGCACCAGACTGCTGTATGCTCACACTGAAACCAGTGTATTTCAAAAATGAGCCCCGCCCCCTTCCGCCCCCGCAAAAGGGCGAAAACCTCCCAAATCTACAATTTTGAAGATAACAGAAAACTAAAAACGCCATTCCGTAGGGAATGACCATATCTATCAGATCACCAAATTGGGATCCAATTGGATCATTATTATAGCCACAATGGAGAAATTAATTTTCAGTGGCCAAACCCACCCCGTCCCGCAGCATTCACACTCTGCTTCGCGCTGTTTATGGCCTGGCCCCTGACACGTCACTGCCTCTGCCTCTGCCGCTGCCTCTGCCCTGACTCTGCAGTGTGTGTTTCTAGGGGAGGGTGGCGAGCTAAAGGAGCGTGTTGGCGTGAGCAGTGTTGTTGATGTAGATGACAGATGAAGAAAAAATGTAAAATTGGACAAATATCCGCTAAAGTGCAGATAGTACTACATCAGTGCCGGGTATAAAAGTTGTGACGCGTAAGAAGCGTCTCACACGTCCCTTCTCGTTAAAATATCTAAAGCTTCTTCCGAGAATTTGGTAGCCTTTAAGTTATTAAGTGTGGTTTCAAATTGATCTATGCTTTCTTATAAGATCTTGTGTCTAAATGCAACGTGAGAGTATCTTTTAAGAATTGATTACCCTAATCGTACCTAGTTCTAGCTTTGCACGGGGTCTCCCTGGGCCCTAGTGGCCCATTCGCAAGCCTCTTTGAGGTTCTTAGGTCTCATAGCTCTAACTGTTGCCCCTAGTGGGCCTCTAATGCCACTTAAAAATATATTTAAGCAAGTGTTATCGAAGAGTTCTTTCTTGGTCTGGATTAAGAGTGGCTCAGACTCTTTGGTTTTGATGAGCTTGAATAATGCAATTTTAATTTCGGTCACCTTTTCGTAAAATTCTTTTAGCGCTAACTGTCTTTGTATTAGTCCGTGGAGTTCATACATTAGTGTTGGTTCGTCTCGTTTGTCCGAACAGTGTAGCATAAGGGCGTCCTTTATCTCATCCCAGTTAAGGTTGGCTCCCGATGCGTGAAGTGCATCGTTTGCTTTTCCTTCTATTTTGTTTCTAATAGATCTTAGTAGAAATTTTCCGTACGGAGTTTGTTCAGTTCCCTTGATGAGTAAGAGGATTTCCTCGTCATTAATTATGAAATCACTTAGGGTTTTGGGGTTTCCGTCATAGCTTGGGAGAAAACGAATTGCGTCTGGAATTCTTAATGACGCAAAAACGTCCATTGGGTTGGTGGTACCGGCTAATTGGTTGGGTGGGGGTGGATTTGGGTTCGACGTCATGGTTGTTGAACTAGTTGGGTCTCGAATTAAATCTTGTTCGAGATGAGTTTCCCTGATATCTTCACGACTAACTGCACTTCTTGTCTTGCTTCTATTCGTGGGAGTTGACTTATTGTCTCTGTTAATGTTATTCATCTAATCTGTTTATAATTTTGTTAAATATTGTGTATATGTGTGTGACAAAGTGTACTTATTCTTGTTAGCTAATATTGTGTGTGTGTTGTTTATAGTGTTATCTTATATTTAGTATTGGATCAATATGTTTAAGTTGTTGAATTGTTTCTGGAATGAAGTGGATTTAAGATTGTCTGCAATTGGAATCGTGTATGAGAATGTGTGGGTTTAGTTTGTTTAGTATAGCTGCTGTATCTTGGTCTATTGTATTCCGCGTCTCCTCCAGTTAGTGCGTACTGCAGCTAAAGTGAAATAAACATAATTAGTTTTAGAATTTGGAATTTTATAAAAATGTATACTGTTTACTCATGACCTTTTGCGTTTCACAGCGATCCCCCGTGTCAATGCGCACTGCATACATATAACACGAAATGAATATACTGTTTCAGCCGCTGGACCTAATGAGTATTAATTTGTGTATATTTTTTCAATCTCCTCACTATCTTGTGCGATTCAGTTGTATTTCTCCTTTGTGTAACTGCGCACTGCAGTTATCACAAAATAAAACACAGTTTGAATGTTAGACTTGGAAGATTTTTATGTTATTATTTTTATATCTTGTCTCCGTACTATTCTGCGCGATGCAGTGGTCTGCTTTTATGAAACTGCGCACTGCTATTATCACAAAACAAATATTAGTTTGGATTTTAGACTTAGAATAATTTTGTATGTTATTATTTTGTATATCTTGTCTCCGTACTATTCTGCGCGATGCAGTTGTCCGTTTTTGTGGAACTGCGCACTGCAATTATCACAAAAGAAAACATAGTTTGGATTTTAGACATGGAATACTTTTGTATCTTATTATTTTTATATCTTGTCTCCGTACTATTCTGCGCGATGCAGTTGTCCGTTTTTGTTGAACTACGCACTGCAATTATCACAAAAGAAAACATAGTTTGGATTTTAGACATGGAATACTTTTGTATGTTATTTATTTATTAATTTATTTATTATTTTTATTTTATCATGATTTTTTTTTGATGATTTATTTTTTGCAAATGTTTGTTGTGCTGTCGTTCAGCCGGCAAGTTCGCTTTAGCTCGATTATTACCGTGAGGTATGAGAAGGTATGAACGAACATGTTCGCGTTGATCATAACACTGTTGGCATAAACGAACATGCTTGCGGCACAACAACACTTAATTGCTTATAGTTGGTGTTCGTTTCAGTAGCTTGTTCGCGTTGATCATAACACTGTTGGCATAAACGAACATGCTTGCGGCACAACAACACTTAATTGCTTATAGTTGGTGTTCGTTTCAGTAGCTTGGTTCGACCCGACTCGACTCGAACCGTGACGCAACTAAAGTTTGAACAAACTGGTTCGTTTTAACAGGCTACGTCAGTTCTGCCGAATCGAACATCGCGTTATTGTAAGTTGAACTTTTTGTGTTAGTTGTTAGTGTTTCAAATTTTTGTTAATGTATGTGTTGTCTGTACATATGTGTGTTAATGTAGTATTGTATTTCATATGCATGATTATTCTTGAATTTCAAGATGGCGTTATTGTAAGTTGAACTTTTGTTAATGTATTTGTTGTAAGTGCATATGTGTACATGTGTTTTCTATGCATGATTATTTTTGAATATTTTTTGAGTTTAAAAATCTCTTTATTTTTTTTTTTCACTTAACTTTCCGTCATAAATATTTTATTCACTTCACTTTCCGTCATTTTATTTTAGATTTTTTTCTTTCTTTATTTATCATTTATATAAGTTAATTTAAACTGTTATTAGTGTTATCATTGTTGATCCGTGTCGGGAGTCTTGAGTCCTTGATGCGACTGCGCCAGTTATGAATAAGTACAAGCAGTATTAGTGTTTTAATTACATATTGATGGTTTATTCAATAAGAATTAATGCCGGAACAACTGGTTCGGTTGAGTGTCTGTGTGAAACTAACTCTCCAACTCCAAAACTGGCATCTCCTCAGCTGTTGACGAAGTGTCTTGCCAGATGTCGTTTTGCGGAAGTCGTTTTGTTACGTTTTGTCGTTTTCCAGCTGGCTAGCATCCACTTGGCTGTTGCCGAAGTACCTGCCAGATGTCGTCTGGCAGAAGTCGTTTGCCAGATGTCGTCTACCACGTGTCGTTTTCCAGATGGCTGGCATCCACTCGGCTGTTGCCGAAGTGACCTGCCAGACGTCGTTTTCTCGAAGGGATTTAGAAGGGGGGTAACTCACGCGGAAGCACAAATGAACGCCAAATAAGGAATGTGCGGATGAGGCGGGTATGGACACCACACCAGAGGTAGAAAAACAAGGACTTGTTTTCCTGTCGAGCACGAATATCGGACGATATTCCTCTGTTGCAGTCGAAGGAAATCGATCGGCAAAATACTGGATTAAGCACTATTTTTTTGGGAGGTTGGCAGGGCGATAGGTGAAGGGGCAAGGCGATAAACGGTGCCGGAGAGAGAGAGAAGGAAAATATAAGAGAGGCTCGAAATCATTGCGGGATCCACGAGCCAGCTCACCCACACCCATGCCATGCCCTTGAACTTGGTTCAAGGGCAATAGAAGAGATGGGATCAACTGCATTGAGAGGGGCTGGATAGAGCAGCTACGCTAAGCAGGCAGGTAGTAGAAAAATAACCGTCGGCAAAGTAAAGCGTAAAAAGTGTGTGTGACCGTGGAGCACCAAATCTGGACCACTTTGAGGGATCACGGATTTCAAGCTGACCAGCTGGACAAACCAGAGGATTTTTACCCGCATCCAATTCCAACGATTAATATTGGAAAACTCTTAGGGAAAAGATAGAGCAGGCTGGCCTCCTCGATTTGCCCAAATTTCCATTCCCCGGCCCGCGGTATTGGTCACACCCCTGCCCGGGCGCGAGCCCGCCTCAACAGCGCCGCCAACAACAATAAATTAAATTAAATTAAATACGCCCACCTAAACACACCTTAAACCGCGCCTACATAAATATACACGCCCGCACAAATAATTAAATTAAATACACCAACATGCATACATAAACCCCTACATACATACATATGTATATCTATTAAATATATTATTTAAAGTTTATTAACCGTCCCATATATATTTAAAACCATTTATATGTAGTTTTATATTTATATTTATTTATTTATTTATATTTATTTACACCTATTTATTTCCACCCATTAGTGTAATTTGAGGAGGCGGGAGTAGGCGGACGCGCCAACAGAATTTAGTGTAGGGATTTATGTTTAGGTATGTGTTAAGTTTTTGAAGTGAAATTATAACGTTTTGAAATGAATTGCTAGTGTGTTTAGTATGGGGAAAGGGGACCACAGCAGCGAAATGGAGATCGGCCGCTGCACTTGAAGAAGGAGATTTGTAGTTGTTCCGCGTCGGAGAGATGATTGTCCGTGAGATTTAGAGTAAAGTCCGTTGGTTTGTTTTTTTTTTAATTATCGTTTGTTTGTTCGAGATGTCCGAACAGTTGGTTTGTTGTGCGACCTGGGGGCCTTGGAAGAATCCAGCCCTGAAATGACTGGCTAGCCGGCCTTGCCCCAACACCAATACAGGTTCGTAACACCTCAAGAAAAAGGATATTTTCTTATTGGCAGTGGTTTTAATGCACGAAAAAGTCGGAAACGTAAACCGCACTAGACTACGATATTTTATACATCGGCATTGGATTTTATATAGTCGTAGTGAGTGATGTATAAGACAATTTTGAGCAGAATCGGAAGTATTCGGGAAAACTATCGGATGATATGACGCAAGAAAAAAGGATATTTTTCTTATTCCCAGCGGTTTTGGCGCACAAAAATCACAATCGGGATCCGCACTAGACTCGGATATTTTTATATATCGATATCGGAATGGATTTAGTCGTACTGGGCGATGGAGAAGACGATTTGCGCAAAAATATTAAGTACTCGGATGGATAAGAGTCCCGTCAGCGATATTTTTATTTTTGCCACCACTAGGTTTTTTGTGTTTGTCACCTCTAGTTTTTGGCAATTTGGAAATTGGCGCGGAAAAAATGCAAAAAGGCTGCGGAAATGGGCTCTTGATTAATTAATTTATCCCGGATGTGGGGGAAATTCTTTTGGCTGTGGGTCACTTCAGGTGCGCCTGGAATGCTTAGAATCTTGGTAATCGCGAAATTTGCATATGCAGCGGAGTACTGGTACCGCGTATGGGACTAACGCGTAGGTGCATACATATACCAAGTGTGGTATGTAGATTTGAAGTAATTGGTATTTTTGCGGTATTTTTCCCCGGGATTAGTTATGTTTATTATATAATTTAAATATCGATTCTATTTCTAGTGTTCGTTCGGCAAACAACTCTTTTTTGAGTTCAAAATTTTCAGTAACTTTTTTATAATTGTACGATTTAGATTTAAACATCAAACCGTATGGTTAGACCTAAATTTTATCTTTGTTATTAGGTATTAAGAATTCTTAGCAACCTAAATAAATATTCTCAGACTAACACAAGAAATATGAGATATGCACCGCTGACCCAAATAAATATTCAAGTGCATGCACATGCATGCACATAATCATGTTACACAGTCATAAATTACATGCAAGATGATCTGCAGTTGGAAAAAGGTCACACCATCTGCAGGAGATTAGTTTTACGACAGTGATAAAAATATCTTAGACCTGACCCACGGACCTTTGCACCCGGACCCATGCAGTGAAGGTCATAAATAAATATTTCCATACCCACTTATTATTAGATCTAATTACACAAGCCTATGATCCTAAGTAAACAAGTGTACTACCAGAAATTGTATATAAACCTCACATTTTACCAAATAAAATCAGTACGAAAGAAAACTCTGACGTATTCACATCTCCGAAGCCCAATTTGTTCAAGTACCGATTGCGGCGACCATTTGTTACTGGTACATGAACCGGTGGCATACACATTTCTATTTCAGCATACGATTGTCATATTGACAATCACCAGAACCAAGTGAATCTACATCAACAGATTCATTTGTTTCGTACAATAATGTTCAACACAAAACTGAAGTACCTGGTCAATGCGGACTCATCCCCGCGACCAACCAATTTTGCAGTAGCAATTAAATATCAAAAAAAATAATAATTTAAATATCCAATGTAAATAGAGAATGTAAGAATATACAAATCTTTGGAAATGAATAAAACGCCAATAAACCACTTCGGAGGAGTGTGTTTTATTGGGGCCGGGGTGCGTGCGTGCTGATCAGACAAACATATGCACGTACATATGTAAATGTCGGACGCCGATATTATGGCGGTGTAGCGGATAACTTGACACGATGATTCTTAGTGAGATCAGACATATGTAAAAATGTATGTACATATGGATATGTGGACACTCGGACTTCAAGAGTGCGGAACGCCTATCGCGGAAGGATTCGATTGGCGGCACAATGTGAGCGGACTTATCTGCAGTTATTTTTTTGGAATCCACCGATGCTTGCTGGGACAGTCTCGATTCAGCAAGAATCCGGCTCGAAGGACCAATGTTTGTGGTAGGGCGGCTTCCTGTCGCTGCAGATAAAATCCTCAGCAGGTCCAAGCGTCCCGAAATGAATAGGCGACACAGTATAGGTATAATATATACATATATCGGCGGTTTATTATGCACTCGGACGGCGCGGGTGTTGGATTGTATGTGATTATGTATGGATGTAGGTATGAAGAATGTATGTATGTAGAATAAGTGTCGCGTGTATTGGAATGTACGGGGGTGGGTAGAATACTGAAGTTAGCTTAGCGGCTTGCTGCCCATCAGCTCGCGAGCGCCGGGTAAGAATGAGAACGCGGGAGCGTAGGGAGTGAAAGAAAGCGCGGGAGCGTAGGGAGCGAGAGCGAGCGCGAGCTCCGGCTGTTAGCAACAGTCCGCTGCTGACTCGCTGCTGCTACTTTCAATTTGGCGAAATTTGAACAGAATCGTAGCCAATGGTGAGTTTTCATCAGGTCCTTTTAAAAGCATGGTATTTAGGGAAGCACAATTGATCGTTGCGGCTGCATCGAAAACCAATCTCATTTTCTTGGGCTTGTTTATGTTATCAACGCCGAAGTGCGGTAAATACCAGGTCCTTGGTTTAATCAGAGCGGCTTTTTGATCTGACATTTTGACAGCGTATCCTTTTTGAACGAAATCCATAATGGCTTTGTCGTCCATTTTTCCCAATCCGTGCATTTTGTTCTCTACTCCGTGCAACCTCTGAAGAGCCATGTTGTAGCTATCCGGGAATTTAACCACGTCCTGCTTCCAAAGGAGTCCAGTCTCGTAACATCTTTCTAGTTTTCTAATTTTATTCTTTAATGTATCCCTTGCTCTAGATATATCCGCTGATTCCAATGGTTTTTTACTCAAAAGTTATCCGTTGTGAAGTAACCTGCTATCATCTTGTGGATTTCTTGTTCTGAATTGTCTTGTTTTGGACATGCATGTAAGACTACTGACAATCGCGTTGACCCAATGCTTTGGCCTCCATTCGAGCCATACACAAGCCAGCCCAAAGCGTTTTAGCTGCAATTCGATTTTTATCTAAATAAACACTTTTGATGCTGGCTATCAAATGACAATTATTTATTCCAATCAAAATCATACGATTAGCATCTGCATATCCGTTTAATGGTAAATTCTATATCCGTGTGTATTTTTTAGCAAGTTTCTCAACATCTACTGACTGTAAGGGTAGATCTAATTGAGGTACTGTGTTTCCAGTTATTCGCAGCCATTTCTTATCAGCTCCAGGTGCTATAAATGCGAAGGTTGCATTTCATTGATAAAAACTCCTTAGCGTGATTTTCTATCCAGTTCAAAGTCAACTTTCTCTTTGGCTTCTGTACGACCAACATATCTGCTAACTTCTCGTTTATCAGTGAGGCAGATGATCCTTCGTCTAAAAATGCGTACGCTTGAACTATCTTGTTGTTCGGTCCCATAATTTCCACAGCCAAAACTTTAAACAACAACTTGGGAGTGTTTCGCCTTATCGTATTTATTGTAGCATCCTGCGTCGCAAATTTCTCTTCCCTTTTAGCATTTTACTGGTGTAAAGATAAATGGTGCTGCTTCTTGCATCCATTTTTATTGCATTCGCGTTTGTACTTGCAAACTGTCAGAGCGTGTCCTTTCCGCAGACAACCAAAACACAATCGAAGTTCCTTGACGATTTTCCATTTTTCTTTGCCTTCAGCTTTTGAATATTGTTCACATTTATTTAAATAATGTTCACCCTTACAAAACAGACATTTCTCAATGTTCTGTCTTGGTTCTTTCTCGGAAGAATGTAAGATAGAATTGTATGGAACTTCGCCTGTTTAACGTGAATTGGGCCTGCAATTGTTGCTCTTGCGATACTTCTGGCTATGTTGCTCAGCCAGTTGCTAAAGTTTTCCAAATTGGGATAGGGCTGTATTTGTGATGAGTATTCAATCCATTGAATACGTTTGCTAAGTGGCATCTTCCCTACCAAGCTTTCTATCAAAGATGGATTCTGTAAATGTTGAGCGGCATTTGCTGATTTCAAAAATATTACTAAGTTATCTACCTTGGTAGCTATACAACTAGCTTTTCTAAATTTTTCTCTGTTATTGGTGCTATTTGATTGACCATGCTCATCTGACTGTTAATTAACAATTCTGGTCTTCCGTAAGTGAACTGTAATCTTTCCTAATAAACCTAACATTTACAGGATTTATTAATAGACCCTTAACTTCATCTTTCGCTGCTCCCTTCAAACTCTTTTGCAACCTCAACAGGTTCTCCAAATTTGTATACCTATATGCATTTGACAATTCCCAATACATTGTTGAACATACGGGCCATGACTTAGGGTTGCCTTCAAATTCTGGTAAATCTATCAATTTTCGTAGGTTTATATTATGGGAGTACTGTTGTTCATACAAATGTCACCACGCAAATTGTATCCACCAACATTGTCAAACCTGTACATACGAAAATTTCTGTTGACATCAATGTTTCGATAGGGTTGACTTCCATAGGCTTCTTCAGAAATGCTGAAGACACGTGCGCCTCCAGAAGCGCCTGGATTATGTGTGCCTCCAATGGCACCGTAGTCGTGTGCTCCTCCATGAGCACCGGGGATATATGTGCCTTCAATGGCACCAAGGCTATTTGCGCCTCCAACAGCGCTAGGATTTTGTGTGCCTCCAAGGGCACCGTGCGCCTCCAGCAGCGCCGAGATCATGTGCTTCTCCATGAGCACCAGGGACATGTGCGCCTCCAAGGGCACCGTGGCTATGTGCTCCTTCAGCAGCGCAGAGATCATGTGCTCCTCCATGAGCACCAGGGACATGTGCGCCTCCAAGGGCACCGTGGCTATGCGCGCCTCCAGCAGCGCCGAGATCAAGTGTGCCTCCAAGGGCACCGTGGCTATGCGCGCCTCCAGCAGCGCCAGGATTTGCCTCTAATCGCAGATCTAATTTCCGTTTTGCACATGTTCATCAATCGCTCTTCCTGACCATCAATTCGGCCATTTATGCTGGTTTTTTCTTCTTTTATGTTTTTCAGCATTTCCATTAAATCCCGAAAGATGTTATTCTTTGACTCCTTTCCTTTTGGTTCTACCATTATAGCACCCTCGTCGGATTTCATGTTGTCCTCCGAGTTCAAGCCATGGATTGACATGCGGTCTGGAATCGGTGTAGATGTACCAGCCATGTTGCTCAAATCGAATTCTATTTTTTTTTTGCTGCGCAGTTCCATCTGGCAGTGTATGTGTGAATTTTACCACTTCTCCGAATTTGCATGCCTGTGTTTGTGAATTTCACAACTCCGAGTGCTTTTATTTGAGCATTTCACATTGCTCTTCGACGACCAAATTCACGAAATTAATAAAGATGTTTCCACTCCATGTGCCAAAAAAAATGACGACAACACCAAAATATAATGTTTATATTGGATACGAATGAGAACATTTATTAATTTGTATTGTCGTGCCGCCGATTCTTTTTACACTGCTTATTCTATGGAGATGGGCGACAATCGACATACCACGCGATAGTTTATGAAATATTGAAACATCGATAGTTAATGAAATATCTATAACTAATGAAATATCGATAGCAGGCTGACAATTTAAATTTTTGATTTTATATCATAACTAGCTGACCCGGCGAACTTCGCACCGCCTAACAGTCAATGAATGTCGTGTTACTTTTTAGCTGAACTAATTTAGGCTTTGATGAACGTAAAACAATGATACAAAATAATATGTTTATATAGATAGAAGCAAAAAAGTACCAACTTGATAGCGCGTGATTTCATCGTTGGTATTGGATGTTTGGATACCAAAAACCGCCATGTCGCTCCCTTTCGTGACATATTTGCAAATGTATTTAATTGACTTGACCGAATTGCAATCACTTGGCATGCGCTCTAAAGCAGTCTTGAACAGCCTGACCAATGCATGATGTTCATGAAGCATTTTCTGCAGATCTTGGAGAATTGCTCTCTTCGTAGCTGTGTTGATCCCTTGACGCCTGTCAAGTTGTTCTTCCATATTGCCCATGAAGTATATTTGCAAGAACTTATGCTGTGCATCTTCTATAGGTTGCAATGATCCAATGCGATGGTAATAGGATTTTCATTCAAGCACTTTGTGGTAAACGACATTCTTTGTTTTTTGGTCAGGCGCAAGAACAAATAAAGCGGATGGTTTGCCGACACAGGAGCATGCCACGTACAATTGACCATGAGAAAAACATGCATTTTCTAGATTGAGGCCACAAATAGTCAAGGATTGGCCCTGTGATTTGTTGATCGTCATGGCGAAGGCAAGACGAATCGGGAATTAAATTCGTTTAAACTCAAAGGGCATATCCGTTGGGATCATCGGAATCCTCGGAATAAGAACTTCCTCGTCTTTAAATTGTCCTTTAAGTATCGACTCGTGAATCACATTGCTCATCAGTTTTCTTATCACCAAACGCGTTCCATTACACAGTTTTGGTTGTTTTAAATTTCTAAGCATGATGACTACCGAGCCAACTTTAAGTTTTAAATTGTGCGGTGGTAAACCAGGCACATCCAAGGAGTTTAAAAATTCAGTTGGATTATTAGTGGCTTCTTCTTCGTTTGTTACACAGTCGATAGATTTGAATGAATACAGAGTACCTACGATTTGATTTTGAATTATAAGATTGAGGTCATCTACATCTTTATTTTTAGCGGCCAAAATTGCTCGCTCACTTAACCATTTAGTATTTTTGTGGTTAGCAATAATATCCGGGAATACTTTGTTGATAAGCTCGTCTTTTGATGATACGAAATTGCAAAAATTTGGAGGAAATGAAATCAAACCGCTCGATTTGTCAACAGGAACACGGCCTTTACCGATAGTCAGCAATTGCTTCGAGAAATCATCAGCAGATAGATCGTTCAACAATGCAACTCTCATATTTACAGACAGTTAAAGTTTCTTTAAATGTCGGATTATATCTGTGTTCTTTGATAATTTCCGCCCCAAATGAAGTCATTTGGAAACAGACATTGTATTTTTGAGTGTTCGCTAGAAAATGTCGTGATTCTAGTGTTTCGCCATAAAGCAGGGAGCACAATGGCTCTGGTGGCGGGACCAATAAGAGCAATTTCACTTTACCACTAAGGCAGCACAAACCAGGCGTTTCACCAGCAAACTTCAATGCTCCACAATGCTGGCAAACAACGTCCATTGGACCAATTCAAACTAAACGATGCAAGCTGTAGTCGATGGTGCAATCATACAGAAACGCTGCTCGATTCAAATCAATACTTCTTCTTGCACTTCGAAGTTTATTCATCTGTTCTTCTGTACGATAAGCTCGACGATTTCTCTCTCTTTGCTCTTGTGTTTGAGAAGCACGAATTAATGCCCTTCTTTGCTCCATATTAACGCGGCGCTGTTCTCGTGCAATTTCAGGTAATTGACTCGCGATATTCCGTTGCCTAATTGCATTACGGCTTAGCTGGGAAAGATTGGATCTTCTAGGACGCGGCATTGTTATTAAAATGATTAATACAAAATTAAACAAATAAATAAAACAAATATTAAATACAAATACAAATGAACAAATGAACTTTTTAGACAAATTTCTGAACACACACATGATGTCTTCAGAAAAAAAGTTTTGGCTTTAAGGCCGCAACAAACAGGATAAAGGTTGTTTTTAAGATGTATTCTGTTACTCGCGACGGAAACAAATCCAACAAATCAAAAACCATGGCAATCGGTCCAGCCGTTCTCGAGTTATAAGTGTTGCACAAAAAACGACTTTCTTTTATATGTATATATAATAAATAATATAATAGAAGATGAACCAGCAACAGGACGTGTCACAACTTTTATACCCGGTACTCAGTAGAACATCTGTACCTTAACGGTTTTTCTTTCTTCAAATTTTACATGTTTTCTTCATCTGTCATCTTCATCTACAACACTTGTCACGCCAACACGCTCCTTTGGTTCGCCCCCCTTCCCTAGAGCCGCCACCTGCAGAGGCAGAGGCACGACAGAGGCAGAGGTACGACAGAGGCAGAGGCCGCACACTGCAGAAGCAGAGTGTGAATGAGAATGAGTGCAAAAACAACTAAAAGCTGCGGGACGGGGTGGGTTCTGCCACTGCAAATTAATGTCTTCATTGTGACCCAATTTGGTGATCTGATAGATATGGCCATTCCCTACGGAATGGCGTTTTTATACCCGGTACTCGAAGAGTAAATAGGGTATATTGTATTTGTGCACAAAGTGAATGTATGTAACGCACAGAAGGTAACGTTTCCGACCCCATAAAGTATATATATTCTTGATCAGCATCAATAGCCGAGTCGATTGAGCCATGTCTGTCTGTCCGTCTTTCCGTCCGTCCGTCTGTCCGTCCGTCCGTCTTGTTTGTCGGCTAGTTGTCAGAGACTATAAGAGCTAGAGCCATCAAATTTTGGCACCAGACTGCTGTATGCTCACACTGAAAGCAGTGTATTTCAAAAATGAGCCCCGCCCCCTTCCACCACCGCATAATTTTGCGCCCTCCCAAATCTACAATTTTGAAGATAACAGAAAACTGAAAACGCCATTCCGTAGGGAATGCCCATATCTATCAGATCACCAAATTGGGATCCGATTGGATCATTATTATAGCCACAATGGATAAATTAATTTTCAGTGGCCAAACCCACCCCGTCCCGCAGCTTATAGTAGCACACTCTGCTTCGCGCTGTTTATGGCCTGGCCCCTGACACATCTCTGCCGATGCCTCTGCCGCGACTCTGCCCTGACTCTGCAAAGTGTGTTTCTAGGGGAGGGTGGCGAGCTAAAGGAGCGTGTTGGCGTGAGTAGTGTTGTTGATGTAGATGACAGATGAAGCAAAAATGTAAAATTTGACAAATAACCGCTAAGTTGCAGATGTAGTACTGAGTGCCGGGTATAAAAGATGTGACGCGTAAGAAGCGTCTCACACGTCCCTTCTCGTAAGTTTTCTTTTATCTTAAAAATTGTAGATTTTGGACGAAGTCGCCCCTGCCTGAAGTAAAAATTAAAGAGAAACCAACGAACAAGTTTTAAACATTTTTTTTTCTATTACTATAACATTAAATGGTACATATGTACATATAATGTATGTAAATACCGAAATTTTGTTCATTTCATTATAAATATGTTAATGCCCTGCAGAGTATTGTCATTTTTAAGACCCACAGGTGAACACATCATAGTTTACGATACATTCTTACAAACTCTTTGAATATTACAAAAATGGCATACGTATGTGCGTAATTTACACATTAATCTTTTACAAGTTTCAATCAAATATAAAGACTAAAATATCACTGTGTAATGTGAAGCTGCAACGCGCCACAACTTTTATACCTGGTACTCCAGTCAGTGTTGGTGGAAGAAGTGTTGCAGATGTAGATGACAGATGTAGAACAAATTTTAAATTAAAACGAGTAGGGACGTGTGAGACGCTTCTTACGCGTCACAACTTTTATTCCCGGCACTCAGTACTACATCTGCACCTTAGCGGTTATTTGTCAAATTTTACATTTTTTCTTCATCTGTCATCTACATCAACAACACTTCTCACACCAACACCACGCTCCTTTAGCTCGCCACCCTCCCCTAGAGCCACACACTGCAGAGTCAGGGCAGAGACGCGGCAGAGATGCGGCAGAGGCAGAGACGTGTCATAGGTAGAGGCCGCACACTGCGCGAGGCAGAGTGTGAATGAGAGAATGTGCACAATACAAATATAAGCTGCGGGACGGGGTGGGTTTTGCCACTGCAAATTAATGTCTTCATTGTTACCCAATTTGGTGATCTGATAGATATGGCCATTCCCTACTCGAAGAGTAAATAGGGTATATTGTATTTGTGCGAATAACGGTTGTATGTAACGCACAGATGACCCCACAGACCGCACAGACCCCATAAAGTATATATATTCTTGATCAGCATCAATAGCCGAGTCTATGTCTGTCTTTCTGTCTGTCTGTCCGTCTGTCCGTCCGTCTTGTTGAGCGCCTGGATCTCAGAGACTATAAAAGCCAGAGCCACCAAATTTTGCATCCATACTTCTGTATGCTCACACTGTTACAAGTGTATTTCAAAAATGAGCTACGCCCCCTTCCGCCTCCGCAAAAGGGCGAAAACCTCCCAAATCTACAAACTAAAAACGCCATTCCGTAGGGAATGACCATATCTATCAGATCACCAAATTGGGATACGATTGGATCATTATTATAGCCACAATGAAGAAAATAATTTGCAGTGGCCTAACCCACCCCGTCCCGCAGCATTCACACTCTGCTTCGCGCTGTTTATGGCCTCTGCCCCTGACACGTCTCTGCCTCTGCCACTGCCGCGACTCTGCAGTGTGTGTCTATAGGGGAGGGTGGCGAGCTAAAGGTGCGTGTTGGCGTGAGCAGTGTTGTTGATGTAGATAACAGATGAAGAAAAAATTTAAAATTTGTAGTACTGAGTGCCGGGTATAAAAGATGTGACGCGTAAGAAGCGTCTCACACGTCCCTTCTCGTTAGTTTTCTTTTATCTTCAAAATTGTAGATTTGGGAGGTTTTCGCAATTTTGCGGGGGCGGAAGGGGGCGGGGCTCATTTTTTAAATACACTTGTAACAGTGTGAGCATACAGAAGTCTGGATGCAAAATTTGTTGGCTCTAGCTTTTATGGTCTCTGAGTAGTAGGCGCTCATCAGGACGGACAGACGGACAGACCGATATGGCTCTATCGACTCGTCTATTGATGCTTCTGTGCACTGTACACTGTGTAAATAAACATAGAGAGACACACACGAGACTACTAAACCAACTTGAAAAGAAAAAACAAATAAATTCTTTTTCGGCACAGCTGCCATGTCTCCACTTATAACTCTATGTTTATTCACACAGTGTACGCTGAATACTCTAATGGAAAATATTTGGAACGCCAAGTCAATTGTTGTTATATGTATACATATTTAGATGTTTATAACCGTTTATCCCTTTCGTCGTAAATGTATTTAAGAAATATATGAGCATAGAAAGGATACACAAAATCAATTTATTTTTATTGCTTCATAAAGTCGCAAGTTTGAAGGAAGGGTATGTGATCTCAGAAGCAACAGAAAAATGCCAAACGTCTCAAGCACTAAAAATTGAAGTCGAGAATGGATACACACATTGCCATCATGTATGTATGTACATATGTGTCACCGCACACATGAAATTGCGAAGCAGACTTGAAGAGGAAACAAAACTTTGTTTTTGCGAGAGTCGCTTTGCGTTCAATGTTCAAGAGAGTCAACACCAAACTCTCTCAGCCGAAGGCTCTCTCACCAAGAGCCGAAGGCAATGGGAGCCAATCCACTATACTGATTAGGCAGCCAGTTTTAGGTTGCTCTGACCACTCTATGAGTTGTTTGCTTAGTGCTTAAACACAGCTTTTGCGAATTTTCGTCTGAGCTGGTGGGTTTCAGTGGATCAGTCCTAGCAATATCGAAAATAGGAGAAACAATGTTTGCAAGGCAAAGAGAAGCTTTGCTGCCGATGCTGCAAAATGCACGAACTTTTCTCATTTTTAATAGAGAAACGCTTTGGAGTTGGAGCCTCCAGTAACACCATGTAATTCTGTAGGCTGTGCACATTATGTTGCAGAGGCGCAGTAACATTGTTTCTTTGATGTACTAATATTACAAAATAAGAACAAAACGTGGACTTTCACTTGCGCATGTTTTATAATTAATCGTCTTTCGTATCATGAAACATGTGCACATTTCTTTTATGTTGTTGTTGTGGACTGATGAGAATCTCTCAACATTTCCGTTTGTTTAATGGATACATAAAAAAAAAGTGGAGCGCTGCATGTTTAGTTACGCGAGCCACGACCGAATCCGCCACGGAACTCAACCTCTCCAGCGCCGGGTCCGACGTCTCCCTTTTTGTCCACACCGCTTCCGCCGGGGGCTCGTCTGTAAGCCGAGCGATCCTCGCCGGTCTTCGAGGCATCGCCAGCACCGCGTGGTCCGCCAGCTGCTGGGCGTGGGCGCACAGTCTCAGAGCGTGCTGGGCGCTTTAGGGTCGAGGGAACAATCTCTGGGGGCAGGTGCAGGTAGCTGCGGAGCTCCTCAATGCCCTCGTTGGTCAAATACCAGTAGTAGTGTCTCCAAGCAAACTGCTCCTTGACAAGGCCGCGAGAATGCAGCGACTGCAGTGCCTTGATGACATGTAGGTTGGGAATCGACTCCAACTCGGGGTGTTTCTGTGCATGGAAATCCTTTTTCGCCACAATGACGCCCTCTTTAAAGAGGTACTCGTAGATGGCGACTCGATGGGCCTTTGGCATAAACATGCTGCACAAAAAAAAATATGAGTAAAAAAAAAGTATTAGTTTACTTTTGATATGGTTGTTGTTGTTCGATCTTTCGGAGTCGGGGGAAATTGAAGATTACACCAATGTACATTTTTTAGCAAACGTAAACAAAAAATGAGCACAACATTAATAGCAATGCAACCAGTGACTGCCACAGCCAGCACTGATCTCTTGTTTTGTTATTCACTGACTCGGATTTTGTTTTTATTTTAAGATTACTTTCAGCGATTTAACGTACTTTGCGTCTTCTATGTGGCAGAAACCGGAAAGAAAGGAAAAGAAAACTGACAACCAGTGTCACTGCAGACTTATCGATCAAATATACCGCACGACCCTCAAAAAAATACAAAATATACATTAAATATACCAAATCCAGAGAGGGAACTTGAAACAATTTGGGAATGGGAGTCGAGTCTCGATACCATCAATTTTTAAATATACTTTCAAGCCCAGCCCGTTTGACCAAATCAGGGATGATATTCTCATGCAAACAATAAGAAATCAATCCTGTTTTTTGTTCGACAGAAAATTTCGCAGCTAGATTTTCGCAGTTGAGTCACAACCATACCGTATACTAGACTGGACTACCCCGAGATAAACCACCCTGCAGTACCAGAAAACATCGATGACAATGTCAGATAACATGAAGCAATTGTATAATTGCTTCATGGGCCCGTCGTCGGCTGCGTTCGTCGTGTTATTTCCACTTAGACCACTAACCAAATAGTATATATAATAGTATGCTTGTGCGCACAAAAATTTCTTATCGGTGCCATACGAATGTCATCCCTAATTTGTTTAGCGGCCCCTTTTTTTCGATTTGAGTACTAGCACTAACCAAATGGTATAATTTTATTATTTATATATTATATTTATTATGCTATTTGGTTAGTGGCAGTACTCAGATCGGCAAAAAAAACAGGTCGAAATAATCTAGAAAGTCAGCCGATAGTATTTTGTAGTATTGATAGTATTTGTGTGGTATTTGTTTTTATGTTGCTAGCAGCTCGAAAAATAAAGATCTGTTTTAATTTCCGAGAGGGTGCCTAGCAAACAGAGAGTAAAGTCTCAATAAAATGGAGGCAACAATGCCGCTGAAGTTGAAAGATAAATGACCACCGTGCTTCTAAACGAGCTTAAGACCATCAAACGGCAAAAAAGGAAACAGTTATTATAGATTAATGAGATTATTTTGAATTTATTTGCATTTTTAATTTGTTTAACTTATTTGAACGCCAGTATCTTCATGTTGCCAAGAAACAGACCCGGCTGGGCTGTTAACAAAATGTTTTAAGTTGTTTTTCTTTTGGGAAAACCTGCTCCACAGGGTCGTGCTATAGGGCGATGGCGACAATTTGGACTCGAAACTATCCAATTTTGAATAGGAAGGGTAATTGGAGGCGCCGTTTTTATACCCGGTACTAGAAGAGTAAAAAGGGTATATTGTATTTGTGCACAAAGTGAATGTACATATGTAACGCACAGAAGGAAACGTTTCCGACCCCATAAAGTATATATATTCTTGATCAGCATCAATAGCCTGTCTGTCTGTCCGTCCGTCTGTCCGTCTGTATGTCTGTCCGTCCGTCTTCTTGAGCGCCGTCTTCTTGGATCTTCTGAATGCTCACACTGTTACAAGTGTATTTCAAAAATGAGCCCCTCCACCCTCCGCCCCCGCAAAAGGGCGAAAACCTCCCAAACCGTAGGGAAGGACCATATCCACCAGATCACCGACTTAGGATCCGATTGGATCATTATTATAGCCAGAATAAAGAAATTAATTTGCAGTGTTATTTGTTTTTTGCACATTCTCTCATTCACAATGGGCTTCTGAAGTGTGCGGCCTGTGCCTCTGTAGTGCCACTGCTGTGTGCGGTTCTTGGGGAGGGGGGCGAGCAAAAAAAGCGTGTTGGCGTGAGAAGAAAAAATTTAAAATTTGAAGAAACCGCATAAGATGCGTCTCACACGTCCCTTCTCGATTAAAGTGAAAATGTCGTAAAAATGTCGTGAAAAAAAATCATCCTTTTTGCATTTGAAAGCTTAATATTTGCGAGATGCATCAATTAGCTTTTCAGCAAAGTTTTTTCCAAGTAGGTGTAAGATATTTAAGTTATGTGTTAAAACGACCCGCTACCTCTGAAAAAAGCGTTAAAAAATACTAGTTTTTAGGGGCTTCAGAAAAAGTCGGTTTGGTTCCTTCAGGAAAAAAAGTTTGATTTGGTCGAGTAGTGTTTTGTATGTATGTACATACACACATACATATGTATGTTCATATATGTATGAAAATATGTAAATACATACATATGTTCATATGTGTATATATGTATGTACATATGTATATACGTGAATACATATGTATGCATGTACATCCATAAATATGTAACTAATTGTTTGGATGCGTTATACTCCCTGTTTTCTTGTTCAAAATGCTGTGTAAGCTTTTTGGCCGTTGCTTTTGCTGAGATTTTGTCGCCTTCAAGGATTTATGAAAATTATTTTATTGTTTTGACCGGGGGCCACGGCAATGTGGGCGATGCCATGACCAAAACACCAGCACTCATCGCGGATGATTGTCATTTTATTTTTGTAATTTATGACTTAGTCCATTTGTATTTTGGTGGAGTGGTTTGCAGCCCCCGTTGGAACTCAAAATGTAAACAGGGGTGACTGAACATAATGCCCATATACATACATATGTACATACATATGTATGTATGCATGCATATGTAAATATGTATGTACATACAAACATCCATTAATGTGTATATACATATGTAAATATGTATGTACATTCATATTGTATATAGCATACGTACATATGTACATATGTAAAAGACAATCATCCGCGATGAGTGCTGGTGTTTTGGTCATGGATTCGCCCACATGGCCGTGGCCCCCCGTTAAAACAATAAACTAATTTTCATAGAAATTCTCGACCTTGAAGTATGTACACACATACATATGTAAATAGGTACATAGGTACATACATACATATGTATGTACATACTTCAAGGTCGAGAATTTCTATGAAAATTAGTTTATTGTTTTGACGGGGGGCCACGGCCATGTGGGCGATGCCATGACCAAAACACCAGCACTCATCGCGGATGATTGTCATTTTATTTTTGTAATTTATGACTTAATCCATTTGTATTTTGGTGGACTGGTTTGCAGCCCCGTTGGAACTCAAAATGGAAAGAGGGTGACTGAACATAATGCCCATATATGAACATATGTATGTATGCACGTACACATGCATATGTACATATATTTATACATATATGTATGTATTTACATATGTACATACATACATACATATATATGTACATATATTAATTTCATTAATTTTGATGTGATCACCTATTAAAATTAGCAAAATTCCACTTTTGCGGTTTTGTTTGTCAAATTAATACTATTTTCCTATTACTATCACATATCTCCTATAGGAAAGTTGAGTCTTCAGAAAAGTTTTTCCACAAAGTCTGGTTAACAAATTAATATTCCTAAAGCAATACGAAATAAGTGATTAACTCTCCGCGAGCATGTCCCAGTGTGAAATGTCCCGTGTGACAGAGGCTTTATTATACCAGGTACTCGAAGAGTAAATAGGGTATATTGTATTTGTGGGGAAAAGTGGATGTATGTATGTATGTAACGCCCAGAAGGAAACGTTTCCGACCCTATAAAGTATATATATTCTTGATCAGCATCAGTAGCCGAGTCGATAGAACCATGTCTGTCTGTCCGTCCGTCTTGTTGAGCTCCTGGATCTCAGAGACTATAAAAACTAGAGCCACCAAATTTTGCATCCAGAATTCTGTATGCTCACACTATTAAAAGTGTATTTAAAAAATGAGCCTTCTGCTCAGGGCTCTGCAGAGCTCGAATAGCCCATTGTAAACTAGTGGGCATATAACCGTACACACGAACATTGATACTTGCAGATACTCCACGCATTTCAGGTGAACGTTGTGGTACAATTTCTTTATAGGGAAAGAGGAAGGATGCAGATACAAGAATCATTTAGAAACAGTACCATTTTCCACGGTTTTATAATAAGATGGATAACGCTCATACGTTGGGCAGACTGCAAGCAAGAAAAGCCAGAAAAGCACCCCTGTTCCTTTTCCTGTCGCTAATTCTAAAAAAAAATACTATTTTCTTGTTGCAAAAATTGAAAAGTAATTTTCCCTGCGCATAAGGAATAATATGTGGGAATAATTCGTCCGCACAAAAACTCTCACTGACAACCAATAGACCCGAACCTTGTAGTTTCATCATGGATGTGGCTAGACTATTTGGTATATTTACGGTATATTTTTGTATATTTATGTGGCTTCGGCGGTATATTTGATCCGTAAGTCCGCGGCCACACTGTACGTCACTATAAAAGCGTCAGCTCGATGAAAATGCGGTTTGAAACAGAATACAGGCGGCAAATTGTGAGACACTCTAAAAATACGCATGTACGTGCATACATAAATATATAAATATTGCAAATATATTGAGTTGCTTAATTTTTTTTTTGTTGCTTGCTTCGTCAAGTAGTTTTATTAAAAGTGCACAACTAGGGAGCTCTAAACAGAAAAAAAAAAAACTTCTAGAGAAGCAAAAGCGACAACTTCGCGGTGTGTTTTTATTAATAACTAAAACAGAAAAGAAAAGCTATTTGTAGCTCAACGCAACCACCACAGATAATCGAGCAAATCAAAAATGGCTGAAGCTAATAAGAGGAATATTCCCATAAAACTGGGTGACTTCAGCGTCATTGACACGGAGTTTAGCAACATTCGGGAAAGATTCGACTCTGAGATGCGCAAAATGGAGGAAGAGATGGCCAAGTTCCGGCACGAGCTGATGAATCGAGAGGCAAACTTTTTCGAGTCCACAAGGTGAGCTCCCAGCCGTGGATTTTTATGGATTTGGGCTGCCGGCCAATTAGACCGCCCATAGCCTAACAAAAAAATGTGTGCATTGTACATATGTATGTACATACAAATGTATGTAAATTACGTAATGGCGCAGAATAATTTTTTTTAATTACCAATAATATTGAGAGAGTCACGGTGAGAAGGGGTTCCCCAGATCCCAATGGTCTTAGGGTTTCGCAGGTGCGTTCGATGAGAGTCGCTGGGTTGAATATCGGCAGAATCCTGTGTATTTATCTGCTCTTGTTTCCTCAACGCCAACACTTATGTTTTTTTATTAAGCGACATAGAATGTACTATTTTATTTGTGGAAATTTGGCGAAAACTTGTTTACATCGCTTGTATATATGAATGCTTGTGTACATACATACATATGTACATACATACATATGTATGTATGTGTCAAATTCGCTTTATTTCCGTTACCGTTTCTGCCTGACAGCAACTTGCATCAGTATGTTTGTACATATGTACACACATACATATGTATGTATGTACATATGCATCTTGTGCTATCGGTGGCCTGTTTCTACCCGTCGACAAATGTGCATGCTCTACGGAAAAATGATCTCATATTTTCTTGGCCCTAAATATAGGCACATACGCACATAGGCGAATATAGGAACACATACATTGATATGTATGTGTGTATATGTATGTACTGGGCTAAGGCAAGGCAAGGTCTTTTTTCAAGATGAGTCATCAGTTCAAATTTTCCCATGTACATTGTACATGTATGTACATACATACATAGTTGCTTTCCCCCGACCATGAAGAAACTATAAAGGAGGTCTCGTCGGCAATATTAAGAAATTTGTACGAGTGAAAAGTGCGAGCGAAAGGGCTCTCGCTGTAACCTTCCGCATTGACAAGCAAACGAGCACTGACAGTAAGAAAAAGCAGCGAGTAACTCTGCCACCGACGAGCCAACCCAAAATGTATTTGGCGTTCCACCCACACTCACTGGTGCATCCCCACATTTCCTGCCTATGATATATTTGATCCCCGAAGTACATACATATATGTATGTATACATACTTACATTTGTATGTATGCATTAATTTTCTCGAGGCCGTTCATCTGTGTCTAGCAGACAACTACATATGTATGTATGTGGTGTGTATGTATGTAGGTCCCCTGCCTGCTGTTGATGCAACCATTATGGGGCTTAACGGAATTCTCTAACGGCACAGCCTTGTACATATATCTATGTATATGTGTATGTGTGTGTGTATAAGGTACATAACACAATGTCGGTGCATGAAGACACGCATGTATGTACATGCATACATATGTATGTATGTATGTACATATGATTTCAATTTGAATATTCACGAAATAAACAGAAAATGGTGTTGCCACTAAAAATTAAAAGAAGCAGCAAAGATATTTAAAGAGTTCACGTCACGTCAAGCAAGATATCAAGTATGTACATATGTATGGACATATGTACGTATATATGTACATACGTTACGTGGGCGCCACTGAAGGCAAAAATAGTAAGCGGCTTCACTCACTTGGCGTCAATTGTGATGGTTTTTTATGTACATATATATGTAATTTGTTATTAATTCCGTATGTATGTATGTACATACGCATGCACGCCACGCATCAATAATTTGTTGGAATAGTCCGTTGCCACAAAGCACACCGCAGGGAGAGTTACAAATAGAAAGGCACAGGTGGAGGTGGAGGCATACGTGGTGGACAAGGTTTGGTTTAGAATATACCCTTAATTGTTGTTGTGGCTATTCAAATTAGCTGGTGGCATCCACGGCAACGCCAATATTAACAACAGCAAGTACATACAGTAAGCACACATATTATTCGTACACCACCATCACCCTAGTTTGAACACCTATAACTTGGCGTACGGTCAACGTAAACAGGAAAAGTTAATTTTGTATCAAAGATCAACATATCTACTATATGTTTATGAAAAAAGTTTCTAATTTTCTTCTATGGTATCCTTATAAAAATTAACTTAAGCAAAAACGACCTTTTTTTTCGCACATAAATTATTCGTACAGCCGTCCGATTCCTTAAGTAAAATTCAAATATTAAAGGTAAAATGAACAAAGAAAATTGTTGTTTGCTATATTTAGCCTTAATGATAACTAAAAGCCCTAGAAACAATCTTTCCCCCAAGTTATTGATGCCCCATGAATTAATAGTGACCCCCTCCACAAGCAGTACCGGTTGCAATAACTCCCTCGATGTAATGTTGGGCTTCCGTATCCTTTTTTACAAATATTTTTACACAGGCTTCATGTAACTCAAGTTTACTAACCGTAGTGAAAGTTTCAGCTAGTTGCAGTTTTAAATGAGCCAGATTTGATCCAAAAAAGATTACATTTTGCGTAATTTTTTGGGATGGGTCAAGTTTAACTTCGAATTATGACCAAACGGAATGACACATGGATGCCAATTGCCACTCAAAATAAAGTTTAATACACCCTTTATCATATTTCCATTAAACAAGACCATTCGTAAAGCTCCAGTTAAAAAACAACACAGGTGAAACACTAGGCACCCTCCGAAATGCCATACAGCAGGGACCACCATTTTTTTTCTCATCATGGGCTAAATGAACTTTCGCAAAGGCCAACCAATCAAAAATCTGTCTTAGATGGACTCTCTAGTCATTATCATTCTCTAGAAATGAATCTGGCCATGGGTTTCTCCAAAAGTCTTCCGGAAAATTAAATTAACATATCTTGAAAAAAATCGTATGGGTCATTGGAGGGTGCCTATTGTTTCACCTGTGTTGTTTTTTTAACTGGAGCTGTACGAATGGCCTTATGTAATGGAAATATGAAAAAGGGTGTATTAAACTTTATTTTGAGCGACAATTGGCATCCATGTGTCATTCCGTTTGGTCATAATTCGAAGTTAAACTTGACCCATCCCAAAAAATTACGCAAAATGTAATCTTTTTTGGATCAAATCTGGCTCATTTAAAACTGCAACTAGCTGAAACTTTCACTACGGTTAGTAAACTTGAGTTACATGAAGCCTGTGTAAAAATATTTGTAAAAAAGGATACGGAAGCCCAACATTACATCGAGGGAGTTATTGCAACCGGTACTGCTTGTGGAGGGGGTCACTATTAATTCATGGGGCATCAATAACTTGGGGGAAAGATTGTTTCTAGGGCTTTTAGTTATCATTAAGGCTAAATATAGCAAACAACAATTTTCTTTGTTCATTTTACCTTTAATATTTGAATTTTACTTAAGGAATCGGACGGCTGTACGAATAATTTATGTGCGAAAAAAAAGGTCGTTTTTGCTTAAGTTAATTTTTATAAGGATACCATAGAAGAAATTTAAAAAATTTTTTCATAAACATACAGTAGATATATTGCTCTTTGATACAAAATTAACTTTTTCGGTTTACGTTGACCGTAGGCCAAGTTATAGGTGTTCAAACTAGGGTGATGGTGGTGTACGAATAATATGTGTGCTTACTGTACATATGTACAGTGGGGAGCAATGATGAGTACATGTTCACAATAACTGACTTTCGTCGCCCATAACTTCTAAACGCATAATGCAAACGTAACGTTTTTTTTTTGTAGACATCAATCACTTTATCCTTAACAAATAGGCAATACCAGAAAAATACAAATGTGAAGCTTTTAAATAGCGAAAAAAAAAAAATAAAAAAAGGCGCATGTACTCATTTATGCACTTTTCGTTGTTTTCACTTATTTAATGTTTCAAAATTTTCTAATCAACAATATGCCTGCAGATTTGATGTTAAATATTTTTTGTTTATATTCTAGTAATACTAACATCAAATTAAGACATTTCTCATAAAAATCGAAGCAGATTTCATGTATTTATTTTGGTCTAGATAGCCAAGTATGGCCATCGTACCACCACCTAAAACATCCTCACACCATTTTACATCTACCTGCACTTTTCACGTGGTAGGTAAATAATGGTAAGCCAAACCCGAAAATTTCAAATTAGCATAACAATTTGACCACGGATGATTGAAAACGTGTTATCAGGTCTGATGAGTCCAAATAATCATATGGGTGGTAGTAATGTTAAACCATGAAACATCCCGGTAGATGTAAAATGGTGTGAGGATGTTTCAGGTGGTGGTACGATGGCCATACTTGGCCATCTAGACCAACATTGATAGTATTATGCGAAACGAACCTTTTTGGGCCTTAGAAAGTCCTTGTTACTAATTTGCGACATTATAAGTGGGGCTTTTGGGTCTGCAAGCGCCTTAGGGCGACCATGGCTTTGCTGTTTCGGGACAAAATTTCGCGTATTTTCCACTCTGATCACCACCGATTGACTAATGCCATGTTTTTCAGCAGTATAAGCTGTCGCATAGCTATTTTCAGTGAGCTACACAATAATATTTACATTTTCTAGATATTGTTTCTTCTGTCTCAGGTACAACTTAGGCACTATTTAATAAATTCGTGAAATCTGCTTCGATTATTATGAGAAATATCTTAATTTGATGTTAGTATTACTAGAATATAAACAAAAAAATATTTAACATCAAATCTGCAAGCATATTGTTGATTAGAAAATTTTGAAATATTAAATAAGTGAAAACAACGAAAAGTGCATAAATGAGTACATTCAAGTTTTTTTAGTTTTTTATTTTTCACTATTTAAAAGCTTCACATTTGTATTTTTTTGGTATTGCCTACTTGTTTAGGATAAAGTGATTGATGTCTACAAAAAAATTGGTTACGTTTGCATTATGCGATTAGAAGTTATGGGCGACGAAAGTCAGTTATTGTGAACATGTACTCATCACTGCTCCCCACTGTATATCGATTAGGTCATGGGTCGATTCCGGAAGAGGAGCTTCCGGCTTCTCCCATACGTCTAAGTCTGCAACAAAAGGAAATTAGTCCAAATTGGGTTCTCCATGCAACTCCACCTTTCTGTTTGTAACTCTCCCTGCGGTGTGCTTTGTGGCAACGGACTATTTCACCTTTGACCTTTGACATCTGCTGGAATGGCGTGTCGTCGATAAATAAACAGCAGGCTAGGGGAATGACTTCCAGCGCCCCAAGTCGAATTCGTTTCCCAAATAGCACATACATAAGTCTCCATAGTTTCCAAATACTTGGAAGTTTCTCCATTTGAAAAATGTCAAAGCAGTCACATGCGAACATATGTATGTATATATGTATATTTACATATGTAGATACCCTGCAGTACAGGTCGTCGATGTGGAAGCGACGACATACCGACATGACTTTTCATACAACAAACTGATGTCGGTAACACGGAGGTGTCCTAGGAGCGTAAGTGATGACGTGTAATGCATTAATAATTGATGAACTTCTCTAAAAAATAATGCATTAATAAGTGTTGAATTTCTCTAAAAAGTAAGGCATTAATAAGTAAGGCTATTTCTGAAAAAAAAACTTGTAAAAATGGAGTATAAAAATGTTTTATTTTCCTTTATTTATAAATTTTTAGGTTTACATTCATTATACCCGGTACTCGAAGAGTAAATAGGGTATACTGTATTTGTGCGTATAACGGTTGTATGTAACGCACAGAAGAAAACGTTTCCGAACCCATAAAGTATATATATTCTTGATCAGCATCAAGAGCCGAGTCGATTGAGCCATGTCTGTCTGTCCGTCTGTCCGTCCGTCCGTCTGTCCGTCTTGTTTGTCGGCTAGTTCTCAGAGACTATAAGAGCTAGAGCCACCAAATTTTAGCACCAGACTGCTGTATGCTCACACTGAAACCAGTGTATTTAAAAAATGAGCCCCGCCCCCTTCCGCCTCCGCAAAAGGGCGAAAACCTCCAAAATCTACAATTTTAAAGATAACAGAAAACTAAAAACGCCATTCCGTAGGGAATGACCATATCTATCAGATCACCAAATCGGGATACGATTGGATCATTATTTTAGCCACAATGAAGAAATTTTCGGTGGCCAAACCCACCCCGTCCCGCAGCTTATAGCAGCACACTCTGATTCGCGCAGTTTATGGCCTCTGCCCCTGACACGTCTCTGCCGTTGCCTCTGCCGCGACTCTGCCCTGACTCTGCAAAGTGTGTCTCTAGGGGAGGGTGGCGAGCTAAAGGAGCGTGTTGGCGTGAGTAGTGTTGTTGATGTAGATGCCAGATGAAGAAAAAATGTAAAATTTGACAAATAACCGCTAATGTACAGATGTAGTACTGAGTGCCGGGTATAAAAGTTGTGACGCGTAAGAAGCGTCTCACACGTCCCTTCTCGTTTTTGTTCTGTGTTTTTTCACAGAACATTTTAGTAAATCTTCACCTGAACAACCTCTGAAATTAAATTAAATAATTAATAAATATTTGTTTTTGTTTGCTTTGTTGTTTAAACTTACTTATAAAGTCCTTCCAGGACGAGCCCGTCTCCAAAATGTTCTGTTTTTGTTGATCTGGTAATGAAAAAAAAAAATAATTTACACAAAAATGACAAAAAACCCGTCAAATGTGCACCTAATCGACTTTAGTGTTGGCTTTTCTGTTTTTGTGATGATCGAAAACGCAAATAATTCAGATACAATTTGATACAATTATTTAAATGAAACATTGAACTTACCTGATAATAATGCCCAATGTATGTTTATAGACTCCCAATCAGTCGAATATACTCACGAGTTTTCAAAAAAAAAAGTTTCTAAAAATCCAGCAACGAATGATAGTGGAGCAAATTTATTTTTCCATTTATCAAGATTCTTTACCTTATTTAAAAAGTAAAGAATTAAACTTCTAAGTGAAAAGGTTTTTTTTATACCCGGTACTCGAAGATTAAATAGGGTATATTGTATTTGTGCGAATAACGGTTGTATGTAGGTTAGGTTAGGTTGAGGCGGCTGTCGGGGTTGTCAGAGACCCGACACACTTAGGCCGGTTTCGGCCCATTGTGATACCGCATGTTTCGTTCCCTTCTCTCTCGTGAGACCCTATTTTATCCATTATCCCATCCGGATGCCCTTATGAAGCCTGCGATCCGTCTGGGACTTTTTGTAGACATGTCCGAAATGTCATTTAGAAAAGGAGCGCCCAAGTATTGGAGTCTCCTTCTACTGAGAGCCGGGAAGGAGCAGAACAGGTGTTCCACAGTCTCCTCCTCGTCCTCATCTCTACAGCTTCGACAGAAGTCGTTATATGGGGCTCCCAGCCTGTTTGCATGTGTGCCTATTAGCCAGTGTCCCGTAAGGGAGCGTATGACTGAGCTGCACCTACTCCTACTGAGTTTGCAGAGCTCATCGGTGCGCTTCCTATTAATGTCAGGCCATGTTTGCCGATTTATGCGACATAGTGGCACAGTTTGCCATCTGTCATTTGTTAGTTGCTTAAAATGTTCTTTTATTTTGAGCTTGCAGGTGGCCATTGGCATACGAATATCCTCCTTATCATTGAGAAGGGGGATTGTTGTTCCAGCTCTGGCCAGCTTATCTGCTATACAGCCTTCAATGTCCTGGTGGCCCGGGACCCATATTAGGCTGATGACGAACTGATAAGCCATCTCATGAAGAGATTTGCGACAGTTTGCCACTGTAGCCGAGCTTGTTGTTATCGCATTCAGTGATTTGATTGCAGCTTGGATATCACTATATCACGGTTGTATGTAACGCACAGAAGGAAACTTTCCGACCCCATGAAGTATATATATTCTTGATCAGCATCTATAGACGAGTCGATTGAGCCATGTCTGTCTGTCTGTCCGCCCGTCCGTCCGTCTGTCCGTCCATATGAAGCGCCTAGTACTCAGAGACCATAAAAGCTAGAGCCACCAAATTTTGCATCCAGACTTCTGTATGCTCACACTGTTACAAGTGTATTTATAAAATGAGCCCCGCCCCCTTCCGCCCCCGCAAAAGGACGAAAACCTCCCAAATCTACAATTTTGAATATAAAAGAAAACGCCATTCCATAGGGAATGACTATATCTATCAGATCACCAAATTGGGATCCGATTGGATCATTATTATAGCCACAATGAAGAAATTAATTTTCAGTGGCCAAACCCACCCCGTCCCGCAGCTTATATTTGTTTTTTGCACATTCTCTCATTCACACTCTGCTTCGGGCAGTGGCAGAGGCCTCCGCCTCTGACACGTCTCTGCCTCTGCCGCGTCTCTGCCCTGATTTTGCAGTGTGTAGCTCTAGGGGAGGGTGACGAGCTAAAGAAGCGAGTTAACGTGAGTAGTGTTGTTGAAGTAGATGACAGATGAAGAAAAAATTTAAAATTTGTCAAATAACCGCTAAGGTGCAGATGTAGTACTGAGTGCCGGGTATAAAAGTTGTGACGCGTTAGAAGCGTCTCACACGTCCCTTCTCGTTATGAATTATTTTGTGTAAATACCCCAAAACTAAGGCCCGTTTTAGCGATCACTCGAATAGACTCAATAATGAATATTAGGCAAAATCTTTCAAAAGCTTTGTAATACATATTTTTTTTATGATTTTTGGAGCTCAACTAATAATGTTTGTGGAAAACTTTTTTGGAATTGCTTGGACATTCAGGACATTAAAATGAAAGGAATTTCAAGGGGTTCAAATAAAGTTCGCTGCAGGCCTGTTTGATGCAATTATGTAATGTTTTAACTTCTTCAAATTGTTGACAAGACTCATATCAGTTACGTAAAAGCTATCCCCATGCGATACCTGTAAAATTTTGATCAGGAGAGAAGAAAACTCCCAAATTAGGGGAAAATTTTAGTCTTTAATCCACTTATTTATCAACTAGGGAAACTAGCATGACCATGTGACAAAAATGTTGCAGAATCTCACCAAAGGACTTTTAGATTAGCTTTTCTACTGATTCACTCATCATCGACGAAACAATTCGGGTGTAAATCGGGAGATGGTTCCCAACACCATTATGGTCCCCTCAGAAATATTGTAACGAGTCAAAAAATGATCTTCCCTTCTTAGATCATGAAAGAACAATTAAATCGATCTATTCTTTTCAAATTAAAACGCTTTTAAAAAAAAAAAACGAGAAGGGACGTGTGAGACGCTTCTTACGCGTCACAACTTGTATACCCGGCACTCAGTACTACATCTGCAACTTAGCGGTTATTTGTCAAATTTTACATTGTTTCTTAATCTGTCATCTACATCAACAACACTTCTCACGCCAACACACTCCTTTAGCTCGCTCCCCTTCCCTAGACCCACACACTGCAGACTCGCGGCAGAGGCAGATGCCACACATTGCGCGAAGCAGAGTGTGATTGAGAGAATGTGCAAATAACAAATATCAGCTGCGGGACGGGGTGGGTTTAGCCAATGCAAATAATTTTGTTCATTGTGGCTGATTGATCCAATCGGATCCCAATTTGGTGATCTGATAGATATGGTCATTCCCTACGGAATGACGTTTTTAGTTATCTTTTATCTTCCAAATTGGTTTGGGAGGTTTTCGCCCTTTTGCGGGGGCGGAAGGGGGCGGGGCTCATTTTTGAAATACACCTGTAACAGTGTGAGCATAAATGTGAGCAGTGTGAGCAGTCTGAATGCAAAATTTGGTGGCTCTAGCTTTTATGGTCTCTGAGATCCAGGCGCTCATAAGGACGGACGGACAGATAGACATGGCCCAATTGATGCTGATCAAGAACATATATGTATACTCTATGGGGTTGAAAAGTTTCCTTCTGTGCGTTACGTACAAACGTTAGCGGCAGAGAACAAAATCCTAACTTACGCGCTATCTGACATTGTCATCGATGTTTTCTGGTACTGTAGGGTATGTACAGAAATTCATACATACATATGTAAGTATGTACATACATACATAAGAACACAGAAACCACAAATTCAGATACAATTAAAATATGTACATATGGTTTAAATTGTGTCACCTCTTAATTATTTTGATTCTGAAGATCAAAATGTGCTTCCGGTTTCTTTTTGTGGCACAGGGTTCGGGCTGCCTTAGCAGATATTTATGTAACTCAAATCGGAAAATCGTCTCCACCCTAGCATGTAATTGGTTAGATCCGCCATTAGAGTTAGTGACTTCAGCTTAGTGACTAAGCTTTACTTGTACAACGAGTATGTAAAAATAAGCGCGGCCATCTAATTACATACATTTGTATACATGTTCATATGTACATATATCTATATGCATGTACATATGTACACACATACATATTTAATTATATTATATGTAATACAGCGATTCGCACCAATACCAATTTAATTTAGTTGCTGTCTTCGCACATAAACGCTAAAACGACGCGCGATGGTATGCGTGTCGAGCCCGGATCTATCTTTTTAGCTGCATCAATCAGCTTTTCAGATAAACAAAGTTCTTTATAACCAGCACTAAGATACTCAAGTTATGTGAACAGCGCTACCTCAGAAAAAACCTTAAAAAACAAAAACAGACTTTAAATATTCTTAAAAAAAAGATCTGCCATAGAAAAAAAAACATAATTCATTTAAGAATGTTAAAGCCCGATATCTATCAGAAAACGACGGTTTGGTTCCTTGAGGAAAAAAGAAAAGTTCGATTTTGTCGAGTAGTGTAAATAACGAGGGAAGATGATATCATAATCATTTTTAGACATTGCACTATGGGTAAAAAGCCTGTTTGTTTGGCATTAATAAAAAAATAGAGCTAGAGCTTTACAAATTGGCATGAATGTTCGTTTGACTTAAGTATAATTTCGGAAAAAAAATTTGGAATTTGGAACCCGCCTACCTCCCGCCCCAAACGAACTGGATCCCATTTACCTCGTATTTATTGTAAAAAAAAAGGTATTCAAAGGATAAATTATAATAAAAGAACCTTTAAAACATTTTAGAGCTTCAAGAAAATATAATTGATTGACTGATTGAATGATTGTTTGGTTAAAAGTAATTTGATTGGAATTGCTCCAAAGTACAATTGTATTTAGCCTAGTACTTGTTTAACTAAGCAATAACTTTGATAATTTTCGTTTGAATTGTAATAGTTTCATCTTTAGTTAGTTCAGTTTTTATCAATACTCTTTAAACTATAGCATATTATTGCGTCTGCTTCACGATTGTTGTTGGTCCAGACCTCCAGCAGCGCTGAATAAGTGAACTCAAGCATCTGCAAAATTTAAAATTTTCCGAAAAGGGGCAAAAACGGGCAAAAAGCATTAACACCACGTGATTCTATAAT
Organism: Drosophila subobscura; assembly: GCF_008121235.1. Lineage (NCBI taxonomy): Eukaryota > Metazoa > Arthropoda > Insecta > Diptera > Drosophilidae > Drosophila > Drosophila subobscura. The sequence continues at coordinate 1,041,579 of NC_048530.1, forward strand.
ATTTGGTAATAACATGTAACTTGAACCTCTGTGCAGTGCTGTGCTGTGCAAAAGTAATATTCCACAGAAAACACGTGCAATTGTTAGTACCAAGCTAAAAAGACACATGAACAAAACATTGGACAAAAACATTAATTAACAATTAATTTAAATACTTGAAAAACCGCCAATACTTAAATACTACTAAATTTAAAAATATTACTTAATACTTTAAATACTTATTTACTTGTATATAAACTTTGTAATCGAGCTACAATTACAGCTGCAAGTTGCTCCATTTTTCCGCACTTTTTCACAAGTCAAAGCATCTCAAAATCTGCCGACTTTGAAAGCGCGCAAAAAACACATGGTACTATGTTAAAATCTTCTAAAGAAAACGTTTAGAAAACTTAAGTCGCATTCAAATATTTTACCCAAAAAAATTACCTAAATGCCCAAAATTTGGGCTTTTTACCCATAGTGCATTGTACACAATAGATACTGATGCCAGTAATCGATTGTTACATATGTATTACATATGTACATACATACATTTGATACCTGACTACCGTGATTCGACACAATAACACAAGTTTCTTTAAATTCCTTGCGCTTGGATTACACTACTCGACACGACTCTGCTGCTTCGATCCAGACCAACTTTTTATGAAAGATATGGCTTACAAATGGTTTGATGATAGTTTTTTTTTCTATGGCCTCTTTCCTTTTTCTATACCTCTCAAAAATCAACATTTTTGCATTTCAAAGCTTAATATTTTTCAAACGGTATGCTAAAACCTCAAAGTGTTTGGGTACACCTTATAGATGCATCTTACCAGACGTAAGATTCTTAAGTTATGTGAAAAAAAGAAGCGCTTCATTTAAAAAACCATTCCAAAAAAATACCAAACTTTAAAAATTCTTTTAAAAAAAGTTATGCCATAGAAAAAAAACCATAAACCAAGCACTCAGTCTATCAGAAAAAGTCTGTTTGGTTCGAAGCGGATAAAAAAAGTTGGATTTTGTCGAGTAGTGTTAACATTAACGAAAAAAATATGCATGACATCACCTCACCATCGGATGCCAGAAAGAGGCACGAGAACATGCCATACACACACTCTTGTCAAAACAATGAGTGCCAGTAACGGTGTGTGTGCTTGTGTGTTTGGCAGATCCGCCAAGCGAGTAGGGCGAGCGTGTGTGCGAACAATGAGTGTAGCGAGCGGACAAAACACTATGGGGAATTTTACCTTTTCTGGCCAAAACTCAAACTTCATATAAATAAACTGCTCCATGAATTTTTCGTTTGCGTTTTCGTTTTTTGAGTATCCGGCAACGTAAACGAAAACCACAAATTCTTATCGATTTGAAGAGCGTGTGTGGACTGAGAGAACATCTGGTAGACCCTTCAGGAAAATATAGTTTACAATTATCCCTGGACTGAAAAATGGAAGGAACAACTGTGCGCAAAATCGTAAAACAGATTTGAAATACTTCGTCGGAGTCAAAAAAAATACTTCTTCCATGTCTTTATTGAAAATTAAATCTTTTTACTGAAATAAATTAATGAATTATTTATTTTTTGAGCTCTTTTGGCAATAATGGACATTTGGCAAACCGTATGCGTTATTGGCAGATCCCAAATGCATTCTCAGTTCAACTACCAGCTCTTTTTTTACATTTTTATTTTCAGTTTAAATTTTAAACTTCCACTGCAGTGCACATGTTTACAAAACACAGCTGATTTTTATACCTGTGTTGGGTTCGTTCCACGCACAAGCAAAATATATAGCAAATTCCTGGCGTTTCGCGTTTTCGCTTTAACTTTACAGGGGGTGAAACACGCGGGAATCAGTCCTTTTTGTTCTAGGTAGGAACGGTTATTTTGGAACGTATGTAGAACTTGTGGTTGTTGTAATTTCAACTTCGTGAAACGCTCGGGTTTCCCTTCCAGTGTAGTTTCCGAAAGAAGCATTACATAACACGTCTTTGCCATACATCTACGTTCCTTGGGAATGTATGCCTATAATATCGTGCCACAGGAACCTATTAAGAACCGTTCCGGAACCGTCAATGGATTCATTCCATAGCACTCCATAGCATTCAAAATTAGATTAAAAAAGGCTATGTTACAAATAAAAGAAAAACGAGAAGGGACGTGTGAGACGCTTCTTACGCTTCTAACAACTTTTTTACCCGGTACTCAGTCCTACATTTGTACCTTAGCAGTTTTTTTTTTTTTTTTTGGCAAATTTTCAATTTTTTCTTAATCTGTCATCTTTATCTACATACATCACTTCTCAAGCCTACACGCTCTTTTAGCTCGACCCCCTCCCCTAGGGCCACATACTGCAGAGGCACTGCAGAGGCAGAGGCCGCACACTGCGCGAAGCAGAGTGTGAATGAGAGAATGTGCAAAAAACAAATATAAGCTGTGGGACGGGGTGGGTTTAGCCACTGCAAATTTTTTTTCTCCATTCTGGCTATAATAATGATCGTATCTGATCCCAGTTTGATGATCTGAAAGATATGGTCATTCCCTACGGAATGGAGTTTTTAGTTTTCTTTTATCTTCAAAATTGTAGATTTGGGTGGTTTTCGTTTTTTTCGAGGGCGGAAGGGATTGGGCTCATTATACCCGGTACTCGAAGAGTAAATAGGGTATATTGTATTTGTGCACATAACGGTTGTATGTAACGCACAGAAAGAAACGTTTCCGACCCCATAAAGTATATATATTCTTGATCAGCATCAATAGCCGAGTCTCTGTCTGTCTGTCTGTCTGTCCGTCTGTCCGTCCTGATGAGCGCCTAGTACTCAGAGACTATAAGAGCTAGAGCCACCAAATTTTGCATCCAGGCTTCTGTATGCTCACACTGTTACAAGTGTATTTCAAAAATGAGCCACGCCCCCTTCCGCCTCCGCAAAAGGGCGAAAACCTCCCAAATTTACAATTTTGAAGATAGCAGAAAACTAAAAACGCCATTCCGTAGGGAATTACCATATCTATCAGATCACCAAATTGGGATACAATTGGATCATTATTATAGCCACAATGAAGAAATTAATTTGCAGTAGCCAAACCCACCCCGTCCCGCAGCATTCACACTCTGCTTCGCGCTGTTTATGGCCTGGCCCCTGACACGTCACTACCTCTGCCGCTGCCTCTGCCTCTGCCGCTGCCTCTGCCGCTGCCGCTGCCGCTGCCTCTGCCGCTGCCTCTGCCGCTGCCTCTGCCGCTGCCTCTGCCGCTGACTCTGCCGCGACTCTGCAGTGTGTGTCTATAGGGGAGGGTGGCGAGCTAAAGGAGCGTGTTGGCGTGAGTAGTGTTGTTGATGTAGATGACAGATGAAGAAAAAATGTAAAATTTGACAAATAACCGCTAAGTTGCAGATGTAGTACTGAGTGCCGGGTATAAAAGTTGTGACGCGTAAGAAGCGTCTCACACGTCCCTTCTCGTTTTTTAAATACACTTGTAACAGTGTGAGCATACAGAAGTCTGGATGCAAAATTTGGTGGCTCTAGCTTTTATGGTGCTGAGTACTAGGCGCGCATCAGTACGGACAGACAGACATGGCTCAATCGTCTCGGCTATTGATGCTGATCAAGAATATACACTTTATGGGGTAGGAAACGTTTCCATCTGTGCGTTACAAACATCCGTTATTCCCAACAAATACAATATAACCTATTTACTCTTCGAGTAATTTGTCGTCATAGGTATCATCGATCGATCAATTGGGATCAGATAGGATCATTATTATAGCCAGAATGAAGAAATTAATTTGCAATGGCTAAACCCACATTTTGGCACATTCTCTCATTCACACTCTGCTTCTGCAGTGTGCAGCCTCTGCCTCTGATGAGACGGGGGGCGAGCTAAAGGAGCGTATTGGCGTGAGAAGTGTTGTAGATGTAGATGCCAGATGAAGAAAAAATGGAAAATTTTACAAAAAAAACCGCTAAGGCACAGATGTAGTACTGAGTGCCGGGTATAAAAGTTGTGACGCGTATGAAGCGTCTCACACATCCCTTCTCGTTTTTTTTTTTTCTTATATGCGTTTGCCTGAAACGTTTTCGATGCTCGAATTTATGCCTTCCAAAAGCATGAAAGAAGAGGTACATACATATGTATGTACATATGTTGGCCTTCCGATAAAACCCGGAAGGTCGAAAAGCTGTCCGGGTAACATTTACTCTTTCTTGGTGGAAAAAGATGCATGAAAGAATGCCTGTTTCGGGGAATCGGTTCTACATAGTCTAGGGATACAAGTACATAGATTATTTTTAGTAACCACTTCTAGGCGGTCTCTGCTCTGTCGCATCTCGCACATATGTACTACATATGCATGTATACATTGGATGTACATATTCTCTCCCGCACAGGTGCGTTTTGAAAAATTGGGGTTTTGTTGCTTGGTGTCAGTCAGTGAAATTAGATCTGCCTTTCTAACATAGTGTGAGTAGGAAAAAACGCACAGAGGACATACATACATACATATGTACACGTATGTACATACATATGTACATATGTGAATCTATTGAGTTTCTCAAGACTGTACTTTTGCCTTTTACAATCGATCAGTAAATATGTACATATGTACATATTTGCAAATGGATTTGGATGTAAGTGTGTGTGTGTATGATGATGTGTAATTACATTTCTTGATTGCTTTAGTTCTCTATTTCACATTCTTCTTTTATCGCCTTACATGCTGCTTGGAATAATTTAATGTACCGAAATCATTTTATTTAACTATGAAAATTTCCTCTTCTATGTGAACAAAAGCTCTACTAAAAAAACTACGACAACAACCAGGTACAAGAAAAGCGTATGTATGTACATATGTATGTATGTATGTACATATGATCAAAAAACATATATATTTTGTATTGTTTTTAATGTTCATAATTTTCGTTTAAATAAGTTAGTGTCTAATAATAAATTACACTTGGCAAGATGCTCACATTTATTTATTTCCCTTCCTGTATGTACACATGCATTTTCGTGTGTGTTTGTTCTTCTCTAGTCCCAGGCAACTACATATGTACATATGTATGTACGTACATATGTATGTACGTACATATGTAGATATAAAATATAAAATTTGAAAAAAAAAAACCGTTAAGGTTTACTACTTAAAGGCGGGTATCCAGCACCGCAAAAAAAAATTCCTGCCAAACTTCATGAAAAACGAGGAGGAACGTTGTGAGACGCGTCTTAAGCCGCGTCACAACTCTTATACCCGGTACTCAGTACTACATCTGCACCTTAGCGGTTATTTGTCAAATTTTACATTTTCTCTTCATCTGTCATCTACATCAACAACACTACTCACGCCAACACGCTCCTTTAGCTCGCCACCCTCCCCTAGAGACACACACTGCAGAGTCAGGGCAGAGGCAGCGGCAGAGTCGTGGCAGAGGATGAAGAGACGTGTCAGGGGAAGAGGCCTCTGCCACTGCGCGAAGCAGAGTGTGAATGAGAGAATGTGTAAAAGCAACAAAAGCTGCTGGACAGGGTGGGTTTAGCCACTGCAACTTAATTTCCTTATTGTGGCCATAATAATGATCCAATCGGATCCCAATTTGGTGATCAGATAGATATGGTCATTCCCTACGGAATGGCGTTTTTAGTTTTCTTTTATCTTTAAAATTGTAGATTTGGGAGGTTTTCGCCCTTTTGCGGGGGCGGAAGAGGGCGTGGCTGATTTTGAAATACACTTGTAACAGTGTGAGCATACAGAAGTCTGGATGCAAAATTTGGTGGCTCTAGCTTTTATGGTCTCTGAGATCCAGGCGCTCAACAAGACGGACGGACAGACGGACAGACGGACAGACGGACGGACAGACAGACATGGCTCAATCGACTCGGCTATTGATGCTGATCAAGAATATATATACTTTATGGGGTCGGAGACGTTTCCTTCTGTGCGTTACATACAACCGTTATGTGCACAAATACAATATACCCTATTTACTCTTCGAGTACCGGGTATAAAAAGAAGCAGACACTTTGCGTTTGACTTTTCGTTTGTTGAGTATCCAGCCTGGTGCACAGGCCCGAAATATATGGTTGACAATTATTCCGGGGCTAACAGTGAAAAAATGGAAGAAACAACTATGTGCAAAAACGTAAAAGAGACTCTAAATAGTTCGTCGGAGTCAAAAAAATACTTCTCCCATGTCTTTATTGAAAACAAGAAGGGACGTTGAGACGCTGCTTACGCGTCACAAGATTTATACCCTGCACTCAGTACTACATCTGCACATTAGTGGTTATTTGTCAAATTTTACATTTTTTTCTTCATTGTGGCCATAATAATGATCCAATCGGATCTGTGTATTTCAAAAATGAGCCACGCCCCCTTCCGCCTCCGCAAAAGAGCGAAAACCTCCCAAATCTACAATTTTGAAGATAGCAGAAAACTAAAAACGCCAGTCCGTAGGGAATGACTATATCTATCAGATCACCAAATTGGGATACGATTGGATCATTATTATAGCCACAATGAAGAAATTAATTTGCAGTGGCCAAACCCACCCCGTCCCGCAGCATTCACACTCTGCTTCGCGCTGTTTATGGACTCTGCCCCTGACACGTCTCTGCCTCTGCCTCTGCCTCTGCCGCGACTCTGCAGTGTGTGTCTATAGGGGAGGGTGGCGAGCTAAAGGAGCGTGTTGGCGTGGGCAGTGTTGTTGATGTAGATGACAGATGAAGAAAAAATTTGACAAATAACCGCTAAAGTGCAGATGTAGTACTGAGTGCCGGGTATAAAAGTTGTGACGCGTAAGAAGCGTCTCACACGTCCCTTCTCGTTTTATTGTGATACCTGCCATAAGCTGATCCATGAATAGTAATTAGAGTAATCAAGAACCGGAGTTTCATTAATTTCAGGTTGGGTTCTGATATTGATATCTGAGAAGGGCTCCAACACTACTCAACAGTAGGTAAACTTATACACAATTAACTAGTCCACGGTAGTGGAGGGGCCAGGGAACAACAGCTGTGCCTGCACCTTAACCTTGGCTATCGGAAGTCCGAACCATTTTAAAATAGCATCCAAAGTTGGGGCACTCCACATTCTTTGGAATTATACTTGAAATCCGAGATCCCAATATAAGCAATCGAGGCTTTTACAAACACATTTTACTTAACACCCTTGATAAATATGTATGTACATACATATGTATATAGCTCAGAAAGGACGACAAATTCATATCCAACGCCGCCCTCTCCTTGTTTTGATAATTATTTTGATGTAAAACCTATGTTTTTATGTTTTATTCGATTGAATTGCCCCATTGCTATTCGCCCCTGGTATCATTTCAGCTCCACGACAAACTCGGCACTGCCATCGCGAATCCCCAAGCAACAGAACTACGTGTCCGACATCAGCTCACCCTTGATACAGGTACGTACACAGCTACATAACTATATGTATGTATGTATGTATGTATGCACATATGGAAATTTCTTTTTATTTATTTATGCCCGGTACTCGAAGAGAAACGAGAAAAGACGTGTGAGAAGCTTCTTACGCGTCACAACTTTTATACCCGGTACTCAGTAGGACATCTGTACCTATGTATTACCCCCCTGCATTTTTTTCCGCAAGCTCGTACCGGGTGTAAAATGTGTTCATGTAACAAAATGTTTAGTGAGAAAAACATTGTGGGAGCAAACTCTGGACTTCGGCCTTGGTGTGAATTCGGTCATTTGCTATTCGCATTTTATTGCTTCTCAGTGGAAGTCGTCACCTAAGAAAGGACAGATATATAAAAGTATTGTTCAAAATCAAAAAACACTGGATTTAATTTTTTTTTTTACTTTTCCTGAGTTTTTAAAGTCAGAATCTCGTAAAAAATACCTCACAAACATCAACATTTTGCAAAATTATTTTAAAAATTAAGAGAAGGGACGTGTGAGACGCTTCTTACGCTTCACAACTTTTATACCCGGCACTCAGTACTACATCTGCACCTTAGCGGTTATTTGTCAAATTTAACATTTTTTCTTCATCTGTCATCTACATTAACAACACTGCTCACGCCAACACTCTCCTTTAGCTCGCCACCCTCCCCTAGAGACACACACTGCAGAGCCAGGGCAGAGATGCGGCAGAGGCAGAGACGTGTCAGAGGCAGAAGCAGTGTGTGAATGAGAGAATGTGCAAAAGACAAACATAAGCCGCGGGACGGGGTGGGTTTAGCCACTGCAAATTAATTTCTTCATTGTGGCCATAACAATGATACAATCGGATCCCAATTTGGTGATCTAAAAGATATGGACATTCCCTACGGAATAGCGTTTTTAGTTTTCTTTTATCTTCAAAATTAAAGGTTTGGGAGAGGGCGGGGCTAATTTTTGAAATACACTGGTTTCAGTGTGAACATACAGCAGTCTGGATGCAAAATTTGGTGGCTCTAGCTCTTATAGTCTCTGAGTGAGTGATGTATAAGTATGTATGTATATAGATGTAGGAATAGATAGCAGATGTAGAAAGAATGTATAATTTAAGATTCGAAAAAAATCAGATAGGTAAATACATTGTATATACAGTTGCGAAAAAAATAATAGCACCACTACAACACATTGTGTTCTTAGACAAAAAAAAAGCAATTACTGTTGCGATTTTTTTAAATTTTTAGTTTTTTCATACAGTTAAGTATTCTCCATTAACAAAGAAAGTGTTGCCTTTCTTCAAAATTCTGTCTTTATATATTTTTTTTTTTTTTTTTTTAACTTTAAGAAAAAATACCACGAATATGGCGAAAAAAATAATAGCACCGTTAGCACTATTTTAAGTGAATATCCGTAATTTCGCGGAATTGGCTTTGTATAAACCACGTATTTATTAGTTTTAACTAATATTTCATTGTTTCTATCATAAAAGCTAATATTAATCATTACAATAATACGTGGAAAGCTCTGAAATGCGAAAAAGCGCGACCCTTGCAAAAAATTTATGTTTGACGTAAAAACTTACAGAGAATTTGGTCAATTGGTAGGCAGTTTCAATAAAATGATTAAAAACGACTTAAACTATGAAGAAAAGTGTAAAACACGTGGATGAAAACGATCTATGACCCCTTTTAGGGTCAAAAGGCTGATTCGCGAGAGCAAGAAGGTTCCCTTCAAGCCTGCTATCGAGCTTAAAATAAAAGCGACGGCCTAGAAAGTTTGGAAATATCTTAGACAACATAGCCTAAAAGCCTGCTGCCCAAAAAAAATCGCACTTTTAAACGCCAGACAAATTACTAAGCACATGATGTTTGCAAGGGAGCATGCCAATTGGACATCCCCATAATGGAGCATAAATTTTAATGTCAGATGAGTAAAAAGTGTTTTATTTACTGAAAAGGGATCTCGATCATACTTAAGACGTTCAAGGAACACCAGTACACCAAAGAAAACCATTAAAAATAAAAGGTTGAATTTAATGGTATGGGCCCGCTTCTCTTACTATGAAGTAGGGCCAATACATTGACTATAAACCATCATGGATCAGCACGTGTCCTTGAATTTCATGGAGACAGTAATGCTACCCTTTGCAGAATACGAAATTCCACTCGTATGGGTCTTTCAAACGGAAAATAGCCCCAGCATGAAAGCAAAGGAATGGTTCGGGGCCAACACTGAACGTGTTAAAGTGGCCTGCACAGTCGCCTGACATAAAACCCATCGAAAATGTGTGGTCCGACGTCCAGAAGGCAGTTGCTGATTCCAAACCAACCACTGTCGGATCACTTTGAGAACAAATTTAAGAGTCCTGGTCCAAAGCTCCCCAAAAGCTATGCCTGGACTTAGTGGATTCCATGCCAAGACGCTGCGCAGCTGATGTTGCCAAAATAGGACACTGAACTAAATCTTGAATAATAAATATTGATTTAGAATTAATAGTTCAAAAGTGTTTACTAAGAAATTCATTACTTGTTGGTCATTTTTTAAATTTTAAATCAATTTTTCAAAAGTGGTGCTATTATTTTTTTCGCCTAATTTTACGAGTTTCACTAAAGTTCCTTAAATAACTTAAAAGCCTTACAAAAAAGGTGCTATTTTTTGTTGTTCCCAGATTTGTAAGAGTCTTCCCTTTCTAAAAATGTGCTTTAAGTTTCCTTAAAGTTAAAAATGTGAGTTGGGCAACTATTTGAAAATTGCTTCTGGTGGTGGTGCTATTATTTTTTTCACAGCTGTATGTATCACACTAAGGTTACATACATATGTACATAAATACATATGAATGAATATGTACATATACACAGACTTAGTACCACAAACGTTACTACTCGTTTTAAATGAATTCGACCTAAACTTACATATATTTGTGTTTGCCTGGTTGCAGGATGAGGGCGACAGCAAAGTGCTAAAGCTCCGCTTCGACGTCAGTCAGTATGCACCCGAGGAAATAGTGGTGAAGACCGTTGACCAGAAGCTATTGGTAAGCGAAAAAGAATTTCTTTCTCCTGGTATTGCTTTGCTATCTTTACATTTTCTATCCTGTTTAGGTGCATGCCAAGCATGAAGAGAAGTCGGACACGAAGAGCGTATACAGAGAATATAACCGTGAATTTCTACTGCCCAAGGGCGTGAATCCCGAGTCCATCCGTTCGTCCCTCAGCAAGGACGGAGTTCTAACTGTAGATGCGCCGTTACCCGCCCTCACCGCAGGCGAGACATTGATTCCTATTGCGCACAAGTAAAGGCCATTACCCCATCCCAACCGATACCACTTTTTGGAGCGAGAGATGAAGGATGAGGTTATAATCATGCCGATAACATTGGAGTTGAGTGTCCTATCAACTAATTAACTTTTTGGGTTCTGACTTAAAGCTATAATATGATACTGACTTACTACTCATAATTAACTTAAATGTAATTCAAATTATTATTAAATTTGATTAAATGTTTAAATTAATTCATTTTTATTATAATTTTCGCAATTAAACGTATGTAATAATTTTTGTCGATTCCGCACTGTACTTTTTTTTTTTGGATTTATGTAGGTATTTTGGTTATTTTGGGTAGCAAAGATTGTTTTGGGATCCAAAGTTCTTATTTTTTTAAGAAGGTGGAGATGGGTGGGGCTCCTGCTCCGCTGCACCAGCATGCATGTCATGCAGCATGTCACATTTGCACTCATCGGCGGACTCATCACGACTTTTTTGGGTGAGTAGAGGTATTTTCCTGAATATGCTCGGGCCACGTAGGGGATGTTAATTATTAGATTCTCGCACGCTAATTTCCTGTGACGCCCTTGGAGGTGGTAAAGACTCGGGTTCACACTCAGCACGCAGTACGCCATCAGACAACAGCGACTATCTCCAAGCTGTGCTACGTTTTCCACAATGGCTTGATGACACATGTCTGCAGGCAGAATGCCGAGTTCTTTCCAAAAACCGGAAGGGATCTCAAAAAGATGCGGACGCTGCGCGAGGTCATGGTAAGTGCGACAGAGAAAGTCATGGTTTCTCTGGTATCTTATTCTGGTGTGCCACAGGATGCGCTGCTTAATATGCGGCAGCGGCATAGCCGACATCTGGTCTGGCTTGAGTCCCACACTCGTTTCGGCTCTGCTTTCCACAATTATGTATATACTTCCTCACCTGAACAACTCATTCTCCAAACTTTTGGTGTCCCGTCAAAGCAGTCAAACAGTGGAATCAGGCATGCCCTGGTCTGGCAGCACGGCGTGCGGGGCCTCTAGTGCCCTTTTCTGGCACCTACTGGGCGACGTATGAGTCAATTAAAAGTAGCTTTGCCATGACTGAGCCTACATTCGGGTTTAGCTTTTTGTCATTTGCAGTGTCCGGAGCGGTAGGTCTGGTCTGGAGTGAGCATTGTAGCCCATGTTTACCGATTCTTCTTTCCTGTCCTTTCTAGCTGGCCACCCTCGTAACGATGCCGTTCGATTTAATCACGACGCGTACGCAGATTGAGCTGGGCCATGATGTCCTCTATACCGATTTTTCAGCAGCTAGCACAACAAAAAGTTTAGACAACTCCAGATAGTCGGTGTTTGCGCGCCTGGCAGGCATCTACAGTCAGCAGGACGCGCGCGGTCTATACGTGGGCGTTATTCCCCGGATCCTACGCGTGGTCCCAGCCTGCGCAATAATGATCTCAACGTTTGAGTACAGCAAAGCTTTCTTTATTCAACAAATTCTTAACGTCGATATGTAATAAGAAATATACTGCTCGGTTAAAATCAACGTTTTGGTAACGATATACAAGTTTTTATTTCATTCAAAAGTACCGTTAATTATACAAAATTTGGTACAACGGGGCATCCGGTCAGAGTGGAATTCCCGAAAATAAGTTAGTTGCTTATGTTTTTTTTATACCCGGTACTCGAATTGTAAATAGGGTATATTGTATTTGTGCGAATAACGGTTGAATGTAACGCACAGAAGGAAAAGTTTCCGACCCCATAAAGAATATATATTCTGGATCAGCATCAATAGCCGAGTCGATTGAGCCATGTCTGTCTGTCCGTCCGTCCGTCCGTCTGTCCGTCCTTATGAGCGCCTGGATCTCAGAGACTATAAAAGCGAGAGCCACCAAATTTTGCTTCCAGACTTTAGTGTGCTCACACTGTTACAAGTGTGCTCACACTGTTACAAGTGTATTTAAAAAATGAGGGCAAAAAGGGCGAAAACCTCCCAAATCTACAATTTTGGAGATAAAATTCCGTAGGGAATGGCCATATCTTTTAGATCACCAAATTGGGATCCGATTGGATCCTTATTATGGTCACAATGAAGAAATTAATTTGCAGTGGCAAAACCCACCCCGTCCCGCAGCTTATATTTGTTTTAAGCACATTCTCTCATTCACACTCTGACTCGCGCAGTGTGCGGCCTCTGCCTCTGACACGTCTCTGCCTCTGACTCTGCCGCTGCCTCTGCCGCGACTCTGCCCTGACTCTGCAGTGTGTGTTTCTAGGGGATGGTGGCAAGCTAAAGGAGCGTGTTGGCGTGAGTAGTGTTCTGGATGTACATGACAGATGAAGAAAAAATGTAAAATTTGACAAAACACCGCTAAGGTGCAGATGTAGTACTGAGTGCCGGGTATAAAAGTTGTGACGCGTAAGAAGCGTCTCACACGTCCCCTCTCGTTTTATGTTAGATATCTTAACTGCCGTTAATATACATACCTACAACAGATGAGAACTATTTTCAGTCCTAAATATATAGCTAAAGTTACTAGGGTAATTTAAGATACCTGTGCCTGTCTTATCACCATTGATGGATGCATCAGTGGAAAGAATGTTCCATCCACCTGACACCCATTGTTTGAGATGTCAGTTTTTATACCCGGTACTCGAAGAGTAAATAGGGTATATTGTATTTGTGCGAATAACGGTTGTATGTAACGCACAGAAGGAAACGTTTCCGACCCCATAAAGTATATATATTATTGATCAGCATCAATAGCCGAGTCGATTGAGCCATGTCTGTCTGTCCGTCCGTCCGTCTGTCCGTCTTGTTTGTCGGCTAGTTCTCAGAGACTATAAGAGCTAGAGCCACCAAATTTTGGCTCCAGACTGCTGTATGCTCACACTGAAACCAGTGTATTTCAAAAATGAGCCGAGGAAATAGTGGTGAAGACCGATGACCAGAAGCTATTGGTAAGCGAAAAAGCGTTTTTCCTGTCAAAGACTGACAGACAAATTAAGGCTTTGGCACTATGTTTGTACATCTTGGCTTCATTATAATTGTCGAAAAGATCACTATATTCTTGGTACACAGCTGTGTAAGCAGTCTTTGCAGTGGATTAAGTAACATCATTATACAAAGTCGGGTTCAGAGAATTTACTTTCAGTAGTTCTCTGACTGTGAGAATTTTAGTTCTGTGTTTGGGAGGTAAAATACCAGCCTGAGCAAAAATCAAATGCGTAGATGTTTTTGGAGGCACAGTCACGCAACGGCGAAGGCAGTCCGTCTGTGCAGTATTAAGAGACTTGCTGTTGCTAATATTTAGATTCGAAAAACTAGTAATGGCATGTTCCTGCTGAGATCTGATGAAGGATTTGAAGAAGTTGGACGAAACCTTGGGGTTGAGTCCCGATATCACGTCTTGTTGCCCCTATTGAGAACAGCAGACAGGTCACTTAAGTTAAAGGTATTGATGTTGAGCGAAGCTGGCCTGACAAAGAAGGTATGAACTTTCGCCAAGACAGAGACTTGGCTTTTAAGAAACTCAAGGTAAGGCAAGGACCATTCAAGCTGGAATTTACGAGATCATTAAAGAACTTAATGTTCCTCAAGAAAAGCCAGGCTTTCCTTGAGTTTGGCTTTTGATTAAGTATGTACATCGATCTTGCGGACGTAAGCATTTACTGTCTTAAGTATACTGTAAGTATTACTGCCTTCTTCCATTCTACTCTCAGGTTAACCACTTTTATATAGCTTGTCAGACTTGGAACTCTTGGTGCCTGGATCTGTGCTTCGATATATTTAGAGTACAACAGTTGCAATTCTGGATTCCACCAAGTCTTGGGGCATCCATTGTTGCTCAAGGAGTAGGTTAAGTCCCTAATGTTGTTTTTGAAGCTTTCTGTGATGTTTGAAATGTCTCCTGATGGCGTAGCACCTGTTAGCCTTCGAAGCAGTCTATTCTTAGCAAGAAAGAACTTGGGCTTCTCTTTGCACTCCGGAATATCTATGGAAATAGGATGATGGTGGCTGCCTCCAACAAAAATTGAATTGCAGCTCCAGGTGACATTATCGCTGCAGTTTGAAAAGGTCGAATCAACACTGAGCCACTTTGACTGTCGATGTGACGTCTAAAGGTGCACTTTCCATCGTTCAAACAATTATAACCGGAGTTACTCATGTAGTTCTCTAGGAATCTACCCTTGGCATTGGTGACACTGTCACCAAAGCAAGTGTTTCTGGCGTTAAAATTCCTAGCAAAAATCAAATTGCTCCTGCCGTCCAGTTTTTCAACTATGGTTTGTATAGAATATTGAAAGGTGTTAGTCTTCATGGAGGGTTCAAAGTAGACTGAGACAATGGTGATATTTATTTTTTGTGTATTGTATTGTATTTTTGTATTTTTATTGAGGTTGGATGTCTTGGCGATGATAACATCGTGCTCTTAACTAAAGGCTTCCTTTTTAAGCTTAATGCCTTTTTTAACAGCAAGGGCTACACCTCCGTACCCATCATCTCTATGTTTTTATAATAGATCGAAGTTGATTAGATTCCTGTATGACATGTCGTGGGAGAAAACTTCTGAGAAGATGGCTATGCCATATCCACCAGAGTTCAGGGTGTATTCTATGTAATTATACCCGGTACTCGAAGAGTAAATAGGGTATATTGTATTTGTGCGCAAAGTGAATGTATGTAACGCACGGAAGGAAACGTCTCCGACCCCATAAAGTATATATATTCTTGATCAGCATCAATAGCCGAGTCGATTGAGCCATGTCTGTCTGCCCGTCCGTCCCTCTGTCCGTCTTGTTTGTCGGCTAGTTCTCGGAGACTATAAGAGCTAGAGCCACCAAATTTTGGCTCCAGACTGCTGTATGCTCACACTGAAACCAGTGTATTTCAAAAATGAGCCACGCCCCCTTCCGCCTCCGCAAAAGGGCGAAAACACCCAAAATCTACAATTTTGAAGATAAAAGAAAACAAAACGATTCGTTCTCTTTCGTAGTGACCAGACGTGTTTTTGTTTTGCGCTCCGTATTTTCCTTTCTATTTTGGATAAACAACCGGGTTTTTTTCAAAATAACTCTTCTAATAATTGCCTAATAACTTGCCACTTTTCTTACATATGTTAATACGCGAGTGCATGCCTTTTATTAGTTTAGAATTGTAATTTAATCGTGTTAATTTGTGCGTCGGTTGGTTGTGTGTTTGTGCTTTTTCTTTTTGTAAGTACGCCCTCACTATTAGCCGCTCTCTCTTGTAGTTGCGCTTCTGCCTTCCACTCTCTAGCTCGAATAACTGTTCTCCCTCTCTCGCTCTCAATACTTTCTGTGCAGTAGCGCGCGCTAGCTGTCGCTGCGTTTCTTCTTTCTCTACTCTCTGCGCTCATCTGTTTTCGATCCCGCTTTAAGCACTGCTTATTTGCATTTGTCGGCACACTGGTTTCACTGCTATTTGTTTTTTGAGAAAATAATTTTTATATATTTCATTTATTTATTTCGTTTTTTATTTCTATATTTAATATAAATAATAGAAATAATGGAATACGTGGTTGTGTGTTCCGCTAAGGCTTGCAAGAAGCAGATCACCCACGACCAGCCGAACATCCCATGCTGGCTCTGCGATAATGTAGTGCACGCAAAATGTATTGGGTTTTCAGGCCTCGTGGGTGACGCAATCTCAAAGCGTAATGGTCTGCATTACAGTTGCGAGGCATGTCGGTCTGTCGAGAACGACATGGTCACATTTATGAGGCAGACGCGAAAGGGCTTTAAGGAGCTGACCGTGGGCTTTAAGAAGCAGTACGATCGGCTTCTAGCCATGGAGTCTCAGTTCAGCGGTTTTAAACTGCTGAATGAGTCTCCTAGGCGCAAAAAGTCACTCCTCGTGATCTGCAAGTGCCTGTCCCTCGATCGCTCGCTGCTGATCAACTGTCTCCGTCCACTCCGATAGTGCAGCAGCTAATTTCGTTTGCCACTCCAATGGCAACGACAGCTGCTGGTGATCTAGTTTCGGCTACCGAATCGATCATCTCGGAGAACATGCAGCCAGTTAGCACTGTAGCGTCCGTGTCTGTCGAGTCCGTTCCAAAGCCCATCCCATCTATTTCGATCCCACCAGTTAATAAACGTCCCGGACCACCGGATATTGCCGTCACAGGTATCAGACCTGTGGTGCCAAAACCTCTGGTGGGAGTCCCACCAAAGCGGCAAGTTTTTGTCTCTCGGCTTGCCCCTGACCTCACATCTAATAATGTAACTGCTTTTATACAAAGCAAAATAAAAACCGATGGCTTAAAGGTGGAGAAGTTTAATTTCTCTTATGCCAGGGAGATATCCTCTTTCAAGATTAGCGTGTCTCCAACTCATTTCGAGACCATTTGCTCATCCAAATTTTGGCCAGAGCACCTGGTTGTGAAAGAGTTTAAGGCTAAGAAGAAAAATAGGCCCCCCATAACTCTTCCTAGTAGTGAGGCCAGTGCTCCTTCCTCCTCTACTCTTTCCTCTTCTGCTTATTCCTCCTCTGCTCTGCCCACCTCTTCCTACTGCAATTCCTCGCAGTCAAAAAACTAATTTCCCTCGTTGTAGCCTATCAAAATGCTCGCGGCTTACGTAGTAAGCTGAGCACACTTTTATGGATAGTTTCACATTTTCATCCCATGTTATTGTGTTTACCGAAACCTGGTTAAAGCCGGACATTCTTAGTTCCGAAGTTTTGGCAGATAGGTACACAATTTATAGAAATCATCGTTCGTCTCGGCGTGGAGGAGGCGTTCTGATTGCAGTAAACTCTTACTTCACGTCGGAACTTTTCATAGTCCAGGTTTCACAAGACTTGGAATTCCTCTGTGTTAGACTGATTCTTCCCGGCCAGTCTATTTATGTCACTTGCTCGTATATTCCACCGACTTCGGATGTATTAATATACGAGCAGCACTTGTCCGCCTTAAAAACTGTATCTTCCTCGCTATCTGACAAAGACCATTTAATAGTTCTTGGGGATTTCAACCTGCCAGGTACTGTTTGGTCTTCGGTTAACGAGTCAAATAACCTTGTGCCCATGTCACGACATGATTTTATTGATGGCTTATTAGACCTATCCCTGTCTCAAGTCAACCATGTGAAAAACTCCTTGGGTCGATTGCTTGATCTGTGCTTTGTCTCGGATCCGACCTTATCGTTGTTAACACGAGCACTCCCGCTCACTATTCCTGAAGACTGCTATCATCCTACTTTCGAAGTGTCGGTAGATATTGGACCTACTGTATCGGATCGTGCGGGTAGGCTATCTGAACGCGTCCGCTGCTTTCGTAAAGCCGAGTTTACGAAGCTCAATAACTTAATTAGGGATTTTGATTGGTCCGCTCTGTACTCGTGCACTGACGTCATTGAAGGCACAAACATTTTTTACAATGTACTTGACACAATTTTTGACACGTGTGTCCCACTCTCATGTCCGACTAGATCTGCGAAACCTCCTTGGTTCATCAAAGAGTTATCCAGTCTAAAGAACCTAAAATCAAGACTATTTAAAAAATCTGAAGAAGTTGGTTCTCCCTCTTCTCTTTCTAATTACTTAATAGCTCGGTCAAATTTCACTGTTCTTAATGCTCAATGCTATAGGAACTACCTACTTCGATGCAGGATACGTTTTTCACAGGACCCTAAACAGTTCTACAGCTTTGTAAACAGTAAGCGTAGAACGTCCGCACATCCATCCATGCTATCATTTTTGAATATGTCGGCAAACAATGATCAGGCAATCGCCGATCTTTTTGCACAATTTTTCCAAACCACCTATTCCCAGGAAAGCTACCCAGGCACTATGTATCCATATAGTTTGCCAAGGTCGAATGGCATTTTCTGCCCTATGTTTAATGAAGGCTCCTTACTTCATGAACTTAAATTAGTTAAGCCGGTATTTTCACCGGGCCCTGACGGAGTTCCCGGCTGTGTACTCAGGTACTGTGCCGAGTCTCTGTGCGGACCTTTGCTTAAATTATTCAATCTTTCCATCCATTCTTCTAGCTTTCCCCCCATCTGGAAGGAATCCTTTATAATTCCTCTCCATAAGAAAGGTAGCAAGTCTGACGCCAAAAACTATAGAGGTATATCTAAGTTATCCGCTATTCCTAAAATGTTCGAGAAAATTTTAACTCCGCACTTGCAACATCTTTGCAAATCACTTATATCTCCAGCTCAGCACGGATTTATACGGCGACGATCAACAACCACTAATCTTTTAGAGTTCACCTCCTTTGTCATTAAAGGATTCCAAGGTAACTTGCAGACGGATGTTATTTACACTGACTTCAGTAAGGCATTCGATTCTGTAAACCATTCTCTTCTTGCACAAAAGCTCGACCTTCTAGGGTTTCCGCCCAATCTTTTGAGATGGATTTCTAGCTACCTGTGTTCTAGGTCTCAAAGGGTCCGTTTCAAAAACTCCTTATCTTTACCTGTCATGGTTACTTCTGGAGTACCACAGGGTAGCCATTTAGGCCCCTTACTTTTCACACTCTTTATTAATGACCTGCCTTCTGTCTTAACAAATTCTCGAATACTTATGTATGCGGATGATGTTAAGCTCTGTGTCCAGTATAAGGACATCTCATTTCACTCTCGCTTGCAATCTGATCTCAATAGCTTTCAGTCATGGTGTTGCGCAAATATGTTACACCTTAATGCCTCGAAGTGCAAAGTAATGACTTTTCATCGCTCCAGCCCCTTACTGGCACCTTACACCCTCTGCGGTAGTTCTCTTGAGAGAATTACATTAGTTGATGATCTCGGTGTTAAACTAGACCCCAAGTTAAAGTTTTCTGAACACATTTCTACCATGGTAAATAAAGCCATGGGTGTGCTTGGGTTTATAAAGAGGTGGTAAAAGGAACCCTATATAACGAAGACTCTCTATATCTCGCTTGTTCGTCCGATTTTAGAATACGGCTCATGTGTATGGTGCCCTCAGTACAACATACATCAGGACCGTATTGAATCAGTACAGAAAAACTTCTTATTATTTGCCCTACGGGGCCTCAACTGGGATGAAACTGTGAGACTGCCATCCGTAGACTACCGTAGTAGACTTCTTTTAATAAATCTTCCATCCTTAGTTAGACGTAGAAAAATGCTTGGTGTAATTTTTATGCACAACTTGATCAAGGGGGAGGTAGACATCCCTGACTTGTTGAGCCGCGTAAACTTACCGATTCCCATTAGACCCACTAGAAACTATATTCCTTTGTTCCTTCCAATGTGTAGATCGAATTATGCCTTGCACGAGCCCTTTAGAGTGTTATGCTCGGATTATAATTCTCTCTATCACATTATATCCTCGACTCACTCCCTTCCTCTTCTTAAATCTCTTATACTAGCCTACCTCTCCCGTAGTTAATTTAATTTTTGACTTTGATAATTTTGCTTGCTTAGCTATAGTTGCTCTAGTTTAGTTGTGTTTAGTTCTAATTTTCCTCGAATATTAGCCTAACATCTATCTTTCCTGCATGCTCGCGACCGGTTCGGTTAATCGCGCCGCGCGTCATGCGGCAGCGCCCCTCGGTCGGTTGGGCGGGAGGAGGGCTGCGTTCTGCTGGGTTCCGCGCGTAACAGGCTTTGGCTTGGTGTCGCATGGGCCACTTGATGGTGCAGTCATTGCATATCAACGTCCAGACAAAATACGCCATTCCGTAGGGAATCTATCAGACCACCAAATTGGGGCATTATTGGATCATTATTATAGCCACAATGAAGAAGTTAATTAGCAGTGGCCAAACCCACCCCGTCCCGCCGCACACTGACCGCCGGCCGCTGGCTCTGCCTCTGCCGTGAGTCTGCAGTGTGTTGCTCTAGGGGAGGGTGGAGAGCTAAAGAGGCGTTGGCGTGAGTAGTGTTGTAGATGTAGATGACAGATGAAGAACAAATTTAAAATTTGACAAATAACCGCTAATGTACAGATGTAGTACTGAGTGCCGGGTATAAAAGTTGTGACGCGTAAGAAGCGTCTCACACGTCCCTTCTCGTTTTTGTTGTTTTTGAGTGATTGTACATTAAGCTGTAAAATCTTAATGCACATGTTAGTGAATGAGGTTTGTATTGTTACCAACATCATGTTTTCTATGTTTCGAACTGCTCTGTAGGAATTTTCCTTCGATGTTTTGAATTATGTTAGCTGACTTAAGCAGTATGGGAGTGACTAATTCAAGAGTTTCCAGAACTATGCTGCTACTGACACTGCTAATAGTGTCATGATTTTCCTTTCTTGGGAATTCATATGATCACCACCCATGATCACTACAGTCATTTGTGTATGACCACTAAGCAAACAGCTAATAGAGTCTGCAAATCGGGTAAACCTGGCTGCCTAATCAGTATAGTGGATTGGCTACCAGTGAGAGAGTTTGGCGTTGGCTCTCTTGAGCATTGAACGCAAAGCGACTCTCGCAAAAACAAAGTTTTGTTTCCTTTTCTGCTTCGTAATTTCATGTGTGCGGTGACACATCCATACATGATGGCAATGCGTGTATCCATTCTCGACTTCATATGCGCCTTCATTTTTAGCGCTTGAGACGTTTGGCACTTTTGTGTTGCTTCTGAGATCACATACCTTTCTTCAAACTTTATGAAGAAGCTTGCCCCAAAAAATAAATGGATTTTTTGTATCCTCTCTATGCTCATATATTTCTTAAATACATTAACGACGAAAGGGATAAACGGTTATAAACATCTAAATATGTCTACATATAACAACAATTGACTTGGCGTTGCAAATATTTTCCATTAGAGTATTCAGCGTACACTGTGTAAATAAACATAGAGAGACACACACGAGACTACTAAACCAACTTGAAAAGAAAAAACAAATAAATTCTTTTTCGGCACAGCTGCCATGTCTCCACTTATAACTCTCTGTTTATTCACACAGTGTACGCTGAATACTCTAATGAAAAATATTTGCAACGCCAAGTCAATTGTTGTTATATGTATACATATTTAGATGTTTATAACCGTTTATCCCTTTCGTCGTAAATGTATTTAAGAAATATATGAGCATAGAAAGCATACACAAAATCAATTTATTTTTATTTGGGGCAATCCGATGATCCTATTGGGCTTTGAGGTGGCTCAGAGGGGGCCTAGCTGAGGCCACCGGACGAGTCGCAGGTTGCGGATAGCGAACGGCCAACCCCAGTGGGTAGGTCAGCTGCGAATAGGCGGGAATCCCAAAAAGCATCAACTAAGTTGGCTCTGAGGGAGAGTACCGAAATAAGCAGTCCCGGACAGCCAGCGGGTGTTCGCGACGCAGCAACACTGACGATGCGCTTGTGGTGCCGCCTCTCATTAAGTAGCTCACACAATCCCATCCCTACACAACACCTACCCACATCCTAGCCCCAACACTCACCTCACACCGGGCCGGACTAAGGTGTCACTCGACCCGTGCCAAGAGTCAGCCTGGCTGGGGGCCCGGTATAAACACTAGCCCAGTCGTGAACGGAGAGCTCAGGGACTTGGCAGCCCCCTGTTCTAATTATGCCTTACCCGGGTAACGCAGAGCTCTGCCGGGGTGGACCGTTCCCCTTCTCTGCAGCTCGTGGGAACTATATGGATAAATCACTAAATATTGAAAACAAAAACAAAAACGAGAGAGGCACTCCCCAAATGCCTGCAGGGAGAAATCCCAAGCGGGAGAAGGCAGCGGCCCAAAGGCCTGGCCCGATCCGCTCAGACGCAGGAAAGACCTGCACGGTGAAGGACGCGGGTATGAATCCGGGTGGATCCCATCCCAAACCTGGGATGGGTGGAAATCCAACACCCAAAACTGATACCATGGTAGGGCAGCTAAGCAATATTGCGGCTGCTCAACCTTCCGGTGAAGCGGCGGGTGATGACTTACCATCTACCAGCGTCCAAGCCAAGAAGTACAGTTATGCCGAAAAGAGGAGTGCTGGGCACATACTCCGTCGGCAGAACGCCAGCCAGGAAGTCAGTCCAACAGCAGACTGGCTGAAAAAAGTAGAATGGGCCTCGGCGGTGTTGCCCAACTTCAGTGTGGAGCCACAGAAGGTGGCCGCACAACCGAAGAGGCAACGCTCTCAAGAGACGCCCGGACCTGCCGCGAAGCGATCCAGGGTTCTACCTAACGTATCCTTCGCGCAGATTGCCAAGGAGAGGACGCTGATAGGCGTTCTCGATAAAGGCAGCGCGGAGGGGAAAATACCCAGAAGCCAATGGAAGTGGGTGGAAGCGGCACTGGCCGACCGCTGCTTCGAGCTTCTCGAGAAGGATCCCGGGCCACCCCCAGTCTGCAAAGACATGGGATGGTTCCAGGGAAACATAAAAGTGGTAGCCTGCGAGGATGAGCGCTCCGTAAAGCTATACAAAGCTGCGGTGGCGCAAATCGGTGAGGTCTACGCAGGGGCGAAGCTCGTTGCTGTGGACTGGAGCGAGGTGCCAAGTAGGCCAAGGGCCCGTATATGGGTACCGGCCACGTTCAAGGAGCCCGAGCGGATCCTAACGATGTTGCAGAGATGCAACCCCACACTGCCAACCTCAGACTGCAAGGTGGCTAAAGTGGAGGCATCAAAGGGCCCCACAAATCAGGCGGTTGTGATCCTGAACAAGGAATCGCTAGCCCCGATCGAGGCAGCCAGGGGAGAGCTTAACTTCGGGTTCAGCTCGGTGACCATGAAGGTCTACAAGTCGGATGCAGCGGCCGAGGCGCGTTCTGTCAACAACCCAGTTGAGCAGGACGTTGCCTCGGAGATCGAGGCACCGGAAGTAGACCCGGAGCCGGAGCCGGCCCTGGAGAGCTACTCCTCGGAGACGGAGCTGTTGCTCGATTGCGAGGCGATGTGTCGGGACGACATCCTCGACGACTCAGACGCCGATATAACAGTGGTGGAAAATGACTCTAATGAAGTCTCTGAGGCTTCTGCAGATAAACCTCCACCACTGTAAAGCAGCATCCGCTGCTCTTATACTCCGCTTAGTCGCGAGCGGAGGAGACATAGTCCTAAGAGCCCTGAGTGGTAGGAGGCAGGGTCTGTGGATTAGCGACGAAGGACTACAAGCTGATTGTAGCCCAAACGGAAGGTAAAATAAGAACCTGCATATTAGCAAGAAAGCACTTAAATATCTTTCTGCTCCACAACTTTAGCAACGGCGACAACACGGCGGCTAGCCTAGAGCTACAAGGGACACGCCTGAACCTGGTGTCGTCCTACATGGTTCATGAGGAAAGCGATCCTCCCAGTGACCTCGTTCGCAAGATTGCCAGCGACAGCGAGAGGTCGGATACAAGCCTACTAATAGGCTGCGATGCCAACGCTCATCACACCAAATGGGGGAGCTCGGATACAAATGTAAGGGGTGAGTCACTTTTTCAGCTTCATCCTAAACTCCAACCTAATTATTGGAAATCGGGGTAATGACCCCACTTTTATCATAAAAAACCGTCAAGAGGTTATTGACCTCACTCTATTGTCTCACAAACTGTCAGACATAATGAAAAGTTGGAGAGTCCTAGAGGACCACTCCTTCTCCGACCACAGGTACATCGAGACAATCCTATCGCTCGAAAGCACCATACCCACTAGCTATACAAACCCAAGAAAAGCCAACTGGGATACGTATGGTGCAAAAATGGAGGAATTACTCCCCTAGCCATAAAATGCCCGGACACAGACAATCTTAATCGTCTTGTGGACAATTTCACGGAAGCTTGCAACAAGGCCTTCATGCCAGCTTGCCCCTCAACCAAACCAAGAGGGAAAAAGAAACCCCCCATATGGTGGACTGCAGGACTCTCTTTAACAGAGCCAAAAGCGCAGCGGGTAGCGCACTGGGAAAATTACAAAAGTAAGCTAACCCTATACAAAAAGAAACAAAGGAGAGCAAAAGGGCCTCTTGGCAAAAAATTTTGCTCGAAATTGAAACGTCAAGGACACGCTACGGAAGATCCGCGGTGGGATATCTCAACGCTGATGATCCTGGTCAAAAACACATTCTACTCGATACTCACTTTCCTGGGTGTACGACCATCGAGCCGGCAGACACCCCAAGTGAAGGCCCGGAAACCTCGATGGGGCACATCCTCACAAAACGGAATATTAGCTGGGCAGTAAACAGCTTTAAATCCTACAAATCGCCTGGCCCGGACCAAGTCATTCCGGCTCAGCTACAAAAAGCCGGGGACATGGCCATCAACTGGCTGCAAAGTATCTTCAGGAAGATACTGACAGTGGGAAAAATCCCCCGCGCTTGGCTAAAGGCTAAAATAGTCTTTATCCCCAAAGCAGGGAAACCCTCACACACAACCCCAAAAGACTTCAGACCAATAAGTCTATCGTCCTTCCTTCTTAAAACCTTTGAAAGACTAGTCGGGCTGCAGCTGAGGACAACCATTAATCCTCAGTGGCTGTCAGGCGCTCAACATGCCTACCGAAAAGGGAAATCCACGGAAACGGCACTCCATGAAGTAATCTCGGCGGTAGAGAAATCTCTTCACGTCAAAGAATACTCCTTAATCGCTTTCCTAGACATTGAGGGAGCTTTTAACAACGTCATACCGGGAGCCATCACAGAGGCCCTGACTGACCTGGGGGTGGATCGTCACTTGGTGATGCTCATAGATCAATTGCTCACATGCAGGACAGTGACATCATCAATGGGATCGTCCACTCAGTCAAGGTATGTCAACAGAGGCACCCCGCAAGGCGGTGTCCTGTCTCCCCTTCTATGGAACATAGCAGTCAATAAGATTTTGTGTGACTTGGAAGGGGAGGGCTGCAAGGTGGTAGCATACGCGGACGATGTTGCCATTATCTTCTCGGGAAAATTCCCTCAAACACTCTGCGAACTAATGACCGCGAAGCTCGCACGACTGTCAGAATGGACAAAGTCGCGTGGACTGGGAATTAATCCCTCTAAAACGGAACTTGTGTTGTTTACAACCAAATACAAAATCCCGTCCCTCAACCCCCCAATACTAAACGGATGCAGGCTCTCCTTCAGCGACAGTGCCAGTTACTTAGGGTTGGTAATTGATAAAAAGCTCAGCTGGAACCTAAGCATCAAAGACAGAGTGAAGAAGGCTACGATAGCCCTCTACACTTGCAAGAAGGCCATTGGGCTAAAATGGGGCATGAACCCAAGAATAGTCCAATGGATCTACCTAGCAATAGTAAGACCAATACTGCTCTACGGAGTCGCAGTGTGGTGGACTGCCCTATCGAAGGGAACCATCACTAAGCAACTAAGCAAGGTGCAGCGTACTGCAGCCCTAAGCATCAGTGGAGCTCTGAGCACAACACCAACGGATGCGCTAAATGCTATACTTTGCCTGCAGAGCCTTGATCTTGCAGGTAAGGAGCAGGCAGAAATGGCAGCAATCCGTCTCAGAGACTCTGACCAATGGGTGTCACATCGCACCGGCCATGCGTCCATCCTAAATGGAAACAACATCGTCCCTTCAAAAACGGACTACT
This sequence comes from Drosophila subobscura, assembly GCF_008121235.1. Lineage (NCBI taxonomy): Eukaryota > Metazoa > Arthropoda > Insecta > Diptera > Drosophilidae > Drosophila > Drosophila subobscura. The sequence continues at coordinate 1,067,707 of NC_048530.1, forward strand.
GCGTTCCGAGGGAGTATACAGATACCCCCTTTGAAACAATCATCCCTCACAGAAACGACTGGCTTGAGGGACCACCTGGTCCAAAGGGAGCCATTCGAATCTTTACTGATGGCTCAAAGCTGGACAACAAGGTCGGAGGAGGAATCTACTCCGAACAGCTGAACATAAGTTACTCCTTCAGGCTTCCGGATCACTGCAGTGTCTTCCAAGCGGAGGTCATAGCGATCAAGGATGCTTTGAGCTGTCTTCAGGAACTAACCCGTGAGGCGACTCACATAAACATCTATAGTGATAGCCAAGCTGCAATCAAATCACTAAATGCGATAACAACAAGCTCGGCTACAGTGGCAAACTGTCACAAATCTCTTCACGAGATGGCTTATCAGTTCGTCATCAGCCTAATATGGGTCCCGGGCCACCAGGACATTGAAGGCAACTGTATAGCAGATAAGCTGGCCAGAGCTGGAACAACAATCCCCCTTCTCAATGATAAGGAGGATATTCGTATGCCAATGGCCACCTGCAAGCTCAAAATAAAAGAACATTTTAAGCAACTAACAAATGACAGATGGCAAACTGTGCCACTATGTCGCATAACTCGGCAAACATGGCCTGACATAAATAGGAAGCGCACCGATGAGCTCTGCAAACTCAGTAGGAGTAGGTGCAGCTCAGTCATACGCTCCCTTACGGGACACTGGCTAATAGGCACACATGCAAACAGGCTGGGAGCCCCATATAACGACTTCTGTCGAAGCTGTAGGGATGAGGAAGAGGAGGAGACTGTGGAACACCTGTTCCACCTGCTCTCAGTAGAAGGAGACTCCAATACTTGGACGCTCCTTTTCTGAATGACATTTCGGACATGTCTACAAAAAGTCCCAGACGGATCGCAGGCTTCATAAGGGCATCCGGATGGGATAATGGATAAAATATGGTCTCACGGGAGAGAAGGGAACGAAACATGCGGTATCACAATGGGCCGAAACCGGCCTAAGTGTGTCGGGTCGAGAATGGATACACACATTTCCATCATGTATGTATGTACATATGTGTCACCGCACACATGAAATTGCGAAGCAGACTTGAAGAGGAAATAAAACTTTGTTTTTGCGAGAGTCGCTTTGCGTTCAATGTTCAAGAGAGCCAACGCCAAACTCTCTCAGCCGAAGGCTCTCTCACCAAGAGCCGAAGGCAATGGGAGCTAATCCTCTAGACCAGGGCTCGGCACGGCCCTATCCCGTGCGGAAAAATGCGCTGCTGCTGCGCTGCCCTCACGTACACGCGTACTACAGTGATTCGTACCAATACCAATGTTCCGTTTTGCGTGCGTCTTCACACACAAACGCAAAAACGTCTCGTTAATTGTATGGGTGCCGAGCCCTGCTCTAGACTGATCAGGCAGCCAGTTTTAGGTCGCTCTGACCACTCTATGAGTTGTTTGCCTAGTGGTTCTGCGTAGTAAGTGTGAGTGAAACGACAATGGAGTGGGCTGATTATGAATGCAGTTTTCACTTCTGGTCACACTCGGCTGCAAGCAAAATATATTGCACAGTTTGCTAGGCTCTTAACCTAGTACTCAGATCCTAAACACGTTTGCTGGCAAACTGTGCAATAAATTTTGCTTGCAGCCGAGTGTGGCCAGAGGTAAAAACCGCATTCCGTACGGTTACACTTCTCAGGCAGCTGTTTGAAAATGTGTGAAAATTGAATAAGAGATTAATTAAACAATAAATGCAAAATGGATCCATGCAGGAGATTGGGATTGGCGGCTCTTGCATTAGCGGAGAAGGAGGACAATCAACGAAATAAGCGCCGACAACTTTGATCTGCAGGAAAGAAACCAGAACAGTCGTTTGCTTACACAATATAGACACTAAATTTATGGAAACCCATGAAACGATAACCTTTGCATATTCCGCAGGTTGAAAATATGACAGAGAATTTGCATATGTCTAGGAATAACATGTGCAGCCTTCTTTGATTGGTGGAGCAGCAAGGCCGTGCCAAGGAATATTTGCGCCCGTGGCAAAGTTGAAAAACGGCGCCTCCAAGCACCCTTACAGCCTTACCCTTGACTACAGAATCTAGATTCTAGACCCAAGGAAGAATAAAATCAAAACAAGCGAAATAGGGATAGAAAAGATTAATCCTCTTAAAGACAATTTAAAACGAATTAATGCAGTAGAACGAAAACTGATTATATGGATATTATAATTTATTTTATTTTATTTGTATCGTATACTCGGTACTCATTTTATCAATTTATAAGGAGATCAAACACATGTTTATTGCATTTCTGTCCCGCCGGAACGGACTTATCCAATAATTCGGTGCTTCCTCCATTCATTGTTTTCCCCCAAGCTCCATATCCATTCTGAAATAACACACTCCTCCTGCTTTCATACACAATTTTAATTTTTAACGGGTTTCATTTTGGAAAGACAATTTGTTATATATTTCGTTTGTGCGTCGAAAGTAACCAACACAGGCATACAAATAAGCTGTGTTTTGTAAACATGTCTACTGCAGTGGCAGATTGAAATTTAAACTGAAATAAGCAAAGTAAATAATTAAAGCTGGTAGTTGAATTGAGAATGCATTTGAAATTTGTCAAAAATGCATTCGGTTCGCCAAATGTCCATTATTGCCAACAGTGTCCATTATTTTGACACGTGTGTCCCACTCTCATGTCCGACGAGATCTGCGAAACCTCCTTGGTTCACCAAAAAGAGTTTATCCAGTCTAAAGAACCTAAAATCAAGACTATTTAAAAAATCTCAATCTCAAAATCTTCTCTTTCTAATTACTTAATAGCTCGGTCAAATTTCACTGTTCTTAATGCTCAATGCTATAGGAACTACTTCGATGCAGGATACGTTTTTCACAGGACCCTAAACAGTTCTACAGCTTTGTAAACAGTAAGCGTAGAACGTCCGCGCATCCATCCTTGCTATCATTTTTGAATATGTCGGCAAGCAATGATCAGGCAATCGCCGATCTTTTTGCACAATTTTTTCAAACCACCTATTCCCAGGAAAGCTACCCAGGCACTATGTATCCATATAGTTTGCCAAGGTCGAATGGCATTTTCTGCCCTATTTTTAATGAAGGCTCCTTACTTCATGAACTTAAATTAGTTAAGCCGGTATTTTCACCGGGCCCTGACGGAGTTCCCGGCTGTGTACAGGTACTGTGCCGAGTCTCTGTGCGAACCTTTGCTTAAATTATTCAATCTTTCCATCCATTCTTCTAGCTTTCCCCCCATCTGGAAGGATTCCTTTATAATTCCTCTCCATAAGAAAGGTAGCAAGTCTGACGCTAAAAACTATAGAGGTATATCTAAGTTATTCGCTATTCCTAAAATGTTCGAGAAAATTTTAACTCCGCACTTGCAACATCTTTGCAAATCACTTATATCTCCAGCTCAGCACGGATTTATACGGCGACGATCAACAACCACTAATCTTTTAGAGTTCACCTCCTTTGTCATTAAAGGATTCCAAGGTAACTTGCAGACGGATGTTATTTACACTGACTTCAGTAAGGCATTCGATTTTGTAAACCACTGTCTTCTGTTGAGATGGATTTCTAGCTACCTGTGTTCTAGGTCTCAAAGGGTCCTTTTCAAAAACTCCTTATCTTTACCTGTCATGGTTACTTCTGGAGTACCACAGGGTAGCCATTTAGGCCCCTTACTTTTCACACTCTTTATTAATGACCTGCCTTCTGTCTTAACAAATTCTCGAATACTTATGTATGCGGATGATGTTAAGCTCTGTGTCCAGTATAAGGACATCTCATTTCACTCTCGCTTGCAATCTGATCTCAATAGCTTTCAGTCATGGTGTTGTGCAAATATGTTACACCTTAATGCCTCGAAGTGCAAAGTAATGACTTTTCATCGCTCCAGCCCCTTACTGGCACCTTACACCCTCTGCGGTAGTTCTCTTGAGAGAATTACATTAGTTGATGATCTTGGTGTTAAACTAGACCCCAAGTTAAAGTGTTCTGAACACATTTCTACCATGGTAAATAAAGCCATGGGTGTGCTTGGGTTTATAAAGAGGTGGTAAAAGGAACCCCTATATAACGAAGACTCTCTATATCTCGCTTGTTCGTCCGATTTTAGAATACGGCTCATGTGTATGGTGCCCTCAGTACAACATACATCAGGACCGTATTGAATCAGTACAGAAAAACTTCTTTTTATTTGCCCTACGGGGCCTCAACTGGGATGAAACTGTGAGACTGCCATCCTACCGTAGTAGACTTCTTTTAATAAATCTTCCATCCTTAGTTAGTCGTAGAAAAATGCTTGGTGTAATTTTGATGCACAACTTGATCAAGGGGGAGGTAGACAGCCCTGACTTGTTGAGCCGCGTAAACTTACCGATTCCCATTAGACCCACTAGAAACTATATTCCTTTGTTCCTTCCAATGTGTAGATCGAATTATGCCTTGCACGAGCCCTTTAGAGTGTTATGCTCGGATTATAATTCTCTCTATCACATTATATCCTCGACTCACTCCCTTCCTCTTCTTAAATCTCTTATACTAGCCTACCTCTCCCGTAGTTAATTTAATTTTTGACTTTGATAATTTTGCTTGCTTAGCTATAGTTGCTCTAGTTTAGTTGTGTTTAGTTCTAATTTTCCTCGAATATTAGCCTAACATCTATCTTTCCTGCATGCTCGCGACCGGTTCGGTTAATCGCGCCGCGCGTCATGCGGCAGCGCCCCTCGGTCGGTTGGGCGGGAGGAGGCTTTGGCTTGGTGTCGCATGGGCCACTTGATGGTGCAGTCATTGCATATCAACGTCCAGACAAGTGCGCAAAATAAAAAAAGTTATTTAGTTAATTTTAGTAAAATGATTTCATTCTCCAAAGAGTACTGGGAAAAGTATTTTTCTACTCCGACGATCTATTTCGACTCTCTTTTACGTTTTTGCGCACAGTTGCTTCTTCCATTTTTCACTCTTCACTCCAGAAATAATTGTAAACTATGTTTTCCTTAAGTGTTATCTGAGTCCACAACCGCTCTCCAAAACTATAAGAATCTGTGGTTTTCGTTTTCGTTTCTGGATACTCAAGAAACGAAAAGGTAAACGAAAAATTCATGGAGCAGTTTTTTTATATGAAGTTTGGCAGGCATTTTTGTTTGCTGGATACCTGCCTTTAAGAAGAACAAGAAGGGACGTGTGAGACGCTTCTTACGTTTATACCCGGTACTCAGTAGTAAACCTTAACGGCTTAAATTTAACATTTTTTCTACATCTTTTATCAACATCTACATATACATCACATCTCACGCCAAAACGCTCTTTTGGTGGCTCTAGCTTTTATAGTCTCTGAGATCCAGGCGCTCAAAAAGACGGAGGGGCAGACGGACGGACAGACAGACATGGCTAAATCGACTCGGCTCTTGATACTGATCTAGAATATATATCAAGAATTATATAAACCTTGTAGGGTCGGAAACGCTTCCTTCTGTGTTACATTTTTTCCGTACAAATTGTTGCAGTCGAAGGAAATCGATCGGCAAAATACTGGATTTAGCAGTATTTTTTTTTATGGTTGGCAGGGCGATAGTTGAAGGGGCAAGGCGATTAACGATGCCGGAGAGAGAGAGAAGGAAAATATAAGAGAGGCTCGAAAACATTGCGGGATCCACGAGCCAGCTCACCCACACCCTCAAAGAAAGGCCATGCCATCCCCTTGAGCTTGGTTCAAGGGCAATAGAAGAGAAGGTCAGCTGCATTAAAAGGTCTGCATAGACTCAGCTACGCTGAGCATGCAGTTAGTGGAAGAATAAATATCGGCAGCGTTAGATCGTTTTTGTGTGTGACCGTGGAACAGAAAATCGGTACCAAATCGGGAAGAAGAAAAACAAACTCATCGGCCGGACAATCCAGAGGATTTTTAACCGCATCCAAGCAAAAGTGAGTCCGTTCAAGAGGGAACAAATTCCAACGTTTAATATTGGAAAACTCTTAGGGAAAATATAGAACCAAATCGGGAAGAAGAAAAACAAACTGATAGGCCGGACAATCCATAGGATTTTTAACAGCATCCAAGCAAAAGTGAGCCCGTTCAAGAGGGAAAAAAATTCCAACGTTTAATATTGGAAAACTCTTAGGGAAAATATAGAACCAAATCGGGAAGAAGAAAAACAAACATAAATATATATTATATATAATATTTAATTTATTTGCCGTCCCCATATAAATTGACCAACCATTAATGTAACATAAATGTAGTATTTGTATATATATTTATTTTTTTATTATTTATATTTTTGTAATCCCATTAAATTTCCACCCCATAATTTAAGCTGAAGAGGCGGGAGTAGGCGTACGCGCCACCATGACTAAGTGTAGGGAACAATAGTTAAGTATGTGTTAAGTTTTTGAGTTGAAATTATAACGTTTAAAATGAAGTGCTAGTGTGTTTGGTATAGGGGGGCGAAAAGTACCACGACGGCGAAATGGAGAAAGGCCGCCGCACTTGGAAAAGGAGATTCGTAGTTGTTTTTAGTCGGATCTCAAGTAGAGTACGCCCGAGGTAGAACATCGGCACCTCAGACTTGTCCGCGTCTGTGTCGGAGGGATGTTGTCCGTTAGATTGTAGAGTAAAGTCCGTTGAATTTTTTTTTTAATTATCGTTTGTTGGTTCGAGATGTCCGAACAGATGGTTTGTTGTGGGACCTGGGGGCCTGGGAAGAACTCAGCCCTGGAATGACTGGCTAGCCGGCCTTGCCCCAACACCAAAACAGGTTCGTAACAAAATACATTATACCCTATGCACTATTCGTGTTGGGGCAAGGCCGGCTAGCCAGTCATCCCAGGGATAGGTTTTTCCCAGGCCCCCAGGTCGCACAACAAACCAACTGTTCGGACATCTCGAACCAACAAACGATAATTAAAAAAAAAAATTCAACGGACTTTACTCTACAATCTAACGGACACATCTCTCCGACGCAGAACAACTACAAATCTCCTTTCCCAATTGCAGAAGCCGATCTCCATTTCGCTGCTGTGGTCCCCTTTCCCCCCCATACTAAACACACTAGCAATTCATTTCAAAACGTTATAATTTCACTTCAAAGTGCAGTGTGTGGGTCTAGGGAAGGGGAGCGAGCTATAGGAGCGTGTTGGTGTGAGAAGTGTTGTAGATGTAGATGACAGATGAAGAAAAAATGTAAAATTTGACAAAACACCGCTAAGGTGCAGATGTAGTACTGAGTGCCGGGTATAAAAGTAGTGACGCGTAAGAAGCGTCTCACACGTCCCTTCTCGTTTAAGTGTGGTAAGGCAGTTTTATAAAAAGTTGTAATGAAAAGTAATACATTATATGTATATGCATACATATGCATATGTACTCACAATCGCTGACCTTCGTCGCCCGTAACTTCTAAACGAATTAAGAAAAGCACACAATTTTTGTTCATATATTAAAACCTGTACTATTAAATGAGTAGATACTTATGCTTCGTATGCGTCCTAGTTTTTATACCCGGTACTCAGTCTGTATATTTGGACATACATATTCATTCATATCTATTTATGTATGTAACCTTAGTGTTATATGTATGTACATACATGTGTACATACAGTAAGCACACATATTATTCTTACACCATCATCACCCTAGTTTGAACACCTATGTTTAACTTGGCGTAAACGGTAAACGGTAAACGTAAACATAAGAAGATAATTTTGTATCAAAGATCAACATATCTGCTTTTATAAAAATTTATAAAAAATTAAAAAAAAAAGTGTTTCTCTTACAGTATCCTTATAAAAATTAACTTAAACAAACCTTTTTTTCGCACATAAATTATTCGTACAGCCATCCGAATATTTAAATAAACATCAAATATTAAAGGTAACATAAAGGTACAATAAAAATTTTGTTTGCTTAATTTAGTATTTATGATGACTAAGAGGCCTAGGAACAATATTTCCCTCAAGGTATTGGTTCCCCATGAATTAATATTGACCCCCTCCACAAGCAGTACCGATAGCAATAACTCCCTCGATGCAATTTTGGTCGTCCGTATGCTTACTCAAATATTTGTACACAGGCTTCATGCAACTCAAGTAAACTAACCGTTAACCCAAACTTTCAGCTAGTTTATGAGCCAGATATGATCCAAAAAAGATTAATTTTTGTGTAATTTTTTTGGATGGGTTAAGTTTGACATCGAATTATTACCAAATGGATGCCAATTGTCACTAAAAATATAGTTTAATCCACCTCTTTTCATATTTCCCTTAAAATGAGACCATTCGTACAGCTACTGCTTAAATCCAACACAGGTGAAACAATAGGCACCCTACGATGACCCATACGATTTTTCTCAAGATATGTTACATTTATTTTCCGGAAGACTTTTGGAGATACCCATGGCCAGATTCATTTCTAGAGAATGTGATTTGACTAGAGAGCCCATATAAGATATATTTTTGATTGATTGGCCTTGCGAAAATAAATGTTGCCTATGATGAGAAAATGGTGGTCCCGCTGTATGGCGTTTCGGAGGGTGTCAAGTGTTTCACCTGTGTTGGATTTTAGCTGGAGCTGTACGAATGGTCTTATTTAATGGAAATAGGAACAAGGAAGTATTCAACTTTATTTTGCCTAAGTTCATTTTTATGAGGATACTGTAGAAGAAAATTAAAAACTTTTTTTATAAACATATAGTAGATACATATGTTGATCTTTAATACAAAACTAGCTGACCCGGCGAACTTCGCACCGCCTAACAGTCAATGAATGTCGTGTTACTTTTTAGCTGAACTAATTTAGGCTTTGATGAACGTAAAACAATGGTAAAAAATAATATGTTTATATAGATAGAAACAAAAAAGTACCAAAAACCGCCATGTCGCAACCTTTCGTGACATATTTGCAAATGTATTTAATTGACTTGACCAAATTGCAAACACTTGGCATGCGCTCTAAAGCAGTCCTGAAAAGCCTGACCAATGCATGATGTTCATGAAGCATTTGCTGCAGATCTTGGAGAATTGCTCTCTTCGTAGCTGTGTTGATCCCTTGACGCCTGTCAAGTTGTTCTTCCATATTGCCCATGAAGTATATTTGCAAGAACTTATGCTGTGCATCTTCTATAGGTTGCAATGATCCAATGCGATGGTAATAGGATTTTCATTCAAGCACTTTGTGGTAAACGACATTCTTTGTTTTTTGGTCAGGCGCAAGAACAAATAAAGCAGATGGTTTGCCGACACGCATGCCACGTACAATTGACCATGAGAAAAACATGCATTTTCTAGATTGAGGCCACAAATAGTCAAGGATTGGCCCTGTGATTTGTTGATCGTCATGGCGAAGGCAAGACGAATCGGAAATTGAATTCGTTTAAACTCAAAGGGCATATCCGTTGGGATCATCGGAATCCTTGGAATAAGAACTTCCTCATCTGTACATTTTCCTTTAAGTATCGACGCGTGAATCACATTGCTCATCAGTTTTCTTATCACCAAACGCGTTCCATTACACAGTTTTGGTTGGTTTAAATTTCTAAGCATGATGACTACAGAGCCAACTTTAAGTTTTAAATTGTGCGGTGGTAAACCAGGCACATCCAAGGAGTTTAAAAATTCAGTTGGATAATTAGTGGCTTCTTCTTCGTTTGTTACATAGTCATTACATTAAACCTTCAAACTACTGATCAACCGACATGTAACATTTCGAAAAACTCTGCAATGGCCAAAGTTTTAGTAGCATCAAAAATCATCATATGGGACGAATGCACAATGGCGCACAAACGCGCATTGGAAGCACTAGACCGAACATTAAAAGATCTGCGCAATGACTCGAGATGTTTTGGTGGTGCAATGATTTTATTATCTGGCGATTTACGACAAACCGGATATTCCCGGATATCATTGCTAACCACAAAAATACTAAATGGTTAAGAGAGCGAGCAATTTTGGCCGCTAAAAATAAAGATGCAGATGACCTCAATCTTATAATTCAAAATCAAATCGTAGGTACTCTGTATTCATTCAAATTTGAATGAACCAATGAACTTAACCATTTAGTATTTTTGTGGTTAGCAATGATATCCGGGAATATCCGGTTTGTCGTAAATCGCCAGATAATAAAATCATTGCACCACCAAAACATCTCGAGTCATTGCGCAGATCTTTTAATGTTCGGTCTAGTGCTTCCAATGCGCGTTTGTGCGCCATTGTGCATTCGTCCCATATGATGATTTTTGATGCTACTAAAACTTTGGCCATTGCAGAGTTTTTCGAAATGTTACATGTCGGTTGATCAGTAGTTTGAAGGTTTAATGACAATTTTAACGCTGAGTGAGCCGTACGGCATCCGTCTAACAATGTGGCCGCTATTCCAGAAGAAGCAATTGCTACCGCAATTTCGGATCTCGCACGTACAGTGGCCTAAATCAATGACATGAGGAATGTCTTCCCAGTTCCACCGGGGGCATCCAAAAAAAAAAGGCCGCCATTTCCATCATCAATTGCATTAATCAGTGTATTATAGACTTCCCTCTGCTTAGGATTCAACAGAGGTACATTCGTTTGAACTGATTGGATTAGTTCATGTGGATCATATTCACGTTCACGTTCCAATTCTCTATTAAATTCGTCATTCATTCAGCGATCTGGCGCTGGCATTCCTAAAGCTCGACGATTTCTCTCTCTTTGCTCTTGTGTTTGAGAAGCACGAATTAAGGCCCTTCTTTGCTCCATACTAACGCGGCGCTGTTCTCGTGCAATTTCTCGTTCTCCATCAGATAATTTACTCGCGATATTCCGTTGCCTAATTGCATTACGGCTTCGCTGGGAAAGATTAGATCTTCTAGGACGCGGCATTGGTATTAAAATGATTAATACAAAATTATACAAATAAATAAAACAAATATTAAATATGATTAAACAAATACAAATGAACAAATGAACTTTTTTAGACAAATTTCTGAACACACACATGATGTCTTCAGAAAAAAACAAAGTTTTGGCTTTAAGGCCGTAACAAACAGGCCATAAGTTGTTTTTAAGATGTCTTCTGCTACTCGGGACGAAAACAAATCCAACAAATCAAAAACCATGGCAATCGGTCCAGCCGTTCTCGAGTTATAAGTTTTGTAACAAATACGACTTTCTTTTATATATATACATATGTACATAGATATATATTTATATGGGTATTTATGTATGAATTTTGGTATATCAGGGCGTTTTTAAGGTGTATGTGTTTATGTAGGCGTTTTTATTTAATTAATTATCTGTTGTCGCTTTTGTGTATTTATTTTATGTATTTATGGTGGGCGCATTTAATTGTGTATTATTTATCTGTCGGTGTGTGTTTAGGTGGCGTATTTATTTTAATTCATTTATTGTTATTGGCGGCGCTGCTGAGGCGGGCTCGCGCCCGAGCAGGGGTGTGACCAATACCGCGGGCCGGGGAATGGAAATTTGGGCAAATCCAGGAGGCCAGCCTGCTCTATCTTTTCCCTAAGATTATTCCAATATTAATCGTTGGAACTTTCTCCCTCTTAGCGGACTCACTTTTTGCTTGGATGCGGGTAAAAATCCTCTGGCTAGTCCAGCTGGTCAGCTTGATATCCGTGATCCCTCAAAGTGGTCCAGATTTGGTGCTCCACGGTCACACACACTTTTTACGCTTTACTTTGCCGACGGTTATTTTTCTACTACCTGCCTGCTTAGCGTAGCTGCTCTATCCAGCCCCTCTCAATGCAGTTTATCCCATCTCTTCTATTGCCCTTGAACCAAGTTCAAGGGCATGGCATGGCATTTCTTTGAGGGTGTGGGTGAGCTGGCTCGTGGATCCCGCAATGTTTTCGAGCCTCTCTTATATTTTCCTTCTCTCTCTCTCCGGCACCGTTTATCGCCTTGCCCCTTCACCTATCGCCCTACCAACCATAAAAAAAAAATACTGCTAAATCCAGTATTTTGCCGATCGATTTCCTTCGACTGCAACATTTTCGAGTACCGGGAATGAAGTAACTATGTATGTATATAAGGAGGTGCCGACGAGTCGGCGTTCGGGTTTGCTCCTTCTATAATTGCTCAGTGCGTGCTCGATTGTTCATGCAAAAGGTTGTGCGCGGACGAATTTTTTCGATTTTTTTTCAACCCTATTAACCCCCATATTAAGCATATGCGCGCTGAAAATGACTTTTCGAATTTTGCCAATAAAATTTTAATAATTAATACAAAATCTACTAAAAAGCCAAATAACGACTACTTTCAAGAAGTAGCTTATTAAAAAATCAAATTTAAAAAAATAACTTAAACTCATTTTCTCGTATTGGGCAACTTTAACCCCCATGCCATCAAAGGGTTAATCCATCACACGATGGTTTCGTTTCACTCACACTTACAGCGCAGAGCCCTTTCAGTCGCACTTGCAAACAGGGTGGAATTACTTCATGGTACTGGGTATAAAAATTAGGATCGACTGTGCATATCGAAAAGCTGGAACAGCTGTTCGGCATCACCATCGCTTATCGGAATGAATCAAATCGGACTGTAAAAATCTGTTATTTTGGACCTGGAATTTCACAATGATTAAGAGACTTGCCTGACTGCCAGATTTTTTCAATATATGAAATTAACAACCCTGCAACGTGCGCCGAAAACACCATCTCTCACCCAACAAGCTTACCCAGGAACACGTTGTCTCGCGTATAATAAGAACCATGACCATCAGGGAACCAAGCGCGGCTCTTTCGGCAACGGCAGGCAGATATGGAGTAGTACCGGCGGGAAGCCACTCAAAGGCGAAAATGACAGATCCCAGATTTCGCATACGACCACTTCAGCAAGTAGCATCGGCCTGCACTGGCGCCATGGTGACCGCCTGTTTTAGTAAGTCTGTGTGATTGTACAATAACTGTAAATTTAACTGTGTAAATGTATATATAATATGATGTTTAAGCTGCTGGTATTCATTATATTATTGATTGCAGTGACACCCTTGGATGTGATCAAGACACGCTTGCAGGCTCAACAGTCGGCCCTGCTTTCGAATAAATGCTTTCTATATTGCAACGGCCTCATGGATCACATCTGTCCATGCGGTCCTGGCACGCCTAACCCCACACTGTTCAAGCCTGCTCCGCAGTTTTCTGGCACCATTGTAAGTATGCAATGCATACATATAAATAAATGCAGTATAAATATGTTTGCTGGGACTTTGCAGGACGCGTTCATTAAGATAAGTCGCTCAGAGGGAGTTCCTTCGCTGTGGTCTGGACTGAGTCCTACTCTAATCTCGGCCTTGCCCTCGACCATAATCTACTTTGTGGCCTACGAACAATTGAAAGCTCGCTTTACGGACTTCCATTACAAGTACTTGCCAAGCATAGACCCAGTTAAAAACACAGCCGATGTCCGTGACATTCCAATGCTTGTTCCCTTGATGGCGGGCGTGACAGCTCGCATTCTAGCAGTGACCTGCGTCAGTCCTGTTGAATTGATACGCACCAAAATGCAGTCCCAGAGGATGACGCACGCTGAAATGTTCGGCACCATCCGCCAGGTGGTTCAGTCCCAGGGACTTGTTGGGCTGTGGCGTGGACTGCCGCCAACAATACTACGCGATGTCCCATTTTCGGGCATCTACTGGACCTGTTACGAGTACCTTAAAAGCAGTTTTAATGTGGTCGAACCAACGTTCGGCTTCAGTTTCGCAGCGGGAGCAATATCGGGCTCGGTATGTAATGAGCTTGCATTTAATGGTTTTTAATCGAACGTTAAATATTTTAGGTCGCTGCCATGATTACCACACCGTTTGATGTGATTAAAACCCATGAGCAAATCGAGTTTGGAGAGAAATTTATATTCACAGGTAGGCCTATTGCTATCTCGGACGCTGCAACAAGATCCCTACGCATTGACTATGGTTCTGTTTGCATTACGGCAGATAATCTACCTAAAAATGTGGCCACTAAGTCGGTGATGACCCGCCTGTCTAGCATATACCGCCTGGGCGGTGTGCGCGGAATTTTCGCTGGACTCGGACCGCGTCTCTTCAAGGTGGCGCCCGCATGTGCAATCATGATTTCATCCTTCGAATACGGCAAGTCCTTCTTCTACCATTACAATGTCGACCAACACAATGAGGCGCTTCTCGCGACACAACCACGCAATCGGAGGCAAAAGACTGCCCATGCCTCGGAATCAACCCCAGAGAAGTGTGACAGGTTCAACTAGCGTCGTAATTCCGCACTCTTTCTGAATGTATGTACATATGTATATAAATATGTAGATTATGCCAAAGATGCAACCGAATCGCTCGGCCTGAATTAACTGGCTGCTATCGGACAATTTAAATTTAAACGTCAAATCCTATAGTGAAATAGACATTTTATTTTATGTTTGAACAACTCATGGATAATATGTTATTACGGATTCAGAGGAAACACAACACGTTATCTCTTGGAAACTTAACGGTAAACCATACGTCTCAATAGATAATGAAGACCCTAGAGTCTTTGAGCGTATACAAAAAAATAATAAAATTCGCCCAACCAAAATATTGTTTGAATTTGAATTAATTCAATTTATTATTTTGAATTATAATTTGAATCATAGAAGCATAAATAGCTATTTAGCATTTTGAATATTCTTGTTTTAGAGAAATATGGTAATTTTAGATGCAAGCAGACGGACACATATGTATGTATATATTGACAAATGTACATACATACATACATATGTACATACATATATGACACGGCAATTCATTTTCCGCGGTATTGTGAACTATTGCTATTGTTCAGGAATAAGTTTGGATTAGATAATTCTGCTCTGCAGTATCCATGGATCCGTTCCGATGATGAAGCCGTTAAATAGTTTTTGGTGGTGTATTTTAATTGCAGGTACTTGCAGTGTTTCTGGTGAGCACTCCATAGCATCTGACTTATGTTTTAATTTGAGCGCACGGCAATGGTGACTTTCTTTGTCCATAGCATCAATTGTAACTTTTGAATAAGCATTGTTCACAGCAACCAAAGACTATGTCGCGCTGGTAACTGGTACTTCCAGGCTCTTTTAGGCTATACTTTGACTCTGTCAAATCATATTCATATTTACATATGTACATACATATGTACATGCTCATCTTAAGGTAATAAAATCCCGACTAAAAAAAGTGGATAGTGGTACGATTGTGAACAACTCTACCACCTATTGGCATTTCTACTAAATATACAGCAACAATTTTATACAAACTAGTCGCTCCGTTTGGGAGATGTGTTTGTGAGTAACGGTCTGTACCTCTCCCTCAAAAAAGATTTTTTTGTTTCAAGTTATTTTTGTTTGTTGTTTTAAGTTAAATTGCAAGCATGAAACACCTTCACCAGGCCACCAGACTATGGGGATAGTCCCACCAACATGGAAAAAATACATAAATCAGAATTATTCTTTGAAATAATGAAAACAGACTTCATGTATATTATTTATTTTCAATATTCAACATTTTCAAAATTTGTTCTATTATTTAATCGTAAATATGTACATATGTAATTTATGGTACATATGTAGGTAATTTATGAGTAAATAAACAAAATACTTCATATTTGGTCTCCTAAATACGTCATTCGTCTGTAAATAAAGGTTAAAGCAATAAAGGAGGCAAAGTTTTAACTTGTTAAATTATAGTGTGTACTTTGATAACAAAAACATTTCAGTACTTCTTTTTTTATCTAATAGGTAATTAGAGTAAATAAACGAGAAGGGACGTGTGAGACGCTTCTTACGCGTCACAACTTTTATACCCGGCACTCAGTACTACATCTGCACCTTAGCGGTGTTTTGTCAAATTTTACATTTCTATACCCGGTACTCGAAGAGTAAATAGGGTATATTGTATTTGTGACTCTGCAAAGTGTGTCTCTAGGGGAGGGTGGCGAGCTAAAGGAGCGTGTTAGCGTGAGTAGTGTTGTTGATGTAGATGACTCGTGTGACGTGTGAGACGCTTCTTACGCGTCTCAACTTTTATATCCGGCACTCAGTACTACATCTGCAACTTAGCGGTTATTTGTCAAATTTTACATTTTTTCTTCATCTGTCATCTACATCAACAACACTTCTCACGCCAACACGCTCCTTTAGCTCGCCACCCTCCCCTAGAGCCACACACTGCAGAGTCAGGACAGAGACGCGGCAGAGGCAGAGACGTGTCAGAGGCAGAGGCCGCACACTGCGTGAGTCAGAGTGTGAATGAGAGAATGCAAAAAACAAATATAAGCTGCGGGACGACTTGGGTTTTGCCACCGCAAATTAATTTCTTCATTGTGGCCATAATAATAATCCAATCGGATCCCAATTTGATGATCTGATAGATATGGTCATTCCCTACGAAATGGCGTTTTTAGTTTCAAAATTGTAGATTTGGGTGGTTTTCGCCCTTTTGCGGGCGCGGGGCTCATTTTTGAAATACACTTGTAACAGTGTGAGCATACAGAAGTCTGGATGCAAAATTTGGCGGCTCTAGCTCTTATAGTATCTGAGAACTAGCCGACAAACAAGACGGACAGACGGACGGAAAGACAGACAGACATGGCTCAATCGACTCGGCTATTGATGCTGATCAAGAATATATATACTTTATGGGGTCGGAGACGTTTCCTTCTGTGCGTTACATACATTCACTTTGTGCACAAATACAATTTACGCTATTTACTCTTCGAGTACCGGGTATAAAAAGGAATGATAGACTTAACTCAGTTTATGGCCCAGTACACAGATCAGCTTCATTTTTTATCGACCGAATCAGGGATACAATTCAAATGGAAACGATAAGAAATCAGACCTGTGTGTTGGAAAAACAATTTAAGCATAGTACTCACATGCGCTATATTTGTTGTCGCCGAATCGCAGATATATATAGAAGGAGATAGAAACATTTTTTATTGAGTTTCTGTCAAAGTGCATTTATGTCTTCTAAACTCCATATTCACTCTGAAATAATACACTCCTGCCTTTGGGCCGCTAGAAAAATTAGGGATGATATTCGTTTGGAACCAATAAGAAATATTTTCGCGCACAAACTACTTTCTAGCGGCTGTACGCCGGGAAATACTTAGATCGAAAGAAAAACTGGCCGATGAATCCTAGAAAATCAGCTTATGTTATTTTTCGAGCAGCTCGGACAAGATACATTTGTTTTATGTTCCGCGAAGCTACCTAGCGATCAAAGCGTAAAGTCTACAAAAAATGGAGGCAAAAATGCCGCTGAAATTAAAAGAAAAATGATCACCGGTCATTTCGAAGAGCTTGAGGCTATCGTAAATGCGAAAAAGGAAAAAATTACCAACGATGACTAAGAATATATTGAATATATTCGCATTTTTAAATTGCTTAATAACTTCGCCTGTAGCTCATGTTGCCAAGACGCGGACCCGTCTGGGCTGGTAACAAAATGTTTTAAGTTGATTTCCTTTTGGTAATAAACTCAAAAGAGTGTGACCGTAGAGCATGCACTTTGCCCATTTTGGTTAAATTACGCACCGAGAGATATACATATATGGCACATTCTGACAAAATTTAAGCCGAGTACTCGTCTAGCTTTTAGTAGACGAGTAATCAGATCCGAACACAATAAACACCAATAGATGCTGGAAAAGAAACCAGCGGGACAGAAATGCAATAAACATGTGTTTTATCTCCTTATAAATTGATAAAATGAGTAACGAGTATTAGATTAATAAATTATAATGTACATATATTCAGTTTTCGTTCGACTGCGTTCATAAGTTTTAAATCGTCTTCGTTAAATGCTATTTTTCAGCCCGAATGCGCCTATTTTGATTGTTTGCTTCCTCGTGTCTTGATTCTGTCGACAAAAGATAAACCAAATCTCCTTTCTCTTAGCGATGTAAGTATTTAATTGGGTAAGTTTTCTGGTATATCCATATCTACAGTATATCCATATCGATAACATATTATTGAATACATTTAATCGATATATCGATCAACTAACTAACACGTGCACTGTTTGCATTGTTTAGATTCATTTGTTTGACAAAAAACAAGAAATTTAAGGTTTAGAAATGAGCAAAGCCGTAGCTGAGACAACGAATGCTGCAAGCGCAAGAACCATACCACAGAAAATGCCGAATACTAAAAAAACGCAGCTTCAGGCGAATGTGCCACGAGGTCAACCGAAATCCAATCGGCCCTGGAAAACTCCGAAACAAAAGTGAGGACTTGGCTGCAGCGGGACATAAATCATCAAATAAACTAATTTTTTTTTTATTGTTTAGATTCAGCACAATTAAGAAAAGCGTAAACCGCCTGTCGTTTGAAAAAAAGACGGCCCTGCGTGATGAATTGCGCAACATTAAGGATAAATCAAAGGAAATTAAGACTCAAAGGAAGGAAGCAGCCGTTCAACGTCACCAGCGTCGCGTGGAAAACGCAGAGCGTCGCTTGGCCAACGAGCGTCGCTCAGAAATCGTACAAGTTATTAAGAATCCTTCAAAGATTAAACGCATGAAGAAAAACCAGATGCGTATGATTGAGAAGCGCGACATAAGCCAAGTGAAGGTAGTTTAAGTCGTCAATGCATAGGAAACCCTATGTAAATGTAAATTTATTTATTGCCTAAATAAATAGTTTTAATAATATTTGTACATACATAAATTGTTTTATAAACTTTTTGTGCAGCGTTGAGTCCAATCCCTGAGTCCCACTGTAGAAGTAAATGTAAAAAAATAACCATGTATTTCCATATCAATGTGTGCCATACAACCAGAATTAGTTTATTTCAACAGATTTACATAGTAATTCAAATTCAAACCATCAGCATCTGTTTGCTTGCCGTTCGTTTTAGCCCGAAATTGTATTAATATTTCTTTTCGTTTCATATTTAATTCCATACTGAGTAATTTCTTAGCATTTGCCTCGACCAGAGTCTGTAGCTGCACGTTTATGCTTGCCCGCAGTGCCAAATCCAGGCAATGTGCTGGGGACTTTATCTGTGTTTGCGTGGGGGAACGGATGCGAGGGGGCAGTAGCGTTGGGAAATGGAATAATTTTATGATGAACGGAAAAATCAAATGTGACACAGATTCAGTATCAAAATTTGGAAGTGTGAGGCTATTGCACTCCCAAGCGTCATGGCCGGGTGGCTCAAGGCGGTCGTTCATTTTACGGACAACTAGTTCGGGCACGCAGTCTGATCCCCTCGCTGAATTCGCGTGAAGGCAGCAAGCCAATGGGGTCGCAATGTAAATCTGGGAATAGATGCAGCCATAGGTACAGCACAGCTGATAGAGCTTATAGCGCATGCTGCTGTAATAAAAGTTGTCGTCACACAAGATAAGGTAGTCACAGTTGCTCCTATTGATGGTCGGTCGGCGAACTTGTGGTGGGTAATCTGCGGCACCTTGTATATAAAGTATTAGCTGTTCTAAAATGTTCAGAATAACCATCCGCTGCTCCCTATATGACACTTCAGCTCGCGTATTGATGTAGTCGTCGTAGCACAGGTAAACAATTTGACATGTATTCAGAGAACCCTGCTTGTTAGTAAGGACCCAGTTACTGAGTGCAGACTTGCCCGCTCCCGGCAGACCAATGAGAGCAAGCAGGCAAATTTTGGCTGGCATCGTGTGTCGTATTGGAGGTATAACGTGTGTGTATTTGAGTGTTGGTTTCTATTTGAATGGTTCGTTATGGTTTATTTAACTATCTAAATTAGAAGGAACAGCTGCGGCTTGGCATACCGTCTCGAGTCTAGTGTTACATGGATAAATTTCCTGAGGTGGCTGGAGGAATTGGCGTCAACACAGAAGTGCCAGCGGTAACGGCTTCCCTTTGAATTTGCTCCTCCTTTTGACGGTCTTCCTTTCGTTGTTGCTCCAACTTTCTGGCATTCTCCTCAACTTCTTGCATGCGCTTTGTATTTATTGTTGTTTGTACATCTACATAGACTTTCATCATACTTTGGTTAAAGCGAGCGAACTTGGTGACACATCTGTCCACGCAACTGTCCTGATTGAGAGTAGCACTCGATGAGGATTGGGAATTAACAAGTGCACAGCTTTACTCACCTCCTGGCCGCCCAACTCGCGCTGATTGAGGTTGTCAACGCATCGGCTAAAACACAGCTCAGTGACTTTATTGTATAATGTAAGAAAATCTTTCAGCTAAAAGCGAGTGTAGTTAGGACTACCGCAAATATTCTATCATTTATCAGTACTTACATTACGCAAGTTGGGATCCATCGAATAATCAATGCTTACAACAAATTTGTGTTTGAATACAGAAATTACACAATTCAAATTTACCAAATTTAATCTTTGCGTTTGGGAAAACAGCCGACTGAATACTTTCCTACCCACAAAACTGGAATATCGATATACCGATAGTATATCGAGAGTAATAAAAGCACAGTTAGAACAGTCGAATACGATAGTTCACAAGTTCTCAGTTTTTATACCCGGTTTTCGAAGAGTAAATTTGTGCGGAAAAATGTAACACACAGAAGGAAGCGTTTCTGACCCCACAAGGTATATACATATATTCTTGATGAGCATCATTAGCCGGGTCGATATAGCCATGTCTGTCTGTCCGTCCGTCTGTCTTTCCGTCCAGACTTCTGTATGCTCACACTGTTACAAGTGTATTTAAAAAATGAGCCCCGCCCCCGCAAAAGGGCGAAAACCTCCCAAATCTACAATTTTGAAGATAACAGAAAACAAAAACGCCATTCCGTAGGGAATGACCATATCTATCAGATCACCAAATTGGGTGATCCGATTGGATCATTATTGTAGCAACAATGAAGAAATTAATTTGCAGTGGCCAAACCCACCCCGTCCCGCAGCTTTTTTTTACACATTCTCTCATTCACACTCTGCTTCGCGCAGTTTGTGGCCTCTGCCTCTGACACGTCTCTGCCTCTGCCGCGTCTCTGCCCTGACTCTGCAATGTGTGGCTCACGGGGAGGGTGGCGAGCTAAAAAGGCGTGTTGGAGTGAGCAGTGTTGTTAATGTAGATGACAGATGAAGAAAAAATGGAAAATTTCAAAGGTGCAGATGTAGTACTGAGTGCCGGGTATAAAAGTTGTGACGCGTAAGAAGCGTCTCACACGTCCCTTTTCGTTTTTTTTCAAGTCGCTTTCGTAGTCTCTTGTGTGCGGTTACACATACATACATTTTTAAATACATACATTGATGATGATGGCTCTTCCGATGGCAAGTCATTTCTTTGCTGGATTTCATTGCGACAAGTCGATTTCAAGCGTGCCTTTGCGATATTGCGAAATATTATTATTATATTCTTATAGTACATATGAACATACATATCTCATTTATATAAATATCCTATTATAACCTACATATGTACATACATACATATATACACATCTTATTCATTTCCTATTATTCAATTATAATATAAGTACATACCATATCCATATACTATTCATATCAATATAATATTACATATTAGATACATACACATATACATACATAGTTATATATATTATGACTTAGGTACTTATTCATTAATTAAAAAACAAATTGTGTAATAATTAAAATGGAAATACCAAAAAAGGACCATTGACAAGTTGGAGCCAGGTGTATTATGGAGTCCTGCTTGCAAGGATACAGGAATGCCAGCGAGCATTTTTCTGTACGACTTTTCAAATTTCCAAAAAACGAAAGTGTTCGGTCTCTTTGGGTTAAAAAATGTAATATTAAACCCGACGTAAATTGCCGTTATTCATTATTTGTATACATTTTCAGATGTTTATATCCGTTACCCCTTTCATCCTATATTATATAAAGCATATAAAGGTCACACAAAATATATTTATTTTGTTATTGTGGGGCAAGCTTCTTCATAAAGTCTTGAGGGTATTCATTTGGAATGGTATGTGAGCTTAGAAGCAAAACAAAAATGCCAAACGTCTCAAGCGCTAAAAATGAAAACGCATATCAAGTAGAGAATAGATACACGCATTGCCATCATGTATATACATATGTATGTGTCACCGTACACATGCAATTACGAAGCAGACTTGAAAAGGAAAAACAAAACTTTGTTTTTGCGACAGTCGCTTTGCGTTCAATCATACTACTCCCGGCCATAAGCCCTTTGCGCTAATTTGGCGTAAACAAATTGTATAATTTTTACAGATTTTACAGGCGTTTAAACTGGAAAGTTTTTTTTAAATATACACCCTTGCATTTGGGGTATAATGGGAAGATAAAACTATAAAAAAACGAGAAGGGACGTGTTAGACGCTACTTACGCGTCACAACTTGTATACCCAGTACGCAGTACTACATCTGTACCTTAGCAGTTGTCAAATTTTACATTTTTTCTTCATCTGACATCTACATCTACATAAATTCTCAGGCCAACACGCTCTATTAGCTCGGCCCCCTCCCCTAGAGCCACACACTGCACGAAGCAGAGTGTGGAGTGAGAGAATGTGCACAAAATAACCAAAGCCTCTGGACGGGGTGCAGGTATCCACTACAAATTTCGGTAGCTCTAGCTTTTATAGTCTCTGAGATCCAGGCGCTCAACAAGACGGACGGTCGGACGGATAGACAGACATGGCTATATAGACTTGGCTATTGATGATGATCAAGAATATATGTATATCCTTTATGGGGTCGGAAACGCGTCCTTATGTGCGTTACATATGTACAAGTAATGTTTAGATATAACACGGGAGTTACAAAGTGTTATTTATTTATTGTATTTATCAAATGAATGTAAGGAGTGATTAATGCTCGCAAGGCGAGACGTTACATGTCATTGCCACTCGGCTGAATATCAAAAACTAACTTAAGAACTCTAAACTTCCCAGCTGCGGACCCTTAGCTGCCGGGCACGGCACTCGTCGCTGCCCAGCAAAAGTACTCAGCTTGCGCCTCGTGTGTGGTGTCCAGTGGCGGCCGGCATCCGACGATCGCGACGACGGCGATCCCACGGGTGACGAAATTGCTCATTTTACTATAATGCAGAATTCTTCCCACCCAGTGGTAAATTTAGTTAACTCTTGTTAACTACTCCCTCCTTCAAGACTTGACCGTCCTCGGTCAAGCTAATGCTCTTCAGAATCTGCTCGATAGCGACGGTGTTACCCTTCTGCTGCCTGCGCCGCATCCACCAGGAAACGCCGATTAGTGCAGCGCACACGGCCACGCCCACGACAGCGGCCAGTACGGGACCGATCGTAAGGTTTGTTTCGACTTTGGTCAGGTGCTGCAGATTTTCCTCGTTCAGCTTGTGAAGATACGGCAGGCTCAACAGCGTTTGGTGGCGGGTGACATTAATCCTCGCCGAGGTAGCTACGCCGGGTACTCTCTTTGGCGCATTGTTGAAGTTGATGTATTTTGTCCCGTTGACGTGAGCGACTTGGTCAAAGGTTACCAAGTACGTTCCCCTAACATTTCGCTCGGGGCCGTCGTCGGTGGTCACAATGGCGGTGGCGTCGTTGATTACCACGATACCCTCAACTATCTCCAAGATCGGGGGCAGGTTATTCGGCTGGGTGTCGCAGTGAGCCATAGCGCCAGCATGCAGTTCTTGGTCGCAGCTATTCGCCGGTGCCTACTTGCAGAAGGCTAATGATGGGGGCCCCTTGCATGATGAGACAGCGATGATCTTGCTGCCGCACTCTGCTATAACGTCCTCAGGTAGATGGATCGTTACGCCTTCGTGTGCGATTGGGTAGATGGTTATTTTCTTATAAATGAGCTTAGGTCTAGGCATTTCAATTACAAAGATGAATAATTCCTTATTAGCTAGTGCCCTCACATTACCAGCGCCCAAAAGTTGGGCTACACTGATATCGGTGGAACCTTTCCTCAAAATCGCCTCTACGTCATCGCTATCAATGATAGCCGGATTCACGATATTCTCTTTAGCCAGCGTAGTGGCGATCATTAAGTTCTGCAATTCGAGCGTCAACATTCTGTTTCTAGTTAAGAGTGTTTCATATAGATGGGCAGTGTTAATTTCTTCCTGCTTGTTTACTTTTAATAATTGGTTAACGGTTTCGGTAAGGGCATTTATCTGTGGTTGACTCCTTGAATTTATGGCTATATGTCTATTGTTTGCATTTATTAAATCATACTCGACTTGTCTTGTCTGTTATAAGTCATCGAAGTCCGGAGTCCCTGCGATTACCTTCAGTGCTGACCCCAGGACATTCAAACTCCTCGCATGCCTGTGATGAACTCCTAAAGCCGCAGTTAACGTCAGTAGGTGTTTCGTGTCTGTCTCTAATATTTGCCTCATGTGTGTCTGAGGGAAAACGCCAGTCATTTCTATTGTCTCTTGAATGCATCGGTCATACTCTGTCAAGTTCGTGGAGTGTTGGATGTAGAAGGTTCCATATTACTGTCCGTCCGTCAATTATGGGGATGTAGTCTGCGTGTGTGTAGTCTGTCAGCTTTGAGTCGGCCGTGGATGTCAAGGTCAAGACTGTTAGGAGGCAGAAATATTCAACGGGCGACCTATAAGAAATGAGAAACACAACGGCTTATTTACTATACTTTCTTTAGTCCTACTATAACTTGTCCTAGTGGACTTGAACTTAGTGCTATGAATCCTGGTTTCCCAGACCTAACTCCTTACCTACCTCAAATTGTCTTTGTGGACCACCCTCCCTTTAATAAGAACGGTGGTTCCCAGGTCCGCCTCTACCTTTTGTTCGGCGCAGAGGGGAGTTAGTTTGTTCCCTAACCTCCTGTTGGTTTTCACCAGGACCTGCTCGCCTACATCCAAGGTCCTATTTTGCCTGGCCGGGTTGTTCCTATCTAGCTGTTCTTGTTGTGCTTTTATTAACTTCAACATAATTTCTTCCCCAAGGTCGCAACTTGCGTAGACCACATCCATAGGTGTCTTGTTTGTGACAGAGTGGATGGTTCGATTATATTCGATGGTCGCTAGAATAACTAGTTCAACCGTATCGTCCACCTGGCGTTGCAATTTGAAGCACCTGGCTATTTCTAAGAGGGTGCTATGGAAGCGTTCCACTTGTCCGTTTGATGTGCTGACCGAATAAAGACCGAATGGTCTCTGAATTGAAAGCTGCCTCATTGTCACAGTAGATGGTTCTAATAGCTGGGAAGGTGTTTACCAATTTTAAAATTGGTATTTTCACGTCTGTGATCGTGCGTGAAACAATCTGCTGCGTTTTGCAAACTTCGAAAATTTGTTAATTGCAGTGAGGAAGTACTTCCCTGCAGTGGAAAAAATGTCGATATGAATCAACTCGCCTACCCTTGCCGGAATTGGAGTCACCCCTAACTCTTGCTTCCTAGGGTGCCGGTCATACTTGGCTTTCTGGCATATCCTGCAGTTTATCACCACTTCTGCTGCGATTTTTTCCATCTTTGGAAAATAATAATCACGCAGTACCTGTTTCACATTCTCCTGGGCTGCCCTGTGCGCCCGATTGTGTTCAGCTGTCATTATCTCTCTTCGCTCCCCGTCGTTGGTGATGTCCCTCACCAAGGTCTTGCAAAATCGAAATTTTGTGTCCGGAAAGGCTCTTACTAGATCGTTTTGTACAAACGCCAAAGTTGGCAGAGTGCAATGAATGGCGTTAACGACTCCAGGCTTTACCACTTCCTTGATGGACGCAAGAAGTGTGTCTCGACAGGCAAAGTCGATCTTGTGACGGGTCTTTTCGGAGAAGAGGATGTGAAACTGCTTGGAAGGGGTATTTGACTCTTCCAGGATTACCTGATTCCTGAAGCAGTTTACTGGTCTGTCTGTGGCCTCAATTACGTAAGTGAGCGAGGCTTCACTATGAATTGTTGCTGCGTCGGATCGACTCTGGCTTTCTAACGCATTGATGTTTTGTCGTGACAGCGCATCCGCTACGTAATTGTCCCTGCCTGGTTTGTACAAGACCCTTGCGCCGCATTCATAAATTCTCGCCTTCCAACGTTTTATCTTGGAATTGAGGTTTCTATCTGAAACCACGAAAATGGCTGATGGCCTGTGTAGATGTTGATGTCACTCTTTTCGTACAGGTAGTGACGAAGCGTATCTAGGGCCCAGACTTTCGCCAGAAGCTCTCTTTCATTGGTGGCATAGTTTAGTTCTCTGTCTTTCAGAGTCCTAGAAATCATGGTTATGGGTCTATTATTTTACGACAGTACCGCCCCGATGCCACTGGATGAGGCATCAGTGGTTAGGTCGAACGGTTGGTTGAAGTCGTCTTCCGACGCCAAAATGTTCCTAAGTTTATCAAAGGCCTGTTTCTGAACCTCATCAAACTGTATGGGAATGGCTTTCGAGCGTTGTTTGCTGATCTTACCATTTTCTCCCTTCAGAATGCTAGAGATAGGTCTTGCTATCTGAGCGAAGTCTTTTATAAAACATCTGTAGAAGCTGGCAGACCCAGGAATGATCTTACGGCAAACAGGGTGGAGAGTATTCGAAACTCCTGAATAGCCTTGACTTTATCGGGGCTTGTTCTCGTGCCCTCGGTTGACACCACAAAGCCAAGGAATTCCACTTGTCCCTTGAAGAACTGGGATTTTTCATTTGACACCCTCATGTTCGCGTCGTGGAGGCTGCCAAGCACGGTGTCAATGTCTCTGACATGATCCGCCTCACTTCTTGAGAATACGATGACGTCGTCAACATACACGTAACATATCTTACCGATATGCTCCCGTAATATGTCATCGATGGCCCGTTGAAAGATGCTTGATGCATTCCTGAGACCAAATTGCAAACGGCAGAACTCATATTTGCCTCCGTTAACTGAAAATGAGGTCTTTTCACGATCACGTTCAGCTAACGTGATTTGGTGGTATCCTGACTTCAGGTCAAGGGTAGTGAAGTATCTTGCCTTCCCCAGATTTGAAAGTATCATGGAGATACAAGGCATCGGGTACTTGTCTGGTATGGTTTTTGTGTTAAGCTTGCGGAAGTCTATGACTAGCCGCTTCTTGCTTGAGCCCGAGTCGTCAGTGCCTTTCTTCCCAACAACCCATATGGGGTTGTTGTACGGAGACCTGGAAGGCCGAATGATTTTGTTCCGCAATACTTAGGTCCTTCACTTCGTCATTGACGAAATCAGTGGGTCCTACAGGGAAGGGGTACATTTACGAGTAGATTGGCTCTTCGTCCTCGGTTCTAATTGTGGCTACTACGGCTGTGTTGAAGGGTAGCATTTCAGTCGGATCTGCAAATGCCTTTATACGGCTGGACATCATTCTGAGAAACTCGTCCCTAACTGCCGGCGGGACCTCGTTGTCGTCCACTTTTGTAAAGTTAACGCTGGGGCATTTGTGGAATAGGATCCTTTTAGATTCCTGTCCAAAGTGGAGATTTTTTGTCCCCAGGTTTATGTTGACGCCAGCTTCCGTTAGCGTGTCGAGCCCTATGATGCCATCAAAAGTTGACAGCTCCGGCAAGATAAAGAACGGGCATTTAATGCCGAATATGGTTAGGAAACATTTTTTCTCTACTTTATTGAAGCCGTGCAGGGATTTTACAACAAATGGGGCTTATACAGGGACAATTCCCTTAAGTTCTTTTAGTGGTTTGATATAATTTTTCGCGGCCCCAGTGTCTGTTAAAAGGTTTAGCGTTCTCCCTGCTACTGTTCGTCTGACGAACAAAATAAAATTGACAGTATCACTGTCGTACCCTGCACTATTGTCCTCATCAATCTCCGCCACTGCTTCCGATGCTAACTGTTCGTATTGTTGTTCGTCCACCTGAGCGAGGTGATCGATCCTCTGCCTGCGCTGGTCGGAAAATCTCTGGGATCCAGCTGGCCTTTTAAACGCACCCTGTTGGTGCCCGTTATTAGGGTTTGATGTAGCCGGTAGGCCTGGGTTGTGCCCCTGTTGCTTTTGTAAGGCAGTTAGCTGACGGAATTTTGAGGAAGACGGATCAACATCCATCATCTCTACTTTGTCTTGGCTACGGATTCCACCTGTTTGGTGGTTCCCCTGATTGTTCGTGTAGAACGGGTTCTTTGATTGTCTTTGATTGTTCGGTTCTGTGGTTTGCTTTCTAAAGCTCTTGCGTAAGGCCAAGGCCGACGGCAAGTCCGCAGGCTGTGCCGCAAATAGTGTATCCGTGAGGCCTCTTCTTAAGCCTGAAACGAAGACACGGAGTGCGTCAGCTCTATACTTTTCGTTAATGTATTGCGCCTGTGCGGCGTCTTGTGACATAATTGTCTTGTTCTTCAGAAGGGTGAGCTTCTTCTCAACATCTTCGTAGAAGTTATTGTTGAATAATCCACCCTGCCGTAGTGTGGCAAGCTCCTGCTCTAGCAGGTGTATCGGACGCTTGTCCGAATATGTAAAGTCGAGACGATTGATTATTGCCTCAAAGTTCAACCCTGTGTTGAACGACGCTAAGAGTGAGTCAGCGGGCCCGCTAATCTTGTTTTTGATTATTAAGACCGCTTGTTAGTGCTTCGAGCTTCCTACAAAACCCTCGTACAGCTTATAGGCAGCTTTTGCTGCCTGGCGCCAGGAAACATACTGCTTCTGGGCCCAATTGAATTCCGGCAGCGTTTTTACCGCATCCAGAGCTTCATCACATTGGACCGTTCGATCCAATGTGACCGCCTCGTAGGCCTTGGCCTCGGGGGCCTGAACTCTTGCAGCCTGCAGCTGGTCAGTTACAGCCTGCAAACGCCGATTAAAGTCAGCTTTTTGTATTGCTAGCGCAGAGCTGACCGCCGCCTCTATAACGGCTTTGATCTGATCAGGGTCCATTCTTTCTACTCTTCCCACGGGTTCTATTTCAAGGTCTAAACTGAGTCCGCCGAACAATCTCTATAAATCAGAAATATGCATAAACGGAATTTTTCTCGGTCGCCCCCTAGCGTTTCGTTTGTCTTTGTCGTGGCTGACCCACGACACACGATCCAGCTCCGCCGGGCCGTTGTTACTGTTTATTTTCTTAAGGAATCAAATTCAAGTTCCATCAAACACAATGTCGTTGTTGTTGCCCGCCGACAACAATGTATTTATGGTGCGGTGTTAAGTTTCTTACCGGCGCTTAGCGCAGTTTTTGAGAACAATGACGGCCGAATATTTTCGAGTATAAAAACATTTTATCTGTTTGGTTTTGTTTTTACTTTTTACTTTTTCGGCGATAATTGAAGAAAAGTTTCACTTACATGTTCCTCTTTTATTCTCCTCCACTTGGTATATTATTTCTTATATTATTCTGCGTTGTCCTCCTCTCTTCTATTGTCGCCGCTGCCCATAGTCGTCCGCTCTGGTGTAACAGTTTGGGATTGATTAAATGCCTTTTATTTCCAACCGAGGCTACGAGCTTTTTAGTGCAATTGTTGCACGCAGTTTTAATGTTCGTGTTGTGGAGCGGGCGTTGTCTCCGCGCTCCACTGTTTCATCGTCTTCTTTTTTTATTTGTTCTCGAGCGGGCTTTGTCTCCGCACTTGATGTTCTTCGGTCTTTTGGTTTGACCCTTTTTTTCACTTTTGGGCAATGTTCACTCAGAGGGCTTTGTCTCCTCGCTTAATGATTTTTGAATCCCTTACTTTTTTCTAGAGTGGGCGTTGTCTCCGCACTCGATACTGTCGATCTTTTGGTTTATTTCTTTTGCACTTTTTACCGATTTTCACTTAGCGGGCGTTGTCTTCGCACTATTTTACTCTCTCGGGGGTGGTTCGATCGCGTTGGGCGCCAGTAATGTTTATATATAATACGGGAGTTACAAAGTGTTATTTATTTATTGTATTTATCAAATGAATGTAAGGAGTGATTAATGCTCGTAAGGCGAGAAGTTACATGTCATCGCCACTCGGCTGAATATCAAAAACTAACTTAAGAACTCTAATCTTCCCAGTTGCGGACCCTTAGCTGCTGGCCACGGCGCTCGTCGCTGCCCAGCAAGAGTGCTGACCTTGCGCCTCGTGCGGCATCCGGCGATCGCGACGACAACGATCCCACGGGTGACGAAACTGCTCATTTTACAATAATGCAGAATTCGTCCCACCCAGTGGTAAATTTAGTTAACTCTTGTTAACTTACATATGTACATTCACTTTTGTGCACAAATACCATATACCCTATTTACTCTTCGAATACCAGGTATAAAAACGGAATTTTCCCCGAAACGCAAAATAAAATTCATCTTTGACAATGAATAGGTCGCATTGTAAATTAACTTAAAACTGAGGTTCAATCAGTTTTATGACAAGAATCATAATTCGTTCATTTTGTTGTGACCCTTGAGCCGCGGTCTGTAAAGGAGTTGATGCCATCAGCAGTGGCTGGCCGACTCTCGCAGCTGTCCTCTCCACTACTTGTCGTGGAGGCACCTTCCTCGGGAGTAGTCTTTGCCGCTTCATCTGATTCCAGTAGTGCTTCTTCTTCTGAA
The DNA here is from genome assembly GCF_008121235.1 of Drosophila subobscura. Lineage (NCBI taxonomy): Eukaryota > Metazoa > Arthropoda > Insecta > Diptera > Drosophilidae > Drosophila > Drosophila subobscura. The sequence goes on from NC_048530.1 coordinate 1,098,088, forward strand.
AGACCAACGTCTACCTTCCTGGTGTCCTCTGCATCAGCTCCCTTCTTGTTCTTTACATGTACATACGTATATGAAATGGTTCTAGTATCATTCATGATCATTTGTGGCAATTTGATACCTTTTTGCGTTTCTTTGGCTTCTCAGGTTTCACTGCGTGTAATTCGGCTTCCTCTTGCAATGCTGATTTGTAACTGTCCGGGAAGAACTGACATGCCTCCTCGTGGCCAACGACCGAGTTGGCACTTACATAGTTGGGGCCGTAAGACATCAACACAGGGAGAGTCTGGGTCTTGACTTTGTTCACCTTCAGGACGATCTTATCGGTGCTTCGATCGTTTGGGAAAAAGATCGATAGTTAAAATGCATTTCGGACGGTTTTCGGTAGTTGCTCAGATACTTACGGTACGTAGGGTTTCGCATTGTACTTCTCGACCGAATTGGCTATGAAAACCGCGGTCTGAGGATTGTCGCTGGTGAAGAAGCCATAAAGCGGAATGTCTTCTCGCCAGGATACAAGGAGAATGTCCAGATCTTTCTTCTTGTAGGCGTCGAAGGACATCACAATGTGTGGTGGCTCCGGATCAGGGTCGGGCGGTAAAAAAGCAGTTGTTTGCCCCCGGAAATATGTGTAAATTAGAGCTGCATGAGTGCGCTGATCACTGGGCACCCAAATCGGAGGAATGCGGATGTTCTTATCATTTTTGGCGTCCTCCGATTTCACATCGTACCGATCCTCTGCTGCTTCAATTTCCACCTCGCCTTTGTCCTCTTCCATATTGACATTGAGATCTTCGACGCGTAATATTTCTGCCTCCTTTTCAGACCCTCATTACACAAATACATATGTACATACATACATAGTTACACATGAACACATAGCACCCACTTACCTTTTCTTTTAATTTGCACATTAATCTCAAGCGGTACTATTATGGGTGGCACTGTGATCTCCTCCTCATTGAACTCATCCGGTGGCTTTATGGTCTCCTTGGTCAGCTCATGGGCGTATTGCCGCAGAATGTTGGGCGGACTGCCTAGAGCCTCGTCCACCTTCCAGAAGCACATCAGCAGCTCCTTGTCGTACAAATGCTCGATGACATCGCTCGCCAGTGGATTCTCAGCAGCAAAGTTCACAGTGGTGAAGTCACTGGGCGTTATGGGAAAGACTTTACGATCCTTGCACTGAATTTTCAGTGGATCGGCCGGCTCCGACAGCTTCTTGAACATTTCCCGGTTGACCTGTGGTCCAAAGACAGTTATCCCAATATCGGGAAGGTTTTGCATGATGCAGTCAGTGACAGACTTCAGGTGTTCCAAGCGCTTCCTCTTGCACTCTTCCAGCTCAATGTTCTCGGCCAGCCGTAGAGCCTTTTTTGTCACCTCCTGCTGCTCCAGCTCGATGGGTTGTAGTTCAGTGATCTCATAGCACTGATGGACCTCCTTGGCCATGGTTGACCGTAGCATCTTGGTGATAATGGCCACCAGTTTGGGCACGTCTGTGCCGAACATGATGTTGATGGCCTTTCCGTTCTACAAAATACAAGATACATACATACATACATACATACATACAAGAACGATTCTCCATCTGTGACAGATGCACTTACCGTGACAAACATCCAAGTCGGCTCACTCTTCTTGTTAAACCTCTCCAGATAGGAGATGGAACCGGCCTTGCACTATTTTTCAAGCAAAAGATAGAATGAGAATGAACAGGGAAAGCAAAGCCTAGTCTTACGATGGCCAGCTGTAAATTGTCGCCTCCAAGCTCCAGCTTGATCTTACGCAGACTTCCCACCATTCCCAGACAGGGACCACACCATTCCGAGTATATGTCGAGAACTGCAAGAAAAAGATTGCATAGATATCAGACCATAAATAAGTCAGACTGTCCCAGTGCCAGTCTCAGTCCCAGCGCCATTCCAAGGCATACCAAGCAACCCGGATCGCAGCAGAAATTTGTCAAACTCCTCGTCCGTACTGATGTCCGCTTGAAGCTGTTGCACTCCGCCCTTCTTTGCCATTTTTTTCTGCAAACTGATTATTCATTCACCATAATAAGTGCGTCATTAAATATTGATTAAACTATCGTTGTCATGAAGACAATTCTTCATTCTTATGTACATACATACGTGCGTTACGTTATCCTAAAATAGCTATTTAGCTATTTACTAGTATCAACACTCGTATACACACGTGGCACTATGCATCGCTCTGTGTAGATTCATGAGTCATGTAGAGTCCAGGCATGAGTCATGAGTCGCACCAGGCATTTTCGCAGCCACATAAGGGTGCCTCTTACAGGGCACTGGCTAATAGCACTAAGCAAACAACACATAGAGACTGCAAACTAAGATAAAACTGGCTGCCTAATCAGTATAGTGGATCGGCTCCCATTGGCTTCGGCTCTTGGTGAGAGAGCCTTCGGCTGAGAGAATTTGGCGTTGGCTCTCTTGAACATTGAACCCAAAGCGACTCTCGCAAAAACAAAGTTTTGTTTCCTCTTGAAGTCTGCTTCGCAATTTCATGTGTGCGGTGACACATACATATGTACATACATACATGATGGCAATGCGTGTATCCATTCTCGACTTCAATTTTTAGCGTTTGAGCAGACGTTTGGCATTTTTCTGTTGTTCTGAGATCACATACCCTTTCTTTCAAACTTGCGACCTTATGAAGCAGCTTGACCCAAATAAAAATAAATTGATTTTGAGTATCCCCTCTATGCTCATATATTTCTTAAGTACATTTAGGACGAAAGGGATAAACGGTTATAAACATCTAAATATGTATACATATAACAACAATTGACTTGGCGTTGCAAATATTTTCCATTAGAGTATTCAGCGTACACTGTGTGAATAAACAGAGTTATAAGTGGAGTCATGGCAGCTGTGCCGAAAAAGAATTTATTTGTTTATCTTTTCAAGTCGCTTTCGCAGTCTCGTGTGTGTCTCTCTATGTTTATTCACACAGTGTACGCTGAATACTCTAATGGAAAATATTTGCAACGCCAAGTCAATTGTTGTTATATGTATACATATTTAGATGTTTATAACCGTTTATCCCTTTCGTCCTAAATGTACTTAAGAAATATATGAGCATAGAGGGGATACTCAAAATCAATTTATTTTTATTTGGGTCAAGCTGCTTCATAAGGTCGCAAGTTTGAAAGAAAGGGTATGTGATCTCAGAACAACAGAAAAATGCCAAACGTCTGCTCAAACGCTAAAAATTGAAGTCGAGAATGGATACACGCATTGCCATCATGTATGTATGTACATATGTATGTGTCACCGCACACATGAAATTGCGAAGCAGACTTCAAGAGGAAACAAAACTTTGTTTTTGCGAGAGTCGCTTTGGGTTCAATGTTCAAGAGAGCCAACGCCAAATTCTCTCAGCCGAAGGCTCTCTCACCAAGAGCCGAAGCCAATGGGAGCCGATCCACTATACTGATTAGGCAGCCAGTTTTATCTTAGTTTGCAGTCTCTATGTGTTGTTTGCTTAGTGCTAATAGGCAACCATGCAAATAGGCTGGGTGCCCCCTATAACGACTTCTGTCGTAGCTGTAGAGACGAGGACGAGGAGGAGACAGTAGAACATCTGTTCTGCTCCTGCCCGGCTCTCAGTAGAAGGAGGCTAAAATATCTGGGCTCACCTTTTCTTAACGACATTTCAGAAATGGCTACTATAGGCCCCAGGAAGATAGCAAACTTTGTGAGAGCGTCTGGATGGGAGCACTGTTGACACCCTGACAAACGGGAGGAGAAGAGGAAAAGATCCAAGCGGAATCACAACGGGTCGAAACCGGCCTAAGTGTGTCGGGATTGTGTAATCCCGACGACCGCCTCAACCTAACCTAACCTAAGGTAAGGTAAAGCTAGTCCGGACGACCCAGTATGGCCGCGAGTGCCCTCATGAGGCATTAAAGTCCCCAACAATTGATGAGCTTGTTGGCGAAGGCAAGAGTTGCCGGCAGCTGCAGAATATTTTGAATAAATGAAATAAATGAATATTTGTATGAAAGACTTTTTTTGACATAGCGGTTTTTAGTGCGTAGAGGAAATCATAACAATTTCAACTAGAAGACCCCTGAAAATTGATTTCTTATGCTACAAACTTGTCTTTTATAAGATGGTGCCAAAAAATACTTTTGACTAATGTGTCTTAAGTTTTATTACATGTTAAGGAAGAATCAAAAGAATATGTTTGACGTTCATAGATATCGTATTACTGCCTATTTGAAAAAAACAACATTGGGAATGTTGGGATAAGCCGTATGAGCTTCACCCATGTGAAATAGTAATTCCTAGCCAGGCGATGACGTATTTCATAAAGTCTTGTGTTCCAAAGTACTTTTTAATAGAATACAGTCAACATCCCTTTGAAAAATCCCTCTCAAAAGAATCTTTTAACAAGATAATGATGTGAAACACGCAAGAAAGCTTGCTAGAAATTGAACTTGATCCGAAAAGGTTGTCCCTAGACCAAAATTCCATGGAAATCTTATAGTGGAATGTTAAACGTGCTTTTACAACCAGAGAGCAGTTTTGGCAAGTTTCTAAAGAATTCTTGGCAGGACATTATTGACTCATGCTAGGCTAAAGGAAGACCGTTATTGAAACGAAACGAGAAAGGGCGTGTGAGACGCCTCTTGCGCGTCACAACTCTTATACCCGGTACTCAGTACTACATCAGTACCTTAGCGATTTTTTCTCAAATTTTACATTTGTTCTTCATATGTCACCTACAGCTACATCACTTCTCACGCCAACACGCTCTCTTAGTCCGCCCCTTTCCCCTAGAGCCACACACTGCACGAAGCAGAGTATGAAATGAGATAATGTGCAAAAACAAAAAAAGCTTCTGGACGGGGAGGGTTTGACCACTGCGAATTAATTTCTTCATTCTGGCTATAATAGTAATCCAATCTGATCCCAGTTTGGGGATCTGATAGATATGGCTCTTCCCTACCGAATGGCAGTTTTATTGTATTCGTGCGGAAAAAATTTAACACACAGAAGAAAGCGTTTCCGACCCCACAAAGTATATATATTCAGCATCGATAGCTGAGTCGATATAGCCATGTCCGTCTGTCCGCCCGTCTGTCCGTCCATCCGTCCGTCCGTCCGTCTTGTTAAGCGCCTGGATCTCAGAGACTATAAAAGCTAGAGCCACCCAATTTTGCTTCCAGATGGCTGTATGCTCACACTGTTATAAGTGTATTCCAAAAATTCGCCACGCCCCCTTCCGCCCGCGCAAATCTGCTGTATTCACAATTTTGAAGATAAGAGAAAACTAACGAGAAAGGACGTGTGAGACGCTTTTTACGCGTGTGTGTCTCTCTATGTTTATTCACACAGTGTATGCTGAATACTCTAATGGAACATATTTGCAACGCCAAGTCAATTGCCATTATTCATTATTTGTATACATATTTAGATGTTTATAACTGTTTATAATGTTTTTTTGGGGCAAGCTTCTTTATATAGTCTCAAGTTTGAAGGAATGGTATGTGAGCTCAGAAGCAACACAAAAATGCCAAACGTATCAAGCGCTAAAAATGAAAACGCATATGAAGTCGAGAATAGATACACGCATTGCCATCATTTATGTATGTAAGTGTCACCGCACACATAAAATTACGAAGCAGACTTGAAAAGGAAAAATAAAACTTTGTTTTTGCGAGTCGCTTTGCGTTCAATCACTAAGCAAACAACATATAGAGTGTTCAGACTACTGAACGAGAAGGGATGTGTGAGACGCTTCTTAGGCGTCACAACTTTAATACCCGGCACTCAGTACTACATCTGCACTTTAGCGGTTATTTGTAAAATTTTAAATTTTTTCTTCATCTGTCATCTACATCAACAACACCACTCACGCCAACGCGCTCCGTTAGCTCGCTACCCTCCCCTAGAGCCACACCACTAACCAAATAGTATAATAGATATCCAGCTTTGAAGAAGCAAAACGTCACCGCTAAATGTGCGCCTTGGAGTCCCAGGCCTCAGCCTGGAGTCCCGGCTACAAGTATTAGTGCATGTAGAACACGCAGCAGAAGCCCAAGCTACATGGGTATTAGTGTTTTGTAGAGCGCGCAGCTAGAAGCTACATTTGTATAAGTTCGTGTAGCCAATGATTTTGTAGCGCTCCAAACCGGTTTTGTCTTCATTCACACGGACACTGCAAGCAATGTATGTGTTGGTGCGTTGACTTGCTAAACTGTGATGGAAAGAAAATTCGTTTTGATGATTTGATTTTGTTTTCGGGGCTTGGCGTATGAACCTGACCTGCCGCAACATGTGCAGAATGAGGGGTGGGGGTTGGTGGCCAGACCCTTGGGGGTTGGAAAAAATAAATATACCAATAAAAGTTGTTATTGTATTTCAATGCTGTAATTGTTTTAAATGCAGATTTTATACTGCTTTATTCAAAATTGTTTGCATATTATGGAAACGCCGTCGCTTCTCGACTTCGTTGCTGCCGTATTATCAACATTGTTACCAAATCCATCTTTTACAGACAAATCATTTCATTTCATTTCATACAACTTTTCAACTGCTGTTCTCGTCGTCGTTTCTGTTCTCGACTTCATGTGCGCTTTAATTGTTAGCGCTTGAAACCTTTTTTTTTTTTTTTTTTGCTTGTGAGCTAACATACCATTTAAAATGAAAACCCTCAAGACTTTATGAAGTAGCTTGCCCCTCAATATCAAAATAAATTTGTTTTGTGTGACCTTTATATGCTTTATATAATTTAGGGTGAAAGGGGTAACGGATATTAACATCTGAATATGTATACAAATAATGAATTGCGGCAATCGACTTTGCGATACAAATATTTCCCATTAGAGTATTCAGAGTCACGGTGTGAACAAGCAAGAAGTTTTGACGGAACGGGACATGGAGACATGTTTGATGGCAAGGCGGCTTCTATATAGAGTATATATATATATATAGTATATATATATTCTTCTATTACTATTACTACTACAATATATATATATACAATATATATATAAATATATAAACATATATATATATTTTTATATACATAAAAAAAAAAAAGTACGCGGTGGGTCTATGCAGATTTTAGTGCCTTGCTTGGGCATCAAATTTGAGGTCAGTTGTCCAAATCTCGATTTGCCGATGGGAGACGGAGGAAAATGTGCAAGTGTTAATGTGTGTGTACATGTGCAAGGCAGCCGCCTTGCCATCAAACATGTCTCCATGTCCCGTTCCGTCAAAACTTCTTGCTTGTTCACACCGTGACTCTGAATACTCTAATGGGAAATATTTGTATCGCAAAGTCGATTGCCGCAATTCATTATTTGTATACATATTCAGATGTTAATATCCGTTACCCCTTTCACCCTAAATTATATAAAGCATATAAAGGTCACACAAAACAAATTTATTTTGATATTGAGGGGCAAGCTACTTCATAAAGTCTTGAGGGTTTTCATTTTTGAATGGTATGTTAGCTCACAAGCAAAAAAAAAAAAAAAAAAAAGGTTTCAAGCGCTAACAATTAAAGCGCACATGAAGTCGAGAACAGAAACGACGACGAGAACAGCAGTTGAAAAGTTGTATGAAATGAAATGAAATGATTTGTCTGTAAAAGATGGATTTGGTAACAATGTTGATAATACGGCAGCAACGAAGTCGAGAAGCGACGGCGTTTCCATAATATGCATACAATTTTGAATAAAGCAGTATAAAATCTGCATTTAAAACAATTACAGCATTGAAATACAATAACAACTTTTATTGGTATATTTATTTTTTCCAACCCCCAAGGGTCTGGCCACCAACCCCCACCCCTCATTCTGCACATGTTGCGGCAGGTCAGGTTCATACGCCAAGCCCCGAAAACAAAATCAAATCATCAAAACGAATTTTCTTTCCATCACAGTTTAGCAAGTCAACGCACCAACACATACATTGCTTGCAGTGTCCGTGTGAATGAAGACAAAACCGGTTTGGTGCGCTACAAAATCATTGGCTACACGCACTTATACAAATGTAGCTTCTAGCTGCGCGCTCTACAAGCACTAATACCCATGTAGCTTGGGCTTCTGCTGCGTGTTCTACACGCACTAATACTTGTAGCCGGGACTCCAGGCAGAGGCCTGGGACTCCAAGGCGCACATTTAGCGGTGACGTTTTGCTTCTTCAAAGCTGGATATCTATTATACTATTTGGTTAGTGGCTGAGGCCTGGGACTCCAAGGCGCACATTTAGCGGTGACGTTTTGCTTCTTCAAAGCTGGAAATCTATTATACTATTTGGTTAGTGGCCACACGTTGCAGAGTCAGGGCAGAGGCAGAGGCAGAGACGTGTCAGAGGCAAAGGCCAAAAACTGCGCGAAGCAGAGTGTGAATGAGAGAATGTGTAAAAAACATATATAAGCTGCGGGACGAGGTGGGTTTGGCCACCGCAAATTAATTTCTTCATTGTGGCTATAATAATGATCCAATCGGATCACAATTTGGTGATCCGATAGATATGGTCATTCCCTACGGAATGGCGTTTTTAGTTTTCTTTTATCTTCAAAATTGTAGATTTTACCTCATACAGCAGTCTGGAGCCAAAATTTGGTGGCTCTAGCTCTTATAGTCTCTGAGAACTAGCCGACAAACAAGACGGACGGACGGACAGACGGACGGACGGGCAGACGGACGGACAGACAGACAGAGCTCTATCGACTCGTCTATTGATGCTGATCAAGAATATATGTACATATATACTTTATGGGGTCGGAAACATTTCCTTCTGTGCGTTACATACAACCGTTATTCCCCACAAATACAATATACCCTATTTACTCTTCGAGTACCGGGTGCATACATATTTATGTTAATTAATTAATTTAATGTCAGAGGTGATTCAGGTAAAGATCACGCAAAAAACTAAAAGGTTCTGTGAAATGACACAGAACAAAACTGAGTGTAAACCTCAATTATAAATAAATTAAAATAAAATCAGAAAAACCTTCACTTGTTGATGCATTACTTTTTAGGGAAATTCATCACTTATTAATGCATTCCTTTTTAGGGAAATTCATCACTTATAAATCGGTTTGCTCTCGATGACGTCATCCCTTACGCTCCTAGGACATCTTTGTGTTTACGACATCAGTTTGTTGTATGGAAAAACATCGCTTATGTCAGATACATATGTAGGTAAATGACGCTGGCATCGATGTGTTGTCGCTTACACATTGATGACCCGTACTGCAGGGTATGTATGCATGTACGTACATATGTACACACTATTCTAATGACTGTTGCTGCTGGTGCTGGTGATGGGTTTGCCGACGCAGTTCGCGCATGTTTATCTGCAATAAACGTTTAAGAAAATTAAAGAAAATCATACGTAAGCACTACAAAAGGATGCGGGTGTACTTTAAGGTACTTGTTGTAATTTACAGATGTGAGCTTAACAAGTCGCTTACGTTATTTACCTTTAGAAGTGTTGAACATTCTATTCAAATACGGTTATTTACGCGTCAGCTTAATAAATCTTTAAGTAATTTAAAATACAATTTAATGTTTGAAAAGTCAAGAGGTATTAAACAAAAGTTTTTGTGGGATCTCATTGTAGGTTTGCAAGCAGTGAATGGGATATAATTTCTTGTTACAACCAGACTAGCAGAGTAAAACTTAGATTATTTACGAATTATATCTAAATACTAATAAAAGGATCAATTCATATCAATATCTTCCAATCGTACAGGCTGCGTGTACGGTATCACCGATTTCTTGTTGACATCCCTCGACAAGGCCTTTCGCATATCTGCGGTGAGGGGAGGAAATTTAGCAAGTACTTAGACAAAGTACAGTGTGTACTGATTTACCATATGCATCCTCGTCTTGATCGCCCGAATAATATTCTAGTATGGTGCGGTAAATGATGTAGCCTAGGTTCTTGTACATATTAATGGCCACCTGGTTGCTCTTGCGCACAAACAGGTCAACAAAGTACGCCCGCTTCCTAGAGAGACAAAACAGTTGAATGATTTTTTCTTATTCGGTTCCCTTCTGAGGGACTAGGCTCAGTGCCTACTTTTCCGATATGTCTTCCAAAAAATTCATCAGGAGTGCAGCTAGACCGAGCCTCCTGTAGTCGGGCGACACAGTTAGAGCCGTCACATGTCCGTGCCAGTTGTCTAGGTGTCCCTCCACTTTTCCCATAACTGCAAAGGATAGGCACATTATTTTTGGAATATTGTGATGGAACATTTCGTGGTGTGTGAATTACTGTATCCCATTATTTGACCACTGGGGGACTCGGCCAGCTGAAAGTACTCCGGCCACTTCGCCAGGTACTGCGTATAGAACGACAGTCCGTAGGTTTCCGTAAGTGGGTCAAAATTCCTGAATGAACACGTGAATAGAGTAGATTAAGTTGTTGCCTCCATTAGTCCTCCACATTGCACACGCAGCTTACACATTGTTGAATTTAAAAAGATCGTCACAGGTGAATGGTCGCAGCGTAGTCATTCTCACTAATTGAATTGATGTCTCGCCGTATTTATCTAATCGAATGATGTTAATATTTACCAAGTATACTTTTCAGACCAACATCTGATAGAGATGCGAAAACCTAAACAAGTATTTGGCATGGAAGCACTGTGTATCGTATACCTGTGTATCTGTGTATCGATATGTGCTGTATCGGTGTATCGATATACCAGCAACAGTTCTTGAACTCCGTGCGGACGTAGCTTCGATTCTAATACCGATCTGGTCTGTATCCAGCATGCTTATAGTTCCAATTCCAAATAGTGAGCATTGGGATCGCTGTCTTCCTGGGCGCAATAGTTGTCAATAGAAATGGCTCAAAAACATCAGGCGCGGTCGTCGGGCAAGCCGCAGGACTCTGGCTCCCTGGCACGTGAAGACTTTGATGGTGGGCCTGTCAGCATTGATGAAATCGAGACGGGCTTGTTTCTGGGTAAGCATAACTGGTCCAGGTCAACGCTTAATTTTGTCACAATCAAGCTGATTGCCTAGGCAACTTGACGGCTGCAACGCATATGGAAACACTGAAGTCGTTTAAAATTACCCATATCCTCACGCTGGATTCGGTACCACTGCCGCAGCACATTTTAGAGGCTAGCTTCCTTACAACAAAATACATTCAAAGTAAGTGGAGCCGGAGGGTATTGCTCAAGATCCCAATTGAAGTGAAGTGTGCCATTTTAGTTGCTGACATGCCGCGCGAAGACATATTGCAGCATCTAGAAGGCTGCGTGAACTTTATTAGTTCAGCGCTGGATCAGCAGGGCATTGTGCTGGTGCATTGGTAAGCATGTCGTGTTCACATCGCCATCCGAATCAGCTGAAATTAGTTTATAATATTCCGTTTCCTACTGGGCCGTTAGCTATTTTGGAGTAAGTCGTAGCTCCTCGACGGTAATTGCCTATATGATGAAACGACACAATCTGAACTTCCAACCCGCCTTCGAGCTGGTCAAGGCCAAGCGACGCTTTGTGCAACCGAATTCAGGCTTTATTAATCAACTGAAGCTGTTTCGGCGCATGGGATGCAAAATCGACCCCAACTACCAGCGCTACAAAATGCATCGCCTGCGCCTTGCTGGGGAGCAAATGCGGAAGGCAAAAATTTTACCGCAGAGTTTCCACAGCGTTGTGCGACCAGATCCAGACATAACGCGCGAAAATCCAGAGCCAATTGTTTTTCGTTGTCGTCGTTGCCGTCGCGTTCTGGCTTCCAAGTCGCATGTCCTCGAGCACAAACCGCGGGACAGGCCCCCTCTGGAGGGAGCACCGTCGGCTGTCCGCAATGAAGATTCCAGCCGACAGACGCCAGCGCCAGCCCAGACCCAATCGGAAAAAATAAGCGCACCCCGCATGCTAGAACAGGTTGATGAGCGAATACGCCAATCCTCACTGACCTCGCCAGGTCACGAGAGCAATCATTGCCGCAGCATTTTGTTTGTAGAGCCCATTGCCTGGATGCACCGCGTTATGCTCAACACCCAAGGACGTCTGTACTGCCCCAAGTGTGAGCAAAAGTTGGGCAACTTTAGCTGGATCAATGGTTCGTTTTATTACAATGCTATTGTATAGATATACTGCTGATACCATTCCTTTAAATATGCCGTTTTAGCCTGCCAGTGTCCTTGCGGCGAGACATTGTCGCCTGCATTTTATTTGATTCCCTCCAAGGTGGAACTCTCCAAAGCCGTTCAGAACGTTCAGACGACAGTTTAAATGGACTTTGCCCATGAAATAGAATGAAATGGCGAACCCAGAGAAAATGTAGAAACATTTCGTATTGCCTTCCACCTGGACAACATTTTTGGAACAGTTCGCTTGATGCACTGAAACCAAACTCCATTTTTATAACCAGTACTCGAAGATTAAACAGGGTATATTGTATTTGTGCTCGAAAAAGGGGGGGTATGTAACGCTCAAATTATATATATTCTCTATCAGCAGCAATAGCCTATATCTGTTCGTCTGTTCCTCTTGTTTAACGGCTAGTTCTCAAGACTATCAGAGCTAGAGTCATAAGATTTTGGTTAAAGATTATGAGATATCACACTGAGTCAAGTTTGTTTCGAAATTTCGCCCAGCCCTTTTACGCCACACAAAGAGCGAAAATTTTGCTGTATCCACAATTTTAAAGATAAGAGACAACTAAAAATGCAATTCCGTAGGAAATGTCCGAAAATCCATCAGATCACCGAATTTTGATAAGATTGGATCATTATTACAGCCAGTATGAAGAAATTAATTTTCAGTGGCTACCCCCACCCCGTCCAGCATCTTTTCTTATGCTTGCTTGTTGCTTGTTGCTCATTCTCTCTAGCTCGCACACTCTGCCTCATGAAATGTGCGTCACTGGGGGAGGGTGGCAAGTTAAAAGCGCGTGTGGGTGGGAGAAGTGTTGAAGATATAGATGACAGATATAGACAAAATGTAAAATATAAAACTTCAAAAAAAACTAAGGTACAGATATACTGACTGGGTACCGGGTATAAAAGCTGTGACGCGTACGAAGGGTCTCACAAGTCCCTCCTCGTTTATAGTTAGCCAATGAAATTACTGATTACAGATACCCAACATTAATGTGTGGAATGTTTGTTGACGAACACGATACATACATATATATGTACATATACAATATACATACGATACAATATTGACTTGCTGTTTTATAAGCATTTGCATAGTTTGTTTTATAGATGGAACATATACAGTGGGGAGCAATGATGAGTACATGTTCACAATAACTGACTTTCGTCGCCCATAACTTCTAAACGAATGAAGGAAAGCTCACCAATTTCGTGTATTAATAACTGTATTCTTAGCAAACAGGCAATGCAAACAAGAAGAAATTAAAAGCTTTAACAGAGCGAAAAATTACAAGCCAAAAAAACTCACATGTACTCACTTTTGCACTTTTCGTTATCTTATATTTCTAATCAACAATATTGAGAATTGACGTTAAATATATTTTTTTTATATTCTAGTCATATTAACATCAAATTAATACATTTTTCATAATAATCCAAGCAGATTTCATGAATTTATTAAATAGTGCCTATGTTGTACCTGAGACTGAAGAAACAATATCGAGAAATTTGAAATATTATTTTTATAGCTTTGTAGCTTACTGAAAATGGCTAAACGACATCCACTTTTATTTAGTTATTAATACACGAAATAAATTGGTGTGCTTTCCTTCATTCGTTTAGAAATTATGGGCGACGAAAGTCAGTTATTGTGAACATGTACATTGCTCCCCACTGTACACAGCTACGCTACTACTTATGAACATATTTAAGCGAACCTTTTGGAAACGGAGCTTTCGCAGAATATGAAACAAAAACATATTTCCGTGGACAATACTTAAATTTACGCTATTACATAATGTTGCATGTTAAAGAATAATCAGCCAATACTGTAAATTGGTGGGAATGCATGAATGGGGTTGTCCGAAACAGTCGGATCTCAAGGTGTTGGGCAGAAATTGTTTCTCTTACTTGTATAAATGATTTTATGTACATATGTACGTATGTATGTGTACATAAGTATGTACATGCATGCATGCATCCCTTATTAATGCTACGAAGATGCTCTGGAGTCTAAAGTCGCGAAGTCTAAACATTCGCATAAGCCTATATACTTATTTATATCTATGTGCTTTGACCTGTTGTATTAAATCAAAATGGAGTTATTTGTCATTAAAATTTAAAATGTGGTTTATTTCGAAAATTGTTGTACCTAGAAGTGCTGGGAGCAGGCTCTGGCGCTGCCCGAGCCGCCAAAGCCAAAGGGGCGAGGGCGATCATGTCGGTAGTCGCATTCTGGTTGCCTTTGACTTTGACCAGACCATTATTCAGCAAGACTCGTACCTGGCGGTAAGCCAACTTCTGCCGAAAGCGAGGCGCAACATTTCATTGCTCCAAATTTTACCGAAGTTTGGCTGGCAGACCTATATTAATTTCGTGCTCCAGCTGCTGCATGAAAAGCACAAAGTTGATTCGAGTACATCAGTCGGCCAGCAAATACGCAGCATTCCGGCGGTGCCAGGTATGCTTCATCTGATGCGGCGCCTGAACAGAACTCCTACCGTCGACATGTGCATTATTAGCGATGCCAACTGGTTCTTCATTTCCGAGTGGTTGGAGTCGTACGGCATCAGTTGCCTGTTCACCGACATTAAGACCAATGCTGCCTGCGTTCAGGCGGACGGTATGCTGCTGATTCTACCCTACGAAGACCAGATCGGCTGTGATCTCTGTACCCGTAACCTATGTAAGGGAGGCGTGCTGCAGCAGATGCGACGTGGCGAGGTCTATAAGCAAGTAATATACGTTGGCGACAGCTGTAATGATCTTTGTCCCATGAAGAGCCTCCGTCCCGGCGACGTCGCTTGCATTCGAATCGGGTTTGAGCTGCACAGCAAGATGGTGGCACATGGCAAAATGCTGAGTTGCTCGGTAGTGGGGTGGCGAGATGGCCACGAGCTGGAAAAGCGCTTGCTGTCAAGAATCGCTTGGTGAATGAATAGAAGCAAGGCAAAGATGCTAACTTTAATGTTAATGCTGATGTTTTATTCAACTTACACATAACTCTTTCTCGGATGTATATAATCATTATTCACTTAATAAAAACTTAAGCATTAGATTTCATGGAAAAGTAGATTTTTACCGAATACACATATCGCATCGCATCTGTATCCGCTTCTGGTTAAGTAGACTTGATGCTTACTACTAACTATTTACTTATCGATCGCTATTGCTGCTGCCCCCGCAGCAGATACTGTATCTAAAATTATTTCACACATAGTTTACCTTTTCAATCTTTTGCTTCTGCTTTGCGTCTACTTCTGCTCTTCTCTGATCTCTGTTTTCTCTAGTCGATTTGCATGACTTACGTACTTGTTCTGTGCTTACTCTTTAAAGTTATAAATATATCCGCATGTATTTGCTTGCATCTGTGTGTACGCCTGTGATAGCATTAATTACATGTATAATACATTTTTTTAAAATTACATTAAAATTACAGAGTTACTCCTCTCTTAACCGTCTCGGTCTTCTCTTCGAACGAAGCTCAACTTTTTCATGACTTACACACTACCAGAACTAATCGAAACTCAAATCTTAAAAAATAAACAAGCAGTCCAACATCCCGAATAAGACATTGCTCTGCTTCACGTATGTGCTTAACTACTAACAATGTTAACGGGGCTTACAATCCTTATCCCTATAGATAGATACACGTACATACAACTTGAAAAATTCGGCGCATAAGATATTACAAAACCAAAGAGTATTGCGTACACATATATGTAAAATTATATAGCACAGCAATGGGTTAGGGTAATAATAAATTTGTGTTTGTGGATGATGGGTTGGATGGGTGTGTGGGGGGGGTTTACGTATGAGTCACAGAGATAACTTTTAGCCAAACATTTAACACACTATTTAAATAAAAAAAAATTGAATTAAACGTTAGGTATGCAGATGCTGAAAAGCTGTTTGAATCCAGTGTTTCAAAAAAGCGTTTCAATCCAGCTCCTTCGCCGTTAAGATAATAATATAATGTATAAATATGCAAGAACATTGACATCGATGTATTTACATGTAGATGTTCATGTCCATGCACGCAATTTAACTAATTTATTTGAAGTGAATCGCCGAAGAGCGAAATACGAAGGTTGCTGGCTGTCCAGGCGATTTGAGAACAGTTATACATGTCTTCGTCCACCGAATGCTGTGTGTGTGTGTGTGCGCGCGTGTGTGTGTGTGCGCGTGTGTGTGTGTGTGTGTGTGTGTGTGTGTGTGTGTGTGTGTGTTTGTAACATTAGGTAACAACGTTAAGTAACATTAGAATAGTACGTTGTACTGACAGTAAAATATAATAATAATAAGTCCTTTTTTAGTTGATTCACATTCACTCCTCTTGTCCCATCTCGTCTCTCGTCACGCATTCTTCAATACTATGCATGTGTGGTTGCGTTGTAGGGTTTTACAGGGAGGAGCTGGCATTTGGACCGGACCTGGGAGTCCGAGGATAAGTTCTATAAGTTCGTTAAAGTGCATTTGCCACAATAACGAATAACCCCCACTCAGGCAACAACCGGAGGCGGCGATATTCCGATTGCTGTGGCAGCTCCTGTGGCCGCTCCCGTCCCAGATGTGACTGTGAGCGCTGGTGAAGAAGCAGCTGTGGCTGTTGCAGTAGCTGCGCTGGTGATTCCTGAATCTTCACTGACTCCGCTACGGTTGAAGCTGCTGCACTCCATCATGGTGATACTGGAAGTTGCTCCATGCGGCTGCTGTCGCCTTTCTGTCATTGTCATTGTTGTGGTTGTTTTCGTTGCCGCCTCCTCCTCGTAAGTAGTGGTTACCAATGCACTAACCACTACAGGGAGTTTGGGACTCAGTGCAGCCACTGGCGATGGATATGTGGCTTGGCTTCCATTGGTCCTTGGGCTTAAACCTGGACTTGCTATTACTGGGACTGTGATCGAGACTGCTGAACCAAGTGCTGTTACTCCCTGTGGAGCGTGTCGCTTGGCCGGCTTCTTCGCACACGGCACACAGAACATGGCAGCATGCTCCCGCAGCTTTGTGATGTGGTCGATGCGATATTCGTGTATCCATTTCATCTTTTTGTTTCGAGGAGAGGCCTTCGTCGCCTCTGCGCCGGCCACGGCTTCACCGGGCGAAGCCAATTCAGATACTTGAGGCAGGCCTTCGGGCTTGATGGCGCCACATCGCATGCAGATACAACAGCGTTCACAGCTCCATCGCCCTGTAATTCAGATCGAACATTGAAATTAGTCCTGCCAACCAATCTAGCCTCCTGCTGGTGCTCGTTGGATGTTCACTACTCACCATCTGGCACCGTCTTCAGGCCGAGGCAGTAGATGTGATAGCCTCGGTCGCACTGCTCGCAGTAGAGCATCTTGCCGGGCCGCTGGCTGCTCTTGCACTTGACGCAGCACTTGCACCCGGCACACTGCCAGTTATAGTTTCTCACGCGGCCCACCATACGTTGTGGCATATCAATGCAACTCGGATGGACTGCAAAGCGAGTGAATACGATAAAGAGGGGATAATGCAGAATGAAGAAGAGAAGGTGGACTGGGACTTACCCCGCCGTCGACAACTGTAGCAGCGTATGAAGAATTCGGGCATCTCCCTGGCGTTACGGTGCTGAGTACGTAGGCACACGCCGCAATTCGATAGCCGGGAACGGGCTGATTCATTTCGTTCATCGTCGCTGGCCGCAGCACTCGAGCCTGCTGTTGAGATGCAGCTACTCGAGATGCTGGAGTCGCTCTCATCGTCATTATCCTGAAGTTTAAATTTGTAGCTCTAAAAACTGATCTAACGGCTGTTGGTCGGCTTCACCGCACACTTACTGTATCACTGCTGCTGCTGCTGCTGCTGCTGCTGCTGGTGTCGCTGAAGGAGGATGAGAGGGAGGCGGAGGAGGATATGCTAGAGCTGCTGGCCGTTCGCACCTTGTTCGACTGCTGCCGAGAAGACCGGCGACTGCGGCGGACAGAAACCGACACTTTTGGCTTGGATGCAGGCTGAGCCTCGGATGCCGAGACATCAACTTTGTCGGCAATTGCGCAGGTCACGCCGTTGATGCGCTCACGCAGCTGAACTTCCAGCCCTGCCACCTGCGACTGTGACTGTGGCTTATCCAGTGCTGTATCTAATGGGTGGGATCTTAAAATAGATTGGAAAAACAAATTTACTGGATGGTTGCAATTTGCGAAATAGCAGTATAGATTGGCTTACCTCAGTTCGACGAAGTCTAATTTGCGGTAGCCGAATGAGAACTGGTCCGGAACCACGGGGAGCGGATACGCATAGTCCGATTGACAGTAGGCTTCATCGTAATGATCATCTCGTGGACAAAACCAGATCTGGGGGCAGCAGAATATTCTGCGCCTCGGCTGCTTCCCGCACCCCGCTTGCAATCGAGCGATGTAGGCGGGTAGTCGTGGGAGCTGTTCGCAGCTGGGGCTGGTTCATCGTAAAAGTCTGTAGGTCCAGGCAGGCCAGACGCTCGTCTTTGCGGCTGAAAAAATTCGAATTAGAAGCAAAAAAGCATTTTTAACTCTTCTCTTGTAACTCACGTCTTGTTGAAGTAAACATTCCATTTGCTGGCGGAGAGCATGGCTCGGTCTCTGGCCTGTAGTCCACGGACAGTGCCAACTGTGAGGCCGAGCGCCTTTTGCTTGGCCTCGATTTCACGCAAGTGCTTGAGACGGATATACTCCTTGTAGTCCTCGTACTTGTCGTAGAAGTCTGCGTACATTATATCCAGTATGTCGGAGGCCCACACAGCGGTGATTCCCAGGTCGCACATCTTCTCGCTGACCAATCCTTTCTCCTGCAGCCAGTTGCGCTCCTCCATATCGACCGCGCGGCGAGGCAGGTCCGGGTACTTGCGCTTAAAGCTGTTTATCCCAAGATAGAGGGCTACCTGCTCTTGGATCATAAAAGTATCCCGATTCTTGGACGGGCAACAGCCCTTTGGTGGAGGCCAATCGTACTCGGCAATGCTAGAAGCATTAAAGTCCGTGCTGCACGCGCATTGTTAGAACGAAAGAATATTAATTTATTGAGATGGAATAGCTGATAAAGGCTGCACTTACTCTTCGGCTACACAAATCTCCATTTTCTTTTTCTTTGGACGTTTCAGTGCTGACCCAAGTATGGCGTCAACGGATTGACCCTGATTTGTGTCCAGCACGCTCACGTTGCTCAAAACCGATGACTGCGACTCCTCATTGTTAAGAAAATCGGGTTGCCTGTGGGAAGATATAACATTGTAGTTCCGTTCTTCCCTACCTCCTAGGGGATCTCATTAGGCGTTACTAACTACTAGTTACAAACGTACTTTTGCGGTGTCAGCGGAGGTTCCATTAGGCTCCCCATTATGGATTGGTTGCTGTTCCCAAGATCGGCGCTCATCCGGGTGTCCTCCTCAAAAACTTGGGGCGACTGAAGGGCAGAAAAATAATAAAAGAAACGAGAAGGGACGTGTGAGACACTTCTTACGCGTCACAACTTTTATACCCGGTACTCAGTACTACATCTGTACCTTAGCGGGAATTTTGGTCAAATTTTACATTTTTTCTTCATCTGTCATCTACATATACAACACTTCTCACGCCAACACACTCTATTGGCTCGACCTCTTTTATCGTCAAAATTGTAGATTTGGGAGGTTTTCGCCCTTTTGCGGGGGCGGAAGGGGGCGGGGCTCATTTTTGAAATACACTTGTAACAGTGTGAGCATACAGAAATCTGGATGCAAAATTTGGTGGCTCTAGCGTTTATAGTCTCTGAGATCAAGGCGCTTAACAAAACGGAAGGACGGACAGACAGACAGACATGGCTATTGATGCTGATCAAGAATATATATACTTTATGGGGTCGGAAACGTTTCCTTCTGTGCGTTACATACAACCGTTATTCGCACAAACACAATATACCCTATTTACTCTTCGAGTACCGGGTATAAAAAAGTTTGACATTTGGGTGTTCTGCCAGATTTGTGGAGATGAATCTCCCAGGAAAGAAGCGAACATAAGGTTACATTTTATCACTTTAAGCCTTTTTTTTCTGCCAAAAGCTTTAAAACACATCAATTACCTTTGAATACAAATAAAGTAAATTATAGTCATGAAAAATTTATAACATTTCTTATACATTTGAAGTTATTTGAGCTTTTATGAAATTGGTGCTATTTTTGTTTCCGCCCAAATACCGGAATAATTCCTTTCCTTCCAAATATTTCCAACTGAAGCCCTCAAAGCATACCATTTCTCTCGGGTAAGTTGAATTAAGCTTTAAAGTTGATATAATAGTTTTAAAAACGTTCATTAGAACCATTGTTTCAACAAAATATCTCAAAAAAGAGAAATTACATTTTAAACGCCGCAGCTGTAGTACTGAGTAACGTGTATAAAAGTTGTGACGCGTAAGAAGCGTATCACTCGTCCCTTCTCGTTTTTTAAATACACTTGTAACAGTGGGAGCATACAGAAGTCTGGATGCAAAATTGGGTGGCTCTAGCTTTTATAGTCTTTGAGATCCAGGCGCTCAACAAGACGGACGGACAGACAGGGCTATACCGACTCGGCACTGTTTTAAAACCCCTTATAGCTATCTATAGGGTCTGTTTTGGGTCATTTTCCTGACGAAAAGACACAAATCGACGGCATTTTTTATTTGCATATAAGGCATACAGTTGTGTTCAATGAAATAGTAGTGCCGCACCTCATCACATTCAAAGACATTTTGAGACATTTCCAGACTTTCAAATTAAACAAGTGATACCTTTTTGAATAGAGTGGAGTGTAGGCTTTAGAATACCAAAGAAATCCCTACATATTTACCTTCCATCTTCTTGTTTTTCATAACTTTTGACGGATACCCTTGAAATGGGCTGTTCATTGAAATAGTAGTGCTAAGTTCAAGTAATTCAAAATAATTAAAAAACAAAAAATAAATTCTTAAAAGTCACCATCAATAAACTTAATATATTATATTAAATATTTTGATGAAATACATTTTTTGACACGGCGCTATTTTTGTTTTTGGAGCTTTGAAAAAATCTTTGTTTGGTTTGCTCCAGTAGAGGATACCTTAGATTTTGATTAAAAACTAAAGCCAAGAGGTATAATGGGATTGAAAACTAAGTTCGATGTGCTCTTACTATTGAAATTAACCATTTTAACTTGAAGAAGATCCCTGAAAACTGATCTTTTATTCGAAAATCGTATCTTTTAGAGGTTGGTCGAAGATGAACGAAGGCAAGGTCAAGGTTTTCAATATCCTCAAAAATAATGAAAACAATTTTATATCGCTCTGTAAGTGTTATGACAGTTAGTATACGACTGACTAGACATTATTTAATTGCAAGAAGTCCCAGAAAGCTACGCGTTTGGTTCTGAAGGTTTAGGGGTGTACGGCTAAAGTTCGCAAGAAAGAATGTGGCTGAGCTGTGTGAGCTGTGAAAAAAATATTTTTGACTGATGAGTGTAAAGTTGCATAATATGGTAAGAAATACCAAAAATAATATGTTTGGCGTTCAGATTAGTGCACAAATTCTTGAAAAAACAGTATTGGGCCTGTTGGGTTGAGCCCTATGAGTTCCAGCCCATATGAAGTGCCACTTCCTATCCTTTCGTTGGAGTATTTCCAAAAATTGTGTGAGCCAGCATACTTTTTCATACATTACATTCATATTTCAGTTGAAAACACCTTTAAAAAGGATCTTTCAACAAGATAATGATCCGAAATACTCCAGAAAGCTCGCCAGAAATTGGGTTTCACCTGAAAAGATCGGCTTTTTTTCATGCTGAAATCAGTCCCTGGATCTGAATGTCATCAAAATCTTATGGGGGAATGAAAAAAGCATTATAATAAATGCAACTTCGGCAACCAGAGCAAAGTGAGAGCAAGTGGTTATAAAATTATTGGCTAAAATCCTATTAAAGCTTGGGCAGGACCTTATTGATTTATTCAAGGCAGGAGGAGCAAGGAAGAAATTAAATCAAAATTGATAAAAAACTAAATATTAAACCTCAAGAAACATGTAGATCATGAGAGATGGGTATTAACTTAGTTTTGAAAGTGGTGAGGTGCGGCACTACTATTTTATCGCACAGCTGAACACAGGTGTATATTGTTAGCGTGCGAAGCAATGCTTTGCGGCAGTACCGCGCGCGTGGGGCGCCCCCTCCCAATACTTCACGCATCAAATTATATACCCACTAGCGTAAGAAGGTAGTAGTAAAGTAAGAAAATGGAAAACAGAGCTGTATATTGTTGTTTTATTATATAACAACAAAGACATGTTGAGTCATCATCGATTCGAGCACGGGTACTATACCACCTCCGTAATGCGAAAAGCATGCACATACCATGATGCGTGTCTCAGCATGATTATTAGATTTTAATGTCAGTTAAAGGGTTTTCGTTTTCATTAGGTGTGCTTTAGGTGCTTATCTTTGGAAATTTTTTAAGATCCCTTTTAAGCTCTGTGGCCGGCTTAAAAGGACCCCTCTTGCTCTCAGAAACCAGCATTTTCAACCAAAATGTGGATATTGCGCCAATTCTTTCACGAGTTTCTTGTTGGTAACATGTTTCAAAGCGTTAAGAATCATTTTAGGTGAGGAACCTACTATTTATTTCTTCTGTCTCAGGTACAACATAGGCACTATTTAATAAATTCATGAAATCTGCTTCGATTCTTATGAGAAATGTCTTAATTTGATGTTAGTATTACTAGAATATAAAAAAAAAATATTTAACATAAAATCTGCAGGCATATTGTTGATTAGAAAATTTTGAAATATTAAATAAGTGAAAACAACGAAAAGTGCATAAATGAGTACATGCGACTTTTTTTATTTCTTTATTTTTCGCTATTTAAAAGCTTCACATTTGTATATTTCTGCGATTGCCTATTTGTTAAGGATAAAGTGATTGATATCTACAAAAAAAATTGGTTACGTTTGCATAATGCGTTTAGAAGTTATGGGCGACGAAAGTCAGTTAATGTGAACATGTACTCATCATTGCTCCCCACTGTATGTACATACATTGGTGAGCTTTTGTGCAACTGCATTTTGCACATTTTCTGACATGCAGCACTGACACAAGTCGTGCGCGGCATTGCCAGCGTGTAGAAAAAATCAAATCTAGAAAGTTTTGTTGAGTCGAGGAAGCGCTCGTCGATAGAGGCAGGCCAACCAGAGCGAGAGAGCAATTGTTCGCACATGACAATGAAAAACCATCAGCGATTCCCACAGAAATCAGCAGCAAGTGTGGTGAAGGTGGACTATACCTACCCATCGAATTGGTGCATTACCAACGAACATTACCAACACCTAAAGAAAGGCGAACGTATACGCTTTTGTTAGTGTAGGAGCGCGTGTGACAAATAACAACTTCAGCTGAATAAAATCACAGCAAACGCCAGACAGTATTGCGCTCTGTACCTGTTGTTTTCTGGCTGCTATTCATCTAAATATATATGTACATATGTACATATCATAATATGTGTAATAATTATGTATATGTATGTACATATGTACATGGTACATATGTGCATTGTATGATCTTATAACTGTTGCAAATGCTGCTGCGCGACACTTAGATTTTAATTTCGACACGATGTTTGCATCAGGGCGTCTTGTAGCAGAAACCATGCATAAACTCCATGCACCGAAATTAGCAAAAAAAAACCAGCACCGCACTGCACTGGAAAGCACACATTTGTACCTTTTACACATATCACAGTCTGAAGTAAACATTAGCTTCAATACTCAACAAAATTAACAATCGAAAACGACTCAACGGTGGCCTGCGACTCGGAATAATAATAACCATCATTGGATCGGATCGGTGATTGGTGGTGCTTGGTGCATGCACACATTATTATATGATTTGTACATATGTATGTACATGTGTATGAATGAAAATGAACTGGATATCTAGCCATTCAATGGGATACGGATAGCAATGGGCTTATGGCTCGAAGGATGCATAAACGTGGATCCATCACTTACCGGACTAAAAAGGCCTTTAAGCCTCTGGGGGTCGGGTGTGTGCTTCAGTCCACCAACGCAGCGGGGCCGACTCATGGCAATGGCCTTGGCGACGGCACTGGCCCCCCGACTCATGCGTGGCGCCCGCGGCTGGCCCGACGCCGCGGAGGAGGCATTGCTGGAGCTACCACCAGCCCGATTGGATGAAGAGGATCCACTGTGGCTGCTCCGACCAGCGCCACCACCACCTCTCGAGCCACGTCCCCGGCCGCGTCCGCGTGTGGAAGTAACGCAGCCGGCAGTTGCCATTGAAAGCATTTGCATCGTTATCGAGCCGGATTCGTCTGAAAGTAAAGGAAGATACGTTGAGAGTTCAGCTTCTTCGAGACTGCAGATACTATTCTTACCACCAGAGTTGTCCAGCGCGCTAGTATAGTTTTCCTCGTCGTGGGAGTCCAGCTGACTACCGCCGCTGATGCTGCAGGGGCGTGGCGAGCGCAGCTGCTGCGTGGCCATGATTGACGAGAAGTCGTTGGGCTGGAAGACCACATCCGGCAGAGGATCCGACGACGACAATATCGTTGTGGGCGGCAGCATCGAGGACATGGACATAGTTGAGCTGCTTCCACTGCCGTGTCCATTGCCACCTCCCAATTGGCAGCTGGTGGCAGGTACCCCGGACGAGGTCGACGAGCTGGACGAGCACATGGTCAGATCAATTTGAGCTGCCAGGGCAAAGGCCATGCTGTCGTTGTTGTTGTTGGATTCCGTCTCGCCAAATTGGTCCAAGCTGAGTGTAGGGGGAGGAAACGGCTGCGGCGGCTCCTGCCGCTCCGACTGTTGCTGCTGGAGCGACAGCTTGATAGAGTTGGCCTTGCTTTGACGCTTCCTGGTGGTCTTGGGCGTAGGCTGGGAAGGATTCAGCACCTTCGAATTAGGAGTTTGGGTGCGCCTCGTGGCTCTCAGCTGGCGATGATCGCGATACATCACCATTCCCAATGCGCTCGGCGAATCATCGACCTCTTGCTCGTCCATCAGTGGGATCGATGCTGCCTCCGGCCGCTGTTCCTGGCCCATACTTACCATATCAATGGCCAACCGCTTGCGGAGTAGCTGCACCCGGCGAGACTTCACAGCACTACTAACCTTGGTTTCCTGGCTTCCATGAATGTCATGGGTATCATGGATGGGTGTGGCAAGGGCTGGAGTCGAGGGTAACAGATGCGCGGACAGATCTGAATTTTGATTCCTTTTGGGTCTGCCACGTCGCTTGCACGTCGGTGCTGGTGTGGTCATCACCTCTGAGGGAGCAGGCGGATTTCGTTGCCGCTCTGACTGCAACTCCAAGGAGTTGGCATTCGCCGCCGCCCCAGAATCGGTGAAGAGAGTTCCATTTTGGATTCCATCTGACGATGTCGATGGGGGATGGCCTGAATCAGGTCCAGAGCCAG
Source organism: Drosophila subobscura (assembly GCF_008121235.1). Taxonomy (NCBI): domain Eukaryota; kingdom Metazoa; phylum Arthropoda; class Insecta; order Diptera; family Drosophilidae; genus Drosophila; species Drosophila subobscura. The sequence continues at coordinate 1,123,619 of NC_048530.1, forward strand.
AGTCAAGGCCGGGACCTGGAGGCCCGGATGGAGGAAACAGGCCGTCCTCTAGGTCTGTGTTGAGAATTCTCTCGTGCTTTTGCTTGCGGGAGCGGTGAGACGGCTGCCCTGTCTGCGTCTGCATCTGCACCATCTCGATGGAACTTGATTTCTTTCCAGGCTCATGGCAATTATGCGTTTGCTGATCGTTCTCATCGTTGTCCAATCGTCTCTGCTTGCTTCGCGGGATCTATTGGAAGGGAATGAAGAGGGTCAGAGGCAAGATCTATGAACGGCAAAGCACTTACGCTGGGAGATTCGCTGCCGTCGCAGCTATTGCGCTTCATATGATTCTCATTGTTGTTGTCCAACTCCTCGAGCTCTTCCAGTCCCTCCAATTCCTCCTGCCGCTCCTGTTCGATCCCATCGTGGTGATTGTTGAGCAATGGGGGATGATCCATGTAGGTGATATGCGGACTGCCTTCCGGAGTGTCCAGAATCTCAATAGAATCAATAATAGACTGCGAGGGGCTCGATGAGCGCGCTGTAGGTACCACGCCCGAAAGCTGAGCGCCACCCTCAGATACTGCCGCTGTGGTTGCTGCTCCGACCCTCACACCTCCTCCGTTCGCCATAAGCCGTTCAGTCAGCTGGGGATACTTGCTGGAGTTATTACTCTTGGAGGAGACCGTGGAGAACTGGGTCTTCGCTGGGCCCGTCAGTTGGTTTAGCAGAATGTTAGAATTGGGCGACCCGGGACCGCGTGTTGTTCCTGCGGGAGCCATGTGCAGACGGAGAGGCAGGCTGCGACCAGAGAATTCGATGCTTGCATGCGCAGGCGAGGACCCTGGCGATGGCGATGATGTTAGATCAACTAGATCCACAACATTGTGCTGCTGCTGTGGCAGATTCGAATTTGCATGTGGATTGGAAGCAACCGTCTTGTACTTCTTGGGTTTGTTTTCAATGGCCAGGCCATTGCAGGCTGCCGGCTGCAGAGGCGGCAGATTGTGAAATATTTTGGGATCGTGCTCCTTCGACAAGGACTCATCAATGTCCATGTCGTCAGAGTTTCGACGCATATCGTCCGCCATCATCTGCTCCCCATCTGGATCGGAGAAACCACAAAACTCCTGGCTGCTGTTTGATTCCCCGCCGTTCGAAATTGGAATGGGCGTGGGCATAGGAGTTGCCGTGTGTGTGGCCAGCTTGGACGCAGAAGGCGGCTTTTCCTCAAGCACCGCCCGGACTTTGTGCTTCGGCGAGCACAGATTCTTAATGGTCAACTTGGGTAGGGGCTGCTGCTGGTGCTGATGCTCGACCTTGGCCAGGGTTTGTCCTCCATCGGAGCTGTCCTCCATATCGATAGACTTGGTTTTGATTGTTAGCTTGGGTATGCTCTGAGCGTTGCTGAGGTCATGCGTCATGATCACCGTGTGCGTGTGCTCCTGGCCGCTGCCGCCCGTCTTGATGGTTAACTTTGGTATCTGTTGCGGCTGCTCCTCGCTGTTGCTGCTGATGCAGCTGCTCCCGGCCAGGGTGGTCTTAATCATTAGCTTAGGGACCGTCTGCATCTCCACCATTGTCATCGACAGTGAGGAGGACGACGACGATGATGAGGAAGAGGACGATGCTGATGATGAAGAGGCGGAGGCGGGCGAGAGGCTAGACAGATGTGCCTCGCTCTTGGCTGGCGTCGTTGACTGACTGCGGCCAAGGCAGTTGGATAGACTGCCATCTGTCGAGCAGGAGCCAGAGCCAGAGCCAGAGGAAGCAGCGGGATTCTCAGGCATTTTGATGGTCAGCTTAGGCACAACGCTGCCCACGCGCTCCTCATTGGCTGCCCGGATTGTGAGCTTTGGCACAATGTGTGGAGTGCTTCGGGGATTTGGGGTTGGACGATGCTGGCTAAGACTGCTCAGCTCTTCCTCCGCCTCGGCGCAGGAGGAGGAGCACGAAGAGGCATCCGCGTCGGACGCGTCCTGCGGCTTGGCGCCCGTCCCACCGATGCTGCTGGGTAAATGAATGCGCAATGGTTCCACTCGTCTATCGTCTTCAACGGATTGAGATTCATTGGGAGCGGTGTGCGAGTGCTTGGATAGCTTCAGGATAATCTTGTGCCCTTGGATGCTTCCACCCCTGCTCCCCTCGTCGCCCTTCACGTCAACTGCCGTGGCAGCCATGGCTGCGGCGCCGCTCGCTGCTGATGCAAGTGCTGATGCTCTTGTTCCTGCAGCAGAGCTTTGGGCATCGTCGCGCTGCGTCGGCGTCTGCGGCGGCGGCGATGCTGTAGTGCTGGTTATATGACCCGGCTGCTGTTGTTGCAGGACCTCCTCTGCTCCCAGTTGCTGTTGCTGTTGTTGTTGTTGCTGCTCCTGCTGCTGCCGCTCCTGCTGCTGCTGCTCCTGCTGCTGCTGCTCCTGCTGCTGCTGCTCCTGCTCGGCATTCAGCTGATGCTCCCGCTGTGCCGGCGATGATGTGGAGCTCACGCGTTGCTCCTCCTCGCTCGTGGTGCTCGTCGCACTTTTTACGCTGGAATTGATTTGCCCTGATGATCCCACTGCTATGACCGTTCCCGTGCCTGATCCTGATGACGATGTCGGTGCTACCATCTGCTGGTGACGTAAATCATTCATTGCTATATCCAATTATCCTGTTGCCGCCGGGTGTCGCCAGCCTGCAAGTGAAAGCAAGCGTCAATGTGATTATCCTCTTAATTATACGTTTATTGTGTGTTCCCCCGAGCCCACTCCCACACTCTCACACAGCACTTAAAACGATGTCCATCCATCCCATCCATCACATGATAATCAGAGGTAAATCAATTGAGCCACACGAGGGTCTTTATAATAATGTTACAAACAAGCAAACGAGACAGAAAGGGTAAGAATACGGGGATAAGATTGGGACGGGAGGATCTCTGGGAGATCCTCCTTTTGGAGGCAGCAGAAAGTTTCGTCATGGCTTAGGCTGCTGGTATTGATACAGCGGTTACGTGAAGCGAATTATTGGGAACAGACTTGTTTTACGGGAGCAATACATTACAGAAAAATGCGCGCAAAATCCAAGCAGAGTTTAAAAATAATAAGCGTTAAGAACATGCGCACACAGCTGCTGCATGGGGTGAGATACAGAGCGAGGCAGAGAGCATAGAAAAGAATTGTTGAGAAATCCGAACGAACTCTTCTCTGGCCTGTTCTAATGTGTGTTGGCAACACTGATACGCACGGGGTAAACTCAACATGCCAATGAAATTCACCACAGTCGAGTCGCCGTTGTTGTTTCTGCTGCTGTTGTCTTCACTTATGGTTGGATGCATGGAGTGTAGAAAATACACACACTCGAGCAAAAACATGCTGCACAAAAACACGCACACACACAGTTAAAATGAAACATGCAAGCATTGCATTACACACCCGCAACTCAATTCCCTTGTCAGCCGCTTGTAAGCGTTCGTCTGAAAAGAAAATGTCTACATATAACGCAGCAACATCAACAAAAATGTGCAAGCAATGCAAACAAATAAATAAAAAAAGCGACGCCGAAGCCCTGACCCAAGAACAGCAGCAGCGAACTCACCATGCGGCAAAATCGTCGGTCAGTCAGACAAAAGAAGATGGAGTAGAGGAAATCAATCAATCGCCTTCTCTGCATTGACATAAATTATTTGTGGACATATTAAGGTTTTGTCTTCTTCATATGATTTGGCCTACTCAAGCGTGCGACATTCCTTGGCTCTTTGTTTTATTGTTTCATTTAATATTGTAGAGGCAACAATAATCAAGAAATACAATTTTAAAGCACTCGAAGGGAGACAGGGCTGAGAAGACTGTAGCTACACACACGCACGCACACAAACAGCGGAGACAAGCGCAACGAGCTCTCTCGGCTGCCGTTGTCCCACTTTCCGTGTATTGGTTTCGTACACTTTTCCACGCACTTCTAACGATTTGGACATGAGCAGGGAGACATCGAATTAAACTGTCTTAAAAAAATCAAATTGCGACTTTAACCGCGCGAATGCGTAAGCGCCAACTCGTTCGGCAAGCGTAGAACAATTTCAAGAATTCATTATTAAATTGCATGCTTTGCTTCGCCTGCTTGTGTTTTTTCTTTTCGATTCCGTCGTCGAAAAAGTAATGCTAAGAAGTAGGGATGCTTTATTGTGATATCGATATATCGATATACATTTATAATAATATACCTCTATATTAAATTGTGTTGAATGCTGAACATAAATTGTATATATATGTGGGATATAGTAGCTGATCAAATATGAAAAAGAACACAATCGACACATATTCTGTTTTTTGATTTCGCTAGATCAGTTATAACTCCTTTTGATTCTTAATACCGATGAACAGGGTAGCTCACATATTTATATCGGTATATTTGGGGCGATAAATTGGCGGTAAAAGAATGAAGCAATTATATATAATATATGTATATATAGATATATATTTAATTGCTTCATGCCCAGTAGATTTTCTTGCGATAGAATCAGGGATGATCTTCCCATACAAACGTTAAAAAATCAACCCATTGTTTTGTTCGACAGAGCATTTTGCAGCCAGAATTTGCAGTGAGTTCTCAGATCAGCAGAATATAAACCAGACGAGAAGGGACGTGTGAGACGCTTCTTACGCGTCACAACTTTTATACCCGGCACTCAGTACTACATCTGCAACTTAACGGTTATTTGTCAAATTTTACATTTTTTCTTCATCTGTCATCTACATCAACAACACTACTCACGCCAACACGCTCCTTTAGCTCGCCACCCTCCCCTATAGACACACACTGCAGAGTCGCGGCAGAGTCGCGGCAGAGGCAGCGGCAGAGACGTGTCAGGGGCAGAGGCCATAAACTGTGAATGAGAGAATGTGTAAAACAAATATAAGCTGCGGGACGGGGTGGGTTTGGCCACTGAAAATTAATTTCTTCATTGTGGCTATAATAATGATCCAATCGGATCCCAATTTGGTGATCTGATAGATATAGTCATTCCCTATGGAATGGCGTTTTCTTTTATCTTCAAAATTGTAGATTTGGGAGGTTTTCGTCCTTTTGCGGGGGCGGAAGGGGGCGGGGCTCATTTTTAAAATACACTGGTTTCAGTGTGAGCATACAGCAGTCTGGATGCAAAATTTGGTTTCTCTAGCTCTTATAGTCTCTGAGAACTAGCCGACAAACAAGACGGACGGACGGACGGACGGACAGACAGACATGGCTCAATCGACTCGGCTATTGATGCTGATCAAGAATATATGTATATACTTTATGGGATCGGAAACGTTTCCTTCTGTGCGTTACATACAACCGTTATTCGCACAAATACAATATACCCTATTTACTCTTCGAGTACCGAGTATAAAAACCAGCCGATTAAATACTACAAATACCGCAGCGAAACAAGAAAGCAAACTCGCAAAACAAGGGGCCGCTAGAAAAATCAGGAATGATATTCGTATCAAACCGATGAGAAATGTTGTCGCTCACAAAGTACTTTTTAGCGGCTGTACGCCAGGTAGTAAGTAGATACAAAAGAAAACTAGCGGACTAGTCCGAAAAAACCGATGGTATTCGATGGTAGTTTTCGAGCAGCTGGAAAGAGATATATTTATTTTATGTTCCGTGATAATGATAAGATTGCCAAGTAACCAAAAGAGAGGAAATTTAATAATTGTCTGAGAAAAGACAGATCTTAAGTAAAGTTAAAACACGTCTAAAAAAAACAACTATGTTCCGCGAGTCTACCTAGCAAACAGAAAGTAGTCTCAATAAAATGGAGGCAAAAATGCCACTGAATTAGAAAGAAAAATGCGGAACTTGAGGCCATCTTAAAGGCGAAAAAGGAAACAATTACTATAGAATACTGAGAATATATTTAATTTAGTCGCATTTCTAATTTATTCTAACGCCAGTAGCTTAATGTTGACAATACACACCCCTGGCTGTGCTGTTTTGAATATTTTGAATATAAAGTTCTCTTGGGTGCGCCGTTTTAGAACTTCGCCCAGGGCGCAAATATTCCTTGGCACGGCCTTGCTCCCCACCAATCCAAGAAGCAGATATTCTTCTCAGACAGATGCAAATTCTCAAAGAATACTGATGCCGCTTGAAACATATTTTCAAACTGAGGAATGTGCAAAGGGTATTGTTAGGTTTCCATACTCATACACAAATTTATATGATTTTCTTTTCTATACTAATGTGTAGACAAACGGTCCTCCTGGTTTCTTTCCTGCAGATATGGGATTACTCAATGTGTTCGGCGTTTATTTCGTTGATTGTCCTCCTCCTCCGCTAATGCAAAAGACACTATTCACATATTTTCAAGAAGTAAACAAAGCAAAACGGCTTCCTGAGCAGTGTAACCGTTCCACTGGTCACACTATGCTGCTAGCAAAATGCCTAGTCTCAGATCGAAAACCATACAGGAGATTATTTTAGTGAGACTGGCGGCTCTTGCATGATCGGAGGAGGACGACAATCAACGAAATAAGCGACGACAACATTGATTAAACCCATATCTGCAGGAAAGAAACCAGGACGGTCGTAGTCTATACATTTGAGTACTATAAATCATATAAATGTGTGTTCATTTATGGAAACCCATGAAACGATAACCTTTGCATAAGTATTCCGGTGTTTTAAAATATGACAGAGAATTTGCAGATGTTATTCCCAGCAACTGCAGCCTTCTTTGATTGGTGGAGCAGCAAGGCCGTGCCAAGGAATATTTGCGCCCGTTGCAAAGTTGTGAAACGGCGCCTATTCAACATTGGATAGTTTCGAGCCCAGATTGTCGCCATCGCCCCTTGGCACGACCCTGTGGAGTAGTACTTGGTCCCAAAAGGAAAACAACTTAAAACATTTTGTTAACAGCCCAGCCGGGTCTGTGACTTAGCAACATGAAGCAACTGGCGTTCAAATAAGTTAATTCAATTAAAAATGCAAATAAATTCAATAAAATCTCATTAATCTATAATAATTGTTTCCTTTTTTGCCTTTTGATGGCGTTAAGGTCGTTTAGAAGCACGGTAGCACGGTCCCATTTGATTGGGACTTTACTCTGTGTTCGCTAGGTACCCTCTCGGAAATTAAAACAAACCTTTAATTTGCGAGCTGCTAGCAACATACCACACGAATACCACACAAAACTATCAATACTACACAAAGATTATCGATACCACAAAATACTATCGTCTGACTTTCTAGATTTTTTCGCCCTGTTTTTTTTGTCGATCTGAGTACTGCCTGGCGAACAGCCGCTAGAAGGTAACTTGTGCGCACAACATTTTCTTATCGGTTCCATACGAATATCATCCCTGATTTTTTTTGCGACCCCTTTTTTTCGATCTGAGCCAGTAGGCTAAATATATAGCATATTTGCTAGAAAACATGTTTTCGGATCTGAGTACCAAGCTTAAGTTTCATAAATAAAATACAAGGAAGTCATGAAAACTAGCCAATCTTACGTATAATTGATTGATTAAACGAATAAAAGTAGAGGTCTAGTTCTGAAAGTATTAAGTATTTGCTAATCTTAATCGAAATATCAAAATCGAGGAAAATTATTGAAGATTTACGGTATATTTACGGTGTACTTTGAAGATGCAATGGTATATTTTGGTATATTTACGAGGCTCTGACGGTATATTTTATCGATAAATTCGCGGTCACACTGCATCCAATTTGCTGTAGCGATTAAATAGAAACAAAAAATTAAATAAATAAATTATCAAAGGAATATAACAGTCAATATAACTCTCAAGAATACACAAAAAACTGCACCAGATAACGACTGTACCTATGTAATAAGGGGAACATGTCGTCGACGGCACCTGCCACGGAAGCTATGGCTTGCAGGCTGGGAAAGCAGCAACGGCGACGACTGGCAGCGTTTGACTTTGATCACACGATTGTAGCCCAAAATACGGACACTGTGGTGAGGGATTTACTTCCTCCGGAAGTGGTCAGCTCACGGACCCTCAACGAGCTGGTGGAGAACGATTGTTGGACCGAGTACATGTCCGAGGTTTTTCGTCTGCTGCATGTGCAACAAGTCACGGAGGCGCGCATTCGCGACACCATCCGAGTCATACCGGAGGTGCCAGGCTTTGTGCGCCTCATTAAGCATCTACACAAGAAGCTTAACTTCGACATGATCATCATCAGTGACTCGAACAGTGTTTTTATCGAAGAGTGGGTCAAGGCGTATAATATGGCCGACTGTTTCGTGGCCATCTTCACCAACCCCGCCGAGTTCGACTCCAATGGGCAGCTTCAGGTGCGGCCACACCACCAGCAGAGCGAGTGTAAGCTGAGCGCCAGCAATCTCTGCAAAGGGCGCGTCCTTGAGCACTTTGTCATTGAACAGGATTTGCGGCGAAGCATCCGCTATGACCACGTCTTCTATGTGGGCGACGGCAACAACGACATCTGCCCCGTGTTGCGACAGCGGGCTTGTGACTTTGCCTGCGCCCGTCAAGGCTTCGCCATGGAGAAGCATTTGATTCGGAACCGCAACAAATTAAAGCTGCGGGCGCAGCTGTTGGTCTGGAAGAGTGGCTTTGACCTGATGGAACAGTTGCTGGCCTTGCCGCAAATGCAAGTTCCACCAGTCGACCTTCAGACTGCGGAGGGCCACGCAGAGATGGCGCGGCGAGCATCGGCGGTCGCTGGTCCATCCAAGCAGACCAATTAAATTGGCATTTCGAAACTAAACATTTTCTTGGCACATTCGAGTGTTTTTTATCTGCCCCTGTCTATTAAATGTGATCTTGGAACTTGCACATGCCTAAGTATGCGTATTTATTGATATTGGTATACATTAATGTATATATACATATGTTTATACATTTATATTCATATATACATACATAAATATATAAATACATGTATGTATTTAATAATCTAATCCGATAAAGCCTTTGTGTGTAATTACGTACAATATCCTTAACTTGGGGCATTGTAGTACAGCAGTAGGAGGCGCTTTGATGATGTTAATGTTACATAGTGGTCTCTCTCTCTGTCTTTTTTGGCACCCGCAGCGCCAAGTAGTTGTATGCATAATATGTAGCTGTTATCGTTGTAATTATTGTAAATTAAATATATGCGAGCGTGTACGTTACCGTTCCTGCTGATTGTGTCTTTCAATGAAAGTGTCTTTATTTCAGGCTTGACACCGCAGTCTTGCATTCTCCGACGCTAATCAGAGCGGGATGACAGTAGCTGCATATGTATATGTATGTTTATATGTATGTATGTACATACATACTGCGGGTTGCGCACGTGAGTGAGAGCGATGCAGCAATAGTTTTATGGTGTGGTTTTTTATTTTCATTATAAATTCTATTCTAGTAGAATAAGAAACTGCATATTTTATCTTTGCTTAGGATAAGCACATGCAATCTCGTGGAAACTTATTACCAAGACGTTCTGTCCGGTTATAACTAATTGATGGATTTAATTGATAAGAAGCGATTTGAAAGGCGCGTTTTGCGGGTGCGGGCGCGGAAGTCATGCAAGATGCAAATGATATACTTTAGACAAACGAGATTTGGCTTGTCTGTGATCTACGAGCCCAATGGCGACATGCCGATCTGCTGTGGGGTGTTTCCCAGCTCGAGGTTCTTCAGTAGCATTTGAAGCCACTGCTTCGTGGATTTATCATCTTGCAAGCACAGAGCGAAAGTGCCATCGCGAAGCTGATCCGGCAAGCACTGTCCAAGGGCTTTGCGAGCGCTGCACAAAGAAATTTTAGTTTTGTTCTAGAAGTAGTTATAGTGTAGCGCCTTGATACATACCGTGTATTGTCAGAGAGACGTAGGTAGCAACGCACTACGTGCTTCAGCAGACGGGCACATGGTTCCTTCGCCAACTGGATCACCATTTTACCCTGTGGTGTTGTAATAGTATATAGTATAGATGTGGGCGTATGTGAATGATGACTTAAACATGGACTTTGCATCGATTGATACGTACCAGGGTGATGGCCACATGCGAGAAGCGTTCGTAGGTTTGACAGATATACGACAGGCCCGACTCATCAAGCAGTATCTTCTGAATGATGAAGGTGGCCACAGTCTTGCTCAGCTCTGAGCCGCTGTCCATAATGCTCAAGCAAAGAGGAACAATTTCCGTGGTGAGCAAGAACGTGATTACTTCCTGCTCGTCGGTCTGAAAGGGTCGGAAGACTTAGTTGTGTATAATGGGAATTGGTAAGGAACGACTCACCTTAACCAAGGCCCCAATCACGCCCAAGCTGGTCAGACGCAAATATTCAAAGGGTCTGGTCTTCGAAGTAGTCGACAGAAATGGATACAAGTAGAGTGGAATCTGCGCCTGCAGAAAGGCTGTGCGTGTCTCCGGATGGGAGGCGACGCACTGGAGCAGGGCCAAGGCATTGCACACACGGTTCGACTGATGTGCCGTCAAAGTGGGCGGAGTTATAGACGGATATATGTTAACAATCTCCTGAAGCAGAGCACATGCCGTTCCAAAGCTGTTCCACAGCATGGGAGCCAAGTCGGTTTCACGCTTTTTGCTTAGCTCCAACAGAGCGGTCTCGCGAGTGTCCGGGTGCGCCAATTCGTTGATCCATTGGTACACCTAACAAACCCTTGTAAAAGGTAATTTGTAGTTCTAAGTGTTGAAAATACTTTGCTCTACATTACCTTCTCCTGCTCGCTTTGCTGCTGCTGAGGATTCATGCAGGGACTCGGCTGGGCACTCATTTTAAAGTGTCTGCTGCTTATATGGCCCAATGTATAAGTACGAAGTATATTATGTTTATATAAAATTATATTGATAATATGTACATATGTATATGCATGTAAAAAAGTATGCCGCATAGAAATACATGTACATATGTATATGCATGTATGTGCACATATGTAAATTTGCGCAGATGTCCAAAAGGAAGCTTGGCAACGTAAAGCATTAGTTACTTACCTCTAAATTTTAGAAAGAGATTTAATGACAACCGCAATAACAGTACTATCAACAAAAATTAGCAACGGCTTTTGTTGTTGGACTGTGTCAAACACCCGTATATACATATGCTAATACACATGTATATAATTATGTATTTGTGGTTGCGTGTTTTTGCGGAACTGTGTAAGGGTTTTTCTTGTAGATATATTGCGCACCAGCAACAAATTAAGGCAACACACGATAACAACTATGCCGAAATACGACACCGTTCATTCGCATTTGTACTTTTTTTAGTTGCAAATGACGTTGATCGCGCGGGCGCTGTCGAAAGAAAATGCTCAACAAAAACTGAGCACAAGTGTTGCAAGTTACAACTATACATTTGCGTTTGTAGTTTACATGTAAAACTACATATTTATGTAATTAGCGAAAGAGACACCTAACGAGGAAATGTGTATTTTTGTTGACAATATTCGACGTAATGCTGTCGCTATATAATTGGGTGCACATTGAGTAAACCACGGAAACTAATTCTGCTTGTTAAATCATCTTTACCCACAAAAAGTATACTTACGCCAATAGTTACAAGCTGCGATATTTTGCAACGAGCACAAAATATCGAAATATGTCAGTCCTACTGGCAGCTCCTATGCATCAAAGCAACTCTGTTTATTTGACATTTTGACGTGGAATATCAACTGGGCACGATTTGTAAGGCTGACACGACAACGAAACGTAACCTATTCATTATTCATTCCAGTGTACATTTTTGAACCGTTTGCAGGTGCGTGCGTCTTTATTTTGCGAGTTTTAATAATTAAAGCATAAATTTGAATGCAAAAAACTTCCTCAAGCAACAAAATTCATACTTCGTTAAATCGATACGCCCTAAAGCATTTATCTTTTTTTTTTTTTTTTGATGGTGCATTTTTACCATTTTCTTGAATGTCTACGAAAACTGTTCACATAGTTGAAAATTATGTTTAAATAATAATTTTAGTGAAACATTTGAGTGGAACTCTTCAGCCTAAGGGCCTTTAATCCAGTTCACAGACAATACCTTCCAAGCTGAAACGGCAACAAAATTTCACCTGTGATGTCGTCGTCATTTGCCATTTGCCACGTCGCCAGCTTCACTGTTGTTAACGTCGGCGTCGACGTCGACGCTGACTTCGTATTGTAATTCGTGTGGAAGTGGCATATTTTTATTGATTTTGATTCAATTCCCACTATCTCGTTTCAGTTTCTATTAAATTCTAAAGTAACATGGACAAAGTTGTTAAGTTCGCTGAGCCAGGTCGCGCTTTCGCCAAGGACTCGATCCGTCTCGTAAAACGCTGCACTAAGCCCGACCGCAAGGAGTTCCAGAAAATTGCCATCGCCACTGCCATTGGCTTCTGCATCATGGGCTTTATTGGCTTTTTCGTCAAGCTGATACACATCCCCATCAACAACATTATTGTGGGATCGTAAATGGAGCAGATGTCGAGGGACCAGAACAATAACAATCATCAATACTAGAATACATCAAATAGATATTTTTTCGTTAACAGCTGGCATTACACTACATACATATATACAAATACCTATGTGCATTCAGCGAATGTCTTTTCTGCTCTCCCCTTTTCATACATACATACAACATATATGTTTGTGAAAGCGTATTGAAGGGGTCTAAAATCATTTATGTTTCTATATTTAAAGGAATAACATCGCGTTAGCAATAAGAACCAATTGTAAAAAGAAATGCGTGACATTTTTCAGAGCATTGCTTTGGGCTTGCCCTGACCTGCCCATTAATAAATGCGAGACACATTTTCCACTACTATGCTTTTTCGAGTCTTTATTCGTACTTGTATGCAGCCAAATTTCATTATTGGGCAGCACATTACAAGTGGAGTGAAATTATACATATCTTTGTCCTTTGGTCTAGACCAGGGCTCGGCACGGCCCCATCTATTGGGTATACGACAAGTCTCTGCCGCCCACGTACACGCGTATTACAGTGATTCGTATCAATACCAATTCATTGAATGTTCCGTTTGTGTACGTCTTCGCACACAAACGCAAAAACGGCTCGTTAATTGTATGGGTGCCGGCCATAAAGCAACTATAAAGGAGGCAAGTATGAGCAGCTTGTACTCTTATTATTGTAAAGTTGCTTTCTCTCTCTCTGCACGCCCTCTCACTCGCACTTATTGACAGCATTGGTACGTTTCCCTCTACAAAGCCGACGAGACCTCCTTTATAGTTTCTTTATGGTCATGGCAGTGAGCTGTAAATGTGACCACTCTGAAACGATAATGGACAAACAAATTTGTCCGCGCACAACCCCTTCCCTTCGGCGTCGTTCAGAATTTGTCTCGGAAAATTGCATTTATTTTCACTGGCACTCTCACGACTCGTTGCCACTGCACTTGATCTTATATGGAGGTATATTGATGGATTTCATATAGATTCGATTTGAAGTCTAACGGAGCGTAATCATAATGACTGCTACTCGGCACTCTGCCATCTGCCATCAACTCGACAAGAAAACATAATGAGATCATAGAATACAATAAAAGGAAATCCTAAAAACTAGCCAATTAGTTTATGTATGTTTTGGCATGGTAACATTTTTGTAAATTAACAACAGAGACACACTGTATGTTGACGAGACTCGCCGTATTTTCTTGCGCATATTTTCAAAATGAGAAAGTAGTTAGGTTGAGGCATGAAGAAACTATAAAGGAGGTCTCGTCGGCAATTTTAAGACATTTGTACGAGTGAAAAGTGCGAGTGAAAAGGCTCTCGCTGATTAACCCTTTGAAGGCAATGTGTAAAAACACGAGTTTTGTTTGTTTTATAATTTAATTTTTAATAATCTGCTCTCTCTGAACATTTCGGTACATGAACCACTTTCAAATCTTTCGCGACCTTGCCGCATAAACTGCACCAACTAATTTTTGGGCGCAAATATGAACACTTGAAAAAAAATGTTGTCCGCGACCAACCTTCCGCGTCGACAAGCAAACGAGCACTGACAGTAAGGAAAAGCTGCGAGTAACTCTGCCACCGATGAGGCCTCCTTATATAGTTGCTTTATGGGTTGAGGCGGTTGTCGGGATTTCACAATCCCGACACACTTAGGCCGGTTTCGGCCCGTTGTGATTAATAAGATAGTAAGTATATTTCGGTATATTTTTAACGGTTGGACGGTATATTTTATTGACAAGTCCGCGGTCACATAGATTACGTGACGTGGATGCCCATTGTTCGAGCAACAGGATTAGCTGAAATGTTAGACTTTGTGGTGATATTCACAAAGGGCGGCGTAGTACTTTGGAACTCACAAACCTCTGGAATCAACTTCTCGTCATGCATAAACAGCCTCATACGTGGCGTGATTCTGGAGGTAAGCCCTGTTTATGTTGCTGTGCTGTGGCTGCTTTGCTCATCCAATGCACATTGATGATTGATCTCTGCTGTTCGTTGGTAGGAGCGAAACACAGACTCCAAATACTTTGAGGAGGATCAACTGGCGGTGCAGTTTAAGCTGGACAATGAGCTGGATCTGGTATATGCGGCTGTCTTTCAGAAGGTCATCAAACTCAGTTACTTGGATGCCTTTCTTGCCGACATGCAGTTCGCCTTTAAGGAGAAGTTCGGCGGTACACCGACCCTGGAGCGCCTGGGCAGTGAATACGATTTTGAAGGCGAGTTCCGTAGCGTGCTCACCGCGGCCGAAGAAGCATCCTCGAAACAGGTGAAGGCCCCCAAGGCTATGCGCTCCTACAATGAGTCGCAAAAATCGAAGAAAACCGTCGCATCCATGATACAGGATGACAAAAAGCCTGTCGAGAAGCGTGTCAACATACAGGAGAGCCCGACGCAGCCCAAATCTCGGCCCTCATCATCACCACTCACAACGGACGACATTATACAAGAAAACCGTCGAAAGTTGCGCGAAAAACTTACGCCCACCAAGAAGTCGGCCGATACAAAGTTAAGCGTTCCTGTCAAGCAGGGAGCCACCGAGAAGGCCGGAAAGAAGCCAAGAGTATGGGATCTTGGCGGCAACTCCAAAGATGCCGTCCTTCTCGATCGTTCAAAGGACTCGCCCGAGGATGTTCAGTACCAGAGCGTCAACAACGAGGTGAGTGCAGATTAGCACTCTAGCGCAAACGGTGTGGAGCCAGGAAAGAGAGCGCGGGATGCCGGGCAGTCAGCCAGTTTGATCTTTATCCCTATAGGTGACATCCAATTTCGATATTTAAGAAATTTTAGAAGCAATCGTTTCTGTCTGAGATATCGAGGTGCGAACACAAAATTCGGTTTCTCTAGAGCAGATCAAGAATCTACTTATGTATGTATGTATATAGTATATACTATATACAGACATGTGCACATACCTTATGGAGTCTGAACATTATGCAGTTGGATCGACTTTCACATGCTTAGCAATGGGTTTGTGGTGCGTAGACAGCAAGCTAAACGAAACATTATTGAATTGGCGGCAATCACTGTGTAACTTTTACACGAATTAAAAGATACATATGTATGAGTGCATGGATGGTCATACATACATATGTATGCATAACGGGCATAATCATGAACAGTTGGTGGGTATTATCTTCATAAAGATTAATCTTATTGGTTTGGTCGATCTGATTGGATGTGTGTGTGTGTGTGTGCATGTGTATGATTGCTCCGACACGAAAGAGAGTGAGTACGCAACCTTGTATAATTATGTACATCATGATCTATCTGGTGCATTCGTTAAGTGTTTTGGCAGAGGTTGAATTCCTAAGCTGAACCTGTTTTAAGCCAAGTCAGTTGCAATTATAGCAGAGCCGTGCATGCTGCAATACTTGCACATACATTTGTACATATACCACCAGACAAATGCTTTCGAATGAGAGAAAAAGAAGCTACCCTGGATGCAAAATATGAGCTAACTCCAAATGAAAGGTAAAATAATTTCCAAAGAAAACTATTCGTCCTGCTTTTCTATCCTTTTCATACCCTCTACTCTTACAGTTTAGGGATAACAGAAGAAAACCGTTTCGACCCCATAAAGTGTATTTATTCTGGATCAGATCGGTTCATTATTGTAGAAAAAATAGCGAAACTAATTTGCAATGGCTAAGCCTCCCCTTCCAGCGCTTACTCATTCTCTCTCTCACTCACTCTGTCGATTTCTCTGTCTTTAACTAATTGTGACCTTTATTTGGGTAGCTGGTGGGTACCATGCATGGCGTGATCCCAGACCTGGATGTGGAGGACGAGGAAGATGTAGATAGTGCGGAGGACTCTAGCGAGGAGGACGATATGAACAGCCATTCACTAGCGCCAAAGAAGGACAGGCGCGGAGGTGGTTTGCTGTCCTATTTCAGGGGAATCGTTGGCGGAAAGACCATAGTGCTGGCCGATCTGAAACCGGCGCTGGAGAAGATGCGCGATCATTTGATATCGAAGAACGTGGCCTCCGAGATAGCGGTCAAGCTGTGCGAGTCAGTGGCCACCAGCCTCGAGGGCAAGCAGATGGGGACCTTCGACAGCATTGCCAGCCTGGTGAGAGAGGCACTGACGCAGTCGCTTGTCCGCATTCTGTCGCCCAAGCGGCGAATCGACATCATACGGGATGCCCTGGAGTCCAATCGTGGCGGCAAGCCGTACACAATCATCTTCTGCGGGGTGAACGGTGTGGGCAAGTCGACGAATCTAGCTAAGATCTGCTTCTGGCTGATTGAGAATGACTTTAACGTGCTAATTGCTGCCTGCGACACCTTCCGCGCCGGAGCCGTCGAGCAACTGCGCACCCACACACGCCATCTGAATGCCCTGCATCCGGCGGCCAACCACAACAACCGCACTATGGTCCAACTGTATGAGAAGGGTTACGGCAAGGACGCCGCCGGCATTGCCTTGGAGGCCATCAAGTTTGCGCACGACACAAAGGTGGACGTAGTCCTGGTGGACACAGCTGGGCGCATGCAGGACAACGAGCCCCTCATGCGCTCCCTCTCCAAGCTGATCAAGGTGAATAATCCTGATTTGGTGCTCTTCGTGGGCGAGGCTCTCGTTGGCAATGAAGCTGTCGATCAGCTGGTCAAGTTTAACCAGTCCCTCGCCGACTACTCCTCTAACGAAACACCTCACATAATCGACGGGATTGTTCTCACAAAATTCGACACCATCGACGACAAAGTGGGCGCCGCCATTTCCATGACGTACATCACTGGTCAGCCCATCGTCTTTGTCGGCACCGGCCAGACCTATGCGGACCTTAAAGCCATCAATGTGAATGCCGTCGTCAACTCGTTAATGAAGTAAATTAAATGAATCAATGGCAGAATGAAACCGCACCGTACCTATGTGAAGCAATCTATCTGATTGAAAGATCTGCTTTCTAAATGTCCACCTACCTACATACTGTTGCTCTGCTCTGCTTAGTTATTCTTTATCTGTATCACTTTGTTTAGACCACTTTAAATAAAAGTCCTGCGTCCTTATCCATGTTGTATAAATATGCATGTACTTTTTCTGAGGAAGGGTTTGGGGATCGCCACAGAATAGTTGAATGGAGAACGGAATGGCAATAGAAACAAATCCTGTTTATTACTGATACATTATTATTTTTAGGTAGATGTGGTAGGTATGAAGATTTTTGGATAAGAAAGTGCTGGAGGGGGAGGTGCGGGCCCTAATTGAAATCTACTTGTAGAACTCGTGCTCCTGTTCGTCCTTCTTGATGTTGTTCTTGTAGCCCTTCTCGAAGTCTTTGGCGAGAACGATATAACGATTTTCACGCACCGCGTGCATACCCGCCTCCTGGCAGATGGCGTTTATGTCGGCACCAGAGATCTTGTCCGGTCGCGCAACGAACTCCTCCAGATCGACATCCTCGCTGAGGTTCATCTTGGAGGTGATTGTGGAGAATACCAAACGCTTCTGGCGGCGATCGGGGAGCGGGAATTCGATCTTGCGATCGAGGCGTCCGGGCCGCAGCAGAGCAGGATCCAGGGTGTCGGCGCGATTTGTGGCCATGATCACCTTCACATTGGTGGTCTGGTCGAAGCCATCCATCTGGTTTAGGAGCTCCAGCAATATGCGCTGGACCTCGCGATCGGCCCCGGTCTGGGCATCGAAACGCTTGGTTGCAATCGCGTCGATCTCATCAATAAATATAATAGCTGGAGCGTTTTCCTTGGCCAGCCGGAAGACATCGCGCACCATGCGCGGACCTTCGCCGAGGTACTTCTGCACGAATTCTGATCCGACCACACGAATAAAGGAGGCGGTAGTGTGGTGAGCCACGGCCTTAGCCAGCATGGTCTTGCCACAGCCAGGCGGTCCGTACATGAGGACACCGCGGGGGGGATCGATGCCGATCTGTTTGTACAGCTCGAAGTGGGTGAGGGGTAGCTCGACAGCCTCGCGAATCTCCTGCTTTTGCATGTCCATGCCACCAATATCGGCGTAGCTTACGTCGGGCTTCTCGTCAGGCTGTAGCATTGATATAGAACTATCCGCCTCGGGTGGCAGCACATCTACCAAGGCGTTGCTGTGCTTGTGCAGCGCCACGGAAGCCGATGGCTTTAGCAACTCACGGTCGATAGTGGACAGGATGCGGACATAGTAATTAGATCCGGTTGTGGAGCCAACAATACCCGTGTTCTGATCGACCGCCTCCAGGAATTGCCCAATCACCAGCGGAACCGACTGTATGCGCTTCACCTCCTCCTGGGCATGTAGATATTCCTTCTTTAGATTACGTTGCTCATCCTTGATGTACTCCTCCTGCACCTCTATGAACTCCAAAGTTCTTTGAAGTTTCTAAAAGAGGGTTTGGCTTAAATCGCTATATCTGGGCGAATGCGAATTTGTACGCATATTTACCTTGTAACGCACATACAAATCATCAATGTCCAATTCATCCAAAGAGCTGTGCGCATCTTTCGGCTTGGAATCGCAGACTTCGTCCTGGTCCATAAATTAACAGCTTATGCTATGTTCAGAATATGCTCAGAAAATATATTTACCTTCTCAGTCACAAGTACGTCCATGTTGTACGGCATATCTCCTCAGACTTTATTATTTTAAAAAATGGGAAAATGACTTGTCAAAACCAGCCTACAGCAGTGTAGGGTTGGGAGAAATATCGATAGCGCAATCGATACTATCGATGGTTGACAAATTAGCCGACCATCGATTGTTTCGGTTCTCCATCGGTAGAATCGACCTTCAAGATTGTTCATTCAGCCACTAACCAAATAGTATAGTAGACTCTCAACTTCTTAGAAGCGAAACGTTACCGCTCAATGTGCGTCTCGGAGTCCCGGGCCTCTGCCAAAGTCCCAGCTACAAGTATTAGTGCGTGTAGAACACGCAGCTAGAAGCCCCAGCTACATTTGTATAAGTGCGTGTAGCCAATGATTTTTTAGCGCTCCAAACCGGTTTTGTCTTGATTCACACGGACGCTGCAAGTAATGTATGTGCTGGTGCGCTAACTTTCTGAACTGTGATGGAACGAAAATTCGCTTTGATGATTTGATTTTGTTTTCGTGGCTTGGCGTAGGAACCTGACCTGCCGCAACATGTGCAAAATGAGGGGTGGGGGCTGGTGGACGGACCCTTAGGGGTTGGAAAAAATAAATATACCAATAAAAGTTGTTATTGTATTTGAATGCTGTATTTGTTTTAAATGCAGATTTTATACAGCTTTATTCAAAATTGTATGCATATTATGGAAACGCCGTCGCTTCTCGACTTCGTTGCTGCCGTATTATCAACATTGTTACCAAATCCATCTTTTACAGACAAATCTTTTCAGATAAATATAAATGTATGTATATATGTATGTATATATGCATATATGTACACACATACATATGTATATATATATACATACATATGTACATATGTACATCTTTCCAATTTATGTTCTCGTCGTCGGTTATGATCTCGACTTCATGTGCGCTTTAATTGTTAGCGCTTGAAACCTTTTGCATTTTTTTTATACCCGAAACTATCCAAATTTGAATAGGAAGGGTGCTTGGAGGCGCCGTTTTACAACCCTCTTGGAATATAACACAGATCTTTATTTTTTCGAGCTGCTAGCAACATACCAACGAATACTATCGCTACCACAAAATACTATCGTCTTACTTTCTAGATTTTTTCGGCCTGTTTTTTTGTCGATCTGAGTACTGCCTGGCGAACAGCCGCTAGAAAGTAACTTGTGCGCACAACATTTTCTTATCGGTTCCATACGAATATCATCCCTGATTTTTTTTGCGACCCCTTTTTTATCGATCTGAGTACTAGGCTTAAAAAAGAATATATTTTATGCGAAATTAAATTAATTTTCGATATGCTGGCATGTTTTCTCAATGATAGACCCACAAATTACTTCGTACCTATTTACGTGCAGAAACTATTTGGCGGTCTAAAATGGTTTTCTTTCATTGAAGCTGAAAGTTTTATTTTTGCCCAAACAAAATGTAAATAAAATATCATGTGTTCTTTTCAATCGAATTAATTATTATAATTACCAGTCCAGTCCATTTTTCCACACAAGGACAACTTCAAAGTAGTAATGGGGACGCGGCAGCAAGTAGCCCGATAGTATGATGATATTCGCAGAAAAATCGTTGCTTGCGGCTGGCAACAAAACATCGATACTATCGATAGTTCTCCCGAGGGTTTGACACCTCTACCCTACACTTCTCATAAGAAAACACATTTAACTAGATATCAAATCTGATATGTGTTCGTGCGTTAACAATATATAAATATGAGTTAAATAGTTGAACTGAATTAGTGGATGAAAAGGGCACGCACCCATCAATGGGATAGCGTTAACATATAATAAATGGATAAAAATGCTATCTGCAGCCGCCGCTGCTTCTTGTGCAAGAGAGAAAAATCGTTCTTGTTCACCACTGCCACACTCCTCAGTGACAGTATCGTCGTCCTTCTGCCATCGCCATCGCCGCCGTCGTCGTCTTCTGCCCCTGCCTTTGCCCCTTTCCGTTCCTTTGCTCTACGCACGCATCGATTTCGGCTAAACGTTAGATACCTCCTAACGCAGTTGTTAGGGTGGAAAAAAAATAATAAGTACATAACAAATAAAACAAATGCAATGCTCTACGATGTATTTTTTGAGAACAAATTAAATTACAATATACGGTCCAAGTGGGCTGGACGCCATACGGAAGGAAAGGAATTAAAGTGCAATACCACACTGGGGCATGTACAAAATAAAACGGAATCAAACAAGCCTAAATCGAAACAACAAATTGAAACAGAAGGCGGCACATGCAGTTTTTTCTAAATCATAAAACGTAAACGGGTAAACACAACAAATACAAAATGATCAATTTATTATTTGTATGCAGGTTCATATTCCACCCCATGATTGTTACTGTGACTGTGTGTGGCTCAAGCACTTTTTTTGGAGTTGTTTCTGAGTGGAATGAGCATAAACGTGTGAATGTTTGGTGTGTGTGTGTTGTGTGTCTGAGGGTGTTGTGTGTGTGTGTGCGTGTGTGTGTAGTTGTGTTGCCACTTTCCATCTTCTTCTTCGTCATCTTCTCGTAGTTGCTGTTTATTTGTCAACAAACAAAAAATCGAATAAGATACTATAAAAATTAATGATATTGTATTTTTTCACTTTGCAGAAATATAAATATAAGTTTGTGCAACGAATTGGTTAGTGGCTTCCTAATGAAGACAATGTCCCGCTTCGGCCTGCGCCGGGGCTTTAAGTTGTCGGAGGAGCAGGTCACTGGCAAGAATCCAATTGGACCAATAGCGGCAATAAGACCGTCGCAAGCAGGTCTATGCGGACGAAAGAAACGCCAGCACAGGAATGAACCAGACGAAGAGGAAGCAGAGCAGCAACAGCAAAAGTCACTGCCACTGGAAGGGGAACAGGAACACGAAAAGGTGCCAAGGGCTCAGCAACAAACGTCTCTGATCTGTAGATTACCCCTTGAGCGTTTACCCGGTCTGGTGGAGAGGCTTCAGCTTCCTATAGAGGAGCAGCCACGGGAAAGAGACCTTGACCTTGATTCTGGCCCCGGTTCGGGGTCGGGGTCCGGCCCAAAAAAAGTCTTGTGTTTGTACTGTGATAGAAAGTTCGCCTCTGGCAAGCTGCAGGGCAAGCACGTGGAGAAGTTCCACACGGAGCGACAGGAGAGACGCTGCAGCGGTCGCTCGACCAGCAGCTCCGGGAGCTGCCATCCGCCTGGAGGATTTCCCGGATGCCAGCACTGCTCAGGCAACAGGAAGCATTCGATGCTGGCACAGATCTGTCTGCCCGTGAAGCATCTGGATCAGTTGTTCTTCCATCTCATTCAGATGCACTCAGACAAGTACTTTGGCTGCCACCCGTGCCGACTGCGCTTTCATGACGCCGACCAGCTAACCGGCCACCGTCGACATCACCACCAGCTCGAGGAGCTACAATCGCCAAAGCCCGGACTGATGGGAGCCGACGAGCCGGTGCTGTTCCGCCTTGGTCTCACGCAGAACCGATTGCCCAGTCATCGCAACAGGCAGCGGCGAGCAGGGGAAGACGAGCAGCCGCCCCTGGCCATGCCCCACAAGTCAAGGAGCAGCAGTCGGGCGGCAGCCCAGCGACAGCACCAACAGCATATGCCGGCGACTACCATTCAGCCCGTGGGACAAGGCCATGGGCAAGCCCATCCGGATGAGTCTCCTGATTCTGTCTTCCGACAGCCCAGCTCCTCAGCCTGTGTCTCAATCAGCTCCAGTTGTAGCACCAGCAACAGCGCTAGCTCGCATGTGTTCGATGAAAACTTTTACAAGGACGTCATCCTGAATGTCCAACAGAATCTGCAGAACTATCTCGATGGACGGCTCTTCACCTCCCCCATAACTTTAGCATCAATCTCAACCTCAAGCAGCTCCTCTGGCTGTGGCTTTGGCTCCACATCTACAGCCACTGCCACAATCACATCCGATCTGGTCATGCTGCATGGTACTACTCAAATGAGCCACGCTAGTGCCTACCCAACTCTGCTGACATCGGAACAGTTCGGCTCAACGGCAGAGCTTCTACCCCCGGCAAAGTTTCGGCGCCGGCCCCATACGAAGCACAGCTGGAAGTGGAAGTGGGACTATGTGAAGAAGTTCACCATCATCAACGAGGGCGGGCGGCTGGTAAAGAAGCTTAAGCAGCCCACCTTCCTTGGCCTGCGCGATCTCTCAAAGCTGGATATGTGGACGCAGCTGACCATGCGCCAGAAGCATGATGTCTCTCTCGCCATCGCCCGCACCTGCAATGGCGGCGGTGGCGGTAGGGGTGCGTGCATTGATGGGGATGCTGGAAATCAAATGCAAATGGAGCAGCAGCGTCTGCTCGAGCAGCTTAATCTTATTCTGGACCATCGTCTTCTACCGCACATCATCCTCGAGCAGAACGAACAGGCGATAATCAAGTGCGAGCAAGAGGAGGATGCCAAGCTGGAGAACTACGGAAGTGTCCAGGGTGTCCAGGATGATCTGCTGGACCAGAACTTCGCCGACGAGAGTTTTCTCTCTCTGCTTCAGCTGCAGCCTAGTCAAGGGGCCAGCCTGGAAAGGATCAGGGAACGAGAGCAGGACCAGGACAACATGACATTGTCCTCTTTGGTGCTGAGTGGAGAATGGGCGCGACCACGTCTCTATCTGTGCATATGCTGCGGGGCCAAGTTTGACAAGCGAAAATCGCTGGAGGAGCACAAGACGTTCCGTCACTCGCACATCTATGCCACGCACTACGAGGTGGTTGGCAGGGAGCTGCTGGCGGGGAACCTGCTGCGCCATCTATTCATACCTAAACGGGCGCTGGGCCGGTTCGCGGCGGATAGCAACTGTATTCGCTGGCCGCAGCACAAGCAGGAGGAGCGTGTCCAACACGAGGAAGAGAACACCTCTTCGTCCACTTCTTCCAGGTCGTCGTTCGAGGCTTCCACACCGACGCCGACGCCCATGTCGGGTCTAGAACAGCAGCAGGCATCTCCCGCTTCCGGGACAGGGACGACCTCTTCCTCGTCTTGTTCGCTAAGCTCATCCTCTACTTCCACCTCTAACTCCCATTCCCATTCTACCTCCACTTGCAACACAGCCAACACATCGTCGACTCTTTCATCCTCTTCTCCTCCGTCGAGCTGCACAAAGTGCGGACGGAAGTGCAGCGGCCTTATGGATCTCTACCGCCATATGCTGGACTGCTCTGGCGACTACATCTGGTCGCTGGCCAAGAAGCGAAAATATCGCTACTACTGCGGTACCAAGAAGCGTCGCCCCTGCTCAAAGAAGCCGCTAAGACAGTTGTCCAACCGGAAGAAGCTTGAGGAAAAGCTTGAGGACTCTCTTGATGCCGAGGGAGAGGGAGAGGCTGAGAACGAGAATGAGAATGAGGACGATGGCGAGGAGGAGGGCGAGGGAGATGGCGAGTGCGAGGAGAGTGGCTCCAGTTCATCAAAGATTAAGAACTCCACCCGTCAGAGACCCAGTGATGGTGAGTACCAGATCCATGCAGCATTGCCCAGAAACTGATTTAACTTGCTTTTTTTTCTTATCCTATTCAAGCTGAGTCCATACGCAAAATGCTGGAGAACTTGCCACCCAAGCGCGTCTGCAAGAAGATATTCCCCGTGGACAACAAGGCCAAGCGCAAGTCGAAGAACAAGTCGAAGTCTATGTCGAAGCAGCAGAGGAGCACAAAGAAGATATACAATCAGCACCTAATTCGCAACACACGGTCCTCGGTGGTGGCTGCCGCCTCCGCCGTTGCAGTGTCTGCAGGGCAACAGAAGCGCTGCCGACGCAAAAAACAGAAAAAGCAGAAAATACTGCAGAAGAAGCAGAAAGTAAAGTCCAAATTGGTCGCCAAGGGAGATCGCAGATCAGAGGACAAATCCCCCCCTGCATTGTTAGTCATTGAATCAGAGCCGCAGGGCCAGACAGAACCGCAGGCCCATTCGCAGCCACAGACGCAGCCGGAGGTAAAGCCACAAGCCACATTCCCGGTCAATTTGAGATCTCCCGTTGAGGCCAAGCCAGCGCTGGCTGCTCCTCAAGCTGTGGATCCCGATACAGCACCAACAGGTGGAGAGCCTCATCCACCCACAGCATCCAGCAAAGAGCTGGAGTTGGAGCGATGCACAAGACAGCGGCACGAGCAACGGGAAGCTGCCTCGGCAACGCCCAGCAAGCCGCCGATGCTCACGCCGCCGACCACTCCTGCCCTTGCTGTTGCTGCTGCTCCTGCTGTTGCTGCTGCTCCTCCTGCTCCTGCTCCTGCCGCGGCCAACAAGTTCTCGCCAGTTGCTCCCAGACTCTCGGTTAGCATTGGACAGCCCAGTTCAATTGCAGGGGTGAAGCGCAGCAAGAGGATTAGTGACTGCATTGCCATGCTCACTGGGAAGCTAGAGGAAAAGCTGAAGACTGAGCAGGTGACGCCAGCATCACCGCTCCCGCCACGGCTACCGCCGCCAATCCTCGAAAAAGAGGAGGAGCAAGAATGCAATATGCACACAGAGACGACGCTTCCCCCGAAAGCTGTTGCAGGGAGAGAGCTACTGGAGGCCAAAACGCCCAAGCGGAAGGCTATGTCCAGACGCATCATCAAGGTGGATGCAGCAATGGGGCCCAAGCCCGATGCAGGGCCAGTCTCCGAGCATCTGGAGAGGCAATATACTGAAACTTCAGAGCTAGTCCCGCCTGCACTTCCTGTCCGTGTGCTTTATACTTCCGCTCCGGCTGCTGATGCTTCCGTTGTTCCCGTTGCTCCCACCCTGATGCTTCTAGCATCCTCTGCACTTCCCGCCACTCCGGGGCGAACCACCACCAAAGCAGCAAGCAAGCAATTGGCAGCCCCATCACTGACGGTGGCTGCCTTAAAGCTATATCCAGCGGAACAACCACAACCACAAGCAAAACCATTGATCGCGCCGGTACCCGGGCCCGTTCCCATTCCCCTCGGACTGCATGGGATGGGAGCATCGTTGGCAGGTCCGTTTCCGGGTCCGGGTTCGGGTTCGGGTTCGTGTTCGGTTTCAGTGCAAGGTAACATTAACCTGCTGCCGAAGCTCCCCTTGTATCTTCCACACGCACAGTTCCATCCGCATGCCAATCAAAATCAAAATTCGAATCCGAACGTTAATTCCACCATGTACGTGATGGAGCAACCCCTGAACCTGACCAGCCAACGCGGATGCCTCCAGAAGCCAATACTGCCAAGCACCGAACGTGACGGCTTACAGACTGGACTGCATCACGGACGATCGAGTGGAGTGCCGGCCCGGAGGCAGACTATTTGCGGATTTGAGGCCCGCAACGTGCTGGGCCTGGAGATGGACATGGAGCCGCTCGACTTGTCCAAGAAGTCAGCGCGGAAATCGTCACCAGGTCCGGTTGCGGCTCCAATGAGAGTCCCCCAGGAGATGTCAATGCCAACACCAAAGGCAATGCCGCTGCCGATTCCGATTCCGATGGCGATGCCTATGCCGCTTCCCTTGGGACCAGCTGCTGCCGTATCTTCGGCAGCAGTGCAAGGCCTTCCAGTAAATGTTCTAGGGCCAGGTCCTGGGCCACGTGCAAGTGCACGTGCAGGTACAGGTACAGTTCATGCAACGGTTTCATTGGCTTCGCACTATTACTCCAACCTGGACCTGCTCAAGATACCCCAAGTGCGCAATCCTGGGACTGGGACTACGTCGGTGACAGGTACCGGCAGTGGTGTTTCCCCATCCAATTTGAGCCTCTGTAGCGCTTCCGCTATCCCCGTACATCTGCCAAAATCAGCAGGTGGAAAGAAACGCTCGGCGGAGGCGTCGGTCGGCAAGAAGGAGAACATCGGCAAGGGGATGCCAAAGGGATGCCTGCGCATGGATGAGGTGGTCAACAATCACATTGACGACGCCATCAATTCGGTGATCCTGGCAGTCCAAGCCGCTCTGCCTGACGACGATCACAAGGAAAAGGAAAGAGAAAGGGAAAAGGAAAAGGGAAAGGAGAAGGAGAGGCAGAAGCAAACGAATTTCAATCTGCCACCAAAAGATGTTAATCTGCCGAAGCCGATAAACTACATTGTTGCCACAGCAACAGTTCCAGCGACAGCCACTGCCACAGCCACCGCCACAGCAACAGCTACGGTCACAGCGGCAGGCACCGACACAACCACCGCAAGTGGCATGTTATTTACCTCGATCTTGATGGGGGAAAAGATTGTGGCTAGCTCAGCCGACACGGCAGTCCCACCCCAGACCACGACACCAGCGAAAACCCTGCTGACGCCAAAAAAGCGTTCCATGCGCTCCAAGACCATCGACTGTCGCTCCGCGCTGCTCGCTATTGAGGAGCTCCCAGTTGAACCACGACTGCAGTGCCATCAGCTTCAGTCAAAGCCGCCCGTGAACGGAGAGGCGAAGGCAGACGCGCACCTGCCTGGAGGTCATTCGATAGCTCCCGTGCCCGCAGCCCAGATACCAGCTCAGCCGCTGTCGACTGTGGTGGAACCTCCTCCAGTGGACTGTGTAAATGAACAAACGCTGGAGATCGATATGCAGCTGCAGCCAGAGCCGGAGCTAGAGCTGCCTGCTCGGTCCCCTCCAGAACCGTTTGCGCTTGTAGAGACGCTTCCATTGTCGGCTCCTTCTGTGGCTGTGTCCGTGATTTCCGTTGCGCCTGCACTGCCTTCGAGCATGGCTGTGGCTGTGACGCCAACCTCCACGGTCGAGACGAACTGCAGCTCGCTGCTTGAGGAGCACAGCAGCAACATGAACAACAACACCTCCTCGGGCTTCCACAGTCTGGCGCAGTCCGAACTGCCCAGTGTCCAGGATCAGTCGGTCACGGCGGCGAGCACTCTGGAAGCGTCAGAAGAGCTGGGCGCGAAGGAGAAGGATCAGGGGCAGGAGGATCAGGAGCAGGAGGTAAAGCAGCGAGTGGTGGAGGAGCACGTGCCCGTCACCAAAAAGAAGCAGCGTCGCCGCAGAAAGAACGAGCTGGCAGCTATTGTGGCCGACCAACTGCTGGAGAGCTTTAAGATCGACAACGCCCGTCGAGACAACCTCAAGAAGCTGGAGAACTTGGCATACGAGAAGAGCGAGGATCTGCTGCTGACAGGCATGCTGCTTATGTCCAGCACCAAGCGGAACGCAGCCATGGCCCCCTCCTCCAACTCCACCTCCACATCCTCATCGAAGCTATCCCGGAACCTGACTGTGAAAGAGGCGGCAGAGGCAACTTCGGTGCCTCCTGTCCGAGGGCGACCGAAGCGGCGACAGAGCTGTTACTACCGCAGCCGTGGGAAAGCTGCCGGCGGAAAGGCGACCAACGAGAACATCAGCATGCTCAAGTCGACACTGGAGTCCTTCTCCATTGGGATCGAAAAACAGCTACTGGCCAAGGAGGCCAAGGGGGCGAAGGAGGCAGCCAAAGATACGGCAGCCCTGCCGGCAGTCACGACCGCCGGCCAGCCGTCGGCAGCCTCCATATTACGGCCGAGCATTCTGAGCAGCGCAGCCAAGAAGCAAATGTACCAAAAGCGGGAGGCGGAGCTAGAACTAGAAGTGGAACTGGAGAAAGAGAGGGAGAGGACAATTCCTGCAGCGGCGGCCACCTTCAGTCGCGATCCTCGCCTAAATAAAAACATACACAAGGAGCAGCCGGAGCATGGACAGCTCTCAATCAGGGCCCCAGCGCCGACACCAAACGTGCCTTCGGCGGGAGATAATGATAACGCTGAGGAGGAGGACAACTACCTCACGGAGATAGCGAAAAACGTGAACGAGAAGATCATGTCGGCCACCACCAACGAAGACTTCGAGTTTGCCCACGACAAGTTCGACCAGGGGGAGCAGGAGGGCGGCATGGATTTGGATCCAGACCAGGACAAGTTCTATCGCCCCCCCACGTCCATGAGTGTGCGCAGTGCGCCCAACCTGAACGACGAACACTCAAACTTCGGCTCCATGTGCGACGAGAACACGAACACGGAGCTCATGGACATGGACCTGGACGACGAGATGAGCGTCTACACCAGCTACTCGCAGGACCTGGGTCGCAGCGGGCGTGGTCGGCGGCGCCGTAGACGTCGCAGCGTCCTTCTCACCCGGCCCAAGAAGCGCACACAGCGAAGCCACGTCGATGCCGAAAAGTACTCGTGCTCCCTGTGCGGCAAATCCTTCTTTACGGCCACTTCTCTGACCAAACACAATATGACCCTGGCCCACGTGTCCAAGCTCTCCGAACAGGAGTACCTTCAGTCCCAGACGGCGCCATCGAGTCCACGCGACCTTGCGGTACAGCTGGACCTGGGGCTTGAGCTAGGGCCGGGGCAGGAGCAGGGGCTTGACTACGGGGATAAGCAAACACAAATGGACCAGCAAG
Organism: Drosophila subobscura; assembly: GCF_008121235.1. Classification (NCBI taxonomy): domain Eukaryota; kingdom Metazoa; phylum Arthropoda; class Insecta; order Diptera; family Drosophilidae; genus Drosophila; species Drosophila subobscura. The sequence goes on from NC_048530.1 coordinate 1,152,932, forward strand.
CGACGATGACGACGACGACGAAAACGACAACGACACAACAGATTCGTGTCTCGGTCCTGATGCCGCCCTCTCAAATTATCCCTCAGGTGGAGCACCAGCAGCAACATCAACAGCCACAGCAACACCATCAGGAGCAACAGCAGCAGCAGTTGAATGAGCAAGTCCATCATGTCATCACTGAGGCCAGTCTGCGGCTACACGACAAACAGCAGAGTCCGCCGGGAACTTCCGCCGCCCGCCTCAATCTGAACCCAGACGAGCGGCTCTTCTACGAATGCTGCAACATCCTCAAGAGTGCCAAGACGCCTCGCCTGTCCAGCTGCACCACAGCGGCCGCTGTTACAGCTTCAGCTCAACCAACCACAAGCTCCGCGCCGGCCACGACATCCGTGATCGTTACTGCCGGGCGCAAACAGCCGCACCCGACTCCGGCATCTGCGTCGGCTCCGCCTCCGGCTTCGCCATCGCTATCGCCTCCAGTCTCGCCCTCTCTGTCTCGTTCTCTGTCGCATCCAGCTTCACCGTCGCCACCGCCAACTTCGTCTCCGACACCTCCTCCGCATCCGTTTCCGGCTTCGCATGGTGTAGAAAGAATGCCAGGAGAAGCTGCACCCACTGTCTGCCATCAACCAGTCATCCAGCAGCTGTTCCGCAATCCACCCGCTGCCACACCCACAACAACCCCGACGTAAGTCGCTTGCCTTTTGCTCCTTGTTGCTTCCTGTTCCTCGTGACTGACTATATCTCTCCCAGCAGAAACCACAATCGGCTGTCGCCCAGCTACTCGGCCATCTCGCAGTTCTCGGCGACTACCTCGCGGTTCAAGACGAAGGCCGCCATGAAGGGTTATGAAAACGTCAACCTGCAGCTGGACATGGTAAACCTACAGCTGGCTAAGACCGGGCGTGGCGTCTGCAAGCTCACTGAGCTGGCGGACATCGCGTTGGGCAGTGAAAAGCCTGGCGGTGACTTTATGCCGCATCTTTCCCAAGGGAGTTTCCCTGGAACCAGTGCTCCAATTGCAGCTGCCGCGCCGTCAGCCAGCCACCAGCACCACCACATGCACCAACACCAGCAGCAGCAACAACCACAACCACCTCTACCCCATCCCCATCCACATTCAGAGCCGACGCCGACACCAACGCCAACGCCCACTGGTACGCATACAGGCACTAGGACAACAACGACACCAACGCCGATGCCAACGCCAATGCCGACGCGGCCGGTGGAACAGCAGAGCTCGACTTCATCAAAGACGATAATGCACGCGTCCATCATCAAAGCAGCCGCGGGAGTTGCCAGCTCGGCGACACTGCCGCCCGCCTGCGGTCGGATCATCATACCGGATCGGCCGTTCAAGAATATCGGACTGGAGGAGAAGGCCACCATCATGTTCCAGAAGCCGAAGACGAGCGTGAACCTGCTTCAAGAGCAGGACAACAATAGCGTTTCCACCGTCAGCTACTCGGACCGTGACGACTATGACTTTGGCACTCTGAGTTGCGACGGCGACGTGGAGCCAGAGCAGGAGCCGAAACCAGGGGCGCGATGTGTGGTCAGGACGGAGGATGCAGCTCTTGTGGAGGTGCCGCCGAGCGCAGTGGACAGGGCTGTGTCCCCGTCCAGCTCGTCGACGTCCTCACCCTCATCGCAGGAGAATACCCGTAGCAGGAGCGGAAGCAGCAGCAGCTCCAGCCGAGCCACGGCCAAGACATTCGAGAATAAATCCTTAATCATGGGCCGCATCTTCAAGCACGCCAGCACCAAGGCAGCATCAGCAGCGGTAGCAACTTCTGCCCAGCAGCTTCCCAGTCCGATGGAAGGACCGACGTTGGCCAAGATGAAGGCGTTGCCAAAGAACCAGGCCAACCTTGACCAGATCTTCGATGAGCTTAGAGGCGGAGGTGCGGCCAAGGCATCAGAGGTAGAGTCCCCAGTGGGTATGGCGAATTGGGATCGGGATCATCCCCAACCGCACACCCACCCACACCATCAGAAGGAGCCCATGGCAGCGCCGGCAGTTCCGACCGTTCCAGCAGCTATGCCCGCTCCCAGTACATTGCCGCGAAGCAGGTCTAAAAAGGCCAAAACAGGCCCACCAGCTAATTCCCCCATAATTATTGTTAAGCCACCCGAAGCATCGGTCTCGGCTTCGGTCTCTGCTACAGCCTCCACCCCATCAGCTTCTCGGAAGCCACGAAAGGATCTGAGCAAGCTGCAGTCGGAGCTGGGAATGAGCCCGGAGGAGATCGAGCAGCTGATCGATGAGGGCCAGCGCAAGTCGAAGCGCCGCTGCGCAACCAACCGTCCCAAGAAGCTGGTGGAGACGTGGAGCTCTGACGAGTACGAGGAGTTCCTGTCCACCAAGGACATCATAGCCCTCATCGAGGAAAAGGAACAGCAGGAGCAGCGTCGCAAACGCAAAACCATCGAAGCAAACGCCAACCATCTAGAGCCAATTCGGTCGCCAGCGGCATCCAAGAAGACCCCAACGCCCTCCGTGATTGCCCGGCGGAAGAAGAGCGCCACAAAGAAACCGCCGGTGCTAGTGCCAGTGCCAGTACTGGATCGTCCAAAGACGGCGACTACAGCTAGGGCACGGCAGCGAGCCAACCCGAATCCTCGGTCCGATCCTGCACCAGAGCCGCCTCCAAAATCTAAATCAAAATCCAAATCAAAATCCAAATCAAAATCCAAATCGAAAGCTCCCACCAAGGTTAAGACTCCAACAGCGAAGTCAGCTGGCACCACTAAAAGACGTGGGAACGATATAGAGAGCGAGAGGGATAAGTTGGTGGAGTCCAAAACAGAGACACCGGCTAGGACGCGAAGCTCCAGACAGCAGACCAAGTACAAGCCACCGCCTCTGACTGGAGCCCTCGAAGTTCCTTTAGGGGAAGACGCATCTCAGCGGCAATCCTTGCCAATGTCAACTACTCAGCGGACTAAGTCGCGCAGCAGCAGCTATAGTATAGCACCACCTCCTCCTCCTCCTGCTCTGCCGGGAGCCAGAAGCTGCTCCTCCTCCACCGCCACAACCAATAGCAACAACAACAACAATAGCATCAGCAGCAACAAGAATCTGAAGACGAAGCGGAAATCACAGACGAACAAACAGTCGCCAGCAAGACGCAAGCGGCCAGCGAGCGAGAAGCAATTATACTACTGGAGCAGCTCCAGCGACGACGAGTTCGGTCGTCTGAAGGCCGATGGTGAGCCAGATGCAGCGGTACTGAGGGAACAACAAAAGCAGGGGCAACAGAATCCAGAGCCGCTGGCGGTGAAGCATTTTGAAGAGAGCGAGCAATACCAGAAGCACGGGTGGATAGTGGGCGACTCGCACAAGAAGCTGGTCAAGCTGCTGGCCATCGCCAAGGGCAGTAAAAAGGTCGAAAACTGCGGCGTGAAGCGTCGCACGCCCAAGCGCAAATGCTAGGAGCTAGAGCGCGAACACAAGCGGGAGCGGATGGTAGTCAAATCATAGCCATGGGCCTAAGAGGCGGGACCAGCTCCCATACTGCCATTATGTCGTCGTTCATCGCAGAACAGCACCATCTCCTCTCCCTTCTCTTTTTGGCAGGACCTCCTCCTGGGACCTCCTCTGTAACTGAATGCGGGGTATATACAAAATATTTTTTCTTTATTTTAAACATCTAAGCGTTACATAATTTAGGTTTTTTTTTATTAAATGTATTTATAATTAATAAAACAAACAAAAAAGCGAATAAGCAACATATTTGAGCACAACATCCCAGTCGGACTTTGTTGTTTCCAAACAGTACTTCTGTATCGCTCCCTTTTCCTCTAAGCATGCGTTCTTTATGCGTGACGTTCTCGCTTCAAATTTACAGGGGGTGAAACACACGGGAATCAGACCTTTTTTATACCCGGTACTCGAAGAGTAAATAGGGTTTATTGTATTTGTGCGAATAACGGTTGTATGTAACGCACAGAAGGAAACGTTTCCGACTCCATAAAGTATATATATTCTTGATCAGCATCAATAGCCGAGTCGATTGAGCCATGTCTGTCTGTCCGTCCGTCTTGTTGAGCGCCTGGATCTCAGAGACTATAAGAGCTAGAGCCACCAAATTTTGCATCCATACTTCTGTATGCTCACACTGTTACACTGTTTCAAGTGTATTTCAAAAACGAGAAGGGACGTGTGTGACGCTTCTTACGCGTCACAACTTTTATACCCGGCACTCAGTACTACATCTGCACTTTAGCGGTTATTTGTCAAATTGTACATTTTTTCTTCATCTGTCATCTACATCAACAACACTACTCACGCCAACACGCTCCTTTAGCTCGCCACCCTCCCTAGACACACACTGCAGAGTCGCGGCAGAGTCAGCGGCAGAGGCAGAGGCAGAGGCAGTGACGTGTCAGGGGCCAGGCCATAAACAGCGCGAAGCAGAGTGTGAATGCTGCGGGACGGGGTGGGTTTGGCCACTGAAAATTTCTCCATTGTGGCTATAATAATAATCCAATCGGATCCCAATTTGGTGATCTGATAGATATGGTCATTCCCTACGGAATGGCGTTTTTAGTTTAGTGTTATCTTTAAAATTGTAGATTTGGGAGGTTTTCGCCTTTTTGCGGAGGTGGAAGGGGGCGGGGCTCATTTTTGAAATACACTGGTTTCAGTGTGAGCATACAGCAGTCCGGTGCCAAAATTTGGTGGCTCTAGCTCTTATAGTCTCTGAGAACTAGCCGACAAACAAGACGGACAGACAGACAGGGCTCAATCAACTCGGCTATTGATGCTGATCAAGAATATATATACTTTATGGGGTCGGAAACGTTTCCTTCTGTGCGTTACATACAACCGTTATCCGCACAAATACAATATACCCTATTTACTCTTCGAGTACCGGGTATAATGAGCAAAAGGGCGAAAACCTCCCAAATCTACAATTTTGAAGATAAAAGAAAAAACAAATAGCAGTGGCCAAACCCACCCCATCCCGCAGCTTATATTTGTTTCTTGCACATTCTCTCATTCACACTCTGCTTCGCGCAGTGTGTGGCGTCTGCCCCTGCCGTTCCTCCGCCTCTGCCTTAGCCGTGGGTAAACCCACCCCGTCCCGCACCTTATATTTGTTTTTTTCACATTTTCTCGACTGCCTCTGCCTCGAGTCTGCAGTGTGTGGGTCTAAAGAAGGGGAGCGAGCTAAAGGAGCGTGTTGGTGTGAGAAGTGTTGTAGATGTAGATGACAGATGAAGAAAAAATGTAAAATTTGACAAATCACCGCTAAGGTGCAGATGTAGTACTCAGTGCCGGGTATAAAAGTTGTGACGCGTAAGAAGCGTCTCACACGTCCCTTCTCGTTGTTCTATGTGGTTAGGAACGGTTCTGTTGGAACGTATGTACATATGTAGAACTGGTGGTTGTTGTAATTCCAAATTCGTAAACGCTCGGATATCCATTCCAGTTATAGTTTCCGAAAAAAGCATTACAGAACACATCTATGGCATGCATATAATATCGTACCATAGGAACCTATTAAGAACCGTTCCGGAACTTTTTAATGGAATCATTCCATAGCACATCCGTGGTATGCATTAAGAACCGTTCCGTGAGCATGCATAAAGAAAGCGAAAAGAACCCACATATACATATGTACATACACTCCCAATCAGTGGAATCGACTCAAAAATGTTCAAAATGAAAACAAGTTTATAAAAAGCCACATACGAATGCTAATAAAAAAAATACATTTTTACATACATATACATACATACATATGTACATATGTATATACATACATACATATATAATTATTTTTTAAAATAATAATAATACAACAAAAAAACAAAATAATATTAAAATATTATTAGAATTAAAAACAACGGAAAGGTACGTGTGAGACGCTTCTTACGCGTCACAACTTTTATACCCGGTACTCAGTCAGTATATCTATACCAGGGCTCGGCACGGCTGGGATAGGTCCCATGGGTGCGGGACAAGGCGCTGCTGCTGCGCTGCCCTCACGTACAAGCGTATTACAGTGATTCGTACCAATACCAATGTTCCGTTTTGCGTGCGTCTTCACACACAAACGCAAAAGCGGCTCGTTAATTGTATGGGTGCCGAGCCCTGATATATACCTTTGTTATACCTGGTACTCGAAGAGCAAATAGGGTATATTGTATTTGTGGGGAAAAGTGGATGAATTTAACGCACAGAAGGAAACGTTTCCGACCCCATAAAGTATTTGTATATATTCTTGATCAGCATTAATAGCCGAGTCTATATAGCCATGTCTTTCCTCCAGACTGCTGTATTCTCACACTGATACAAGTGTAATTAAAAATTTCAAATGTAAAAATGAAAAAAAAAATAAGGTACATGTATACTGCCTGGGTACCGGGTATAAAATATGTGACGCGTAAGAAGCGTCTCACACGTCCCTTCTCGTTTTTGTTATGAAGGGCTTTCTCGATGGCAGCTACTAGCGAGTGAAGTGCCGGTTCCACCGATTTCCCTTTGGTATAAGCTTTCTGGTTGGTTGACATCAGTCCCCCTTTCCAACAACTTTTCCAGTGTTTTAAGTGGAAAAGAGGTAAGGCCTATCGGTCTATAATGCTTGGGGCTCATATGGCTGCACTTTCCCACCTTTGGGAGGAAGACAACTCGAGAGGTTGTTCATTGGATTGGGATATAGGCTGTGTTTAAACATGCCGTATATATTGCGGTGATTGCTTCTTTGGTCACTTGCAGCAAGGCTGGGAATGTTCCGTCCAGTCCAGGCGCTTTCATGGCCGTAAAGGAATCTATAGCCCAATGAATTCTCCGAGAGGTTGTAAGATCCGTGGGGATTGTTGTACCTCAGTTGTTATGTCGTGATGGTTTTCGAAATTAGTGACCTCGGTGCATGTTGGGAAGTGAGTTTCCGTTAGTGCTGTAAGGCTTCTGCGGTGCACTCTGTCCATTGTCCGTTTTCTAGCATGAGGTGGCTCTGTATGGTAGGTTGCTTGAAAGCAGCTTCCGGAGTCTCACTGTTTCAGGCACTCTCTCGATATTGGAGCAGAAGTTCCTCCACGAGTTACGTTTTGCCTTACGTATTTCCTTCTTGTAATCCCTGAGTAGGGTTATGCATTCCTCGTCGATAATCTGTTCGTTAGCTTGTCTGGCGAGCTTGAAGAATTCCTTGAGGTTATTCCTTAGGAGGAAGAGGTCCCGGTTCCACCAGAGGGGTTTAGTATTTATCTTTGTTCTCGAGGGTGGACATGATGCATGGTATGCATCCAATAGTTCCTTGGATAGTGTCTCTAGGGACGTATCTATGTCTTCCGCTGATTTCACTGGGCCTGGACTATCGAGCTTCGAAGTAACCTACGACCTACGAAGGTGTGCTCCTCCCCCACGTTTGCTACCTGCGTAATTCACTTTTTTGTGTATAGGTGCATTAATTCGTCGTCCTTTAAGTCATTGCTCATTATGGAAAGTCGGCTGAGCTAAAATTGGTGGAAAAACAATCACAATTCATTAAAAAATTGCAATGCCCCAAATCTTTCAGAAAATTTTTGAAGTGTCGAGCATTGTCATCGAAGGGAGATAATTATAATTAAGGCAGGTCCAAATGTAGAACAGGGGCACCAACTAACATGGCTAGGTTTCATACAGGTAAAATATAAATATAACGAGGACCGTAGTAAGCCGTTTCTGTTTTCGCGCATCTACTTTTACTCGTTTTGTCTCTACTTTAACACGTTTCACCTTGTGGGGGCGTGGCGAAATTTTGAAACAACCCCTTCAGTTTGATAACGTAGGAGCCTGCACACAAAATTTGTTAATCTAGCTATTATAGTCTTTGGGAACTAGCTGTCAAACAATGCAGACGGGCAGACAGACAGATAATGGCCATATCGACTCGTCTACAGATGATGATCACCAATATACAGTTTAGGGGGTAGGAAAAGCTTCCTTATGGGCATTACACACATCCACATCTAACAGACACCACAAACCTTACAAATACGAGAAGGGACGTGTGAGACGCTTCTTACGCGTCACAACTTTTATACCCGGCACTCAGTACTACATCTGTACATTAGCGGTTATTTGTCAAATTTTAAATTTTTTCTTCATCTGTCATCTACATCTACAACACTTCTCACACCAACACGCTCCTTTAGCTCGCCCCCCTTCCCTAGACCCACACACTGCAGACTCACGGCAGAGGCAGAGCCAGCGGCAGACGGCCAGTGTGAGGCCACTGCGCGAAGCAGAGTGTGAATGAGAGAATTTTCAAAAAACAAATATAAGCTGCGGGACGGGGTGGGTTTAGCCACGGCTATGGCAAAGGCGGAGGAACGGCAGGGGCAGACGCCACACACTGCGCGAAGCAAATATAAGCTGCGGAACGGGGTGGGTTTGGCCACTGCTAATTAATTTCTTCATTGCGGCTATAGTAAAGCTCCAATAATGCCCCAATTTGGTGATCTGATAGATATGGTCATTCCCTACGGAATGATGCTATCTTCAAAATTGTAGATTTGGGAGGTTTTCGCCCTTTTGCGGAGGCGGAAGGGGGCGTGGCTCTTTTTTGAAATACACTTGTAACAGTGTGAGCACATAGAAGTATGGATGCAAAATTTGGTGGCTCTAGCTTTTATGGTCTCTGAGATCCAGGCGCTCAACAAGACGGACGGACAGACAGACATGGCTCAATCGACTCGGCTGTTGATGCTGATCAAGAATATATATACTTTATGGGGTCGGAGACGTTTCCTTCTGTGCGTTACATACATTCACTTTGTGCACAAATACAATATACATACCCTATTTACTCTTCGAGTACCGGGTATAAAAATGAAAGTGCATATGCCGGATTTCACTGAATTGATTCGGTTGCCTGTCCTTGGAGAGTTATCCTCGTAGTTATGTACATATCGGCGAACCTCAGCCGGGAAGAAAGCCACGAAAATTCCAACAATGCATAGACAGCTAGTGAAGTCATAAGCACACCAAACGCACACCCAGAAATCTGCATGCCACTTTTAAACCCTTAGGATTTCCTCAATGTAACTTCTGCTTTATTTTAAATTTTACAACTAACGGTATCTTTACATATATAACATGTAAAAAATAGAATTAAGGAATAGTTAAAAAAACGTGTAGCACAATGGAGGTGACGGCCGACAATGAAGCGAACGAAATCTTGGCGAGCCAGCATCCAGCCTTTTGATGTGTCTCCTATGTTTGCCAAAGGGTAAATGCAAAGAAAAACTAAATTCCATTAAGGAAGAGAATGTGTGTGTGAATGAGAATAGCTGGATTCACAGGCGTAAAGGATAATGGGGATGCTCGCTGCGACTGCTGGTGGGGTAAAGTTTTAGACCCGGCTCGCTTTTTCTCTGCTGACGTCCTGCATCATGACTCAAAATATAGGCTTACATCATGCCACCCATGCCGCCCATTCCTCCCATGCCACCCATTCCACCCATGCCGGGCATTCCTGGGGCAGCATCGTCCTTGGGAATCTCAGTCACAACTGCCTCGGCTGTGGTCAGTAAAGAGGCAACACCGGAGGCATCCGTGATGGCCGTGCGCACCACCTTCGTGGGGTCAATGATTCCCTTCTCAATTAGGTTGCCGTATTCACCCTTCAGGGCATCGTAGCCATAATCTCCAGACTGAGTTTCTACCTTTGCCACGACCATGGCTCCATCAACGCCGGCATTCTTGGCAATAGTCATGCAGGGCATGCGCAGGGCTCGGCGCACGATGTCCACTCCAAGGCTCTGAAGAAGATTAATGATAATATAACTCAATTGAAGCTTAATTGTTTGAAAAGCATCCTATTACCTGATCGGCATTCTGAACGGCTACACTATCTAGTTTCTCGATGCAGCGGAGCAGGGCGGTGCCACCACCGGGAACGATTCCTTCTTCGACAGCTGCGCGAGTGGCATTTAGGGCATCGTGTACTCGGTCTTTTTTCTCGTTGACCTCAACCTCGCTGGAGCCGCCAACGCGAAGCAGAGCAACACCGGAGGCTAGACGAGCCAGGCGTTCCTGAAGCTTCTCCTTCTCATATTCGGAGGTGGTCTCGCCAATTTGGTCCTTGAGCTGATCAACGCGTCGTTGGACGTCCTCCTTTTTACCCTTGCCCTTCAGCAGCAATGTGTCGTCCTTGGTAATGACCACCTCCCCTACCTGCCCGAGATCGCTGATCTTAACATCCTCCAGCTTGACGAGGTCAGCATCATCGCCAAAGACAATGCCACCAGAGGCGATGGCCATATCTGTTAGGGTGGACTTGCGGTTGTCCCCGAAGCCGGGGGCCTTGACGGCGGCCACCTGAAGGCCGATCTTCAGGCGATTCACCACCAGAGTGCTCAAGGCTTCGCCGTCGATGTCTTCGGCAATGATCACCAAGGGCTTGCGCTGCGTGTTCGCCAGCTCCAGTGCAGGAATAATGCTCTGGACCGAGGAGATCTTTTTCTCGGAAAGAAGCAGGAGAGCATCTTGAAACTCAACCTTGGCTCCCTTCGAAGAATTGATGAAGTAGGGCGAGATGTAGCCACGGTCGAACTTCATGCCTTCAATCACCTCCAGCTCATCTGTGAGGGTCTTGCCGTCCTTGACTGTGATGACACCATCGCGTCCGACTCTCTTCATGGCCTCGCTGATCAAATTGCCAATGGCCTGGTCGCCATTGGCTGAGATGGTGGCAACTTGGGCGATCTCTTCGGGAGTCTTTACAGGGCGCGACATACTCTTGAGGTTATCCTTGACGGTTTCTACCGCCAGCATTACGCCGCGACGAATCTCAACGGGATTGGCGCCCTTGGATATCTTCTCAAAGCCCTCTTTGGCAATAGCTCTAGCTAGAACTGTGGCAGTAGTTGTACCGTCGCCGGCCTCCTCGTTCGTGTTGTTGGCCACATCCTGGACTAGCTTAGCACCAATGTTCTGAAATTTGTCCTTCAGTTCGATGGACTTGGCCACAGTTACACCGTCTTTGGTAATCTTGGGAGATCCCCACGACTGCTCGATGATTACATTGCGACCTTTCGGTCCCATGGTCACGGCCACCGCATCGGCCAACACATCTACACCCTGTAGCATCATGGCGCGCACCTCGGCGCCAAACTTCACGTCCTTCGCGTAGCCCCGCATCGCCAGCTGGCGGCTGATGGAGGTTCGTGCAAGTGCAACAGGTAAGCGGAACATCTATGTAGAGAGATCAATGGATGATGAGAATCAAGAATCAAATAAAAACCAACAACAAGCACAAGCACGTGCACGTGGTGCCCGCAAATTTTGTGTGGCGAATTTAATATCTTTATACCCGGTACTCGAAGAGTAAATAGGGTATATTGTATTTGTGGGGAATAACGGTTGTATGTAACGCACAGAAGGAAACGTTTCCGACCCCATAAAGTATATATATTCTTGATCAGCATCAATAGCCGAGTCGACGGAGCCACGTCTGTCTGTCCGTCCTTATGATCGCCTGGATCTCAGAGACTATAAAAGCTAGAGCCACCAAGACCACAGACCTATTCACACTCTGCTTCGCGCAGTGGCCGCACTGACGCACCGCCGGCCGCTGGCTCTGCCACGACTCTGCAGTGTGTGTCTATAGGGGAGGGTGGCGGTGTTGTTAATGTAGATGACAGATGAAGAAAAAAATGTAAAATTTGACAAATAACCGCTTAAGTGCAGATGTAGTACTGAGTGCCGGGTATAAAAGTTGTGACGCGTAAAAACGTGTGAACGTGTAAGGGACGTGTGAGACGCTTCTTACGCAACTTTTATACCCGGCACTCAGTACTACATCTGCACCTTAGCGGTTATTTGACAAATTTTACATTTTTTTCTTCTTCTGTCATCTACATATGTACATCAGGGCTCGGCACGGCCCTATCCCATGGGTGCGGGACAAGGCGCTGCTGCTGCGCTGCCCTCACGTACACGCGTATTACAGTGATTCGTACCAATACCAATACAGTGAAATGTTCCGTTTTGCGTTCGTCTTCACACACAAACGGTGTGTGGATTGGGATCCGATTGGATCATTATTGTAGCCACAATGAAGAAAATAATTTGCAGTGGCCAAACCCACCCTGTCCCGCAGCTTATATTTGTTTTTTATACATTCTCTCATTCACACTCTGCTTCGCGCAGTTTGTGGCCTCTGCCTCTGACACGTCTCTGCTTCTGCCGCCACTCTGCCGCGTTTCTGCCCTGACTCTGCAGTGTGTTGCTATAGGGGAGGGTGGCGAGCAGAAGGAGCGTGTTGGCGTGAGTAGTGTTGTTGGAGTAGAGGACAGATGAAGAAAAAATGTATGATAACCGATAAGGTGCAGATGTAGTACTGAATGCCGGGTATAAAAGTTGTGACGCGTAAGAAGCGTCTCACACGTCCCTTCTCGTTTAGTTTTTTTTTATCTTCAAAATTGTAGGTTTGGAAGGTTTTCGCCATTTTGCGGGGGAGGAAGGGAGCGGGGTTAATTTTTGAAATACACTGGTTTCAGTGTGAGCATACAGCAGTCTGGAGCCAAAATTTGGTGGCTCTAGCTCTTATAGTCTCTGAGAACTAGCCGACAAACAAGACGGACGGACGGACGGACGGACAGACATGGCTCAATCGACTCGGCTATTGATGCTGATCAAGAATATATATACTTTATGTTACATACAACCGTTATTCGCACAAATACAATATACCCTATTTACTCTTCGAGTACCGGGTATAAAAACAACAAATTTGATTTCATTGCTGATTTCTCTCAGGGGTGCGGGCTGCCAGCATTTGTAGGCAAGCCGTCGTAGCAATTGTTCGAGGCCAACACTAACAGAAACATCACCGAGCATTCCAGAAGAAATCGTTTATGTAACCCATGTTATAAAATAGATACAACGAAAACCGAGTAGGGACCCTATTACGAAACACTAAAATAAGATGAGAGGAGGCGAAGCCATTGCCCGGCCTCCCCAGTTGCCAGTGGCCACTTGCAATTCGCTGACATATGTGAAATTGTGTTGATATACCGGCGATTAGGGGAAAACCATGTGCCCCGGCTCTTGAACATTTCTCTTCAGTGTAAAATTTGTTCGACATGTGCAAGGAGCAGCATTTTGGATTACCATTCATATTTTATGGTAAACGGGGCACAATTTTCGAAAATGTACCAATGAAGTCATAAAAACATGAGTTGCAGAGCCTTTGCCTAGATTGTTCCCTATTATATAACAGGTTCGCGCCAACACGCTCAGAGATATATAAAAATTCAGCGAAAGCTGCGCGCAAATACACCAGAACACTCGAATGACGTATTCACTTAAAGCTATTTATTTTTACTTACTTTTAATAGAATTAGCAAGGTATTTAAACAGAGGACTAAATTCAATTCAAATTATTTGACGCAAATGCTACGAATGTGCCGACACGTTCTGGTTGGGAAAACATCGATATTGGTCACCATCGGTAGAGTCCACTATCGATAGTATCGATACTATTGGAAAATTTTAGACCGCATTAAAGCCAAATACTCAGACCCGAAAACACGTTTGCTGGCTAAAACCTAGTAGTACTCAGATAAAAAGAAGGGGCCGCTAGAAAAATCTGGGATTATATTCGTATAGAACCGATAAGAAATGTGGTCACGCAAAAACTACTCTCTAGCGGCTGTACGCCAGGAAGTACTCAGATCGAAAAACTAACTGGCCTTTTAAATCTAGAAAATCAGACGATAGGATGATAGATAGATTGATAGTATTTGTGTGGTATTCGTTGGTATGTTGCTAGCAGCTCGACAAATATACATAGATCTGTTCTATATTCCGAGAGGGTACCCAGCAAACAGATAGTAAAGTCTCAATCAAATGGAGGCAACAATGCCGCTGAAGTTGAAAGATAAATGACCACAGTGATTCTAAACGACTTAAGCTCGTTTAGCCATCAAAGCCATCAAACGGCAAAAAAAAATGAAACAAATTTTATTGGTTATATAAATATATATATATATATATATATATATATATATATAGCATTTATTTGCATTTTGAATTTGTTTAACTTATTTGAACGCCAGTATCTTCATGTTGCCAAGACACAGACCCGACTGGGCTGTTAACAAAATGTTTAAGTTGTTTTCCTTTTGGAACCAAGTACTGCTCCACAGGGTCGTGCCAAGGGGCGATGGCGGCAATTTGGACTCGAAAGTATCCAATTTTGAATAGGAAGGTTGCATGGAGGCACCGTTTTACAACTTAGCAACGGGCACAAATATTTCTTGGCACGGCCTTGCCTCTCCACCAATCAAAGAAGTCTGCAGATGTTATTCCCAGCCATATGCAAATTCTCTGTCATATTTTCAAACTGCGGAATATGCAAAGGGTATCGTTTCATGGGTTTCCATAAATGAACACATATTTACATATATGATTTATAATACTCAACGGCAACGACCGTCCTGGATTCTTTCCTGCAGATATGGGTTTAATCAAATTTGTCAGCGCTTATTTCGTCGATTGTCCTCCCCCGATCATGCAAGAGCCGCCCATCCCACTAAAAGCAATCTCCTGCATGGATCCATTTTGCATTCATTGTTTTATTAACCTTTTATTCAATTTTCACACATTTTCAAAAAGGTAAACAAAACAACACAGCTGCCTGTGAAGTGTAACCGTACGGAATGCGGTTTTCACCTCTGGTCACACTCTGCTGCAAGCAAAATATATTGCACAGTTTGCTAGCAAGCGTGTTTTTCGATCTGAGTACTAGGCTAAACTATGCAATGTATTTTACTAGCAGCAGGAAGTCGATTGGCTTTGTTTACTTTGTTCCTGGGGTGACTATAATTTCTGAAAAGATCTACATTCTGGTCAGAAAATGTTAAATAAACCAATCAAAACAGTTCCGCCAGCCATATTTTAACGCAATACAAATTTGATTTATAAATATATCGTTAATTTAACTCAAAGATTTAAAGATATCGACTCGATTTATAGAAAAACATTAAATTGTTTTCACTCTTTGACTTACATTTTTACTCGGTACTCGAAGAGTAAATGGGGCATATTGTATTTTTCGACGATAAATGTAACAGGAAGAAGAACCCCCGACCCCATAAAGATTATTTACATATATTCTTCATCTGGATCAATAGCTTTCTTTCCATCCGTCTTTCCCTGCAAACATAATAAAATGAAGGCAAAAACGCAGTCGAAGTGGAAAGAAAAATGACCACACGATTGTTCCGATAAAGCGAAGTCATGCGTGGGACGTTACGTATTCCGGCTGGAAGGAAAGAAAGAAACTCATCAGACTGGACTTGGTATCAACACAATTTAATGAACATTTTAAAACTACATACATACATATGTTTAAACTTTAAACCCGTGCGACTCAAGTATTCACAAAATTGATTCTCTGCTCTATGCCTATTATGATAGGTCCAACTGCAAGCATGTAGTCTATCAGGGAATCCAAGTCAAACTGCCCCATCCTGTGGAAACAAATATTTCATTCAGAATACACTTGTATGCGAAAATGCATTACTCAAGATGCCCAGCATTGTCGCTAATTAAGCTGAACCCGTTTTTGCCATTGGCCAGGTATTCCATGACCACTATACGATACGTCTTGGCTAGTTTGAGGGGCCTGTAACCGGGAACTTCGCAGTTGGAGCATCGCGCGCGCACACTAACGACACGCTGACCAGAGGCAGCCGTTAAGTTGTAGTCTACGCGGATTCCTGACACCTGTAGGAAGCGGGACGACTTCGGCGCCGACGAGCTGGCATTCATCGACGCCACACTGTCTTCCAACAGATCCCAAAGATGCTGGCCTCGTAGAGTCAGGGAAACCAAGCGATTTTCCCACGGGCACATGGCAACCAGCTGCTTGTATGTTATGTCTGTTGGGTGATTCAAGTGGGCTCAAATAAATTGTCGGTGCTATTCGTGTAAAAAACTTCAAACTTACTACCAGCTGGAATGGGCACCCGGAAGTTTCCTTGCGTTGTTAAGGCAATGGTCACATTGCTCCAATTAGTGCTGAAAGCGTTTGCATCCCTAAGAAACTAACGATACTTGCAATGGTGAATTTCTGCATTCTCGATATCGAATGGTCGACTCACTGCATGCAGCATGGCGTCTGTGTAGAGATTGCCCAGGTTGCATTCCCCCATCGAGCACTCTTTTTGCTGAAGATACACTCGGCTCTGTCCCACAATTCTATTGGATGCGACTTCCAGCTTGGCTTGCCAGGGCCGCAGGGACTGCAAGACCGTTAAATCTTGAAATCAAGCCAAATTATTTCATATCATATTGCTTGTGTTACGTGGTTTCAATATTAAGAAATAAGTATTAAGAATTTCAAGAATAATGAACAATTTGATTTTTAATTTTTACGACAAAAACAAATGTATTGGAAAAAGTTAAACAATTACAAATTCATTCTGGGCTCGAAAAATATCAGTTAAGCGCAGTAATGCGTCCCTCAAGTCCTACGTAAATGGGGTCTATGTGGGCCGTGTAAGAGATCAAAGCATCCACGTCCGTTACGCCCCGCCTGGAGTCAAAGAGTAAATTAATTTATTGGACCAGTGTAATTGGGTAGGGATTCAGGGAGGAGAGGATCGGACGTACTGGATGTCTGTGCCCTCTGCTAGCATGATGTAGCCATCACCGCCCTGTTGAAGAAAGTCCGGCGAGGTAAGTCGGTAGAGCCTGTACGGATCTAGGGGCTCGTAAACGGGGGTTTCGCAGTCAGCGCAGCGAACATAGACGGAAACGACACGCGAATAGACAGGCTTGGTGTAGTCGTACTTGACTTTAATGCCCGAGAACTGTAGGTTAATGTAAGAGCTGGCCACCCCGTTCTCTAGGTCGATCTTGCTCACCGCATGCTCTAAGGCTGCGACGAGCCTGCTACCAGGAAGATTGTAGGCCACTAGCGTGTTCTCGAATGGGGACATGCTGACCATGTGGGCGTAGGTGAGATCTGTATGGAGGAAGTGCAGTCAACGTCAACTGACGATCAGTGGACATGCCATCGCAATGTACTTACTGCCCCGGGGGAGCTTCACACGCAGACCACCAATGTTCATTAGGCCTGCGGAGACATTTGTCCAGGCCTTCTGATCGAAGGGCGAGAGTCCGATGAACTAAAAGGTATGAGAGCGAGGTGTAATGCAAAGACGGCACTGGGATGAGAGCTCAACTTACGGAATGCACCATGGCATCGCAGAAAAAGCTACCTAGGTTGCACTCGCCGGCACCACAGTCGTCCTTAGTCAGATCTACTTTGGTGGTGCCAATAACGACCTTACCCTGCTTATCGATGACCTCTTTCCAAGGTTTAATAACATCAAGAACGGCCTCATCTACGGCGAACACAAAGCACAACGCACGGAAGAATTGGCCGAGGATCAGTCCAGGGCTCTTGCGGAGCGCGATTTCGCTATAAAGCCCCAGCCTTAGCACCATACTCACCTTCGGGGACGTCTGCTCCCATGTAAATTGGGGCACCCTCAAAATCCAGAACGTCGCCGTTGTCATCGAAGTAGACAGTCAGATTGCCCACGTATCTGGCGTAGGCCGAAGCCTGGACGATGAGCACGCGGTGTCCGGAGCTGTGGATGACTTCGGTGGGATAGTCGCCCGCTGGTTTGTGTGGACCTGGCGGGTCGCCAGTGTACAGAAAGGTGTGCGAGTGGGAGCCGACAACTACGTCGATCCAGTCACCGGCGTTGGCTGCGATCTCCTTGTCTACGTCAAAGCCGCAATGCGAGATTACGATAATTATGTTGGCCCCCTGGGCCTTTAGCTGCTGTGCCTCCTCGCGAATGGCGTCGCTCTCGTTTCGGAAAATCAATTTTCCTGTGTTGGCCAGGTCCTATATGAAAGAAGAAATCAATCGTGGTCGCCAATAGATAACAAGTGGATCTACTACTTACGTATGTGGTCTCCAGTATAACGCCAATAAGTCCAATCTTGCGACCACCCCGCTCTATGATCATAGAACTGTTGTACAAACTCTCCATGGTGGGCTCGTGTGCACAGTCCATGTTGGCCACTAGCATGTTTGTGTCAATGGTCTCTAGGAAGGGAACAACGCCCTCGACCCCGTTGTCGAACTCGTGGTTACCTAGCGTCTAAAATGAAAACATCATTAATAACACTAGCCAACAGCAGAAAAACGCCATGCATTCGACCCATTTATTCCAAACTAACAAGCACCCTGCGTCTGCGCTTGCTGATATATAGAAAAGGACACGTGTAAAAGTGTATTGAATCATTGTAACTCATTTCATAACCACAATAGAGTTAAAGTAAAAGGCGCACTTTTTTGGCATAGCCCAAAGGGGCCACCGCCAAGGGACGGTAGTCTTCTGCATTCTTTCCTAATATCACATCAGTTATCATGCCCGGAAAAATGTAATACACAGAAGGAAGCGTTTCCGACCCCACAAAGTATATACATACATACATATATCCTTGATCAGCATCAATAGCCGAGTCGGTATAGTATATGTCAGGCCGTTCGTCTGTCCCTCTTGTTTGACGCCTAGTTTTTAGAGACTATAAGAGCTTAGACTTGTGTTAAGACTCATGTGATATCACACTGAATCAAGTTCGTTTCAAATTTTCGCCTCGCCCCTTTCCGCTCCACACAGGTCGAAAATCTTTTGTATCCACAATTTTAAAGATAAGGGAAAATAAGATAAGAGAAATAAATACATATGTCAATACGTAGGGACCATATCTATCAGGTCACCAAATTGAGATTCGATTGAATCATTATTGTAGCCAGAATGAAGAAATGAACCTCCCTCTGTCTACGGGGCGTAATATCAAAAACCGCCATAGAAAAGCTTTTTGGTCTCTCATTTAACATCTTGGTATTGGTAACACACATCCACCAAAAAACGAATACAAATGAGCATTGGATATAAAAAATCGGAATTTTTCGACAATTCAAACCATTGCCAGATCCTAGCAGTGGATGTGCTCCGCTCCAACTCACCATGGCGTCCGCCGGTAACATATTGAGGAACTCTTGGGTGACGTTCCAGCGGCCAATGTTGTACCAGAGCGTACCCTGAAAGCTATCGCCCGCATTTATGTAGATCGGGTTGAACTCCTTCTGCTGCTCGAGAAGGCGCTTAACAGTGTACACGGTCCGGGCATAGCCGCCGATGCATTCCTCGTCGCCGTCGCAGACCCCGCCACTCGTGTCCGTGGGCTCGAATCTGCAGAAGGGAATCGGGATTAGAATCCACTCGGACTGGGCTGGTGTTGGGTGACTCGGATCAGCTATCTTTGTCATGGCATTATCGTTATCAGAATCACTATGGGTATCAGCGTGCTTTCACATGAGTGCGGTAAATGTTTTTGATAAGCTCCTGGCATGGACTGCCGTTGTTTACGGCTGCCTCAGCGATGGCAGTCGCGATGCGGGGCCATAAATTTAATTAAATTTTATTACTCTCTTAACACTGTAATACTTTACCTGGCATGAAAGTCGTTTATATGTATTATAGAAAGGGGGAATCTGTTCTCTGCAGCCTCCATTACTCGAATCGTAAGTGCCAGGATTATTACTGATCGCATCAGCCGGGTGAACATGAACTGCATCTTTATCTCGGTCATAAGTGCTTTCAACGAAAAACCGCAACAAAATTATTATTCGTCCGCCCGATCCAGGTGCTGTCAAAAAAGCAACTGAATGGCCAAAGCTTCAAGCACTTCAATGACCGCAAAAACTCAATGGGATTCGGGCTATCTGAACTGAAATGGCAGATACCCGATCAGTAATACCTTCCCTTCTCGCTTTGTCTGGACGTTGATATGCAATGACCGACCGAGGGCGCTGCCGCATGACGCGCGGCGCGATTAACCGAACCGGTCGCGAGCATGCAGGAAAGAGGAAAATTCGAAGAAAATTAGAGCTAAACACAACTAAACTAGAGCAACTATAGCTAAGCAAGCAAAAATTACCAAAATCAGAAACAAGACAAAGCTAAAACGAGAAGAGACGTGTGAGACGCTTCTTACGCGTCACAACTTTTATACCCGGCACTCAGTACTACATCTGTACATTAGCGGTTATTTGTCAAATTTTAAATTTTTTCTTCATCTGTCATCTACATCTACAACACTTCTCACACCAACACGCTCCTTTAGCTCGCCCCCCTTCCCTAGACCCACACACTGCAGACTCACGGCAGAGGCAGAGCCAGCGGCCGGCGGCCAGTGTGCGGCCACTGCGCGAAGCAGAGTGTGAATGAGAGAATGTGCAAAAAACAAATATAAGCTGCGGGACGGGGTGGGTTTAGCCACGGCTATGGCAGAGGCGGAGGAACGGCAGGGGCAGACGCCACACACTGCGCGAAGGAGAGTGTGAATGGGAGAATATGCAAAAAAAATATATAATCTGCGGGACGGGGTGGGTTTGGCCACTGCTAATTAATTTCTTCATTGAGGTTCCAATACTGCCCCAATTTGGTGATCAGATAGATATGGTCATTCCCTACGGAATGGCGTTTTTAGTTTTCTGCTATCTTCAAAATTGTAGATTTGGGAGGTTTTCGTCCTTTTGCGGAGGCGGAAGGGGGCGTGGCTCATTTTTGAAATACACTTGTAACAGTGTGAGCACACAGAAGTATGGATGCAAAATTTGGTGGCTCTAGCTTTTATGGTCTCTGAGATCCAGGCGCTCAACAAGACGGACGGACAGACGGACAGACTGACGGACAGACAGACATGGCTCAATCGACTCGGCTATTGATGCTGATCAAGAATATATATACTTTATGGGGTCGCAAACGACCCCAAAAAGTTGTTTTGTACTGATTCAATACGGTCCTGATGTATGTTGTACTGAGGGCACCATACACATGAGCCGTATTCTAAAATCGGACGAACAAGCGAGATATAGAGAGTCTTCGTTATATAGGGGTCATCAAATGCCTTTGACCACCTCTTTATAAACCCAAGCACACCCATGGCTTTATTTACCATGGTAGAAATGTGTTCAGAAAACTTTAACTTGGGGTCTAGTTTAACACCTAGATCATCAACCAATATAATTCTCTCAAGAGAACTACCGCAGAGGGTGTAAGGGGCCAGGAAGGGGTTGGAGCGATTAAAAGTCATTACATTGAACATCGAGCATTAAGGTGTAACATATTTGCACTACACCATGACTGAAAGCTATTGAGATCTGATTGCAAGCGAGAGTGAGATGAAATGTCCTTATACTGGACGCAGAGCTTAACATCATCCGCATACATACATACATAAGTACTCGAGAATTTGTCAATTCAGAAGGCAGGTCATTAATAAAGAGTGTGAAAAGTAAGGGACCTAAATGGCTACCCTGTGGTACTCCAGAAGTAACCATAACAGGTTAAGATAAGGAGTTTTTGAAGAGGACTCTTTGAGACCTAGAACACAGGTAGCTAGAAATCCATGTCAAAAGATTGGGCGGAAACCCTAGAAGGTCAAGATTTACAGAATCGAATGCCTTACTGAAGTCAGTGTAAATAACATCCGTCTGCAAGTTACCTTGGAAGCCTTTAATGATAAAGGAGGTAAACTCTAAAAGATGAGTGGTTGTTGATCGTCGCCGTATAAATCCGTGCTAAGCTGGAGATATACAAAGTGATTTGCAAAGATGTTGCAAGTACGAAGTTAAAATTTGCTGGAACATTTTAGGAATAGCGGATAACTTGGATATACCTCTATAGTTTTTAGCCTCAGACTTGTTACCTCTCTTATGGAGAGGAATTATAAAGGATTCCTTCCAGATGGGGGGAAAGCTAGAAGAATGGATGGATAGAGTGAATAGTTTAAGCAAAGGTCCGCACAAAGACTCGGCACAGTACCTGAGTACACAGCCGGGAACTCCGTCAGGGCCCGGTGAAAATACCGGCTTAAGTAATTGAAGTTCATGAAGTTAGGAGCTTCCATTAACCAAAGGGCAAAAAATGCCATCGACCTTGGTAAACTATATGGATACACATGACCTGGGTAGCTTTCCTGGGAATAGGTGGTTTGAAAAAATGTTGCAAAAAGATCTGCGATTGCCTGATCATTGTTTGGCGACATATTCAAAAATTATAGCGAGGATGGATGTGGGGACGTTCTACGCTTACTGTTTACAAAGCTGTAGAACTGTTAAGGGTCCTGTGAAAAACGTATCCTGCATCGAAGTAGGTAGTTCCTGTAGCATTGTACATTAAGTACAGTGAAATTTGACCGAGTAATTAAGTAATTAGAAAGAGAAGAGGGAGAACCAACTTCTTGAGATTGAAAAGAAAAACAATTTTTTTGTTTTATTTTTTTTTTTTTTTCAAGTCGCTTTCGCAGTCTCGTGTGTGTCTCTTCACACATGTTTATGTTTATGTTTATTCACACAGTGTACGCTGAATACTCTAATGGAAAATATTTGCAACGCCAAGTCAATTGTTGTTATATGTATACATATTTAGATGTTTATAACCGTTTATCCCTTTCGTCCTAAATGTATTTAAGAAATATATGAGCATAGAGGGGATACACAAAATCAATTTATTTTTATTTGGGGCAAGCTGCTTCATAAAGTCGCAAGTTTGAAAAAAAGGATATGTGATCTCAGAACAACAGAAAAATGCCAAACGTCTCAAGCACTAAAAATTGAAGTCGAGAATGGATACACGCATTGCCATCATGTACATATGTATGTACATATGTGTCACCGCACACATGAAATTGCGAAGCAGACTTGAAGAGGAAACAAAACTTTGTTTTTGCGAGAGTCGCTTTGGGTTCAATGTTCAAGAGAGCCAACGCCAAATTCTCTCAGCCGAAGGCTCTCTCACCAAGAGCCGAAGCCAATGGGAGCCGATCCACTATACTGATTAGGCAGCCAGTTTTTTCTCAATTTGCAGTCTCTATGAGTTGTTTGCTTAGTGGTGTGAGCATACAGCAGTCTGGAGCCAAAATTTGGTGGCTCTAGCTCTTATAGTCTATAAGAACTAGCCGACAAACAAGACGGACAGACGGACAGACAGACAGACAGACATAGACTCGGCTATTGATGCTGATCAAGAATATATATACTTTATGGGGTCGGAAACGTTTACTTCTGTGCGTTACATACAACCGTTATTCGCACAAATACAATATACCCTATTTACTCTTCGAGTACCGGGTATGAAAAATAATAGGGTTTATTCGAAATCGACGAAAGCTGTAAAAGTTAAAACGAGAATTAACGTTGTATACCTGGTACTCAGTCAGTACATATGTATGTATTGTCTGTGCACATACATATGTATGTACATACTTATGTATGAATTGTAAGTAAATCCAACTTGGGGACGCCTTGTAACTGCAAAACAATTTCTTAATTCTGACTATAATAAAATTAATCTGATCTGATCCAGATTTGGCAATCAGGTTAATATGGTAATTTTCTACGAAACTCATTTGGCTTTCTGGCTTTGAGATTGCCACAGATTTTCGTATTTTTTTAAGGCGAAAGTTGATGACTCGACTCGACTATTGATTGTTTAGACGTTGATTTGCAATGACTGCACTATCAAGTGGCCCATGCGACACCAAGCCGAAGCCTGTTAT
Source organism: Drosophila subobscura (assembly GCF_008121235.1). Lineage (NCBI taxonomy): Eukaryota > Metazoa > Arthropoda > Insecta > Diptera > Drosophilidae > Drosophila > Drosophila subobscura. The sequence continues at coordinate 1,176,525 of NC_048530.1, forward strand.
GCGCGGAACACAGCAGAACTCAGCCCTCCTCCTGTCCAACCGACCAAAGGGCGCTGCCGCATGACGTGCGGAACGTTTAACCGAACCGTTCGCGAACAGCAAGCAGGATAGATACATAGATTTTAGGCTAATATTCGAGAGAATTTATAAAAAATAAAAAAAAGCTGCTCGGCGGGGTGGGGATAGCCACTGCAAATGAATTTCTCCATTCTGGCAGCTCAATGAATGCAAAATGGATCCATGCAGGAGATTGCTTTTTGTGGAATTGGCGGCTTTTGCATTAGCGGAGGAGGAGGACAATCAACGAAATAAGCGCTGACAAATTTGATTAAACCCGTATCTGCAGAAAAAAAACCAGGACGGTCGTTGTCTATACATTTGAGTATTATAAATCATATATGTAAATATGTGTTAATTTATGGAAACCCATTAGACGATACCCTTTGCATATTCCGTAGTTTGAAAATATGACAGAGAATTTGCATATGGCTGGGAATAACATCTGCAGACTTCTTTGATTGGTGGAGCAGCAAGGCCGTGCCAAGAAATATTTGCGCCCGTTGCAAAGTTGTAAAACGGTGCCTCCAAGCACCCTTCCTATTCAACATTGGATAGTTTCGAGCCCAGACTGTCGCCATCGCCCCTTGGCACGACCCTGTGGAGCAGTACTTGGTCCCAAAAGGAAAACACCTTAAACATTTTGTTAACAGCCCAGTCGGGTCTGTGTCTTGGCAACATGAAGATACTGGCGTTCAAATAAGTTAAACAAATTCAAAATGCAAATAAATGCAATATATATATATATATATATATATATATATATATATATGTATATAACCAATAATAATTGTTTCATTTTTTTGCCGTTTGATGGCCTTGAGCTCGTTTAGAAGCACTGTGGTCATTTATCTTTCAACTTCAGCGGCATTGTTGCCTCCATTTGATTGAGACTTTACTCTCTGTTTGCTGGGTACCCTCTCGGAATATAGAACAGATCCATGTATATTTGTCGAGCTGCTAGCAACATACCAACGAATACCACAAGATTCTATCGGCTGACTTTCTAGATTTAATCGGCCAGTTAGCTTTTCGATCTGAGTACTGCCAATAACCATATAGTATAGAAACCTGGAAACCGTTTGCATTTTTATACATGGTACTCGAAGAGTAAATAGGGTACATTGTATTTGTAGGGAATAACGGATGTTTGTAACGCACAAATGGAAACGTTTCCGACCCCATAAAGTATATATATTCTTGATCAGCATCAATAGCCATGTCTGTCTGTCTGTCCGTCCTTCCGTTTTGTTAAGCGCCTTGATCTCAGAGACTATAAACGCTAGAGCCACCAAATTTTGCATCCAGATTTCTGTATGCTCACACTGTTACAAGTGTATTTCAAAAATGAGCCCCGCCCCCTCAAAAACGCGAAAATCTCCCACAGCCACAATGAAGATAAAATAAAACTAAAAACGCCACTGTGTGACCATATCTATCAGATAACCGAATTGGGATCAGATTGGATCTCTGCTTAGTGTAGTGTGCGGCTCTAGCGGAAGTGGCGAGCAAAAATTGCGTGTTGGCGTGACAAGTGATGTTCTACATCTACATCTATCTGACAGATCAAGAAAAGGTGTAACATTTTCGAGTATAAAAGTTCCGACGCGTAAGAAGCATCTCACACGTCCCTTCTCGTTTATTTACAGTTTAAATTTCAAACTTCCACTGCAGTATACATGTTTATAAAACACAGCTGATTCGTCAGCCTGTTTTAGTTACGTTTCACGCACCAACAAAATATATAGCAGACTGGAATTTTTTTGCGTTGCTGGAGACAGGCCTTATAGTTGTATATTTTTAAGACTAGACTGACACTTAAATGTAATGAAATGCGTCCATTGATTAATGTTTTCGCACGAATATATCGATAAGCTAAAATATGTTTAGCAGGCGATAGTCTCATCTCGCTACTTTAGTAGACTTTAGCAGGGCTAAGGATGCCAGGATTTCCAATTTATTGTGTAAATGTTTCAAATTGAGCTGGTTAGTACTTCCGAAATCTCTCCAAAACCCGGCAATTTTAGCATATTGTAAAAATATAGTCATTTCCTATCTAGACATTAGTGGATTACCATATATTTCCACAGAACAAACCCAAAATAGTCTACAAATCGATACGCTTATCAGGTATTTTTCATATCAGGTAAAACTACATTTCGTTCCTGACGCGGGTGTAGAGGAGAGAGCCAGACACCGGCCGCGCCTTAAGCGGGCAGATCGATTAGCGGCCCTTTACTAAAGTTTTCTTTGCATTGACAGGCACATTAAAAGTTCTAAAAAACAGGACGCTTAACAGAAAAGTCAACTGACCGCCTGACCAGGATAGTGGTACTCATACGGAAATGGAACGCCGATATTTAAAAAACCCGTTCCATGATTTCATTGGCGGCGAGAACACGGCGTTCGCCAGCGATGAGGAACACATAAAAAATCTCATCTGTACCTACGTGGATACTATTTTGGAGCATTGTCATCCCAACAGTGACGACGAGGATGACCGTGGGGATTTGTATGTGGGCAATGCCGGCATCGCCTTCATGTTCTGGAAGCTGGCCAGCTGCGAGCAGACGCGTGATCTCTACCCTCCTGCACTTCAGCATGCGTCCGCCTTCATTCGGAATGCCAAGGCAAATGCTGAACGCTTCAAGAAACGGTCTGCTGAGCGCTACTCCTTTCTTTGTGGCAATGCTGGAATCTATGCCGTATCCGTAGCCATATCACACGCAACAAAGGACACCGAGGAGCTGTCCAACGACCTGGCGAACTTTAAGTCAGGTATTCCTTCCAGCAAGGAGTTCATTCATACAAAATACGGCTGCGATGAGGTGCTGGTGGGACGAGCCGGCTACCTATCCGGCTGCTATTGGCTGAACGACGTTCTACCCGATAAGAAGATCACCGACGACGACTTAATCTCTATTTGCCAGATGATTGTGACAAGCGGTCGCGAGTACAGCAAGATGAACAATTCCCCATTGCCCCTGATGTTCCAGTACCATGGAACAGAGTACTTGGGAGCAGCCCACGGACTGTGTTCTATTCTTCATATGCTTCTAGACAGTCCCTGGTTTCGCACAGTGCCAATATCAGCTCCGGCAGCCGAGTTACGTGAAATCAAGCGCTCCATTGATTACTTTCTCGTTCTACAGGACGCCGAAGGCAACTTTCCGGTGGCGCTAGAAGACTTGCGGTCGGGAAGAGACAAGCGCTTAGTACACTGGTGCCACGGAGCTCCGGGGGCGGTCTACATGCTGGCAAAGGCCTACTTGATATTTAAGGAGGAGAAGTACTTGACATCCTTGCGTCGCTCTGCCGATTTGGTCTGGAAAAAGGGATTCCTTCGCAAAGGTCCAGGCATCTGCCACGGAGTGGCTGGCAACGGCTATGTGTTTTTGCTTCTATTCCGACTAACCAACGAAATGAAGTACCTTTACAGGGCGCACAAGTTCATGGAGCTGCTGACCAACTCTGAATTCAAACATAGGGCTCGGATCCCAGATAACCCACACAGCCTGTATGAAGGAGTCGCCGGCACTGTCTGCTTCTTGGTAGATATACTAGAACCGGAACAGGCTTACTTTCCCTTCATGGATGTCTTTCACTAAGCCCAGAAAGTCCGAATACCTCAAGGACAAGGATCAAACCGAGATCCGCGGCCTACGCATGCTTAAAACGGCTTCTAGTCATTTTTCACGCCAAACGCAAAGGCATTTGCGTTAACCAAATAGAGGTGGGCCGCAGTTTAAGATGATCTTAGAACGATTTCAGGTATACCAGTAAGCGCAGAAAGTGCTGGAATGTTCTCAGTCATTCGCATATCAAAAATATTTTCGCTTTAAGCTAAGCAATTAACATAATGCATAAAACTTATACACACAGATATTACATGAATATACATTATATTTATATACATACATACCATATATTTACATACATACTTGCATTGACATCTACATACATATATGTAGAGTGATGGAAAAAATTATAGAAACGACAGGCGCATTCAAAGTTCAATCCAAATATTTCGGTACAAGTTGTTTACATGAAAGCAACTGTGCTTGTTTCCAGGAAATTGATGCTTCACATAGGACCCTCTTTTGGGCTTCTTTCGTAAGATTTTTTAGCAGTGTATCCTGATTAGTATGAAGACCCAGTGTTTGTCTTGGAAAAAATAAAAGAAACGAAGGTAACAATTCATTAACTAAAGGCAATAGAAGATATAAAATACCTTTTCTTGTCTATCCGGTTGTATTTGTTGTTGCTAGAATTTCAGAATGGTTCGCGGAGGACATTGTAAGGATATTGAAGGAAAAAATATCCTATCACTAAATAAGGCAACACAATGTCAGATAGCACTACTCGACACGATTTGCCGCTTCGATCCAGACCAACTTCTTATGAAAGATATGGGGCTCAGAAATGGTTTGATAAACATTTTTTTTTCTATGGCAGAACTTTTTTTGAAGAATTAAAAAAAAACTGGTATTGTTTTCACACATCTCAAGTATCTTAAATCTGTTTGTAATAAACTTAGTCATTCTTTAGAGCTAATGAATGGATCTATAAAGGTTACCCAAACACTTTATGGTTTTAGCTTACCGTTTGAAAAATACTAAGCTTTGAAATGCAAAAATGTTGATTTTAGTAAGTTACTTTTTAAAAAATATTTACTTTAAAAATTCGGGAAAAGTCTAAAAAAAATTAAATCCTGTCTCCACTATTTTTATTTTATATATTGGTGTATTAATTGGGCGTCGTTTAAGGTATAGCTTGTCAAACTCTATGGAGAGACGGCTGAGCTAGATCGTTCAACCCACCAACAAAAAACCGTATTTTTCCGTTAAATACCGACATAGTTAAGGATTTTTTATAATTTTAGTATATTTTCAGTATTTTTCGAGTGTGAGGTCAGAAATACTCTGGCAGTTGGGCGCTCACCCTCCAACAGGTACTTTTTTGGATTTTTTTTATTTTTTTAGTTTTGTTTGAACAATTTTAGCTCAGCCGTCTCTCCATAGATTTTAATGAGCAATACCTTAAACCACTCCCAATTAAAGCAACTGTACATAAAAATACTGAACAGAATTCTTTTTCGACTTTTCCTGAGTTTTCAAAGACTAAATTTCGTAAAAAATACCTCCCAAAAATCAACCCTTTTACATTTTTCAAACGGTAAGTTAAAACCATGAAGTTTTTGGGTGCACTTTATAGATGCATTTATCAGCTTCTTAGAACAGATTAGTTCACTACAACCAGATGTAAGATACTTAAGTTACGTGAAAAAAAGCGCTACCTCTAAAAAAACTGTTACAAAATAATACCAGACTTTAAAAATTCTTAAAAAAAAAAGTTCTGCCATAGAAAAAAATTATAATTCTTAAAAAACATTTGAAGCCCCCAGTCTATCAGAAAAAGTTGGTTTGGTTCGAAGCGGAAAAAAAGTTGGATTTTGTCGAGTAGATTAGTGCAACGATTCGAAATCGGGTTTAATAATAGCTTTTACGGCGATGCAGGATAAAAAATAACACACGCGGAACAATGCACATTGAGTACCTTTCTGAATGGATTATAGGTGCACAATGTGCAAGCCTCTTTATATTCGTTTAATTGTGGCCATACACTTCTGAGTAGATTATCAAAATGTATCGCCTGAAAGGACAGAGAAGTTGGCAATATGAATTGAAAGTGGATAACACTTTTAAATGAGACTCGCTCCTAAACTAGAATTCACATCATACGGTAATCAACTTAAGTAATCAGCAACCAGCAATCATTGTTTAGTTTCCTGCTATTTAAAGAGCTTTTCTATTGATATTTTAAAAGAATAAACCATTTTATCGGATATATTAATCGAATTTCCATAAGATTCGGAAAATTCTACTTTACAGCCTAGTACTCAGATAAAAAGAAGGGGCCGCTAGAAAAATCTGGGATTATATTCGTATAGAACCGATAAGAAATGTTGTCACGCACAAACTACTCTCTAGCGGCTGTACGCCAGGAAGTACTCAGATCGAAAAACTAACTGGCCGTTAAAATCTAAAAAATCAGACGATAGGATGATAGATAGATTGATAGTATTTGTGTGGTATTCGGTGGTATGTTGCTAGCAGCTCGACAAATATACATAGATCTGTTCTATATTCCGAGAGGGTACCCAGCAAACAGATAGTAAAGTCTCAATCAAATAGAGGCAACAATGCCGCTGAAGTTGAAAGATAAATGACCACAGTGATTCTAAACGACTTAAGCTCGTTTAGCCATCAAAGCCATCAAACGGCAAAAAAAAAATGAAACAAATTTTATTGGTTCTATAAATATATATATATATACATATATATAGCATTTATTTGCATTTTGAATTTGTTTAACGTATTTGAACGCAAGTATCTTCATGTTGCCAAGACACAGACCCGACTGGGCTGTTAACAAAATGTTTAAGTTGTTTTCCTTTTGGGACCAAGTACTGCTCCACAGGGTCGTGCCAAGGGGCGATGGCGACAGTCTGGGCTCGAAACTATCCAATGTTGAATAGGAAGGGTGCTTGGAGGCACCGTTTTACAACTTTGCAACGGGCGCAAATATTTCTTGGCACGGCCTTGCTGCTCCACCAATCAAAGAAGTCTGCAGATGTTATTCCCAGCCATATGCAAATTCTCTGTCATATTTTCAAACTGCGGAATATGCAAAGGGTATCGTCTAATGGGTTTCCATAAATGTACACATATTTATATTATTTATAAAACTCAAATGTATAGACAAACGACCGTCCTGGTTTCTTTCCTGCAGATATGGGTTTAATCATGCACGAGCCGCCAATCCCACTAAAAGCAATCTCCTGCATGGATCCATTTTGCATTTATTGTTTTATCAAAAAGGTAAACAAAACAACACATCTGCCTGAGAAGTGTAGTCGTACGGAATGCGGTTTTCACCTCTGGTCACACTCTGCTGCAAGCAAAATATATTCCACAGTTTGCTAGCAAACGTGTTTTTCTATCTGAGTACTAGGCTGAAATAAATAAATTATTTTTCATCAGTATATTTTACGGTATATTTCTAAAATATACCGAAATATACTTTTTCATTTTCCAAAAATATACCGTAAAAGATACCGTGGAAATGTATTTATTCAAATAAAAAGTATCATCACCATATTATATCTTAATTGGAGATAACTTTCCTTTCTTCGTGGACCTTAAAATACAAAATTTTATTTTCCTTTATATTCACCCTATTCACTATCGTAATCCCTTCAATTTGCTTTGGGTTAAGGTAATTTGTCCAACCATTTTTCTCTCATATTTGTATATAACATTATTGTTAGTAAATCGATTTCTAAATTCGATTTTTATTCAAGTCTCTTCAGAACATAGTCGCTCACACGAAAGCTTTTGATACGGGCAATATAAGCCCATTTCACGAAACGGTAGGTAGTGCTCTGAAGCAGGAGCTATTACGATCATTCGGTTCTGACATTGGCAGCTAAACGTTTTTCCTCGACAAACGTGTTACGAACCTGTTTTGGTTTTGGGGCAAGGCCGGCTAGCCAGTCATCCCAGGGATAGGGATTTCACAGGCCCCCAAGTCGCACAAACAAACCAACTGTTCGGACATCTCGAACAAATACCAAAGCAAACGAGAATTCAAAAAAATACAACGGACGTTACTCTACATCTAACGGACAATTATCTCTCCGACACAGACGCGGACAAGTCTGAGGTGCCGATGGTCTATCTCCTACGTACTCAATCTGAGATCCGACTCAGAGTACCTCAGATCTCCTTCCCAGGTGCGGCGGCTGATCTCCATTTCGCCGCTGTGGTCCCCTCCCCCACCCTTCTAAACACATCTAGCAATTCATTTCAACGTTATAATATTCAATTCAAAAACTTAACACATTCTTAACTATAAATCCCTACACTAAATCTTGGTGGCGCGTCCGCCTATTCCCGCCTCTTCAACTTATTTTATTGGGTGGAAAATAATTGGTTACAGAAAATAAAGATAAATAATGAAATAAATATATATACGAAAACTATATATAAATGGTTACATAAATATGGGGAATAAATATATATGGGACGGTTAATTAATTTTGAATATTACGTTTAATATTTATATGTTAATTATGTATGCAAGGTGGGCGTTTTTATTTATTTATTATCTGTCTGTTGGTGGCGCTGTTGTGCTCGCGCCCGGACAGGGGAGCCAAAATGTTGCCAAATCCAGGAGGCCAGCCTGTTCTATCTTTTCTATTTTTGGATGCGGATAAAAACTCCTCTGCTTGTCCAGCTGGTCAGCTTGTTGTTTTTCTGATCTGTTCCCAATTTGGTGCTCCACGTTGGCGATGGTTATTTCCCCACTAACTGCATGCTCAGCGTAGCTGAGTCTATGCAGTCCCTCATAATGCAGCTGATCTCTTCTCTTCTATTGCCCTTGAACTAGGTTCATGGCATGGCATTCATTTGAGGGTGTGGGTGAGCTGGCTCGTGGATCCCGCAATATATTGGAGCCTCTCTTAAAATCTCCCCTCTCTCTTACCGGCACCGTTGATCGCCTTGCCCCTTCGCCTATCGACCTGCCAACCTCCAAAAAAATACTCCCATATCCAGTATTTCGCCTATCCATCTCCTTCGAATGCAACACAGTCCTGTCTATAATTTTGTTTGAAATCTTTTTTTTTTTTGGTATTTAATCGCTGACGCGATATTGGATGGTCGCACGACGATGAGTCCGCATTGACCAGGTACTTCAGTTCGATGATAGGGCTGTCGATATTTTCTTGACTATCGATGGTTGTTGGTGAGTGTTTGAAATCTGTTTGTAATCTTCTCAAAAATGTGCTACTTTCTCAAATATACCGTAATATACTGAACAATTGTCGAAATATGCCTATGTATACCGATATACCGTACATAAACCGTCGACTCAATTTCGACGTCAAAATATACCGAAAAGTTTAAAATATACCGTAAACGGTCACCCTGCCGGATTCATCATCGTTCGACAATCCAATTCGCTGTAGCGATTAAATACAAAAAAAAACAATAATAAAATATCAAAGGAATATAACACTCAACATAACACTTAAGAACACACAATAAACTGCACCAGTTAACTAATAAGGGGAAAAGCTTATCACAGTTTGGATCAGCGAATTTCATCACAACATCATAATGTTGCGACTTGTTTTGTCAGCAGCCCGTCCGGGCAGCAACCTCCTCGGTCAGCAGATCTCGCAGGTTTTTCTTAAATCTAAACTTAATCTGACTGTTGTACGTAACTATGCTCGCGGCCCGGTACGAACACGCGTTCCTGTACAGGAGCATCAGCTGCGCCAGCGATTTCTGAAAGATAAACTGATGGCTAAACCAAGTGCCAACGGTAGGTAAATATAATATTTACATATATGCAGTTCATGTGTTATCAGTTCAATATCACCAACTTCTAGCGTATTCGATGGGAAAAGGTGCCGCTGCTGGTGCAGCAGCTGTCGGGTTGGGAGCCCTCTGCTATTATGGCGTGGGCCTGGGCAAGCATACGAGCATTGCCGATAATGCGATGTAAGTGTCAGTTGGTTGCAGATGGTATGCAGTCTATATCCGTTTTATTTTTTCAATAAAGAATGTGGCCACAATATGTAAAGGATCGCATCCAGAGCACGTACGCCTTCTTCGGTGGATCTTGCTTACTTACAGCAGCCACTGCAGCTGCTGTTTTTCGTTCCCCCCGAATATTATCGTTGGCCTCGCGCGGCGGCTTCCTGGTAAGTACGCACCAGTGCAACTGCCCCTTCATGCTAATCCAAGCCAACATAAAACATTTATTTTATTCGAACAGTGGTCTATTGCTTCGCTAGCGCTGGTGATTGGCAGTGGGGCAGTAGCGCGTTCAATTGAGTACCATCCGGGCCTAGGGACGAAGCACCTCGCGTGGGCAGTCCACTGCGTCATATTAGGTGCAGTCATCGCACCTCTTTGCTTCATTGGTGGTCCGATTTTGAGTCGTGCTGCTCTTTATACGGGAGGCATTGCAGGTGGCCTGTCCACAATAGCTGCATGTGCGCCAAGCGATAAGTTCCTGTACATGGGTGGCCCGTTGGCTGTTGGACTGGGATTTGTCTTTGCCTCCTCGTTGGCTTCTATGTGGCTGCCGCCAACAACAGCACTAGGTGTTGGTAAGTACTCAACAATGCCTGTGAAATCCAATCGTTTAATCCACCCTTAAATAATATTCTTTTCCTAGGTCTGGCATCGATATCCCTATACGGTGGTCTGGTACTTTTCAGTGGCTTTCTGCTTTACGACACACAGAGAATGGTCCGAAAGGCTGAGGTCCATCCCCAATACTCTTATACCACCTTCGACCCCATCAATGCGTAAGTCAATATAAATATTTTTCATAACTAGTCTTAATTATTCTTGTTTCTGCTCCAGATCAATGTCCATTTACCTTGATGTATTAAACATATTCATCCGTATTGCCACCGTATTGAGCGGAGGGCAGCGCCGATAATGAGTCCTCCAGAGCACATGTTTCGGAGACAGATCGATTATATATTTATATTACTATTGAATAAACTGATGAGTTACTAAGGGTTTTCCATTATCTCGCAATCCCTGCTTACTGGTAACCTGACTAGCTCTGACGTGCTTACATTTCTAGGGCCAACGATTAGTAACCTGCAAACAATTTCTATCGCGGAAGAGTCCCCAGGCGACTCGCCAAGAAGATTAAAATGATTGGCAGCGATATCGCTTTCTTATCTTCTGTCGAAAGACACTTCCAGAAGAGTCTTTCGGAAGTGTTGTAGGGTAAATGTAAAATTTGACAAAAAACCGCTAAGGTACAGATGTAGTACTGAGTGCCGGGTATAAAAGTTGTGACGCGTAAGAAGCGTCTCACACGTCCCTTCTTGTTAATACATATGTATGTACATAAATACCATTAAATGTATATAAATTACGAAACCAATGCAATCAGTACCATGAGGCACTACCTGGGTCCTCCGCGGATGATGGTGCTGATGCAGCAGCCTGCAGCTGGGCCTGCATTTAATGCATCACATGCTGCTGCTAATTTTTATGTTTTATCTATTGTATTCCTTCCTTTTTGTCACTGATCGTTGAAACTAATACACTTACAAACATCATTAAATCATTTAATTTTCATTTATTGTTACAAATGTTTTCTTAATTTACTCACTTTTTGTTTGCACTTCCGAACTGCTCTTAAGTAAAATCATGAATGATCTTTGCGCAACTCAAAACGATTAAGCTCTGATCTCAAAGCTCTAATCTGCAAAGCAATGCAATTTGTTTTTGTTGAAGCCCACAAGCTGCGTGGCACCGTTACTTTAGTTGCTTACTCTTTTATTCTCTCGTCTTAGCTGTAACGTTTACTTTCGCCAAACGATCGTCTGCAATCGCTTCGAAGATTAATCTTCTAGCTTTGTAGACTCTTCTCGCCAAATTGTTTGCAGAGTAATTGTACATATGCATATGTACATGAGTATGGTCACTAAACAAACAACATATAGAGGCTGCAAATCGACTAAAAACTGGCTGCCTAATCAGTATAGTGCATTGGCTCCCAGTGCCTTCGGCTCTTGGTGAGAGCCTTCGGCTGAGAGAGTTTGGCGCATGAAGCTACTATAAAAGGAGATCTCGTCGGTGGCAGAGTTACTCGCTGGTTATCCTAATTCTCAGTGCTCGTTTGCTTGTCGACGCGGAAGGTTGGTTGCGGACAAATTTTTTTTAAAATTTTTTCAGACTACTATTATGTAGCAAACTATTAAAAATTAAATTATGAAACAATTATTATGTTTTTTCACATTGCCTTTAAATGATTAATCAGCACAATCCATTGTCGTTGCCCTCACACTTACAGCGAGAGCCCTTTCACTCGCACTTTTCACTCGCACGTTTCCATAATTTTTGGCGACGAGACCTCCTTATATAGTTTCTTCATGGCAATGCGTGTATCTATTCTCGACTCTAAGCGTTTTAATTTTTAGCGCTTGAGACGTTTGGCTTTTTATACCCGGTACTCGAAGAGTAAATAGGGTATATTGAATTTGTGCGAATAACCTTTGTATGTAACGCACAGAAGGAAACGTTTCCGACCCCATAAAGTATATATATATTCTTGATCAGCATCAATAGCCGAGTTGATTGAGCCATGTCTGTCTGTCCGTCTGTCCGTCCGTCCGTCTGTCCGTCCGTCTTGTTGAGCGCCTGGATCTCAGAGACCATAAGAGCTAGAGCCACCAAATTTTGCATCCATACTTCTGTTTGCTCACACTGTTACAAGTGTATTTCAAAAAAGAGCCACGCCCCCTTCCGCCTTCGCAAAAGGGCGAAAACCTCCCAAATCTACAATTTTGAAGATAGCAGAAAACTAAAAACGCCTTTCCGTAGGGAATGGCCATTTCTATCAGATCACCAAATTGGGATCCAATTGGATCATTATTATAGCCACAATGAAGATATTAATTTTCAGTGGCCAAACCCACCCCGTCCCGCAGCTTATAGCAGCACACTCTGCTTCGCGCAGTTTATGGCCTTTGCTCCTGACACGTCTCTGCCGTTGCCTCTGCCGCGACTCTGCCCTGACTCTGCAAAGTGTGTCTCTAGGGGAGGGTGGCGAGCTAAAGGAGCGTGTTGGCGAGAGCAGTGTTGTTGATGTAGATGACAGATGAAGAAAAAATGTAAAATTTGACAAATAACCGCTAAGTTGCAGATGTAGTACTGAGTGCCGTGTATTAAAGTTGTGACGCGTAAGAAGCGTCTCACACGTCCCTTCCCGAGTTGTTTTGCTTCTGAGCTCACATACCATTCCAATGAATACCCTCAAGACTTTATGAAGAAGCTTGCCCCACAATATCAAAATAAATATATTTTGTGTGACTTTTATATGCTTTATATAATTTAGGATGAAAGGGGTAACGGGTTTAAACATCTGAATATGTATACAAGCGCTAAAAACGAAAACGCAAATGAAGTCGATAATAGATACACGCATTGCCATCATGTACATATGTATGAAATGAAATTTTTGCGAGAGTCGCTTTGCGTTCAATGCTCAAGAGAGCCCACGCCAAACTCTCTCAGCCGCAGGCTCTCTCACCAAGAGCCGAAGACACTGTGAGCCAATCCACTATACTGATTAGGCAGCCACTTTTTAGTCGATTTGCAGTCCCTATATGTTGTTTGCTTAGTGCTTATACCCAATCACGTTGGGGTTTTAGCTTACCGTTTGGAAATTATTAAGCTTTGAAATGCAAAAATGTTGATTTTTGTGAGGTATTTTTTACGAAATATTCAATTCAAACACTCGGAAAAAGTCGAAAAAAAAATCATGTGTCAGTCTCAGAGGATAGACATGACTGTCTGTGCGTCCTGTTGAGCGACTAGTTCCCAGAGACTAGAAGAGCTAGAGCAACAAAATTGTTCATCATGGCTGATGGTTTGCAGACCGTTACAACTGTATTTCAAAGATTCACCCAGCCCTTTTCCACCCCAACAAAGTACTAAAATCTGTGGCATGAACAACTTTAAAGATACGAGAAACAAAAAAATGTCACAATATGGTAGAAAATTACCATATTTATCAGATCGATGAATTTGGATCATTAATTTCTATCTAGCTATTTCTAGGCCACCTAGAGCTGGGAAAAAAATCGATTCAAACATCGCAAAAGGGTAAGAATATAATGTAATGGAGTTGTGATGCTTCACCCTGATATCGCTGGAAACTTCAAAAATATAACGTCTACTGCGGACTCGAAAAAGCCAACAGAATTATATTCTTTTATGAAGGAACATATTGCCAGCAAATTTAAGACCCCAAATTTTTTATTTTATTTGAATAATATAAGAAAACTCAACTGGAAAATTAAAAAGACTGTGCCTAACAATGTTCTAGCATTCTAGCATTTTCAAGGGAGTCTGAGAGGATTTCCCGCAGGTCAAAATTTGTATACCCGGTATATTGTATAATAGGGTACAATGTATTTGTGCGAATAACGGTTGTATGTAACGCACAGAAGGAAACGTTAGCCACGCCCCCTGCCGCCCCCGCCATTCTGTAGGGAATGACCATATCTATCAGATCACCAAATTGGGATACGATTGGATCATTATTATGGCCACAATGAAGACATTAATTTGCAGTGGCCAAACCCACCCCGTCCCGCAGCTTATATTTGTTTTTTACACATTCTCTCATTCACACTGTGCTTCGCGCAGTTTGTGGCCTCTGCCCCTGACACGTCTCTGCCTCTGCCGCGTCTCTGCCCTGACTCTGCAGTGTGTGGCTCTAGGGGAGGGTGGCGAGCTAAAGGAGCGTGTTGGCGTGAGTAGTGTTGTTGATGTAGATGACAGATGAAGAAAAAATGTAAAATTTGACAAATAACCGCTAAGTTGCAGATGTAGTACTGAGTGCCGTGTATAAAAGTTGTGACGCGTAAGAAGCGTCTCACACGTCCCTTCTCGAGTTGTTTTGCTTCTGAGCTCACATACCATTCCAATGAATACCCTCAAGACTTTATGAAGAAGCTTGCCCCACAATATCAAAATAAATATATTTTGTGTGACTTTTATATGCTTTATATAATTTAGGATGAAAGGGGTAACGGGTTTAAACATCTGAATATGTATACAAGCGCTAAAAACGAAAACGCAAATGAAGTCGATAATAGATACACGCATTGCCATCATGTACATATGTATGAAATGAAATTTTTGCGAGAGTCGCTTTGCGTTCAATGCTCAAGAGAGCCCACGCCAAACTCTCTCAGCCGCAGGCTCTCTCACCAAGAGCCGAAGACACTGTGAGCCAATCCACTATACTGATTAGGCAGCCACTTTTTAGTCGATTTGCAGTCCCTATATGTTGTTTGCTTAGTGCTTATACCCAATCACGTTGGGGTTTTAGCTTACCGTTTGGAAATTATTAAGCTTTGAAATGCAAAAATGTTGATTTTTGTGAGGTATTTTTTACGAAATATTCAATTCAAACACTCGGAAAAAGTCGAAAAAAAAATCATGTGTCAGTCTCAGAGGATAGACATGACTGTCTGTGCGTCCTGTTGAGCGACTAGTTCCCAGAGACTAGAAGAGCTAGAGCAACAAAATTGTTCATCATGGCTGATGGTTTGCAGACCGTTACAACTGTATTTCAAAGATTCACCCAGCCCTTTTCCACCCCAACAAAGTACTAAAATCTGTGGCATGAACAACTTTAAAGATACGAGAAACAAAAATGTCACAATATGGTAGAAAATTACCATATTTATCAGATCGATGAATTTGGATCATTAATTTCTATCTAGCTATTTCTAGGCCACCTAGAGCTGGGAAAAAAAATCGATTCAAACATCGCAAAAGGGTAAGAATATAATGTAATGGAGTTGTGATGCTTCACCCTGATATCGCTGGAAACTTCAAAAAATATAACGTCTACTGCGGACTCGAAAAAGCCAACAGAATTATATTCTTTTATGAAGGAACATATTGCCAGCAAATTTAAGACCCCAAATTTTTTATTTTATTTGAATAATATAAGAAAACTCAACTGGAAAATTAAAAAAGACTGTGCCTAACAATGTTCTAGCATTCTAGCATTTTCAAGGGAGTCTGAGAGGATTTCCCGCAGGTCAAAATTTGTATACCCGGTATATTGTATAATTCACCCAGCCCTTTTCCACCCCAACAAAGTACTAAAATCTGTGGCATGAACAACTTTAAAGATACGAGAAACAAAAAAATGTCACAATATGGTAGAAAATTACCATATTTATCAGATCGATGAATTTGGATCATTAATTTCTATCTAGCTATTTCTAGGCCACCTAGAGCTGGGAAAAAAATCGATTCAAACATCGCAAAAGGGTAAGAATATAATGTAATGGAGTTGTGATGCTTTCACCCCTGATATCGCTGGAAACTTCAAAAATATAACGTCTACTGCGGACTCGAAAAAGCCAACAGAATTATATTCTTTTATGAAGGAACATATTGCCAGCAAATTTAAGACCCCAAATTTTGTATTTTATTTGAATAATATAAGAAAACTCAACTGGAAAATTAAAAAGACTGTGCCTAACAATGTTCTAGCATTCTAGCATTTTCAAGGGAGTCTGAGAGGATTTCCCGCAGGTCAAAATTTGTATACCCGGTATATTGTATTATAGGGTACAATGTATTTGTGCGAATAACGGTTGTATGTAACGCACAGAAGGAAACGTTAGCCACGCCCCCTGCCGCCCCCGCCATTCTGTAGGGAATGACCATATCTATCAGATCACCAAATTGGGATACGATTGGATCATTATTATGGCCACAATGAAGACATTAATTTGCAGTGGCCAAACCCACCCCGTCCCGCAGCTTATATTTGTTTTACACATTCTCTCATTCACACTGTGCTTCGCGCAGTTTGTGGCCTCTGCCCCTGACACGTCTCTGCCTCTGCCGCGTCTCTGCCCTGACTCTGCAGTGTGTGGCTCTAGGGGAGGGTGGCGAGCTAAAGGAGCGTGTTGGCGTGAGTAGTGTTGTTGATGTAGATGACAGATGAAGAAAAAATGTAAAATTTGACAAATAACCGCTAAGTTGCAGATGTAGTACTGAGTGCCGTGTATAAAAGTTGTGACGCGTAAGAAGCGTCTCACACGTCCCTTCTCGAGTTGTTTTGCTTTTGAGCTCACATACCATTCCAATGAATACCCTCAAGACTTTATGAAGAAGCTTGCCCCACAATATCAAAATAAATATATTTTGTGTGACTTTTATATGCTTTATATAATTTAGGATGAAAGGGGTAACGGGTTTAAACATCTGAATATGTATACAAGCGCTAAAAACGAAAACGCAAATGAAGTCGATAATAGATACACGCATTGCCATCATGTACATATGTATGAAATGAAATTTTGCGAGAGTCGCTTTGCGTTCAATGCTCAAGAGAGCCCACGCCAAACTCTTCAGCCGCAGGCTCTCTCACCAAGAGCCGAAGACACTGTGAGCCAATCCACTATACTGATTAGGCAGCCACTTTTTAGTCGATTTGCAGTCCCTATATGTTGTTTGCTTAGTGCTTATACCCAATCACGTTGGGGTTTTAGCTTACCGTTTGGAAATTATTAAGCTTTGAAATGCAAAAATGTTGATTTTTGTGAGGTATTTTTTACGAAATATTCAATTCAAACACTCGGAAAAAGTCGAAAAAAAAAAAATCATGTGTCAGTCTCAGAGGATAGACATGACTGTCTGTGCGTCCTGTTGAGCGACTAGTACCCAGAGACTAGAAGAGCTAGAGCAACAAAATTGTTCATCATGGCTGATGGTTTTGCAGACCGTTACAACTGTATTTCAAAGATTCACCCAGCCCTTTTCCACCCCAACAAAGTACTAAAATCTGTGGCATGAACAACTTTAAAGAACAACGAGAAACAAAACGAGAAGGGACGTGTGAGACGCTTCTTACGCGTCACAACTTTTATACCCGGCACTCAGTACTACATCTGCACCTTAGCGGTTATATGTCAAATTTTACATTTTTTCTTCATCTGTCATCTACATCAACAACACTGCTCACGCCAACACGCTCCTTTAGCTCGCCACCCTCCCCTAGAGACACACTTTGCAGAGTCAGGGCAGAGTCGCGGCAGAGGCAGCGGCAGAGACGTGTAGGGACAGAGGCCATAAACAACGCGAGGCAGAGTGTGAATGCTGCGGGACGGAGTGGGTTTGGCCACTGAAAATTAATTTCTTCATTGTGGCTATAATAATGATCCAATCGGATCCCAATTTGGTGATCTGATAGATATGGTAATTCCCTACGGAATGGCGTTTTTAGTTTTCTGTTATCTTCAAAATTGTAGATTTGGGAGGTTTTCGCCCTTTTGCGTGGGCGGAAGGGGCGGGGCTCATTTTGAAATACACTGGTTTCAGTGTGAGCATACAGCAGTCTGGTGCCAAAATTTGGTGGCTCTAGCTCTTATAGTCTCTGAGAACTAGCCGACAAACAAGACGGACGGACGGACGGACGGACGGACGGACGGACGGACGGACGGACAGACAGACATGGCTCAATCGACTCGGCTATTGATGCTGATCAAGAATATATATACTTTATGGGGTCGGAAACGTTTCCTTCTGTGCGTTACATACAACCGTTATCCGCACAAATACAATATACCCTATTTACTCTTCGAGTACCGGGTATAAAAATGTCACAATATGGTAGAAAATTACCATATTTATCAGATCGATGAATTTGGATCATTAATTTCTATCTAGCTATTTCTAGGCCACCTAGAGCTGGGAAAAAAATCGATTCAAACATCGCAAAAGGGTAAGAATATAATGTAATGGAGTTGTGATGCTTCACCCTGATATCGCTGGAAACTTCAAAAATATAACGTCTACTGCGGACTCGAAAAAGCCAACAGAATTATATTCTTTTATGAAGGAACATATTGCCAGCAAATTTAAGACCCCAAAATTTTTATTTTTATTTGAATAATATAAGAAAACTCAACTGGAAAATTAAAAAAGACTGTGCCTAACAATGTTCTAGCATTCTAGCATTTTCAAGGGAGTCTGAGAGGATTTCCCGCAGGTCAAAATTTGTATACCCGGTATATTGTATAATAGGGTACAATGTATTTGTGCGAATAACGGTTGTATGTAACGCACAGAAGGAAACGTTAGCCACGCCCCCTGCCGCCCCCGCCATTCTGTAGGGAATGACCATATCTATCAGATCACCAAATTGGGATACGATTGGATCATTATTATGGCCACAATGAAGACATTAATTTGCAGTGGCCAAACCCACCCCGTCCCGCAGCTTATATTTGTTTTTTACACATTCTCTCATTCACACTGTGCTTCGCGCAGTTTGTGGCCTCTGCCCCTGACACGTCTCTGCCTCTGCCGCGTCTCTGCCCTGACTCTGCAGTGTGTGGCTCTAGGGGAGGGTGGCGAGCTAAAGGAGCGTGTTGGCGTGAGTAGTGTTGTTGATGTAGATGACATATGAAGAAAAAATGTAAAATTTGACAAATAACCGCTAAGTTGCAGATGTAGTACTGAGTGCCGGGTATAAAAGTTGTGGCGCGTAAGAAGCGTCTCACACGTCCCTTCTAGTTTTATTAGATAAACGAGCATCCTTAAACGCTGGCAATAAAAAAAAATTGTTAGTTGCAGGCTGGAACCAGAACCAACAATGGTATTCCAGCGCTTACTCATTCTCTCTCTCTGTCTCGTACAGCGGAGCCAGATGTGATGTACATACATATGTATGTACAAGTTAACACATAAGCAATAACATGGGCCACCCTAACTTAGCGCACAAGAAATGTGAAATATCATGTGCCGCCCTAACTTATCCAGTCCGATACGGAGGGCGCCGATGCAGTAGATGCCGTTGCAGCGGGCGGCTCTGTTATCTGATTGGGCGCCAGCGATCGCGTGATTTTGTTTACGCGCGGGCGGCTCTTATCTCTTGTGTGCGCGGCCGGCTTGCCGGCTAGGTTTCGGTGTAGGTTTAGAAGTAAGCTTTAGTTTAGAATTGGACGAATAAATGAACGGAGCGTTCACATAACTCCGACACGAGTCGTAAAACGTGCTTTGATATTATTATATTGTTGAGCCTTAAGGGCCAACGAAATAGAGGGCAGTTCTTCTGTAGAAGACCCAGTTGCCAAGGCAACCACCGTCCCCCGCTACAAGGGCCAACGAAATAGAGGGCAGTTCTTCTGTAGAAGACCCAGTTGCCAAGGCAACCACCGTCCCCCGCTACAAGAGCGGGCCACGGGAACCCGATCGCTGCCGCCGGAGCCAACGCAACGCATACCGCAGCTCGGACCAACACGACATAAAGATAATTTACATACCAGAGACCGCAAATAACAGTTATGAAGGCTAAATTGAAGTAAATAAATCAGTGTGAAGGACATATGTTAGAGCAACATGGAGTATACAGAAAATTATATTTCAGTCATGGCTATCAATATTAGCCAAAAACTTATATGTACAACTTTTTTATATAAAAGTTACGAATAACACATATTTTTGATTTTTTTCAATAAAAATCAGAATTAAGAGTTATTTTTAATTTATACTTTTAAAATCAAAAATAAGAGTTATTTTTGATTTATACTTTAAAAATCAAAAATAAGAGTTAAATTTGATTTCTTTAATAAAAATCAAAAATAAGTCTTTCTTGATTTATATAATAAAAGTTGAAAATAAGAGTTATTCCGTAACTTTTCTTTTAAAAGTTGAAAATAAAAGTTAACTTGATTATCCTTCGAAGTGAGTGGTTTGTTATCATAGATGTACATATATTCCTGATCCTTAAGAAAATACCTTTCATGTGATATATCGCATGCCCTGCAAGGACGAATTTTAAGGATCTCACTTTTTCCTTTATTTTTTGTTTTGAGCTATCATAATATGTTGTCAAAGGTCAGTCATTGTCTTTCTGTTTCCATAAGTCAGCAATTTGTTTACAGTTAAAAACATAAGTTGTTCATTACTCGCACTGCGCACTTTACTAAAGCTTTGATTACCGAATTCGCATACCCATTGCACTATGGGGAAATTGACCACTTGTTGTGGCCAAACTTAATGAATTGAAAACGAAACAAAATTTGTCTATGTAGTGTTTTATATTAATAAGCTTATATTAATGAGACGATGGTATGTTAGAACATGGGCGTGGCAACGCCTTATTTTCAGCTATTTTCCCAATACATCAACATTTTTAAAATAGCGGCTAGCGAGAATGTCTATTTTCCAAGATATATTGGCGTAATTTTAACTTTCTTAAAACATCTGCCAATTTTTGTATGCTCTTTGATGCCACACCTACATAGGCACTTGTACTATTCTTTCCATTTAATGGACAGACCGATAAGTCAAAAGAGCATTCAACTGAATCGAGTTTAAATTTGAAATGGTGGGATAGTACAGAAGTCTGGATGCAAAACTTGGTTGCTCCAGCTCTTATGGTCTCTGAGTACTAGGTGCTCATTAGGACGGGCAGACGGCCGGGCAGACAGAATTGGCTACATAGTATATCGACTGGCTATTGATGCTGATCAAGAATAGACATATGTATATACTTAATGGGGTCAGAAACGTTTCCCTCTGTGTGTTACATTTTTTCCGCACAAAGACAATATACACTATTTACTCTTCGAGTACCGTGTATAAAAAGCATTTTATTTCTACGCAGACTCTTAAATGCCAACATGCCCAGTACCAGAATGGTAACAGGCTAAAACAAATAGCGAAAACTATCAAGTCAGGGCTCAAAACCTGTTATGGACGGATTTTGAAGGAGCCGTTGGCAGACAGGGCTGCAGAAGGAGGGGAGACAGCGGCCTCTATTGTGGATCCTCGGAGGCTGTAAGAGGGTTGCATGGATGGAGCACGGTGGCAAGGATGGAGAAGGAAAGAGAAGATTGCGAGGGTCAGTTTCCGGGAAGAGCAAAGATAGGCCGCATGTACATCGTCAGCAACAGCTAAAACAAAAAAAAAAAAACGAAGGAGTTCGTTTTCAGAGACCCCTACACCAAGGGAAAACACTATCCCACAACCGTTGAAACGAGGCGGCGACGGCGCAGGAAGGAGGAGACGGCGTCAGCGGAGACCAAGCAGGGAGACGACAGCTGGGTCAGCGACAAGACTGGCCCGGCCGGAGCACGGCAGGGAGGTGCAAAAACCGATAGAACGGCGGCCAGATCCAGATGAAGACTCCGGATCCGCACCGGCACCCAGAATACCACACACATGCCACAGACACCACACACACACACTCTACACCCACCCGCGTGTATTCACTTAGAACATAGACACAAATATTAACACCATTCCCAGCGCCCATCAAGCCCAATCACACATCATACGAGCTCATTCACTACAAACCTCACTCGCAGTTTACATATGTATATTTATTTCCGGAACACACTTAGCCAAATATAATGTCTTTGGACTTAATTCTTCACAGGCTCATACTCGTCACATATAAAATAATATGAAATAAAATAAAGAAAAAGAAACAAACAACAAAAAATTATAGTTCTTCGTTAATTTCCATTTGTACAATCAATGTAACCGGAGTCCATCCATGCTTGCAG
This sequence comes from Drosophila subobscura, assembly GCF_008121235.1. NCBI lineage: Eukaryota > Metazoa > Arthropoda > Insecta > Diptera > Drosophilidae > Drosophila > Drosophila subobscura. The sequence continues at coordinate 1,198,738 of NC_048530.1, forward strand.
CAGAGTGTGACCAGAGGTGAAAGCCGCATTCCTTCTTACTTCTCAGGCAGCTGTGTTGGTTTGTTTACCTTTTTGAAAATGTGTGATAATTGAATAAAAGGTTAATAAAACAATGAATGCAAAATGAATCCATGCACGAGATTATTTTAGTGAGACTGGCGGCTCTTGCATGATCGGAGGAGGAGGACGACGACAACTTTGATTAAACCCATATCTGCAGGAAAGAAACCAGGACGGTCGTTGTCCATACATTTGAGTATTATAAATCATATATGTAAATATGTGTTCATTTATGGAAACCCATGAAACGATACCCTTTGCATATTCCGCAGTTTGAAAATATGACAGAGAATTTGCATATGGCTGGGAATAACATCTGCAGCCTTCTTTGGTGGCCGTGCCAAGGAATATTTGCGCTCGTGGCTAAGATGTAAAACGGCGCGTCCAAGCACCCTTCCTATTCAAAATTTGATAGTTTCGAGTCCAAATTGTCGCCATCGGCCCTTGGCACGACCCTGTGGAGCAGTACTTGGTCCCAAACGGAAAACATCTTAAACAGTTTGTTAACAGCCCAGCCGGGTCTGTGTCTTGGCAACATAAAGATACTGGCGTTCAAATAAGTTAAAAAAATTTATAATGCAAATAAATTCAAAATAATCTCATTAATCTATAATAACTGTTTCCTTTTTTGCCGTTTGATGGCCTTAAGCCTAGTACTCAGATCGAAAAAAGGGGACGCTAAAAAAATCAGAGATGATATTCGTATGGAACCGATAAGAAATTTTTGTGCGCACAAGTTACTTTCTAGCGGCTGTACGCCAGGCCACTAACCAAATAGTATTGTATTCTTGATCTATTACTATTTACTATATTTTATTTTTATATTTATTTTTTCCAACCCCCAAGGGTCCGTCCACCAACCCCCACCCCTCATTCTGCACATGTTGCGGCAGGTCCGGTTCATACGCCAAGCCCCGAAAACAAAATCAAATCATCAAAGCGAATTTTCGTTCCATCGCAGTTCAGCAAGTCAACGCACCAACACATACATTACTTGCAGCGTCCGTGTGAATCAAGACAAAACAGGTTTGGAGCGCTAAAAAATCATTGGCTACACGCACTTATACAAATGTAGCTGGGGCTTCTAGCTGCGTGTTCTACACGCACTAATACTTGTAGCTGGGACTTTGGCAGAGGCCCGGGACTCCGAGACGCACATTGAGCGGTGACGTTTCGCTTGGCCCAAGTCGAGAGTCTACTATACTATTTGGTTAGTGGTACTAGGCTTTTAGTCCGTCCCCTGGATATCGGGTCGAAAACACCCCTGACTTCCCCGAGAGCTATCCGGGAACGATACACCAGGTCGGCAAAAAGGCGGATCATAACAAACCAAAGACCAGTGTAAATATTTTTAAAACCTTCATAAGAAGTAAACAGGAAAGTGCAATCACTAGCTTCTCGGACATGCCAGAGGGGTCCAACAAAGACGTGGAAATTGCACGGTTTTGCCACTTTTGGATTTAAAAAAAAATTGAAATATATGAATTTGATGTGAATATAAAATATTTGTTTGCGAAAAAAAAACCGCCAATGAATCCAAGGCTAATCTTGATACATTTTATGGGGACTCACCACTATATACTTCAATAGCCCCACATCCTGGAGTCCCAGTTATGGTTTTATCCCAGGCAAAATTAAAATTGCAAGATATTCTGGAAGCTACATATGTGATGTGGTTGCCCATCGCTAAGGGGTTTTAGTTTTGAATGATCAATTGGGTATGAACAATTTTTGGAAAGATGGTTGCTGCGCTTGGTTGCAGACATGTCCAGTTTCCATGGCAAAAATCCATCCATAATAAATTATCCCCTTAACTACCATATTCTCTGGATTTAGTCCCTAGTGACTATATCGCGTTTCCAAACCTCAAGAAATATCTCGGCGGAAAAAGATTTGAGTCCAACAATAATGAAATCATCTCCCAAAATATGCCTATTTTGAGGACCTCTACAAATTACATTTATGTTAAGGGAAATAAAATTTGGAGAAATGCTACGAAAGGTACATATGTACATATGTATATAGAGCTAACGAGAAGGGAGACGCTTCTTACGCGTCACAACTTTTATACCCTGCACTCAGTAGTACATCTGTCCCTTAGTGTTTTATTTTTAAATTTTACATTTTAAATTTTTTCTTCATCTGTCATCATCAGTTCCCACGCCAACACACTCGTTTAGCTCGAATCAGAGTGTGGAATGAGAGAATTTGCCAGACATAAAAACCCTGCTGGACGGGCTGGTGGTTGCCACTGCAAATAAATTTCTTCATTCAATTTTTTTTGGGAGCATTCATTCAATAATATCTTTTAATAATAAACACAATCGAAAAAATTGGATTTTTATGTGATATAGCATCAAATTATCTTATTCGACATATTAATTTTCTCAGTACAAGTTGTCGATTTACTTACTTCGTTTGCTTCGTTGGGTATGCCCTAGTGGCTTATTTCGGGGAAATCTCTCATAGTAATGGTACCAATTTAATGTCTTAAGCCCACTCTTTGGGAAAACCTTTTCCCGATCGATTTTGAAGTAAGTTCTAATTTTAATGAATTTTTAACGTTATTTTGACTAATTTTTTTTACTATCGAATGCCGTTTTGGCTCATATAAAATTTAGCCGTGGCCTTCCCGAATAATTTTGACCAGCCTGAACTTATTATGGAACCTTATATTTATGTAGTGAACCATAGATTAGCCTTTTTCAACCCATTCGGCTATTTTCCGAGCAGTTTTCCTTCCATGGTCTATGTCTATAGCAAGCGTAATTTCGAAAAAGGATTGCTCTCCTGGGGAGGTGGGCATACAAATTGTTTTTGTTTTGTCTGGTATATATCCAGGCATCCATTGCATACATATATTCGATAAGAAAAACCGGGATTTTGATTGATTTTTAGAAAAAAACGGGATTTTCCTTTGTCATGTTTGCCCTGTCCGATTATGCGTTGAGTCTCAAAACATGACTTTTTTGGTTTTTCGATTAAAACTAACTGTTCTCACTAAAAAGTTTTAGTTTTTATTTATGATTTGGATAGGTAATACTATAAAATTGTACAAAAAGTGAAAAAACGGTTGGTTTAACGCATTTCTTTATACTTTTTGAGCACATTCGTACAGGGGAAACTTTTGTCCGATTATGCGATGGAGCCACTGTACATATGTACATACATATGTCCACATTTCCTTCTTTTTATTGTTTCCTTCCATACACATACAACGCAATAGCTGATACTACACCTAACTAAGGTTAAATCCCACACAATCACAATATCAATTAGAACTAAACGCAAAAAAGCTATGTAGGTTGCATAGCTTACACATGGTTTCTGCGTATTGGCACTATAGGAGTGTCCTCCTGATCTAACCGCGAATTTTTGTTTATGACTATCACTTCGGTAAGGTGCGACATGCGCAGCGAACCATTGTGGTCATAAGTGTTGGTTTGCTTCAATGTTCCTTCCGCGTTCGACTCGTATGTTTTGCATTCGTACAGCGGACAGCACCTGGGGTATTCAAAATTAGTCTCTGTAGGCGGAACGGGCTTGCAGTCACCCTTGATGGAGCTCGGCACCAAGCAACTGAACCAGGAAAAGTGTTGAGCTATTTTAGAGTCCATAGCAAAACATTAAAACCTCACCTGTCCTCCCAGAGCTGCAGAGTGCCCAGGCACTGAACCCTAATGCAAAGGCCCAGGCGTGTGAAAACCTCACCAACATACAGCTGGCGCCCAGTCTGTGTGTCCATGCAAAAGTGCTGACTGTAGTGATACGATGAAGATGCTGAGGAAGCAAATGTTTGTACGAGTTCGGTAAATAAGGCGTGTTTTTTATGTATGTATGTATGTATGTACATATGTATGTATAAATGTGTGCATGTGTTTTCGTATTCTCTGCTTACAGCGATACGGTAGAGCCGCCTCCCCTACAGGGAGAATGGCGTGCAGTATTAGGAGGCCTACAGATGTAAGCGCCGACGATTCCATTTCTCTCGAACAGCCTGGTGAAACTGGTGTGGCCCGACGATTGAAAAGTTTAGCGCGCAACTGAGTTCCGCGCAAATACATATGTATGTATGTATGTACATATATTCGTTTTTAAATTAAACACCACGAACAGTTGTGTTTGAGCTGAGTGTGAGTATGACTATGAGTAAAATCACGCTTCTCCCACATTTACGCGCTTTCCCTAAAATAAATTCAGCTATTGGTATTTGAGGGTGTTGTTGATTTTTGTGTACATCATGTATCATGAATCCAATGCTTTAATCGAGATCAAGAACCCAATGTCTTGTGTTGGACCCATGACTTGTTCTCTTTCCACTACTTGCTCATTACGCCCTTGCGGTTCAGAAGCTCTCTTTACGATGATCTTCTTATCGCTTGGCCACAAAATCAGTCGGTCTTGGTGTTTTTGCGCAACTTGCAAAATAAAAAACGAAACAATAAAAAAACGAGAAGGGAAGTGTGAGACGCTTCTTAAGCGTCACAACTTTTATACCAGGTACTCAGTATTACATCTGTACCTAAGCGGTTTTTATCAAATTTTAAATATTTTCTTCATCTGTCATCTACATCTGCAACACTTTTCACCCCATCCCCTCTAGCAACACACTGCGCGAAGCAGAGTGTGGATGAGAGAAAGGGCAAAACACAAATAAAAGCGGCGGGACGGGGAGGGTTTAGCCACTGCAAATTAATTTCTTCATTCTGGCTATAATAATAATCGATGTGGTCCTTCCGTACGGAATCGCGTTTTTAGTTTTCTTTTATCTTCAAGGGCGGAAGGGGCGGGGCTCATTTTTGAAATACACTTGTAACAGTGTGAGCATACAGAAGTCTGGATGCAAAATTTGGTGGCTCTAGCTTTTATGGTCTCTGAGTACTAGGAGTTCATCAGGAAGAACAGACGGACAGACGGACGGACAGACAGACATGGCTCAATCGCTCGGCCATTGATGCTGATCAAGAATAAATGTATGTATATACGTTATGGGGTCGGAAACGTTTCCTTCTGTGCGTTACATACAACCGTTATTCACCACAAATACAATATACCCTATTTACTCTTCGAGTCCCGGGTATGAATACTAACATATATGCTAACATATATAATTAACATATTTGCCCGAGCTGGCATCCCCATTTCGCGGGAAACAAACACGGCTGGAAATCAAATGTATATATGTATGGTTAACTGAAACTAAAAAGAGAAGGGACGTGTGAGACGCTTCTTACGCGTCACAACCCGGTACTCAGTCAGTGTACCTGTACCTTATTGTTTTTTTTTCGAATTTTACATTTGACATTTTAAAATTTTTCTGCATCTGTCATCTACATCTACAAAACTCTTTTAGCTCGCTCTTTTAGCTCGCCCCCCTCCCCTGAAGCCGCACACTGCGCGAAGCAGAGGGTGAATGTGCAAATTAATTTCTTCATTATGGCTATAATAATGATCGAGTCTGATATGGATTCGGTGATCTGATAGATAGTTCAAGTAAGTTCGTTCTCTTTCGTAGTGACCAGACGTGTTTTTTTTTTGCGCTCCGTATTTTCCTTTCTATTTTGGATAAACAACGGGTTTTTTTTCAAAATAACTCTTCTAATAATTGCCTAATAACTTGCCACTTTTCTTACATATTCTAATGCGCGATTGCATGCCTTTTATTTGTTTAGAATTGTAATTTAATCGTGTTAATTTGTGCGTCGGTTGGTTGTGTGTTTGTGCTTTTTCTTTTTTGTAAGTACGCCCTCACTATTAGCCGCTCTCTCTTGTAGTTGCGCTTCTGCCTTCCACTCTCTAGCTCGAATAACTGTTCTCCCTCTCTCGCTCTCAATACTTTCTGTGCAGTAGCGCGCGCTAGCTGTCGCTGCGTTTCTTCTTTCTCTACTCTCTGCGCTCATCTGTTTTCGATCCCGTTTTAAGCACTGCTTATTTGCATTTGTCGGCACACTGGTTTCACTGCTATTTGTTTTTTTTTGAGAAAATAATTTTTATTTATTTCATTTATTTATTTCGTTTTTTATACCCGGTACTCGAAGAGTAAATAGGGTATATTGTATTTGTGCGGATAACGGTTGTATGTAACGCACAGAAGGAAACGTTTCCGACCCCATAAAGTATATATATTCTTGATCAGCATCAATAGCCGAGTCGATTGAGCCATGTCTGTCTGTCCGTCTGTCCGTCTGTCCGTCCGTCCGTCTGTCCGTCTGTCCGTCTTGTTTGTCGGCTAGTTCTCAGAGACTATAAGAGCTAGAGCCACCAAATTTTGGCACCAGACTGCTGTATGCTCACACTGAAACCAGTGTATTTCAAAAATGAGCCCCGCCCCCTTCCGCCCCCGCAAAAGGGCGAAAACCTCCCAAATCCCCAATTTTAAAGATAACAGAAAACTAAAAACGCCATTCCGTAGGGAATGACCATATCTATCAGATCACCAAATTGGGATCCGATTGGATCATTATTATAGCCACAATGGAGAAATTAATTTTCAGTGGCCAAACCCACCCCGTCCCGCAGCATTTACACTCTGCTTCGCGCTGTTTATGGCCTGGCCCCTGACACGTCACTGCCTCTGCCGCTGCCTCTGCCGCTGCCTCTGCCTCTGCCACTGCCCCTGCCGCGACTCTGCAGTGTGTGTCTTTAGGGGAGGGTGGCGAGCTAAAGGAGCGTGTTGGCTTGAGTAGTGTTGTTGATGTAGATGACAGATGAAGAAAAAATGTAAAATTTGACAAATAACCGCTAAAGTGCAGATGTAGTACTGAGTGCCGGGTATAAAAGTTGTGACGCGTAAGAAGCGTCTCACACGTCCCTTCTCGTTTATTTCTATATTTAATATAAATAATAGAAATAATGGAATACGTGGTTGTGTGTTCCGCTAAGGCCTACAAGAAGCAGATCACCCACGACCAGCCGAACATCCCATGCTGGCTCTGCGATAATGTAGTGCACGCAAAATGTATTGGGTTTTCAGGCATCGTGGGTGACGCAATTTCTAAGCGTAATGGTCTGCATTACAGTTGCGAGGCATGTCGGTCTGTCGAGAATGACATGGTCACATTTATGAAGCAGACGCGAAAGGGCTTTAAGGAGCTGACCGTGGGCTTTGAGAAGCAGTACGATCGGCTTCTAGCCATGGAGTCTCAATTCAGCGGTTTTAAACTGCTGAATGAGTCTCCTAGGCGCAAAAAAGTCACTCCTCGTGATCTGCAAGTGCCAGTCCCTCGATCGCTCGCTGCTGATCAACTGTCTCCGTCCACTCCGATAGTGCAGCAGCTAATTTCGTTTGCCACTCCAATGGCAACGACAGCTGCTGGTGATCAAGTTTCGGCTACCGAATCGATCATCTCGGAGAACATGCAGCCAGTTAGCACTGTAGCGTCCGTGTCTGTCGAGTCCGTTCCAAAGCCCATCCCATCTATTTCGATCCCACCAGTTAATAAACGTCCCGGACCACCGGATATTGCCGTCACAGGTATCAGACCTGTGGTGCCAAAACCTCTGGTGGGAGTCCCACCAAAGCGGCAAGTTTTTTTGTCTCTCGGCTTGCCCTGACCTCACATCTAATGATGTAACTGCTTTTTATACAAAGCAAAATAAAACCGATGGCTTAAAGGTGGAGAAGTTTAATTTCTCTTATGCCAGGGAGATATCCTCTTTCAAGATTAGCGTGTCTCCAACTCATTTCGAGACCATTTGCTCTTCCAAATTTTGGCCAGAGCACCTGGTTGTTAAAGAGTTTAAGGCTAAAAAGAAAAATAGGCCCCCCATAACTCTTCCTAGTAGTGAGGCCAGTGCTCCTTCCTCCTCTACTCTTTCCTCCTCTGCTCATTCCTCCACTGCTCTGCCCACCTCTTCCCACTGCAATTCCTCGCAGTCAAAAAACTAATTTCCCTCGTTGTAGCCTATCAAAACGCTCGCGGCTTACGTAGTAAGCTGAGCACTCTTTTTATGGATAGTTTCACATTTTCATCCCATGTTATTGTGTTTACCGAAACCTGGTTAAAGCCGGACATTCTTAGTCCCGAAGTTTTGGCAGATAGGTACACAATTTATAGGAATGATCGTTCGTCTCGGCCTGGAGGAGGCGTTCTGATTGCAGTAAACTCTTACTTCACGTCGGAACTTTTCATAGTCCAGGTTTCACAAGACTTGGAATTCCTCTGTGTTAGACTGATTCTTCCCGGCCAGTCTATTTATGTCACTTGCTCGTATATTCCACCGACTTCGGATGTATTAATATACGAGCAGCACTTGTCCGCCTTAAAAACTGTGTCTTCCTCGCTATCTGACAAAGACCATTTAATAGTTCTTGGGGATTTCAACCTGCCAGGTACTGTTTGGTCTTCGGTTAACGAGTCAAATAACCTTGTGCCCATGTCACGACATGATTTTATTGATGGCTTATTAGAAAACTCCTTGGGTCGATTGCTTGATCTGTGCTTTGTCCCGGATCCGACCTTAGCGTGTTTAACACGAGCACTCCCGCTCACTATTCCTGAAGACTGCTATCATCCTACTTTCGAAGTGTCGGTAGATATTGGACCTACTGTATCGGATCGTGCGGGTAGGCTATCTGAACGCGTCCGCTACTTTCGTAAAGCCGAGTTTACGAAGCTCAATAACTTAATTAGGGATTTTGATTGGTCCGCTCTGTACTCGTGCACTGACGTCATTGAAGGCACAAACATTTTTATACCCGGTACTCGAAGAGTAAATAGGGTACATTGTATTTGTGCGGATAACGGTTGTATGTAACGCACAGAAGTAAACGTCTCCGACCCCATAAAGTATATATATTCTTGATCAGCATCAATAGCCGAGTCTATGTCTGTCTGTCCGTCTGTCCGTCCTGATGAGCGCCTAGTACTCAGAGACTATAAGAGCTAGAGCCACCAAATTTTGCATCCATACTTCTGTATGCTCACACTGTTACAAGCGTATTTAAAAAATGAGCCACGCCCCCTTCCGCCCCCGCAAAAGGGCGAAAACCTCCCAAATCTACAATTTTGAAGATAGCAGAAAACTAAAAACGCCATTCCGTAGATAAGATCCGATTGGATCATTATTATAGCCACAATGAAGAAATTAATTTGCAGTGGCCAAACCCACCCCGTCCCGCAGCATTCACACTCTGCTTCGCGCTGTTTATGGCCTCTGCCCCTGACACTTCTCTGCCTCTGCCTCTACCGCGACTCTGCAGTGTGTGTCTATAGGGGAGGGTGGCGAGCTAAAGGAGCGTGTTGGCATGAGTAGTGTTGTTGATGTAGATGACAGATAATGAAAAAAATTTAAAATAATTTTCACAGGACCCTAAACAGTTCTACAGCTTTGTAAACAGTAAGCGTAGAACGTCCGCACATCCATCCTTGCTATCATTTTTGAATATGTCGGCAAACAATGATCAGGCAATCGCCGATCTTTTTGCACAATTTTTCCAAACCACCTATTCCCAGGAAAGCTACCCAGGCACTATGTATCCATATAGTTTACCAAGGTCCAATGGCATTTTCTGCCATATGTTAAATGAAGGCTCCTTACTTCATGAACTTAAATTAGTTAAGCCGGTATTTTCACCGGGCCCTGACGGAGTTCCCGGCTGTGTACTCAGGTACTGTGCCGAGTCTCTGTGCGGACCTTTGCTTAAATTATTCAATCTTTCCATCCATTCTTCTAGCTTTCCCCCCATCTGGAAGGAATCCTTTATAATTCCTCTCCATAAGAAAGGTAGCAAGTCTGACGCCTAAAACTATAGAGGTATATCTAAGTTATCCGCTATTCCTAAAATATTCGAGAAAATTTTAACTCCGCACTTGCAACATCTTTGCAAATCACTTAAATCTCCAGCTCAGCACGGATTTATACGGCGACGATCAACAACCACTAATCTTTTAGAGTTCACCTCCTTTGTCATTAAAGGATTCCATGGTAACTTGCAGACGGATGTTATTTACACTGACTTCAGTAAGGCATTCGATTCTGTAAACCACTCTCTTCTTGCACAAAAGCTCGACCTTCTAGGGTTTCCGCCCAATCTGTTGAGATGGATTTCTAGCTACCTGTGTTCTAGGTCTCAAAGGGTCCTTTTCAAAAATTCCTTATCTTTACCTGTCATGGTTACTTCTGGAGTACCACAGGGTAGCCATTTAGGCCCCTTACTTTTCACACTCTTTATTAATAACCTTCCTTCTGTCTTAACAAATTCTCGAATACTTATGTATGCGGATGATGTTAAGCTCTGTGTCCAGTATAAGGACATCTCATTTCACTCTCGCTTGCAATCTGATCTCAATAGCTTTCAGTCATGGTGTTGTTGCAAATATGTTACACCTTAATGCCTTGAAGTGCAAAGTAATGACTTTTCATCGCTCCAGCCCCTTACTGGCACCTTACACCCTCTGCGGTAGTTCTCTTGAGAGAATTACATTAGTTGATGATCTTGGTGTTAAACTCGACCCCAAGTTAAAGTTTTCTGAACACATTTCTACCATGGTAAATAAAGCCATGGGTGTGCTTGGGTTTATAAAGAGGTGGTCAAAGGAATTTGATGACCCCTATATAACGAAGACTCTCTATATCTCGCTTGTTCGTCCGATTTTAGAATACGGCTCATGTGTATGGTGCCCTCAGTACAACATACATCAGGACCGTATTGAATCAGTACAGAAAAACTTCTTATTATTTGCCCTACGGGGCCTCAACTGGGATGCAACTGTGAGACTGCCATCCTACCGTACTAGACTTCTTTTAATAAATCTTCCATCCTTAGTTAGTCGTAGAAAAATGCTTGGTGTACTCTTTATGCTCAACTTGATCAAGGGGGATGTAGACAGCCCTGACTTGTTGAGCCGCGTAAACTTTACGATTCCCATTAGACCCACTAGAAACTATATTCCTTTGTTCCTTCCAATGTGTAGATCGAATTATGCCTTGCACGAGCCCTTTAGAGTGTTATGCTCGGATTATAATTCTCTCTATCACATTATATCCTCGACTCACTCCCTTCCTCTTCTTAAATCTCTTATACTAGCCTACCTCTCCCGTAGTTAATTTAATTTTTGACTTTGATAATTTTGCTTGCTTAGCTATAGTTGCTCTAGTTTAGTTGTGTTTAGTTCTAATTTTCCTCGAATATTAGCCTAACATCTATCTTTCCTGCATGCTCGCGGCCGGTTCGGTTAATCGCGCCGCGTGTCATGCGGCAGCGCCCCTTGGTCGGTGGGCAGGAGGAGGGCTGCGTTCTGCTGGGTTCCGCGCGTAACAGGCTTGTCTTGGTGTCGCATATGCCACTTGATGGTGCAGTCATTGCATATCAACGTCCAGACAAAAAAAAAAGTATGGTCATTCTCTACGGAATGGCGTTTTTAGTTTAGGATCCGATTGGATCATTAGTATGGCCACAATGAAGAAATTAATTTTAATTTTTATTTGTTTTTTGCACATTCTCTCATCCACACTCTGCCTTCTTCAGTGCCTCTGCAGACTGTGTCGCTAGGGGAGGGGGCGAGCTAAAGGAGCGTGTTGACGTGAGAAGTGATGTAGATGTAGATGACAGATGAAGAAAAAATGTAAAATTTCACAAAAAACCGCTAAGGTAAAGATATAGTATTGAGTACCGAGTATAAAAGTTGTGACGCTTAAGAAGCGTGTCACACGTCCCTTCTCGTTTTCTTTGTATTTTATTTCATACTATATTATGTGTGACGAGTGAAGAATTAGGTCCAAAGACATTAAATTTGGCTAAGTGTGGACTGGAATGTTCCGGGAATAAATGTAAATTGCGAGTGAGGTTTTTAGTAAATGATTTCGTATGATGTGTCATTGGGCTTGATGGGCGCTGGGAATGGTGTTAATATTTGTGTCTATGTTCTAAGTGAATACACGCGGGTGGGTGTAGAGTGTGTGTGTGTGGTGTCTGTGGCATGTGTGTGGTATTCTGGGTGCCGGTGCGGATCCGGAGTCTTCATCTGGATCTGGCCGCCGTAATATCGGTTTTTGCAGCTCCCTGCAGTGCACCTCCAGCGGTGCTTCGGCCGGGCCAGTCTTGGTGCTGACCCAGCTGTCGTCTCCCTTTTTGGTGTCCGCTGACGCCGTCTCCTCCTTCCTGCGCCGTCGTCGTCTCGTTTCAACGGTTGTGGGTTAGTGTTTTCCCTTAGTGTAGGGTTCTCTGAACTTATTTCGTTTTTGTTTTTGTTTTAGCTGTTGCTGACGATGTACATGCGGCCTATCTTCGCTCTTCCCGGAAACTGACCCTCGCAATCTTCTCCTTCCTTCTCCATCCTTGCCACCTTGCTCCATCCTTGCAACCCTGTTACAGCCTCCCAGGATCCACAACAGAGGCCGCTGTCTCCTCTCATTCTCCAGCCCTGTCGGCTAACGGCTCCTCCAAAAAGCCGTCCATAACAACATTAATGTAACTTGGTCATTCACAAACAGATGTAATATCAGCAAACCTAAACTACCTCCTCAAGGAACACCTAAGGTTACACTTACAAAATTTGACGAGATATTGGTAAGCAAAACACGTTGCATTCGGTTCGACAGGAGAGGAAGGAATGATAGGATTTACAAATTTGCTGAACTAAGGTGATGGTCAATGTTAAATGCAATTTTTTCAAGGGATATTTCGGGAGATATCATATGGTAAAAGTAATTATAATTATTGCATATAACCCGTTAAGGTTCATGCTGGGCGTAGTTAGATGTGCATACGGGTAACACTACTCGATGATATCCAGGTTACGAGATTTTTAGAAAACCTAATACGGAGAGTTTATGGATCAGCATAGTATGATTAACAGAGTCAAACGCTTAGCTGAAATCTGTAAAAATTACTGTTTTGCCTGTTTGCAAGCCGCTTTTAAATCCTTGGTTGATTAGAGACGGGAATTCTAAAAGGTAAGTTGATGTTGATCGATATCTAAAAAAACCATGTTGCGACGGGGAAACTAGAACATGCGTGTTGCAATTGACGAGTAACAAGGTGCTCTAGCAGTTTCGGAATGGCAGATAGTTTAGCAATACCACGGTAATTTCCCATATTAGATCTGGACCCTTTCTTGTGAAGAGGAATAAGGTTGGACTAATTCCAGATAAATTAAATAGGAAGGTCAAAGGAGGAGATAGGGCTTGAGCGCAATATTTTAAAATACAGCTCAGAACTTTATCTGGACCCGCAGAGAATCAGATGTCAATTGATGAAAACCCTTCGGAAACTGTACTTTCTTCGAGGAAGGGAAGAAATATGTCGCTAGCATGAGGTAGATGGTATGGATAACACTACCCGACACGATTTTTCCTCAAGGAACGAAACCTACTTTTTATGAAATACTAGCTGACCCGGCCAACTTCGCACCGCCTAACAGTCAATGAATGTCGTGTTACTTTTTAGCTGAACCAATTTAGGCTTTGATGAACGTAAAACAATGATACAAAATAATATGTTTATATAGATAGAAACAAAAAAGTACCAACTTGATAGCGCGTGATTTCATCGTTGGTATTGGATGTTTGGATACCAAAAACCGCCATGTCGCTCCCTTTCGAGACATATTTGCAAATGTATTTAATTGACTTGACCGAATTGCAATCACTTGGCATGCGCTCTAAAGCAGTCTTGAACAGCCTGACCAATGCATGATGTTCATGAAGCATTTTCTGCAGATCTTGGAGAATTGCTCTCTTCGTAGCTGTGTCCATATTGCCCATGAAGTATATTTGCAAGAATTTATGCTGTGCATCTTCTATAGGTTGCAATGATCCAATGCGATGGTAATAGGATTTTCATTCAAGCACTTTGTGGTAAACGACATTCTTTGTTTTTTGGTCAGGCGCAAGAACAAATTAAGCGGATGGTTTGCCGACACGGGAGCATGCCACGTACAATTGACCATGAGAAAAACATGCATTTTCTAGATTGAGGCCACAAATAGTCAAGGATTGGCCATAGTCAGTGCGAAGGCAAGACGAATCGGGAATTGAATTCGTTTAAACTCAAAGGGCATATCCGTTGGGATCATCGGAATCCTTGGAAAAGGAACTTCCTCATCTTTAAATTTTCCTTTAAGTATCGAAGCGTGAATCACATTGCTCATCAGTTTTCTTATCACCAAACGCGTTCCATTACACAGTTTTGGTTGGTTTAAATTTCTAAGCATGATGACTACCGAGCCAACTTTAAGTTTTAAATTATGCGGTGGTAAACCAGGCACATCCAAGGAGTTTAAAAATTCAGTTGGATAATTAGTGGCTTCTTCTTCGTTTGTTACACAGTCGATAGATTTGAATGAATACAGAGTACCTACGATTTGATTTTGAATTATAAGATTGAGGTCATCTGCATCTTTATTTTTAGCGGCCAAAATTGCTCGCTCACTTAACCATTTAGTATTTTTGTGGTTAGCAATGTCGGATTATATCTGTGTTCTTCGATAATTTCCGCCCCAAATGAAGTCATTTGGAAACAGACATTGTATTTTTGAGTGTTCGCTAGAAAATGTCGTGATTCTAGTGTTTCGCCATAAAGCAGGGAGCACAATGGCTCTGGTGGCGGGACCAATAAAGGCAATTTCACTTTACCACTAAGGCAGCACAAACCAGGCGTTTCACCAGCAAACTTCAATGCTCCACAATGCTGGCAAACAACGTCCATTGGACCAATGCAAACTAAACGATGCAAGCTGTAGTCGATGGTGCAATCATACAGAAACGCTGCTCGATTCAAATCAATACTTGAACCATTTCTTCTTGCACTTCGAAGATTATTCCTCTGTTCATCTGTACGATAAGCTCGACGATTTCGCTCTTTTTGCTCTTGTGTTTGAGAAGCACGAATTAAGGCCCTTCTTTGCTCCATAATAACGCGGCGCAGTTCTCGTGAAATTTCTCGTTTTCCATCAGATAATTGACTCGCGAAATTCCGTTGCCTAATTGCATTACGGCTTCGCTGGGAAAGATTAGATCTTCTAGGACGCGGCATTTTTATACCCGGTACTCGAAGAGTAAATAGGGTATATTGTATTTGTGCACATAACGGTTGTATGTAACGCACAGAAGGAAACGTTTCCGACCCCATAAAGTATATATATTCTTGATCAGCATCAATAGCCGAGTCTCTGTCTGTCTGTCTGTCTGTCCGTCTGTCCGTCTGTCCGTCCTGATGAGCGCCTAGTACTCAGAGACTATAAGAGCTAGAGCCACCAAATTTTGCATCCAGACTTCTGTATGCTCACACTGTTACAAGTGTATTTAAAAAATGAGCCACGCCCCCTTCCGCCTCCGCAAAAGGGCGAAAACCTCCCAAATCTACAATTTTGAAGATAGCAGAAAACTAAAAACGCCATTCCGTAGGGAATGACCATATCTATCAGATCACCAAATACGATTGGATCATTATTATAGCCACAATGAAGAAATTAATTTGCAGTAGCCAAACCCACCCCGTCCCGCAGCATTCACACTCTGCTTCGCGCTGTTTATGGCCTGGCCCCTGACACGTCACTGCCTCTGCCGCTGCCTCTGCCGCTGCCTCTGCCGCTGCCTCTGCCGCTGCCTCTGCCGCTGCCTATGCCGCTGACTCTGCCGCGACTCCGCAGTGTGTGTCTATAGGGGAGGGTGGCGAGCTAAAGGAGCGTGTTGGCGTGAGTAGTGTTGTTGATGTAGATGACAGATGAAGAAAAAATGTAAAATTTGACAAATAACCGCCAAGTTGCAGATGTAGTACTGAGTGCCGGGTATAAAAGTTGTGACGCGTAAGAAGCGTCTCACACGTCCCTTCTCGTTATTAAAATGATTAATACAAAATTAAACAAATAAATAAAACAAATATTAAATATAATTAAACAAATACAAATAAACAACAAATAAACTTTTTAGACAAATTTCTGAACACACACATGATGTCTTCAGAAAAAATAAAGTTTTGGCTTTAAGGCCGCAACAAACAGGCCATAAGTTGTTATACCCGGTACTCGAAGAGGGTATATTGTATTTGTGGGGAATAACGGTTGTATATAACGCACAGAAGGAAACGTTTCCGACCCCATAAAGTATACATATTCTTGATCAGCATCAATAGCCGAGTGGATTGAGCCATGTCTGTCTGTCCGTCCGTCCGTCCGTCCGTCCGTCCGTCCGGCCGTCCTTATGAGCGCCTGGATCTCAGAGACCATAAGAGCTAGAGCCACCAAATTTTGCATCCAGACTTCTGTATGCTCACACTGTTACAAGTGTATTTCAAAAATGAACCCCGCCCCCTTCCGCCCCCGCAAAAGGGCGAAAGCCTCCCAAACCTACAATTTTAAAGATAAAAGTAAACTTGAAACGCCATTCCGTAGGGAATGACCATATCTATCAGATCGCCAAATTGGGATCCGATTGTACCAATATTATGGCCACTATGAAGAAATTAATTTGCAGTGGCTAAACCCACCCCGTCCCGCAGCTTATATTTGTTTTTTGTACATTCTCTCATTCACACTCTGCTTCGCGCAGTGGCCGCACACTGGCCGCCGGCCGCTGGCTCTGCTTCTGCCGTGAGTCTGCAGTGTGTTGCTTTAGGTGAGCTAAAGAGGCGTTGGCGTGAGTAGTGTTGTAGATGTAGATGACAGATGAAGAAAAACTTAAAATTTGACAAATAACCGCTAAGGTGCAGATTTAGTACTGAGTGCCGGGTATAAAAGTTGTGACGCGTAAGAAGCGTCTCACACGTCTCTTCTCGTTTTTAAGATGTATTCTGCTACTCGGGACGGAAACAAATCCAACAAATCAAAAACCATGGCAATCGGTCCAGCCGTTCTCGAGTTATAAGTGTTGTAACAAATACGACTTTCTTTTATATATATATAGATATATGTGACTTAAAAATAGTCTAATGACAGTTTTGTTTTTTTTTTCTATGGCAGAACTCTTTTTAAAGAATTTTTCAAATCGGTTTTTTTTAAAGCTTTTTTTCAGAGGTAGCGTCTTGTTTTTTTACATAACCTAAGAATCTTAGATCTTGTTGTAAAGATTTTTATACCGGGTACTCGAAGAGTAAATAGGGTATATTGTATTTGTGCGAATAACGGTTGTATGTAACGCACAGAAGGAAACGTTTCCGACCCCATAACGGATATATATTCTTGATCAGCATCAATAGCCGAGTCGATATAGCCATGTCTGTCTGTCCGTCCGTCCGTCTTGTTGAGCGTCTGGATCTCAGAAACTATAAAAGCTAGAGCCACCAAATTTTGCAGTTGTGGCTCTAGGGAAGGGGGTCGAGCTAAGAACAAATTTAAAATTTGACAAAAAACCGCTAAGGTACAGATGTAGTACAGTAAGAAGCGTCTCACACGTCCCTTCTCGTTGTTTATCTGAAAAGCTGATTGATGCAGCTGAAAAGTGAACACAAACACTTCGAAGCAGCAGCAAATACATAATTATTAAGAACAGCTCGGCTCGTTAATCTCTTATACTAATATGTCCTAATACACTCCGCGTCAACAATCTAGAGCCGAAAAATGGGAAATACAAAAAATAACAGAAAAAGTTGATCGCTTGCTATGGGAAATGAGGCTGGTGAAACACATAGCGAGTCTGTGGCTTTTGGCGTTGCTCCAAGTGGTGAAAGCTTTAGGGCCGACGCATCACACAATTCCCTGCGTCCCGGACTATATTATTGAAGCTGAAAACTAGGTCTACTTTTGATAAGCTAGAATCCATACGCATGGATATGGATATTGAGAAGCTGTGCCAAATGGATGAATATGATCTGCGAGGACTGTTGCAATCGTTGACTGTACTGGAATCTAATTTTGCTCTGGTGCACAGCAGCTTAGAGGAAATGGATTTTGAGTCCATGTCCAATGAAGTACCTGCCAAATTCGACTCGTCCATATTATCATTGCATTAGCAAGCATCCCAATCAATCGTCGTGATGGCCAATCGATCTCGGTTACCTCAACTGGTGCTGCCCAAATTCGGTGAAATTCATACGAAGTGGGCATATTTCTTCTCAATGTTCACCACGATCATTGACAAGGAGTCCGAGCTGACCCCTATTGAAAAGCTGCAGCATCTGCGTTCCTGTTGGAGTGGCGCAGCCCTCAATACCATCAGGAGGCTAATTATATCGTGGCATTAGATATTTTAAAGCGTCGCTTTAATAATAAACAGGTTATTTTGCAGGCACACATCAGAGGATGTTTGGGTTGGATAAGGCTGACGCATCGGTGGGCAGGCTGAGGGAACAGACTGACAGAGTAACCTCACATATTCGTGCAATGGAATCGCTGACAAGTAAGGAAGAAAGTAGCAGACTGTATTCTTGTACAAACAGTGCTTCAGAAGCTGGACAAGGCCACTCGGAACAGATGGGAGGAAACTTCGTCGCATCAAGCGCCCCCGTATCTTGTGTGTTTTGCGAGGGCACTAACCATATGATTGTCAATTGTCCACGATTTACACCTCTGTCGCCAAATTATCGCCATGTGGAAGCAAAGCGGCTTTTATTATGCCTTAATTGCCTACGAAAGGATTCACGCTTTTGCATTTCATTCGTCCAACTGAGACTATACAATCTGCTTCTACGAATAAAGCCTCGCAATAACAACCAAGTCATACCGCCATGGTTGCCATGTCGTCCTC
Source organism: Drosophila subobscura (assembly GCF_008121235.1). Taxonomy (NCBI): domain Eukaryota; kingdom Metazoa; phylum Arthropoda; class Insecta; order Diptera; family Drosophilidae; genus Drosophila; species Drosophila subobscura. Next base: position 1,217,422 of record NC_048530.1, read on the forward strand.
ATTGCCTCAAGTCCTAATATCCTTTAGTCCTTCTGATGCTGTGCTGTTAGCCACCGTCGTCGTTCTCGTAAAAAAACAGCGTTGGTAGGTATCTCGGTGGATCTCGTTCCGAAATCGCGGATTTCAGATTTCACCACTAGCATCACTTCCGTCGTTGCCCAGAAGATCACGGACAATGAACCTAGCATCTCAATTAGCACCGCTAATTGGACTATCCCGTCGAATATCCAGCCCGCTGACCCTTTGTTCCATAAGCCGCAACGGAATGACCTGCACATCGGAGCTGGACTGTTCTTCGAGATGCTGTGTGTGGGACAAAATTTAGCGGGCGCCTGGACTGCCGTTGCTGCAGAAGACACACCTCTAATGGATCATATGTGGTGGCGGGCACTCGGCCCCAGGCTCTCGTCGTTTATCACAGCGCAATCTTCGGATTGCGGGCATTCTGGCGGGTAATCGTCCCCCAACATATCGTCGTTTATTGTCGCCCAATCTTCGGATGCCGGGCACTCGGGCGGTCATTTGGCCCCAACACATTTCGGTTATCGCAGTCCAATCTTCGGATGACACCAATCACAGCACTCGGCTCGATGAGTTGATTCATAAAATTCGGTCATCGGTCATCTAAGTCACTCAACTCTCGGCTTCGATTCTCTTCACACAATCATTTTGGCCAGGGATCATCCATTGACGTTCGCCATAATAACTCACTTTCATCGAAAAAATCACCATGCTGGTCCACAGTCGCTACTTGGAGCGATTCCCCTGCAGTTCTGGCGCATCGGCGGCAGGAAAACCGTTTCTCAAGCGTTGCGAAATTCTTCGTCAAATTCGTCGACGAACAAATCCAGAACTCGTCTGGTGGAGCATATCATGGCTCACCTTCGGAAGGATCGGGTGCAGTATTCGCCTGCTTTCAACGCCACTGGAATTGACTACGGCAGTCCTTTCTACAATGATTTATATTGGAGACTCCGAAATATCGCTCCGTGGGATATTTCCCTCTTTAATTTCGATGAGCTGCGGACCTTGGTCTGCCAAATCCAGGTTGTAATCAATTCTCGACCACTTATCGCTATTTCAGAAAACCCTGAAAATCATCGCCCTCAAACCAGGACATTTTATAATTGGTCATCCGCTGATGGAGTTTCCCGAGCCAGTCGTATCGGGTCTAAACTACAGAAGTGGGGGTTGCTGGCAACGAATCACCTGTGCCCAGCAGATCTTTTGGAAGCGTTGGAGTGAGGAGTACTTGACTCTGCTCCAACAACGTGCCAAATGGAGCCAACCGCAGCCTTCGATTCAAGCCAACGATGGCATCTGCATCAAGGATGAGAACCTGCCGCCGTTGAAGTGGCCTTTGTCCTGCGGACATTATCCGCAACCACTCGTCGAGCTGTCAACAAGCTGTGCGTCCTACCCGTTGAGGATCCACCTAAAAGCCCTGGTCTTTCAACGGAGGGAAGTATGTTCGGAGCACCAGCAAATCCATAATTATTAAGATCAGCTCGTCTCGTTTATTTCTTATACTAATATGCTATTGCGCTCATCGCTCCCTCTTACAGTGCATAGAATCGTTATAAAATATTGTCGATCGCCGTGCATCTCTCTAAGCAGTCCAATTATTTCTATGTCTAATCGATGTCTAATGTCTCTTATAATCGAGGTCTCACCTACTGTACAACTTAATATACCGAATCTTTGTTCACGGCCACGGCCCTTTAAATTGTATTTAATCGTCGAATTTTTTAAATGTGGCGTCAGAGTTGCCGAAAATGCTCGGCAGCTTCCAGCACTTTGAAATGCAAAAATTATGATTTTTATGCGGTTTTTTTTACGACATGTTGCTTTTAAGAACTCAGGTAAAGTCGAAAAGTTTTTTTATTGACAGGCATTGCTCATTAAGCCTAGTACTCAGATCGAAAAAATCGAAAATTGAATAAAAGGTTAATAAAACAGTGAATGCAAAATGGATCCATGCAGGAGATTATTTTAGTGAGACTGGCGGCTCTTGCATGATCGGAGGAGGATTAAACCCCAAACTTTGATTAAACCCATATCTGCAGGAAAGAAACCAGGACGGTCGTTGTCCATACATTTGAGTATTATAAATCATATGAATATGTTTACATTTATGGAAACCCATTAAACGAGACCCTTTGCATATTCCGCAGTTTGAAAATATGACAGAGGATTTGCATATGGCTGTGAATAACATCTGCAGCCTTCTTTGATTGGTGGCCGTGCCAAGGAGTATTTGCGCCCGTGGCAAAGTTGTAAAACGGCGCGTCCAAGCACCCTTCCTATTCAAAATTTGATAGTTTCGAGTCCAAATTGTCGCCATCGCCCCTTGGCACGACCCTGTGGAGCAGTACTTGGTCCCAAACGGAAAAAAACTTAAACAGTTTGTTAACAGCCCAGCCGGGTCTGTGTCTTGGCAACATGGAGATACTGGCGTTCAAATAGGTTAAAAAAATTAAAAATGCAAATAAATTCAATATAATCTCATTAATCTATAATAAGTGTTTCCTTTCTTTGCCGTTTGATGGCCTTAAGCTCGTTTGGAAGCACGGTGGTCAATTATCTTTCAACTTCAGCTGTGTTTGTAGGAGGGCGGCTTCCTGGCGCTGCAGATAAAATCCTCAGAAGGTCCAAGCGTCCCGAAATGAATAGACGACACAGTTTAGGTATAATATATATATCGGCGGGCTTATTATGCACTCGGTCGGCGCGGGTGTAGAATAGTATGTGTTTGTGTGGATGGATGGATGTATGTGTGTGTGTAGAATTGACACTTCCGAGTTGCGTGTACCGGAATGTACGGGAGTGGGTAGAACTAAATCTTAGCTTAGCGGCTGGCTGCCCGCCAGCTGGCGCTCGCTCGCTCGCGAAAGAAAGAGAGCGTAGGGAGTGAGAGCGTAGGGAGTGAGAGCGAGAGCGAGCTCCGGCTGTTAACAACAGCCCGCTGCTAACTCTCTGCTGCTACTTTCAACATCCTCCCCCCCCCTTGCAGTACTGCAAAAGGAGATCCTGGGTCTCGAAGGCGGTGTCCGGCCTGGGACGCAGAAGCGGCCGATGCCACTAGAAGTGGTGCGGGGGCTGGACGTCGAGAAGAGGGCGGTAGTTGCGCACCGTCCATGTGCAGCAACGAGTGGTGGCGGCGGTCACACACCTTACACCGGTCGCCGCTTCGGCAATCCTGTCCGGAGTGGTGGTGAGCCAGGCAATTGGTGCAGTAGCAGAGCAGACTCGGCATTGGTAGGACTCAGTACCTTGGGATCGTATGCTCGGAATGGTGCGGTCGTCATGCGACCGAGACGCCATGTACATATGCATGCGGATGGCTAGGACGAAATGACGAAGTCGAAGAAGCATTAGTAAGTTGAGGAACGGAACGGAGTACGGATGTAAAATATGTCTGGACATGAGACTGAGGTTCGGATAAACCTGAATTCTGTGTGGGATGTACTGGTAGGCTTGGGCCTGGTGACGGGCTCCACACGTGACGCAATTGTGGGCGCTTGTACATTCTCGTAGCTGGTGACCTCGTGCCAAACAGTTTAAGCACAACTGCTTCGTCTTAATGCAGCTAGAACGTGCTTCAACGCCCATTTGGATGAAGTGCGGGCAGAGTCGGATTGGATGATCTTCCTTGGAACAGAGATCACACTTCTTCGGATTCACGCGGGTATTGAAGGATTGAAAATTCCTCGGAAGAGGACTGCCTTGAGACCTTAACGGGTTGGCGTGGCTTCCGGAGAGTTGCGGATTTTTATTGACTTTGGAATGTGGCGGATGCGGATCGCTCTTAGCCTGGAAAGGGTCGCTCTCCATGGCCTCTAGCGTCAAGTATAGCTGTGTGAGGAAGGAGTCCATTTCCGTCAATGGAGGCATTACCTTTTGGCCACTTACTGACGCTTCCCACAGAAGTTTTGGCAGCTTGGAGGCACAGATAGTCACTAGCAGACTATCCCAATTGTCTGTGCAGACCTTGGAGTGGGCCAGGGAGGTAAGAACCGCTTGAATAGTGCTCTGAAGGTCTTTCAAGGCACGACTGGTCTCGGAACAAACGCGAGGCAGCAATAAAAGGATATTTATTTGGGTAGTCACCATGAGTCGATTATTTTCATATCGGCTAAGGAGGGCTGACCATGCTGCCTCGAAACCGTCGTTGGATCGCCACGGGTCTTAGTGGTACAGCTTCTCCACTGGAGATAGCCTCGAATTGTTGATATAAATCGCGGTGAATAGGTCGCGGAGCGTCTGCCAGCGGACGTAATCCACTGCGAAAACTTCAATATCACAGGGGGGCAGCCGACAGCCGCCCTGGGAGGTTTGCGGCCCGGGAGGTCGGAGTTCTGGGCGTTATATTTGGGCTATGAGGTCCGCTACGCACCGCTCGTAGCCCTCATAGCATTCGCCATACATGTCCTAAACTTGCTGTTGAACTTGACGGGGGCTCGCACAGCTTTTGCCACCGAACAGGCCTCAAACTCAGCATCCAACTTGGCCCACATGTTCTGGAGCTGGTCACGACGGACCTTTGAAACCGCGGAAGATGGCGTGCTGGTCAGTGGTGAGCCGTGCTTCCAAGGTGGTCAGCCTATGGATGGCTGCCACAAACTTGGCCGGTGCGGAGGTGACGGTCGACTGTGCCATTGGAAGTGTGGGGCGAGAACTGATTTCCGATTTCGGTTGTTGAGCGAAAGCACCCTATGCGTGATCGGCAAAGGAAACAGGACCGATTTTGTCGTCGCCGCAGTGGCACTCGAGGAGGCCCTTGGAGTACCTGGGGTCTTTGCCTTTTGAGTCCCTGAGTCCCCTGAGTCCCTACCAGGCGTAGGCACCGACAAAAACTTCTTATTGTCTTCCCCACCTGTTGGCTTACTAGGAACCACCGCACGCGGAAGCACAAATGAACGCCAAATGAGGAATGTGCGGATGAGGCGGGTATGGACACCACACCAGAGGTAGAAAAACAAGGAATTGTTTTCCTGTCGAGCACGAATATCGGACGATATTCCTCAAGAAAAAGGATATTTTATTATTGGCAGTGGTTTTAATGCACGAAAAAGTCGGAAACGGAAACCGCACTAGACTACGATATTATATACATCGGCATTGGATTTTATATAGTCGTAGTGAGTGAATCAAAATCGGAAGTATTAGGGAAAAGTATCGGATGATATGACGCAAGAAAAAAGGATATTTTTCTTATTCCCATGATCCGATCCGATCCGATTCCGATGATCCTGTTGGGCTTTGAGGTGGCTCAGAGGGGGCCTAGCTGAGGCCACCGGACGGGTCGCAGGTTGCGGATAGCGAACGGCCTACCCCAGTGGGTAGGTCAGCTGCGAATAGGCGGGCATCCTAAAGAGCATCAACTAAGTTGGCTCTGAGGGAGAGTACCGAAATAAGCAGTCCCGGACAGCCAGCGGGTGTTCGCGACGCAGCAACACTGACGATGCGCTTGTGGTGCCGCCTCTCATTAAGTAGCTCACACAATCCCATCCCTACACAACACCTACCCACATCCTAGCCCCAACACTCACCTCACACCGGGCCGGACTAAGGTGTCACTCGACCCGTGCCAAGAGTCAGCCTGGCTGGGGGCCCGGTATAAACACTAGCCCAGTCGTGAACGGAGAGCTCAGGGATTTGGCAGCCCCTGTTCTAATTATGCCTTACCCGGGTAACGCAGAGCTCTGCCGGGGTGGACCGTTCCCCTTCTCTGCAGCTCGTGGGAACTATATGGATAAATCACTAAATATTGAAAACAAAAACCAAAACGAGAGAGGCACTCCCCAAATGCCTGCAGGGAGAAATCCCAAGCGGGAGAAGGCAGCGGCCCAAAGGCCTGGCCCGATCCGCTCAGACGCAGAAAAGACCTGCACGGTAAAAGACGCGGGTACGAATCCTGGTGGATCCCATCCCAAACCTGGGATGGGTGGAAAGTCAACACCCAAAACTGATACCATGGTAGGGCAGCTAAGCAATATTGCGGCTGCTCAACCTTCCGGTGAAGCGGCGGGTGAGGACTTGCCATCTACCAGCGTCCTAGCCAAAGTATAGCTATGCCGAAAAGAGAAGTGCTGGGCACATACTCCGTCGGCAGAACGCCAGCCAAGAAGTCAGTCCGACAGCAGACTGGCTGAAAAAAGTAGAATGGGCCTCGACGGTGTTGCCCAACTTCAGTGTGGAGCCACAGAAGGTGGCCGCACAACAGAAGAGGCAACGCTCTCAAGAGACGCCCGGACCTGCCGCGAAGCGATCCAGGATTCTACCTAACGTATCCTTCGCGCAGATTGCCAAGGAGAGGACGCTGATAGGCGTTCTCGATAAAGGCAGCGCGGAGGGGAAAATACCCAGAAGCCAATGGAAGTGGGTGGAAGCGGCACTGGCCGACCGCTGCTTCGAGCTTCTAGAGAAGGATCCCGGGCCACCCCAGTCTGCAAGGACATGGGATGGTTCCAGGGAAATATAAAAGTGGTAGCCTGCGAGGATGAGCGCTCCGTGAAGCTATACAAAGCTGCGGTGGCGCAAATCGGTGAGGTCTACGCAGGGGCGAAGCTCGTCGCTGTAGACTGGAGCGAGGTGCCAAGTAGGCCAAGAGCCCGTATATGGGTACCGGCCACTTTCAAAGGAGCCCGAGCGGATCCTAACGATGTTGCAGAGATGCAACCCCACACTGCCAACCTCAGACTGGAAGGTGGCTAAAGTGGAGGCATCAAAGGGCCCCACAAACCAGGCGGTAGTGATCCTGAACAAGGAATCGCTAGCCCCGATCGAGGCAGCCAGGGGAGAGCTCAACTTCGGGTTCAGCTCGGTGACCATGAAGGTCTACAAGTCGGATGCAGCGGCCGAGGCGCGTTCTGCCAACAAACCAGTTGAGCAGGACGTTGCCTCGGAGATCGAGGCACCGGAAGTAGACCCGGAGCCGGAGCCGGCCCTAGAGAGCTACTCCTCGGAGACGGAGCTGCTGCTCGATTTTGAGGCGATGTGTCGGGACGACATCCTCGACGACTCAGACGCCGATATAACAGTGGTGGAGAATGACTCTAATGAAGTCTCTGAGGCTTCTGCAGATAAATCTCCACCACTGTAAAGCAGCAACCGCTGCCCTTATACTCCGCTTAGTCGCGAGCGGAGGAGACATAGTCCTAATCCAAGAGCCCTGGGTGGTAGGAGGCAGGGTCTGTGGATTAGCGACAAAGGACTACAACCTAATTGTAGCCCAAACGGAAGGTAAAATAAGAACCTGCATATTAGCAAGAAAGCACTTAAATATCTTTCTGCTCCACAACTTTAGCAACGGCGACAACACGGCGGCCAGCCTAGAGCTACAAGGGACACGCCTGAACCTGGTGTCGTCCTACATGGCTCATGAGGAAAGCGATCCTCCCAGTGACCTCGTTCGCAAGATTGTCAGCGACAGCGAGAGGTCGGACACAAGCCTACTAATAGGCTGCGATGCCAACGCTCATCACACCCAATGGGGGAGCTCGGATACAAATGTAAGGGGTGAGTCACTTTTCAGCTTCATCCTTAACTCCAACCTATTTATTGGAAATCGGGGTAATGACCCCACTTTCATTATAAAAAACCGCCAAGAGGTTATTGACCTCACTCTGTTGTCTCACAAACTGTTAGACACTATGAAAAGTTGGAGAGTCCTAGAGGACCACTCCTTCTCCGACCACAGGTACATCGAGACAATCCTATCGCTCGAAAGCACCATACCCACTAGCTATGTAAACCCAAGAAAAACCAACTGGGATACGTATAGCGCAAAAATGGAGGAATTACTCCCCCCCCTAGCCCCAAAATGCCCGGATACACAAGACGATCTTAATCGTCTTGTGGACAATTTCACGGAAGCTTGCAATAAGGCCTTCATGGCAGCTTGCCCCTCGACCAAACCAAGAGGGAAAAAAAACCCCTGGTGGTCTAAACATATAGATACCCTCCGAAAAGACTGCAGGACTCTCTTTAACAGAGCCAAAAGCAGCAGCGAGGTAGCGCACTGGGAAAATTACAAAAGTAAGCTAGCCCTATACAAAAGAAACAAGGAGAGCAAAAGGGCCTCTTGGCATAAATTTTGCTCGAAATTGAGGACACGTCAGAAGCCGCAAGGCTACGCAAGGTCCTGTCAAAAACATCCCCCTCGGTGGGATATCTCAAAAGAACTGATGGTACGTGGACAAACTCTAGCGAGGACTCCCTACACATTCTTCTCGAAACTCACTTTCCTGGGTGTACGACCATCGAGCCGGCAGACACCCCAAGTGAAGGCCCGGATACCTCGATGGGGCACATCCTCACAAAACGGAATATAAGCTGGGCAGTAAACAGCTTTAAATCCTACAAATCGCCTGGCCCGGACCAAGTCATTCCGGCTCAGCTACAAAAAGCCGGGGACGTGGCCATCAACTGGCTGCAAAGCATCTTCAGGAAGATACTGACAGTGGGAAAAATCCCCCGCGCTTGGCTAAAGGCTAAAATAGTCTTTATACCCAAGGCAGGGAAACCCTCTCACACAACCCCAAAAGACTTCAGACCAATAAGTCTATCGTCCTTCCTTCTTAAAACCTTTGAAAGACTAGTCGGGCTGCAGCTGAGGACAACCATTAAACCTCAGTGGCTGTCAGGCGCTCAACATACCTACCGAAATGGGAAATCCACGGAAACGGCACTCCATGAAGTAATCTCGGCGGTAGAGAAATCTCTTCACGTCAAAGAATACTCCCTAATCGCTTTCCTAGACATTGAGGGAGCTTTTAACAACGTCATACCGGGAGCCATCACAGAGGCACTGACTGACCTGGGGGTGGATCGTCACTTGGTGATGCTCATAGATCAATTGCTCACATGCAGGACAGTGACATCATCAATGGGATCGTCCACTCAGTCAAGGTATGTCAACAGAGGCACCCCGCAAGGCGGTGTCCTGTCTCCCCTTCTATGGAACATAGCCGTCAATAAGATCTTGTGTGACTTGGAAGGGGAGGACTGTAAGGTGGTAGCATACGCGGACGACGTTGCCATTATCTTCTCGGGAAAATTCCCCCAAACACTCTGCGAACTAATGACCGCAAAGCTCGCACGACTGTCAGAATGGACAAAGTCGCGTGGACTGGGAATTAATCCCTCTAAAACGGAACTTGTGTTGTTTACAACCAAATACAAAATCCCGCCCCTCAACCCCCCAATACTAAACGGATGCAGGCTCTCCTTCAGCGACAGTGCCAGTTACTTAGGGTTGGTAATTGATAAAAAGCTCAGCTGGAACCTAAGCATCAAAGACAGAGTGAAGAAGGCTACGATAGCCCTCTACACTTGCAAGAAGGCCATTGGGCTAAAATGGGGCATGAACCCAAGAATAGTCCAATGGATCTACCTAGCAATAGTTAGACCAATACTGCTCTACGGAGTCACAGTGTGGTGGACTGCCCTATCGAAGGGGACCATCACAAAACAACTAAGCAAGGTGCAGCGAACTGCAGCCCTAAGCATCAGTGGAGCTCTGAGCACAACGCCAACGGATGCGCTAAATGCTATACTTTGCCTGCAGAGCCCTGACCTTGCAGGTAAGGAGCAGGCAGAAATGGCAGCAATCCGTCTCAGAGACTCCGACCAATGGGTGTCACATCGCACCGGCCATGCATCCATCCTAAATGGAAACAAAATCGTCCCCTCAAAAACGGACTACTGCGTTCCGAGGGAGTATACAGATACCCCCTTTGAGACAATCATCCCTCACAGAAACGACTGGCTTGAGGGACCGCCTGGTCCAAAGGAAGCCATTCAAATTTTTACTGATGGCTCAAAGCTTGACAACAAGGTCGGAGGAGGAATATACTCCGAACTGCTGAACATAAGCTACTCCTTCAGGCTCCCGGATCACTGCAGTGTCTTCCAAGCGGAGGTCATAGCGATCAAGGAAGCTCTGAGCTGTCTTCAGGAACTAACCCCTGAAGCGACTCACATAAACATCTACAGTGATAGCCAAGCTGCAATCAAATCATTGAATGCGATAACGACAAGCTCGGCCACAGTTGCGAACTGTCGCAAATCTCTTCACGAGATGGCTTATCAGTTCGTCATCAGCCTAATATGGGTCCCGGGCCACCAGGACATTGAAGGCAACTGTATAGCAGATGAGCTGGCCAGAGCTGGAACAACAATCCCCCTTCTCAATGATAAGGAGGATATTCGTATGCCAATGGCCACCTGCAAGCTCAGAATAAAAGAACATTTTAAGAAACTTACAAATGACAGATGGCAAACTGTGCCACTATGTCGCATAACTCGGCAAACATGGCCTAACATAAATAGGAAGCGCACCGATGAGCTCTGCAAACTCAGTAGGAGTAGGTGCAGCTCAGTCATACGCTCCCTTACGGGACACTGGCTAATAGGCACACATGCAAACAGGCTGGGAGCCCCTTATAACGATTTCTGTCGAAGCTGTAGAGATGAGGACGAGGAGGAGACTGTGGAACACCTTTTCTGCTCCTGCCCGGCTCTCAGTAGAAGGAGACTCCAATACTTGGGCGCTCCTTTTCTAAATGACATTTCGGACATGTCTACAATAAGTCCCAGACGGATCGCATGCTTCATAAGGGCATCCGGATGGGATAATGGATAAAATAGGGTCTCACGGGAGAGAAGGGAGCGAAACATACGGTATCACAATGGGCCGAAACCGGCCTAAGTGAGTCGGGTCTCTGACAATCCCCGACAGCCGCCTCAACCTAACCTAACCTAACCTTATTCCCAGCGGTTTTGGCGCACATAAATCACAATCGGGATCCGCACTAGACTAGGATATTTTTATATATCGATATCGGAATGGATTTAGTCGGAGTGGGCGATGGACAAGACGATTTGCGCAAAAACATTAAGTACTCGGATGGATAAGAGTCCCGTGAGCGATACTTTTATTTTTGCCACCACTAAGTTTTTTTTTGTTTGTCACCTCTAGTTTTTGGCAGTGCGGAAATGGGCTGTGCCTCTTGTTTAATTAATTTATCCCGGATGTGGGGGAAATTCTTTTGGCTGTGGGTCACTTCAGGTGCGCCTGGAATGCTAAGAATCACGGTAGTCGCAAAATTTGCATATGCAGCGGAGTGCTGGGACTAACGCGTAGGTGCATACATATACCAAGTGTGGTATGTAGATGTGAAGTAATTGGTTTTTTTGCGGTATTTTTCACCGGGATTAGTTATGTTTATTATATTATTTAAATATCATTCTATTTCTAGTGTTCGTTCGGCAAACAACACTTTTTTGAGTTCAAAATTTTCATTAACTTTTTTATAATATTCAACACAAAACTGGTCAATGCGGACTCATCTCTGCGACCAACCTATTTCGCTGTAGCGATAAAATATCAAAAATAAAAAAAATTTAAATATCCAATGTAAATAGAGAATGTAAGAATATACAAATCTATTGTGAAGGGTTCTCCAAGCACTATTTTATATATTTTTAACGGAGTTTAAGATTTATTTTTGCGCATGTTTCCTTAAATGTATTTTATATCGTTCTCTTCTCCAAGCAATCTCTCTCTCTTCCTTCACTTCCATCGACTGCCGGCCCGATCCAGCTTTCGATCGCTGGTCCACGATAGTTTATCGATAGTACATATTTTGTTACTCGATAGCCTACTAGCTACTTCACACTCGATAGTTAACACTAGTTATTCATTAGCTTAAACTACTTAACACTACTTAACAATCGATAATTAACATCAGTTACTCAATAGCTTAAACTACTTAACAGCTCGGCCATTCTGACCTTTTGATCGACCCGATCATCTTGGTTGCTTAGTTTAGTATATACAAGTTGTTTAAGATATCTCTATTATTACGGTATATTTTCAGAATCAACTACGACACAATTTCGCCAGTCTACCCATTTTCTTAATCTATTAGCCTCTATTATACCTTATATATGGGCCTTTAAATTTTGGTATGAATTTCTTATTTGATCCTATTGTAGTATCGACATTCCGCACTACCACAAAATCCCCAATGTTATGTACTATATGTGCTCTGTGGTTTTTCTTAAATGTCTCATTTGTTTTGTTCTGCATCTTCTGAATCTTGTCACTTGATGCCTTCCGTACTGCATTCAGATTCCGGGCCAAATCCGATTTATCCTCAAGATATTCACTAAGTGAATCGACTTCGAGTCCTCTTTGATAGACACCGTACAACAAAACTGAGGGAGCCTGACACTTTGTTGAATGCACTGAATTATTTACTGCGTATTCGACCTTACCTAACAATTTATACCAATCGGAATGCTGAATGGGATCTGAAATTTTTGGGATCTTAATTATTTTATTTATTCGCTCTACCTGGACGTTTGCTTGCGGAGATGCCGTAGCTACCTTAACGTGTTCAATATTGTTCTCTACCAGGAAGGAGCTGAATTCCATCGACGTAAAACAACTTCCTCTATCACTAATCACTCTTCTTGGTCTGCCATAATATTCAAAGTATCTGCCCAAACTGGAGTTTACTTCCTTCGTGCTTGTTGAATTCACGGAATAGAGCTTAACGTACTTTGTAAACGCGTCCACTATGACTAATATGTGTTTTTTCTTTGAAAGAATGGCTGGCAATGGACCAAAATGGTCTATATGAATTGTGTCGAACGGAATCGGTTTTTTCTTAATATTATGCAGTGTACGATTATTCCCGTGTCAAGGTACTGAATTCATAATACATTTTAGACAATTTTTAATGAAATGTTCGACCTTGGATTCCATGCTCGCAAAACCAATAGTGCCTCCTTAAGTCCGCTATACACTTAAAAGCTCCCATGTGGCATAGCTTCTCATGTACCGAGCGAATAACATTCTCCTCCATTTCCGATGGGACATAAAGCAAGATCATATCATCTTTTATTTTTCTGTACACTAATCCATCCTCTAGTGTAAAATTCTTTACTGGTCCCGACACTAACTCATCTCTTAATTTGGTTATTTCTGAATCTCTACTTTGTGTTATCTGTAGCTGAAGATTTATCTCGTCCTCGTTTAGCACCGCTATTATCTGATCAGATTTACTTATATTTTGAATGTCTACGGAAGATTCTAAACACCTGCTCAGCGCATCGACATGCGACATGAACTTCCCACTTCGGTGAACAATTACATATTGATAGTTTTCGAACTCTAAAGCCCAGATGGGCAATTCTGGCATTAACACTTTTTTTATTAAGCGTGAGGGCTAATGAGTTACAATCAGTAACAATTTTAACCGGAATACCCTCCAGATATATATGGAATTTTCTTAATGAGTACACAATTGCTAACGTTTCCAGCTCGAAACCATGGTGTCTCGACTCGGCTGAAGTTGCGGACTTTGAAAAAAACGCAATTGGGTGGAATTTCCCATCGTCTTGTTTTTGTAATATGATACCACCATAACCATGAATACTTGCGTCGCAATGTAATTCGGTCTCTCTATCTGGATTATATAATGCAAGAATTGGCTTTGAAGCTAATCTAGAACATAGATCCTGAAATACTTTATGGCATTCATTTGTAGACACAAACGTAACCCCTGGTCTTGTCAGGTTCTTAATTGGCTTGACTATTGTTGCAAACGCCGGAATAAACCGTCTAAAATATGAAAAGAGTCCCAAGCACGTTTCGACTTCGTACACATTCTTTGGAACTGGAAGGTGCTTAATTGCTACTGTATGCTCTTCATTAGGCCTTATTCCCTCTTTGCTAACTCTGAATCCTAAAAAGTCTATCTCTGTGGCGCAGAACTGACATTTCTTTAGTTTTAGTTCCAGTCGGAATTCCGTTAGCCTTCTTAAAACTCGTCCTAATAAAATTAAATGCTCTTCAAATGTTTTGGTGCCGATTGCGATATCATCCATATAAACCGCAATATTGGCTTCCTTAATCAATGGCTGAAGAACGAAATCTGTGAACCGTCTAAAACAAGCGGGTGCCATTTTTAGTCCGAACGGCATTCTCACGTACTCGTACTGACCATTTGGTGTCACAAACGCCGTGTACTTAACGGAATCTTTGGCAACCTTAACTTGATGAAATCCACTTTTTAAGTCTAATATACTGAAAAAACGATTGCCCTCCAGCTTCTCTAGGCAGTCATCTATGCGCGCCAATGGGTAACCATCCCTTTCAACAATTCTATTTAACTGTCTAAAATCTACACATAATCTTTTTTTCCCCACTTTTCTTTTTCACTAGCAGAGTATGGTGATGTACTGGGCCGAATGTGGCCCGCTTCTAACAATTCATTAACTAAAGTTTCTAGCATCTTACGCTCGTGGTATGAAACTCTACGCGGTGCTGATGTTATCGGAACGTCATACTTCAACTTAATTTTCAATTCAAAATTATGCTCTACCGGAGGGATCCTTGCGCTATCAACATAGTTTTCTTTAATAGTTTCCTTAACTGATTTAATTTGCTCAGTTCTTATACTTTGATTAATAGAAAAGACCTCTTCGTTCTGAATGTTAATACTGAATATAAATTGATCGGAATCTGAATAGTCGGAATTGAAAGGTTCGGAATCTGAATGGTCGGAATTTAACGGTTCGGAATCTGAATGATCGGAATTCAAAGGTTCGGAATCTGAATGATCGGAAATTAAAGTTACGGAATCTGAATGGTCGGAATTTAAAGGTTCGGAATCTGAATGGTCGGAATTTAGAGGTTTGGAATCTAAATGGTCGGAATTCAAAGGTTCGGAATCTGAATGGTCGGAGTTTAAAGGTTCGGAAACTGAATGGTCGAAACACACCGAAGCTGAATGATCTGAAACTGAGGGCTCAACCTGCGTTTTTATCTTATTGTTTTGATTTTCGGAAGCAGAAATATGCTTATGGTTGCAGAGATTACAACTTAACATAGTCCTATCAGATTTCACCGGACTGAATACACAGTGCAGAATTTTTTCAGAGATTTCCAAATTATATTTATTTGCCTTTAGTTCAATGTTTGGCGTTTCAATAGGTTCACAAAATTTTAATTTTAGGTTAAATCTTCTTAAAAAATCTCTTCCACATAAAATAGGATAAGGAATGTAGTTATCTGGAACAACGTAACATAATATTCTGTGCGTAAAACCGGAGAATGACATAAATATCCAGATCTTCCGAAACGTACATAACCGAAAATTTCCCAATCCCTTAAAGTTCGTTTCCTTTAAACTGTTTTCTCTTAATTTAAGTGGTAATGCGGAATGACGTACTAAACTAATTGCGCTGCCCGTATCAAAAAGAGAAGTATACTGCTTATAAATCCTATCTGGCGTATCTATAGTGTCGCAAGAGATTCTTACCGTATTTATTACTGACACTTCGTTATCGTCTACCTCCTTGCTAGTCCCTTCCTGTCGGAATTGATCCGACAATGCCACCGCTTTATTTCCTGAAGGTGGCGGGACCTTGCAGTTTTTGATAGCATGGTCCATGGAGCCGCAACGGAAACAGGAGCCCTTCATCCTCTTGGGCTGTGTACACGATTGAGCGATGTGTCCAGTGCCCAAACAATTGTAGCAGCGTACCGTAATTCCCCTGCTTGCCGGAATGCTATTGTGTCCCATCAGCTTCTTTGCCGACTGCGATGCGTTTTTTACGCATAGCAATGTCCGTGGAATCGTCTTTTAGCCCGTCGATCACGAACTGTACGGCTTGTTCTTCGTCGATCGGAGCTCGTTGCGCAATTTCTTGCATTTGCAGTACATAACCTAGAACTGACATCTTTCCCGGGCAATAAACCGTAGATTTGAGAGTGTTTATTACCTCTACTATTGAGGAAATCCGACCAAATGTGTCCAGGAAATCTTTCTTAAAGGCAGCAAACGACGTCGCCTTGTTTGCTTTCAGAAACAATTCTGCGTCCGTTTCCGCCTTCATTAAACGGTAATGATTTCAGGTAATTTCATTAAGTCAGCGCCATTTGCCATTGCCAGTTGCCGAAGCTGTCTGAATGTTGCAGCCTGATCGAACTCAATGTTATTTTCGATCAGCCACTCTGAAACTGCGTGTCTGTTCATCTTCTCCAGAAACTGCGACGCTAAAATCTAACGGTACCGAACGTTCCAGAAACAGAAAAATGCTCTATATGTTTTTGCTAATGCTGCGACGAACAGACGCCCAAAACGTACATATGTATGTATGTCGTGGCATCTCCCTTCTGTTACCGGAGTCTTATGTGCCGAAATCCAACTGTACCGAACGTTCCAGAAACAGACAATGTTCTGTATGTATTTATTTGCTTATGCTGCGACAAACAGACGCCACAACGTACTACCGGAGTCTTATGTGCCGAATGTATGAGTGTTTCCTTTATCCCACTTCTGAAGTTGTGAAGGGTTCTCCAAGCACTATTTTATATATTTTTAACGGGGTTTAAGATTTATTTTTCCTTAAATGTATTTTTAAATCGTTCTCTTCCCTAAGCAATCTCTCTCTCTTCCTTCACTTCCATCGACTGCCGGCCCGATCCAGCTATCGATCGCTGGTCCACGATAGTTCATCGATAGTTAATATTTTGATGGTTAACACTAGTTACTCAATAGCTTAAACTACTTAGCTCTACTTAACAATCGATAATTAACATCAGTTACTTAATAGCTTAAACTACTTAACACTATGGAAATGAATAAAACGCCAATAAACAACTTCAGAGGAGTGTGTTTTATTGGGGCCGGGGTGCGTGCGTGCTGATCAGATGTTAGATGTTAGAACAGGTTCGTAACAATAATGGCGCCCAATCTAAGACAAATTTATGAGTCGCAGTCCGTTCTCGAACACGAAAGTGGGAGAGTACGGCTGCGAATCATGAAGGTCGAGGAGGTTAAAAATGTCCAGCCGAGAGGAACGATCTCGAGTGGTAGTCTGCAGTCAGGGTCCGTCTGTGTTCCGGTGGCCTGTAAGGAGCTGTGAAGGTTGGCTCGCAGATGCACGGCACTGAGGGATCTGGAAATGTAGGAATTCACAAAGTAAATATTTTTTTTGTAGTTTGTGTTTAAACTTATCTGACAGAGGGAAGCAGGAGCTCGCAAGGGGGTGAGGTTGGCACTGACTCAGGAGAATCCTCAAGCCAGTTAGCAACTGACCCGTTGCCTGGTGGACGAAAGAGAGCCTGGAAAGAAAAAAAAATACCCGAAGTTAGATAAGATGAAGTTTTTATACCCGGTACTCGAAGAGTAAATAGGGTATATTGTATTTGTGCGGATAACGGTTGTATGTAACGCACAGAAGGAAACGTTTCCGACCCCATAAAGTATATATATTCTGATCAGCATCAATAGCCGAGTCGATTGAGCCATGTTTGTCTGTCCGTCCGTCCGTCTGTCCGTCCTGATGAGCGCCTAGTACTCAGAGACTATAAGAGCTAGAGCCACCAAATTTTGCATCCATACTTCTGTATGCTCACACTGTTACAAGTGTATTTCAAAAATGAGCCACGCCCCCTTCCGCCTCCGCAAAAGGGCGAAAACCTCCCGAATCTACAATTTTGAAGATAGCAGAAAACTAAAAACATTCCGTAGGGAATGACCTTATCTATCAGATCACCAAATTGGGATCCGATTGGATCATTATTATAGCCACAATGAAGAAATTAATTTGCAGTGGCCAAACCCACCCCGTCCCGCAGCGTTCACACTCTGCTTCGCGCTGTTTTGGCCTCTGCCCCTGACACTTCTCTGCCTCTGCCTCTGCCACGACTCTGTAGTGTGTGTCTATACTATAGACTCTATAGGGGAGGGTGGCGAGCTAAAGGAGCGTGTTGGCGTGAGCAGTGTTCTTGATGTAGATGACAGATGAAGAAAAAATGTAAAATTTTACATATAACCGCTAAAGTGCAGATGTAGTACTGAGTGCCGGGTATAAAAGTTGTGACGCGTAAGAAGCGTCTCACACGTCCCTTCTCGTTTTTGTGTATGTTTGTATCTGAACTTAGCTGACTGAGGGAAGCCGGTGCTCTCAATGGGGTTAAGTTCGTGTAGTTTTTTTTTTGTGCTGCTTCCCCTACTTACCGCTGGAGGACACCTGGAAAGTAGTATCTCGTAGAAATTTGTTTTGCTCTAGGTGACCCGTGGGGACATTAAGTCGGCCACGCGATGCACCGGGAGCAGCTACAGGATCCCGAAGAGAGCTTCCAGTAGAGTAGTGGGCTAGAAGGTAGCAGAGCTAGGTAGCTGGGTGAGCGCCCTTGACTCTTAATCTTCCGTAGAAGATGAGAAGTCAACAGCGCTCGCAACGACGAAGTTGTAGACGTTGGACAAGGAAAGACGTAGGGAACCAGGTGCAGATGGCTCCAGTAGCAGTTGTGGTTACTTTCCCCTCTTGTTGTTGATCTTGCAGTATTGTGAAGTTCCGTGTAAGTTTTGTTTGAGTTAGTTAGAGTTCTGTGAAAGAAAGAAAAGTTAGGTAGGTAGAGAAAAAGTAAATAAGCACTTGAAATTTGTCAGAGGTGAAAATAACTCGCAGGACTCCTCAGTCAGGGAACCTGACAGAGCAGATGCGAGGAGAAGATATGCAGGCCGCGGAAGGAGGCGGAAACGAGAGCTGGAATCGTCCGAAGACGAAAGAGTTGCCGTCCGAAATTATTTCGGGCATTAACGTCGCCATAGCTCAAGCGCAGGAGACGCAGAGGAGAGGTATGACGGACACCATCAGCGGGACGTTGCAGGAGGAGTTCCGTCGAGGTTTTATCGAGCTGATGGCGGCCATAACGGAGGCAATGAAGCCCCTGCGCCAGAAGAAAGAGATTACCTAGGATCTGGTCTGGGAGGATGATCCAAACGGCAGGGAAGACGGTCAGACGGCTCCAGAGCCACCAAGGAAGCCGCAGGGACGTAGCCGAAAGTGATCCTTTATGGGGGATGATGGCGACCTGAATAAGAGACCGGAAAGACTGGAACGGGAACCAGCTGACGACGGCGGAGCACTGAGATTTAAGACGCCCTACGAGAGGCGAGACGAATGGAGGATATCGAGCCAGAGTCGCTGTTGTTGGAAGGAGAGAAGAAGGATAAAAGGATACTCACGTGGAATCCGAGTGGGTGTGAGCCTACGTTGGGCGCTGCAGCAGCCTAGAGGAAAGACGGTATTATCATTTCCTTCGATTGTTTGCGAATAATTCCTCCGTCCATGTACGCCTGAATTTTCGCTGGGTGTTGCAGTCGAAGGAAATCGATTGGCAAAATACTGGAGTAGAAGTATTTTTTTGGAGGTCTACAGGGGAAGGGGCAAGGCGATCAACGATGCCGATGAGAGAGAGAGAGAGAGGAGAGTAGAAGAGAGACTCGAAAACATTGCGGGATCCACAAACCAGCTCACCCACACCCTCAAAAACGCCATGCTATGCCCTTGAACTTGGTTCAAGGGCAATAGAAGAGATGTGATCAGCTGCAGCAAGAGGGACTGCATACGCTGAACATGCAGGTAGTGGGAAAATAACGGTCAGCAGTGTTAGAGCGTTTTGTGTGCGTGACCGTGGAGCAAAAAATCGTGAAAAAAGAAGACAGACCGGCGGGACAATCTTGAGGACTTTTTTTTATCCGCATATTAATAAAGAGAGCCCATTCCAAAGGGAAAGAATCTCTGATTCAATATTTTAAAACCCGTTGGGGACAAATTGAACCGGCTGCCCTCCCGTAAATGGGCCAAATTCCCATTCCCTGGGCCTCGGAACATTGGACACACCCCTGCCCGGGCGCGAGCCCGCCACCGCAGCTCCAGCAGCAAATAAATTAAATACACGCCCGCACAAATAATATTCATATATACATAAACAATATTTATTTTTATGTTACCGCTCTACCCTTGGGTAGAGGGGGATTATTTGGCCGCCCGCCTTTACAAGGTGGAAATCGCCACGTCGAGATATGTAACTTGTTACAGTTTTACTCCAATTTTGTCGATGAACTCGATTAATGTTTGGTACGAGCTAATTTGTTCTTTTTCGAAGAATTTATAGATATTATTATATTTCCTTAGCGATGGGTAGCTTAGTCTTGCTGTGTTGTACTTGGTACAATTAAATATTATATGCGATGCGTCATCGATAGTATCGCAAGTATCACAAATGTTACTTGCGACTACGTGCATTTTGGCAAGAGTGTGCCTATCAAATGCACTGCCGCTAAGCAGTCTATTGATCCTTTTAGCGTCAATGGCTTTTAGCTTATTTCTATTTAGGAACCATGGTTTTGTTAAGGTAGAGGGAAAAAGTGAGCAGTATCCTCTGCGTTTAACGCTGGCAAACTCGGCATACTCTCTCTCCCATTCTTCTTTCAGTATTCGGTGTATCTCACATATTGCATCTTTAAGATTCCATTTAACGACTGTATATTTTCCCAGTCTGTGTGCTTCTTTGGCTGCTGAATCTACTGCCGTGTTCTGAGGAATGTTTGCGTGGCCGGGTATGAAATGGATTTCTACCTTCTTTAGGTATTGGGCTTGACGGATCTTCTCCCTGATTTTATAAGCGATGAAATTATCCTGAATGCTCCTTGCCAGTATTAGAGCCCCGTTTCTGCTGTCCGTTAGGATGGCGATTCGAGAAAACCCGCGCGAGATAGCATGGTCCAAGGCCTTTTCAATTGCAAGCAACTCGGCGGACAGAGATGACAAGGTTTTGTGCGTGTAAAAGCTATCTATGAAACCTGAGCTGTCGTGTAGGAAAGCTGCGCTAGAGTGTCTGTTAGCTACTGAACCATCAGTGTAGTAGATCTCAAAGCCACCCCTCGACAGGAGTGCCCTTTTTTCCCTATGGAGAACTAATATGCCCGCCTGGTCTAAGCTGTGCTTGTTATCAGCAGCCTCTTAAAAAAGTCTAAGTCTGACCTAATTTTGGTGCAATGCGAATGGCCTGCTCGATGTGCACTGAGGCTGAGTTGTTCGCTGAAATTGTTCTGCCTAGATAAACAATATTTATATTAAATATTTAATTCTTTTGTCGTCCCCATATACATATATGCATATATATATATATATTTCATTCCCCATATTAATGTAACATAAATGTAGTATTTGTATTTATATTTATTTTATTATTTATATTTATTTTCTGTAACCATTTATTTTCCGTTACCGATTATTTTCCACCCATAAAGGGAGTAGGCGGGAGTAGGCGAACGCGCCACCAAGGTTTAGTGTAGGGAATAACAATTAAGTATGTGTTAAGTTTTTGAGTGAAATTATAACGTTTGATATGAAGTGCTAGTGTGTTTAGTATGGGGGGAAAGGGGACCACAGCGGCGAAATGGAGGATGGCCGCTGCACTTGAAGAGGAGATTTGTAGTTGTTCTGCGTCGGAGTGAGGATTGTCCGTGAAATCGTAAAGTAAAGTCCGTTGCATTTTTTTCAATTATCGTTTGTTTTGGTATTCGTTCGAGATGTCCGAACAGTTGGTTTGTTGTGCGACCTGGGGGCCTGGGAAAACCTATCCCTGGGATGACTGGCTAGCCGGCCTTGCCCCAACACCATTACAGGTTCGTAACACAGACAAACATATGCACGTACATATGTAAATGTCGGACTCCGATATTATGGCGGTGTAGCGGATAACTTGACACGAAGATTCTTAGTGGGATCGGACATATGTACATATGAATGTATGTACATATGGATATGTGGACACTCGGACTTGAAGAGTGCGGAACGCCAATCGCGAAAGGATTCGATTGCCGGCACAATGTGAGCGTACTTATCTGCAGTTATTTTTTTGGAATCCACCGATGCTTGCTGGGACAGTCTCGATTCAGCAAGAATCCGGCTCGAAGGACCAATGTTGGTAGGAGGGCGGCTTCCTGGCGCTGCAGATAAAATTCTCAGAAGGTCCAAGCGTCCCGAAATGAATAGGCGACACAGTTTAGGGATAATATATATATCGGCGGGATAATTATGCACTCGGTAGGCGCGGGTGTAGAATTGTATGTGTTTGTGTGGATGGATGGATGTATGTGTGTAGAATTGACACTGACGAGTCGCGTGTACCGGAATGTACGGGGGTGGGTAGAATTAAAACTTGGCTTAGCGGCTGGCTGCCCGCCAGCTCGCGAGCGCCAGGAAAGAAATAGAGCGTGAGAGAGTGAGAGCGAGAGCGAGCTCCGGCTGTTAACAACATCCCGCTGCTAACTCTCTGCTGCTACTTTCAACAAGCTGCATTGTTGCCTCCATTTGATTGAGACTTTACCCTGTGTTTGCTAGGTACCCTCGGAATATAAAACAAATCTTTATTTTCTCTTCTTTATTCGAGCTGCTAGCAACATACTAACGAATACTATCGTTAATACAAAATACTATCGTCTGACTTTCTAGATTTTTTCGGCCTGTTTTTGTGTCGATCTGAGTACTGCCTGGCGAACAGCCGCTAGAAAGTAACTTGTGCGCACAAAATTTTCTTATCGGTTCCATACGAATATCGTCCCTGATTTTTTTTGCAAGGCTATAGAATTTCTAGGCTATAGAAAAAAAGTCATAATTCGTTAAAAAATGTAAATGCCCGATATCTATCAGAAAAAGTCGGTTTGGTTCCAAAGTTCGATTTTTTCGAGTATTGTAGTGTACCAGTTATCTGGTACTTTTTTAGAGCTGGGATTTGTTACTTCGAAAACCAGGGTGATTTACTGGAAACATAAACGGTGACTTCAGGAACATAGGTATTCAGGGCGGACTATAACGTGCGAAAAACAAATTGACTGTGGGCTCTATGCTTGATGAGAACTGAAGAAAGGACCAATCAACGTGCGAGAGATGAAGACAAAGATCGATAAAATTAGTTTTGCGAAAACACTTTATTCGACCTTTTGAAGGTAGAATGGTGTAAATACTTGAAAATTCGACTAATATAGATAAAGGAGGATGATGCGGATCTTTAGGAAATTGCCCCTGACAACCTTTGCTCGAGAAGCATAGCTGACAAAAATGAGATCTAAAAGTCTATCTCCATTGTTTTTGAAAGAGTTAATTTGGGCAAGGGAGTCGTCAGTTATCCCCTTGATGAAATCATGTTGATCAGTACAGCCTAAAGCAGAAACTACAGAATGAATTGCAGAACGGTGGTTTCAATAAACAACAGGATCAGATCTGGGAGGAATATAAGAACAGGTCAAAAAGATAAACGCCGTTCCAATACGGATTTCGACTGCGAAAAATGCAATACCATGGCTGATGTTAAATGGAAACAGGTCGGACGCAAAGACCGTTTTTACTGCAATAAGAACCCCACCAGCAAATTACGGACGATCCATTTTATAGGTAGTGAACTTCAGGACGAAAATTTCATGATCGGAGACAGAGGAGTTATGACAGGTTTCAGTAATAGCGATAGCGTCGAATCCAAAAGAGGCACTGTCCGTATGTGCTTCCGCAACACCTCGCAACCAGTTCGGAATAAAAATCTTCAAATAAAAAGCCAAGTGCTGCTGGTTCGACCGAGTCGGAATTCAATCAATTTAAAACTCTCCTTCTTTCAATTTCGCTATTCACCTATTACATGCATGTTCTTCCTCTATCTCTATCGATATTCACATATTACATGTATGTTCTATAGCACCAAACTTCTGTGAGCATGTAAAAAATACAACAATTCAATATCTTAATGCTACAAATTCATTTTACTTATATCCAAATACTAATTGCTCCCGGCCATAAGCCCTTTTCGCTAATTTGGCGTAAACATGCTCCCGGCCTTGGAAGCTCCTTCCAAATATCAATTCAATATCTTAATGCTACAAATTCATTTTACTTATATCCAAATACTAATTGCTCCCGGAGCCCATTGTCCTGGGGGTATGTTGTCTTCTCCCATTAAGACCAAAATGACTGGTTGAATTTTGTTGCATACCGAAGACCACTTGCTTCGCTCCTGCAACAACGTCAAATACTCCAGCGACCAGCGTCTCCAAAGTGCATGGTGTACTGCGACGATTCTTTTCCATCGATTAGCAGCAGATAACTTAAAAATGTCCTCATAAAATGGCTCAGGCATGCAGTTCAATGTTCGACCAATTAAGAAATGACCCGGCGTCAATGCCTCGTAGTCATTACTGTCCGACGAAAGTGGGTGAAGCGGTTGTGAGATCATCACTGCCTCTGCTTGTGCTATCGCTGTGACCAGTTCCTCGTGGTTAAGCGCTGTGCTATCGAAACTTCGCACCAACAATTGCTTCGCTACCTTCACCGCGCTCTCCCATAGTCCTCCAAAATGCGGCGATCGAGGTGGGATAAAATGGAAATTGACACCGAGTTGGCTGCACTGATCCACAATTTGGTGCTTGCCACTGTCATTCCAGATCAAATCCGCTATTGCCTTCAGCTCCCGTGAAGCACCAACAAAATTGGTGGCATTGTCACAGAAAAGCTCTGCGCTGATCCCACGACGTGCAAAAAATCGTTTGAGTGCGGCTATAAATGCGTTGGTGCTCAGGTCTGACCCAAGCTCTAGATGGCAAGCCTTGCTCAAAAAGTCCACAAAAACGCATAGATAAACCTTGATAGGCCGCCGTCCTCTTTGGTTGAAGTGCATCCATAGCGGTCCAGCGTAGTCGAGTCCAGTACGTTCAAAGGCCTTCACTCCTTGCTGCACTCGGCTTGCTGGTAAGGAATCCATAATTTTCGTAGCTAATATTGGACGTTGGCGAAAACATGCAATGCAACTCCTTACCGTGCTGCGAGCTACTTTTCTAGCATTGATGACCCAAAAACGCTGTCGCACAAAAGCACATAACGCTTGTGTATATTCAAACAATGATTTTACAACAATATGATTATTTGGTAAAAGCATGGGGTGTTTGGTGTCAAATGGTACATTGGCCCTAGACAGTCTGCCACCTACAAGAATTATTTCTATACCCTCAGACTGGTCTAGAAACGGGCTAAGTGCTTGAATTTTTGTAGAACTTATCATTTTGCCATTGTGTAATTTTTCGATCTTAGTGTAAAAACTTAAAGCTTGCAAATTAAATACTACATAATTCAAGCCACCTTTTAATTCGAGTGCCGTTAGCTCTTTAGCTCTAGTCGAATCAATCTTTTGTGCAATTTGACGCCAACGATAAACGAACCCAAATACTCCCGTTAGTTTTAAAAAATCCTTAGCATATTTGCTTCCTCCTATTATGTCATCTACTATAATCTTTGGACAGGCTAGCAGGCTAAATTTGTTGTTTCGTTGTTCGGGGAGTCCCTCTGGACCTTGCCATTCTCCAAGTGTCCACTGCTCATCAGGTAACTGCAAGAATTCTGGTCCTTGCCACCACAACGACGAAGCCTTTAGCTGACTCGTGCACAGCCCTCGAGAAACGATATCTGCCGGATTTCGCTTTGATTCTATTTTGTACCACTCCTGTGCGTTCGACAGCTCTTGAATTATAGCTACTCTGTTGGCCACAAAGGTTGTCCAACGACTAGCATGCGATGCGATCCAACTCAAAACAATTGTCGAATCTGTAAAGTAACCGACCTTAGAAAATGATTCGGGTGTACACCTTTTGATTTTTTCCATAAGCTGCGCTAACAGTCTCGCACCTTCTAATTCTAATCTAGGTAGCGATACTACTCGAACAGGTGCAACCTTCGATTTGGCTGCCAACAAATTTGCTGAAATGCCTCCATGCTTATCAATGACGCGAACATATACCGCCGCTCCGTAAGCTCTACAAGAGGCATCTGAGAACCCATACAGCTCAATACGGCTCAATGCCGATGCATGGACTGGCACTACAGCTCGTGGCAACGAACACTCATGAACAAGTTCCATTTCGCTTCTGTATTTCTGCCATTGTAGCGCATAGCTTGGTGGCAACTCCTCATCCCATTGCTGCTTTAGCAGCCATAGTTCTTGCATGAAAATCTTTCCTAAAATCAAAAGAAATGGGGCTTAGAAATCCCATTGCATCAAACAACTGTGCTAACTCTGATAACACGATACGCTTCGTAATGCTGTCCAAATTACTTGCGACGTACGAAAATTTAAACTTATCAATCCTCGAAGCCCAAGATATTCCAAGCGTCTTTGCTGTATCTGTTACCTGTAGCTCTAATGGTTCTACTACGTCTGAACGATCTCCATCACAATAGCTGTTAGAACGCCACTTATGAAGCTCGAATCGCCCCAACTTTAACAACTCGGTAACTTCATTTTTTAATGCCTTTAGCTGCTCATAAGAGCTCGCTCCAGCTAGCATATCATCCATGTAGAAGTTTTGCCTTACAGCTTCGCTAGCTAATGGGAACGATTCCCCAAATTGATCCGCTAAATAGTAAAGACATCTAACTGCTAGAAAAGGTGCTGAATTAGTTCCATAGGTAACCGTTTTAAGGCGTAGTACCTTAATTGGGTCATTACTACAATAACGCCATAAAATGCACAAATAATTGCAGTCGCTTGGCTCAACTAATATTTGCCTATACATCTTAGAGATGTCAGCCGTCAATGCGAATCGATAAAACCGGAATCGAGTAAGGGTATTGAACAAATCTGGTTGCCACGTTGCTCCTACCAGCATTGTGTCGTTTAAATCAAGCCCATTGCTTGATTTACACGATGCATAAAATACGACTCTCAACTTTGTCGTCAAACTTTCTGGGCGAATCACCGGATGATGGGGCATGATATATTTCACCTCGTGTATCTTGTCAGCCGCTACCTCCTCTAAATGATCCAATTGCCTGTACTCATCGATAAATTCTGCGTAAGCTCTCTTGAGCTCTGGATTCTTATTGAGCTTTCGTTCTAAGTTCAAACACCTAGTCAAAGCGATATTATAGGAATCACCTAGCGACTTCTGTTGCTGTGCAAAAGGCAAGCGATCTACTATACGATTATCGTTTGTCCGTTTTACTGTAGCCACAAACATCTCTTGACAAAGCCTTTCAGATTCTGTTAACCTTTCCGGGTCGCGACACTTCCTCGCATTGCCAGAACTGTTGCACCAAATTTTGAAACTGGTCAGCCTCCTGTTGCCTTGGACCATCAGGTTTATTCACAATCAACGCTACATTCTCGTCAGGAATACACTCGCCTACCACTATCCAACCTAACAACGATCTCTGTAGTACTGGCCTATTTAATCCCATTCTAATTTGACCAGCTACTATTAGCTGAAAGAACAAATTAACTCCAAGTAGCATATTTATTTCTTCTGCCGAATCAAATGAAGGATCTGCAAGTTTTCCCTTTTTTGGAACTAGTGACCTTATGACTCCTGTCGCTGTGGGATGATACCGTGTTATTTCTGGCAAAACACTAAACTTGCCTGCTGCAACAAAGTTTGTCACTCTGGACTTGAACGTTGTTTCAATCTCCCCTACAACCTCGGGCCTTAAGTTTCAAATATCATTTGGTGAATACTGCACTTCGCTGACTGGAAGGTTTAGCTGCGACGCAAATCTGGCTGTCACAAACTTAATTTGACTACCTGAATCTAAAACACATCTGCATTTATAGAATCTACTATCTGCACCTTTAACCAGTACAATGGCAGGAGCTAGAAAACTGGTTCTTCTATTTGTAAGAAGCGAACTTTGCAACGATGCCTGGCCATTACCTAGAGCCCTTGTTGCATTTCCATTGGTTGATTCCCCATGTAACAAGATATGATGTGGCTTATTACAGATAGTGCACAATGGCGCCGTACATTCCATGGTTCGATGCCGCTTGCTAAAACAACGAAAGCATAAACCATGTTTCTTAATTTCAAAATACCTTTGTAGACGAGTCAGAGAAGCAAATTTCGGACAGACCTTTACGCTATGCGAACCTGAGCAGCAGTGGCATTAAGTTCCACTTGAATCTACTGCGGCCGCCAAACTTCCCCTTTTTTTGCGGTTATTAGTCTTAACCATCCCTGGTTTTCTCACTTCTCGACCCGCTAGGTTAATGCCTCTGTTGACTATAAACAGCGAAAGCGCCTTCCATGATGGCAATTGAGAACAATCGAATTCGTTCTCCCATTTTTCCAGCGAGTCTTCATCCAACTTGCTTTGGACTAAGTGGAACAAAAGCGCGTCTAAGATTTCACTCTCACTGCCTAATGAGCGTAGAGCCTCCAACTGAGAGTTAACAGCATCAACTAATCCTCTTAGTGAATCTGAATTTGCATGTTTTAGCTTATTTATGCTAAAAAGCTCATGCACATGGGCTTGAACAATAATGGACTTATTCTCAAATCGATTCTTAAGCAGCTGCAATGACCTTCTGTAGTTAGCTGCAGAAAGTTCCAAACACTCAATCGTACGCAAGGGAATTTGGCCTAAACACGACCTTGAGTGGATAAATTTTGACAGTTCGTCAACATCACAATCCGATTCTATGAACGTTTCAAAAGTGTTGAGCCAACTTGTCCACGCTGTAACCTTTCCACTTAATTCGGGCAACTTCAAGTTACTTAGGTGACTTCGAAGCACGCGAACTTCCCGACGAAGTTGAC
Organism: Drosophila subobscura; assembly: GCF_008121235.1. NCBI lineage: Eukaryota > Metazoa > Arthropoda > Insecta > Diptera > Drosophilidae > Drosophila > Drosophila subobscura. Next base: position 1,245,870 of record NC_048530.1, read on the forward strand.
AGCGTAGAATTAGCAGACGGACTTGTACCAAATGCCGCTTGACGGCCCTTTGGGCTAACTGCGTCAGAATTTTAGCAATTATATCACAATATAAATTTTCAATTTCTTGTCTAGTCCCAAATTCACGAACATCGTCACTATCATTTTCTATTTGTTGTTGGATGCTGCATAATTGCGTAAAAACTGATTCGACCAGATTCAATCGCGCTTCTAACTCTGATGCAACCATTGTTGCACATATCTCCGAAATGTATGCCTTGTTTTGATTTAACGAAGCCATCAAACTTTCTCGCGAAGCACTAGAGTCCGCATCTTTACCTTTTTTTGGAGCCATGTTGCTCGCAATATTATTAACCAATGTTAATACAACTGATTATATCTGTTTGAGCTAGGTGTTACAATGCTCACACCATCAATTAGCTACCGAAATTAAATCAGTTAAACAATGCACTCAACGTGGTGCCAAAAATTTGAAGTCACTCAAAACGATCTTTCTCTAAAAAACCACGGACTCAAAAATGCACTCAAACGCAGTACCCAAATTGCTAACTGACTTCGAAATTATTAAATCACTCAACAAACGAACTTATGAGTATAAGCAATGCACAATATACCGGCTTAATATTTCTGTATGTATTTCCTTTAAAAGTGTCATATACGCGTGAGCACAGCCATTGCTTCTTTCTTTTCTTTTCCTTTAGCTACTTTCTGCCGCTGCGCTTGCACACTATATTCCAAGATCAGTTCAAGGTTACGAACTCTATTCACTCTCCGAAATACGTACATATGTACATATGTACATATGTGTATGCATGTGTGAGAGTGTCTTTTGTCTTTTTATACCCGGTACTCGAAGAGTAAATAGGGTATATTGTATTTGTGCGGATAACGGTTGTATGTAACGCACAGAAGGAAACGTTTCCGACCCCATAAAGTATATATATTCTTGATCAGCATCAATAGCCGAGTCGATTGAGCCATGTCTGTCTGTCCGTCTGTCCGTCCGTCCGTCTGTCCGTCCTGATGAGCGCCTAGTACTCAGAGACTATAAGAGCTAGAGCCACCAAATTTTGCATCCATACTTCTGTATGCTCACACTGTTACAAGCGTATTTCAAAATGAGCCACGCCCCCTTCCGCCTCCGCAAAAGGGCGAAAACCTCCCAAATCTACAAATTTGAAGATAGCTAAAAACTAAAAACGCCATTCCGTAGGGAATGACCATATCTATCAGATCACCAAATTGGGATACGATTGGATCATTATTATAGCCACAATGAAGAAATTAATTTGCAGTGGCCAAACCCACCCCGTCCCGCAGCATCCACACTCTGCTTCGCGCTGTTTATGGCCTCTGCCCCTGACACATCTCTGCCGCTGCCTCTGCCGCTGCCTCTGCCGCTGCCTCTGCCTCTGCCGCGACTCTGCAGTGTGTTTCTATAGGGGAGGGTGGCGAGCTAAAGGAGCGTGTTGGCGTGAGCAGTGTTGTTGATGTAGATGACAGATGAACAAAAAATGTAAAATTTGACAAATAACCGCTAAAGTGCAGATGTAGTACTGAGTGCCGGGTATAAAAGTTGTGACGCGTAAGAAGCGTCTCGCACGTCCCTTCTCGTTTATTTTCTTAAGTTCCAATTGAACTAAGTACACTCACAATCACACTTGCATATACTCGAACCTCAATTATCTCGAGTTAGCCGTACACTATATTAAGCACCAATGTGTGTTTAACACTTTTACCAGACACACCAGCTTTATATGCCAATTTTTCATCTTTTATTATATTTTAATTACTATCGACATAGCAACATACATATAGGATGTACCGCTATTTTGGCCTCAACAAGCTATGTATATACTACTCACAGTCCGATTACAGAGCCGACACTGCAGCTTCCACCAAACTTCTGTGAGCATGTCAAAAATGCAACAATTCAATATCTTAATGCTACAAATTCATTTTACTTATATCACTAAGCAAACAACTGAGTTGTTTGCTTAGTGCTTATTTCCAAATACTAATTGCTCCCGGCCATAAGCCCTTTTCGCTAATTTGGCGTAAACAGTATGTATTTTAGACAAATTATCTAAAGGCTGGGTACGTTCTGATATTGGACGGAGAAATGGTGCCTTAGTTTTTTGAAATGTTAGGACAGTAACTCTAGGATTCTGGGTAGATTATCCAGGCAGAAAATCATGCATAATAGTGTGCTCAGGCCATGCAGACGGTTCTAAAGCTTTGGATGCAAGGAAATCGGGATTCTCATGCATCGATTGAAGATAAGAGATTAGATGTAGTTTGAAATCATCCGGTGTGGCTTCTGGTATATGACGAGAGAAAAAGATTGCTTGCGGGGGACCACCGCCCTGAGTGGTACTCCAGAAAAGCGAACTGGTGGAGCTACTCCTAAAAGAGTCAGTCACTGGAAACTGAGTCCGAAGTTAAATTGACAGGGGTATGGATTTTTGAGGCAACTACTATGTTGTTAGGCGTAAGAAAGGTTCGATCCTCCGACGGTGGATGGACATCCATCGGTGAAGGTTGGCTACTAGGAGTAGAAAATGAGTCCATGGGATGTAGGCGAGAGGCAGGCGTTCCACTAGGTAAGAACAGCAATAAGTGGTTGTTCGGGGTTTTCGGCTTGGTGACTCACTCAAGAGTTTGAGGCCCAGAAATTGCACTTAAAAAATAAGGAACTTCTCGTTGAGAGTATTGAATTGTTTCCAAACATCTTGGAAATCATTCCTCGATTTCCTCATAAAGGTGCTCATTTCCGCCTCAATCTCCCGGCAGGCCAAACATGACTAAGAATGACCCATACGTTTAGATATTAGGTCAGTAAGACTAGCAAAAACAATTGTATATACAAAAACAATGCAACGCTCCACTGTTAGATGTACGCTCGAGAGTCACAGAAAAACTATAAGTTAATAAATCAATTAAAAACACTGAGTATTCAGTTTGATCAGGTATGAATATGTGTGTAACTTAGATACATAAGACGAAATTGAGATATTAAAACTAAGTTAATTGTTTGATTAGGCGAAAAATGCGAGATCGATGCAGAAGCACGACCGGCTTGCTTGAAACTTTCTGTGCGATGTTAAGATGTGTACATATGTACATATGTACACAATCTCATTTCACTCATACAAACTCAATGATTCACAGAAAATCAAATCGATTTAGATATTTTCGCAAAAGTCATGCGCTCGGAACTTTTCAGCTACATATGTATGTATGTCTCTCTCGTTCTGCCCTCAGCAATGATCCAAGATGCAAGCCAAATGATGCATCGTGTGAACAAAGCGTGCATCCTCACATAAGTATGTACATGAAAGCTCTACGCGATTCAGAAACAGCGTAAACAGCGTCAACGATGTAATTACAATTGTGCAGTGAAGAGTGTGTGTCTGGGTTTGGATAAAATATATACATATGTACATATGTATGTACATATGTAAGTTGGGTTTTTCCATTAAATAATTTTATCAAATTATATCTAAATTACAGTACTTGACACGATTTTTCCTCTTCGAACCAAAAGGAAGATAGATTTAAGATACTAAAGTTATGTGAAAAAATAAACCGCTACCTCTGAAAAAAGCTTTAAGAGAGTTATGTCATAGAAAAAACGAGAAGGGACGTGTGAGACGCTTCTTACGCGTCACAACTTTTATACCCGGCACTCAGTACTACATCTGCACTTTAGCGGTTATTTATCAAATTTTACATTTTTTTTTCATCTGTCATCTACATAAACAACACTGCTCACGCCAACACGCTCCTTTAGCTCGCCACCCTCCCCTATAGACTCACACTGCAGAGGCAGAGGCAGCGGCAGAGGCAGAGGCAGAGACGTGTCAGGGGGAGAGGCCATAAACAGCGCGAAGCAGAGTGTGAATGCTGCGGGACGGGGTGGGTTTGGCTACTGCAAATTAATTTCTTCATTGTGGCTATAATAATGATCCAATCGTATCCCAATTTGGTGATCTGATAGATAAGGTCATTCCCTACGGAATGGCGTTTTTAGTCCGTCCGTCCGTCTGTCCTGATGAGCGCCTAGTACTCAGAGACCATAAAAGCTAGAGCCACAAAATTTTGCATCCAGACTTCTGTATGCTCACACTGTTACAAGTGTATTTCAAAAATGAGCCCCGCCCCCTTCCGCCACCGCAAAAGGGCGAAAACCTCCCAAATCTACAATTTTGAAGATGAAAGAAAACTAAACGCTATTCCGTAGGGAGTGTGGCGAGCTAAAGGAGCGTGTTGGCGTGAGTAGTGTTGTTGATGTAGATGACAGATGAAGAAAAACAAATTTGACAAATAATCGCTAAGTTGCAGATGTAGTACTGAGTGCCGGGTATAAAAGTTGTGACGCGTAAGAAGCGTCTCACACGTCCCTTCTCGTTGCTTTTTTTTACATTATAAATTTGACATGTGTCATCTGCCTACATCACTTCTCACGCCAATACGCTCTATTAGCTCGCCCCCTCCGCTAGAGAGAATGTGCATTTTTGAAATACACTTGTAACAGTGTGAGCATACAGAAGTCTGGATGCAAAACTTGGTTGCCCTATCTCCTACGGTCTCTGAGTACTAGGCGCTCATAAGGAGGGACAGACGGACGGACACTCAGACATGGCTATATCGACTCGGTTATTGATGCTGATCAAGAATATATAATAATTTGTGGGGTCGGAAACGCTTCCTTCTGTGTGTTACATTTTCAACCTCAACTATTAACCTCAACCCGATGCCATCAAGGGGTTAATCATCTCACTCTCTTGCCGCTTCACGCACACTTCGCAGAACCCTTTCCCTCGCACTTACTGGCAGCATTGTTAGGGGTGCAGTTCTGCCGACGAGACCTCCTTATGTAATTTCTTCATGGACGGGACCACCTTACATAATTTCATCATTGGGCTGAGCATGTTGCTCGTCGGGTCAAACAGTTGTGTTCCGATCGCGCCACTGAGAAGTACGAAGTACGGTGAATCACCACCATTTGAGCGTTGACACTTCGCCGAGTAAGTGGGGGCCCTCTTGCCCTTCCTCACTTTCGAGTCGCTGCTAAGTTGGGGAAAACAAAGGCAACAATGAAATGAAATTAAGCCTCTCAAATCACCAATAAATTGAATTAAACCGCGACAACTGCGCTCAACAGCACCAACAACAACAGGCTCCCGGCCGGACGACGCGGCGGCTGTTTGGCGATACGATATAATTGCTATTTTTGTGTACTGTTGTTCTCCCGGTGAATATAAAATTAAAGTGCAATCAACTATTATTTCCTGTAAAGTTTTAAGCTGAGGCTGAATGGATTCTCCCAAGAATCTCCTCCGACCCCACTCCACCCAAACTGTTTGCATCTTAATGGGGATACATTTTACTGTGTATGTGCTGTGTGACTTATTGACCCTTGCTAATTGAGCCTTGTCGCTCGATATGTGTGCCGTGAGCATTTTCTGGGAAGGTTCCACACCAGGACCGAATCGTTAGACATACCTATGTATGTATGTATGTACTTTGGAGTATTGATCGGTTCGGTTCGCCCTTGCGCAAGTTCGCCTTCGGAAAGTGTTCGTTGAACCTTGAAGTCTTAGCTAATGAAATGATTTGAATTCGTCTCTTCTGCCTGCTGAAAAGGGTATGTCTATTTCGCCAATAGCCATCCCATGATGAGTTTGGCTGAGGCATCTCGAAAGCAAATTCAGCACGATAGGGAAGACAATTAATTCCATAAGCTGGTGCTCCTTATTTAATCCAAATCAATTTCAATTAAATTCGAATCATTTCAATAACTTGATTTTGTATTCTTTCCCTTACCCTTACCTTACCCTACCATTGCTTGGTAGCGTACAATATTAATTAAACAAATAAATACTTAATTTAAAGCATGAACTCAACTGGAAACAAATTCGGTATCAAGCGATGCTGTGCGCTGAGCTTACGCGTTTTTTTATTAGCTTATTTGCATAATATGGAAATTTGCTAATGCACTTACATACATATGTATGTACATACATGCCCATTGAATTTTAGCTTTGACTTTGAGGCTTGAGCTTAATGTTGTTTGTGTATCTTTATTTCTGTTTCGTTTTAGTTTCTCTTGTATTCGGAGTTGGCAGCGAACTCGAATCAACAACAGCAACGGAAGTAACTGCGTGAACCCCCATAAAACAGAACCTGACCCACAAAATCCCATTAGCACATAGCAGCGCAGAGCTAGCAAAGCTGAGAAAAGGTCACACGTTTTTACAGCAATAATAATGTTTGGTAATGACAATGTAGACCAAGCACAGCAGAAGGAGCAACAGCAGCAGCAGCAGAAGAAGGCTTCCGGACCAGCGAGTTCGAATCGTTTCAATATTAGCTTCTATGTTAAAATTGCTGTAAACGTAAACACAACTATGTCCACCACCAACATCAGCCAGCAGTCGTCCCTGACAGCGGCGACATGCCAGAGAAAGCAGCAGAGCCGCTGCTTTGATTTGCGGCAGCAAGTGACGCGGCTGGGCCGGCAGCTGGCCAGCGGCCAGGAAGGACACGAGGGCATATCCGCAATTCTGATTGTGAATCTCATGCTATTGATTCTGTTGTCGATTTGCTGCGAAGGGTGTCGCTCTCACGATGGAAGGCATTTTAATTACTCAGGCATGCCAGAAAAGTTCCAGGACCATCTGGGTCTGCTCCCAAAGCTGGACAGTGACGTGGTGGAAAAAGTTGCCATTTGGCACAAACACGCTGCAGCCGACACGCCCAGTATAGTGGAGGGAATTGCCATCAGCAGCATATCCCGACCAATACAAGCACCAGCACCGGCACCAGAGGATGGAGTCGATGAGCGTGTAGTCCTGGAACGCGTCACACGTGAGTGTGTGCAGCGTTGTATTGTGGAGGTGAGTGCTGTCATTACACGATGCTTTATGCGTAAGTCAGCAATATGTATTGATAATATGTAAATACAAATGTAAATGTGGGAGAAGCACTATAAAATCGATTAAAGCTAGTATGTAAAATGAGAAAAAAAGTTAAGTCAGTTTTCGTCAATACTTTCCGAATTACAACATTTAATTGCGTACATATGGTTCACGATTGTTGTTGCTCCATATATCCAGCAGCTAAGCATGAGTGAACTCATAAGCATATGCCAAATTTAAAATATTCCGAAAAGGAGCAAAAACAGGCAAAAAGCAATAACACCACCCAATTCTATAACAACACTGCTCGACACGATTTTGCCGCTTCGATCCAAACCAATTTTTAATGAAATATATGGGGCTTAGAAATGGTTTGGTGATGCTTTTTTTTCTATGGCATAACTTTTTTTTAAAGAATATTTAAAATCGGGTTTCTTTTTTTCACACAGCTCAAGTATCTTACATCTGGTTGTAATGAACTTAGTTATTCTTTAAAGCTAATGAATGCATCTACATACATATATAGTGTACCCAAGCACTTTGTGGTTTTAGTTTACCGTTTGAAAAATATTAAGTTTTTAGATGCAAAAATGTTTTGTGAGGTATTTTTTACGACATTTTTGACTTCAAAAACTAGAAAAAATATTAAAAACGAGAAGGGACGTGTGAGACGCTTCTTACGCGTCACAACTTTTATACCCGGCACTCAGTACTACATCTGCAACTTAGCGGTTATTTGTCAAATTTTACATTTATTCTTCATCTGTCATCTACATCAACAACACTACTCACGCCAACACGCTCCTTTAGCTCGCCACTCTCCCCTAGAAACACACACTGCAGAGTTAGGGCAGAGGCAGCGGCAGCGGCAGAGGCAGAGGCAGAGGCAGTGATGTGTCAGGGGCCAGGCCATAAACAGCGCGAAGCAGAGTGTGAATGCTGCGGGACGGGGTGGGTTTGGCCACTGAAAATTAATTTCTCCATTGTGGCTATAATAATGATCCAATCGTATCCCAATTTGGTGATCTGATAGATATGGTCATTCCCTACGGAATGGCGTTTTTAGTTTTCTGTTTTCTTTAAAATTGTAGATTTGGGAGGTTTTCGCCTTTTTGCGGGGGCGGGGCTCATTTTTGAAATACACTGGTTTCAGTGTGAGCATACAGCAGTCTGGTGCCAAAATTTGGTGGCTCTAGCTCTTATAGTCTCTGAGAACTAGCCGACAAACAAGACGGACAGACGGACAGACAGACATGGCTCAATCGACTCGGCTATTGATGCTGAGCAAGAATATATAGACTTTATGGGGTCGGAAACGTTTCCTTCTGTGCGTTACATACAACCGTTATTCCCCACAAATACAATATACCTATTTACTCTTCGAGTACCGGGTAAACCATTTTTTATACCCGGTTTTTGTTGAGCGCCTGGATCTCAGAGACCATAAAAGCTAGAGTCACCAAATTTTGCATCCAGACTTCTGTATGCTCACGCTGTTACAAGTGTATTTCAAAAATGAGCCCCGTCCCCTTCCGCCCCCCGCAAAGGGCGCCATTCCGTAGGGAATGACCATATCTATCAGATGACCAAATTGGGATCAGATAGGATGATTATTATAGCCACAATGAAGAAATCAATTTGCAGTGGCTAAACCCACTCCGTCCCGCAGCTTATATTTGTTTTTTGCACATTCTCTCATTCACACTCTGCGTGCGGCCTCTGCCGCTTCTCTGCCTCTGCCGTGCCTTGGCAGTGTGGCACTAGGGGAGGGGGGCGAGCTAAAGGAGCGTGTTTTCGTGAGAAGTGTTGTAGATGTACATACATAGATGAAAAATGAAGAAAAAATTTAAAATTTGATAAAAACCGCTAAGGTACAGATTTTGTACCCTTTAGCCGCGACTGAGGCAGAGGAACGGCAGGGGCAGAGGCCGCACACAGCGCGAAGCAGCGTGTGAATGAGAGAATGTGCAAAAACGAAAATTATTCAATTTATTTCTTGGTTAACAAATACTAAGCGAAAAAATCGTTCGTTCTCTTTCGTAGTGACCAGACGTGTTTTTGTTTTGCGCTCCGTATTTTCCTTTCTATTTTGGATAAACAACCGGGTTTTTTTCAAAATAACTCTTCTAATAATTACTGAATAACTTGCCACTTTTCTTACATGTCCTAATACGCGAGTGCATGCCTTTTATTTGTTTAAAATTAAAATTTAATCATATTCATTTGTGCGTCGGTTAGTTGTGTGTTTGTGCTTTTTCTTTTTTGTAAGTACGCCCTCACTATTAGCCGCTCTCTCTTGTAGTTGCGCTTCCGCCGTCCACTCTCTAGCTCGAGTAACTGTTCTCCCTCTCTCGCTCTCAATTCTTGCTGTGCAGTAGCGCGCTCTAGCTGTCGCTGCGTTTCTTCTTTCTCTACTCTCTGCGCTCATCTGTTTTCGATCCCGCTTTAAGCACTGCTTATTTGCATTTGTCGGCACACTGGTTTCACTGCTATTTGTTTTTTGAGAAAATAATTTTTATTTATTTCATTTATTTATTTCTTTTTTTTATACCCGGTACTCGAAGAGTAAATAGGGTATATTGTATTTGTGCGAATAACGGTTGTATGTAACGCACAGAAGGAAACGTTTCCGACCCCATAACGTATATACATTTATTCTTGATCAGCATCAATAGCCGAGCGATTGAGCCATGTCTGTCTGTCCGTCCGTCCGTCCGTCCGTCCGTCCGTCCGTCCGTCCGTCCGTCTTGTTTGTCGGCTAGTTCTCAGAGACTATAAGAGCTAGAGCAACCAAATTTTGCATCCAGACTGCTGTATGCTCACACTGAAACCAGTGTATTTCAAAAATGAGCCCCGCCCCCGCAAAAGGGCGAAAACCTCCCAAATCTACAATTTTGAAGATAACAGAAAACTAACGAGAAGGGACGTGTGAGACGCTTCTTACGCGTCACAACTTTTATACCCCGCACTCAGTACTACATCTGCAACTTAGCGGTTATTTGTCAAATTTTACATTTTTTCTTCATCTGTCATCTACATCAACAACACTGCTCACGCCAACACGCTCCTTTAGCTCACCACCCTCCCCTATAGACACACACTGAAGAGTCGCGGCAGTGGCAGAGGCAGAGGCAGAGACGTGTCAGGGGGAGAGGCCATAAACAGCGCGAAGCAGAGTGTGAATGCTGCGGGACCGGGTGGGTTTGGCCACTGAATTAATTTCTTCATTGTGGCTATAATAATGATCCAATCGTATCCCAATTTGGTGATCTGATAGATATGGTCATTCCCTACGGAATGGCGTTTTTAGTTTTTAGCTATCTTCAAAATTGTAGATTTGGGAGGTTTTCGCCCTTTTGCGGAGGCGGAAGGGGGCGGGGCTCATTTTTGAAATACACTGGTTTCAGTGTGAGCATACAGCAGTCTGGTGCCAAAATTTGGTGGCTCTAGCTCTTATAGTCTCTGAGAACTAGCCGACAAACAAGACGGACGGACGGACGGACGGACAGACGGACAAAATTGTAGATTTGGGAGGTTTTCGCCCTTTTGCGGAGGCGAAAGGGGGCGTGGCTCATTTTTAAAATACACTTGTAACAGTGTGAGCATACAGAAGTCTGGATGCAAAATTTGGTGGCTCTAGCTCTTATAGTCTCTGAGTACTAGGCGCTCATCAGGACGGACAGACGGACAGACAGACAGACAGACATAGACTCGGCTATTGATGCTGATCAAGAATATATATACTTTATGGGGTCGGAAACGTTTCCTTCTGTGCGTTACATACAACCGTTATCCGCACAAATACAATATACCCTATTTACTCTTCGAGTACCGGGTATAACAACTTATGGCCTGTTTGTTGCGGCCTTAAAGCCAAAACTTTATTTTTTTCTAAAATGTTCATTTGTTGTTCATTTGTATTTGTATTTGTTTAGGTTAGGTTAGGTTGAGGCGGCTGTCGGGGTTGTCAGAGACCCGACACACTTAGGCCGGTTTCGGCCCATTGTGATACCGCATGTTTCGTTCCCTTCTCTCTCGTGAGACCCTATTTTATCCATTATCCCATCCGGATGCCCTTATGAAGCCTGCGATCCGTCTGGGACTTTTTGTAGACATGTCCGAAATGTCATTTAGAAAAGGAGCGCCCAAGTATTGGAGTCTCCTTCTACTGAGAGCCGGGCAGGAGCAGAACAGGTGTTCCACAGTCTCCTCCTCGTCCTCATCTCTACAGCTTCGACAGAAGTCGTTATATGGGGCGCCCAGCCTGTTTGCATGTGTGCCTATTAGCCAGTGTCCCGTAAGGGAGCGTATGACTGAGCTGCACCTACTCCTACTGAGTTTGCAGAGCTCATCGGTGCGCTTCCTATTAATGTTAGGCCATGTTTGCCGAGTTATGTGACATGGTGGCACATTTTGCCATCTGTCATTTGTTAGTTGCTTAAAATGTTCTTTTATTTTGAGCTTGCAGGTGGCCACTGGCATACGAATATCCTCCTTATCATTGAGAAGGGGGATTGTTGTTCCCGCTCTGGCCAGCTATACAGTTGCCTTCAATGTCCTGGTGGCCCGGGACCCATATTAGGCTGATGACGAACTGATAAGCCATCTCATGAAGAGATTTGCGACAGTTTGCCACTGTAGCCGAGCTTGTTGTTATCGCATTCAGTGATTTGATTGCAGCTTGGCTATCACTATAGATGTTTATGTGAGTTGCCTCAGGGGTTAGTTCCTGAAGACAGCTCAAAGCTTCCTTGATCGCTATGACCTCCGCTTGGAAGACACTGCAGTGATCCGGGAGCCTGAAGGAGTAACTTATGTTCAGCTGTTCGGAGTAGATTCCTCCTCCGACCTTGTTTTCCAGCTTTGAGCCATCAGTAAAGATTTGAATGGCTTCCTTTGGACCAGGTGGTCCCTCAAGTTTCTGTGAGGGATGATTGTTTCAAAGGGGGTATCTGTATACTCCCTCGGAACGCAGTAGTCCGTTTTTGAGGGGACGATTTTGTTTCCATTTAGGATGGACGCATGGCCGGTGTAATGTGACACCCATTGGTCAGAGTCTCTGAGACGGATCGCTGCCATTTCTGCCTGCTCCTTACCTGCAAGGTCAAGGCTCTGCAGGCATAGTATGGCATTTAGCGCACCCGTTGGTGTTGTGCTCAGAGCTCCACTGATGCTTAGCGCTGCACCTTGCCTAGTTGTTTAGTGATGGTCCCCTTCGATAGGGCAGTCCACCACACTGCGACTCCGTAGAGCAATATTGGTCTTACTATTGCTAGGTAGATCCATTGGACTATTCTTGGGTTCATGCCCCATTTTAGCCCAATGGCCTTCTTGCAAGTGTAGAGGGCTATCGTAGCCTTCTTCACTCTGTCTTTGATGCTCAGGTTCCAGCTGAGCTTTTTATCAGGCCCTTTTTGCTCTCCTTGTTTCTTTTTTGTATAGGGTTAGCTTACTTTTGGAATTTTCCCAGTGCGCTACCTCGCTGCTGCTTTTGGCTCTGTTAAAGAGAGTCCTGCAGTCTTTCCGGAGGGTATCTATATGTTTAGACCACCAGGGGGGTTTCTTTTTATACCCGGTACTCCAAGAGTAAATAGGGTATATTGTATTTGTGCGAATAACGGTTGTATGTAACGCACAGAAGGAAACGTTTCCGACCCCATAAAGTATATATATTCTTGATCAGCATCAATAGCCGAGTCGATAGAGCCATGTCTGTCTGTCCGTCCGTCCGTCTGTCCGTCTGTCCGTCCTGATGAGCGCCTAGTACTCAGAGACTATAAGAGCTAGAGCCACCAAATTTTGCATTCATACTTCTGTATGCTCACACTGTTACAAGTGTATTTCAAAAATGAGCCCCGCCCCTTTCCGCCCCCGCAAAAGGGTGAAACCCTCCCAAATCTACTATTTTGAAGATAAAAGAAAACTAAAAACGCCATTCCGTAGGGAATGACCATATCTATCAGATCACCAAATTGGGATACGATTGGATCATTATTATAGCCACAATGAAGAAATTAATTTGCAGTTGCCAAACCCACCCCGTCCCGCAGCATTCACACTCTGCTTCGCGCTGTTTATGGCCTCTCCCCCTGACACGTCGCTGCCTCTGCCTCTGCCACGACTCTGCAGTGTGTGTCTATAGGGGAGGGTGGCGAGCTAAAGGAGCGTGTTGGCGTGAGCAGTGTTGTTAATGTAGATGACAGATGAAGAAAAAATGTAAAATTTGACAAATAACCGCTAAAGTGCAGATGGTGCCGGGTAAAAAAGTTGTGACGCGTAAGAAGCGTCTCACACGTCCCTTCTCGTTCCCTCTTGGTTTGGTTGAGGGGCAAGCTGCCATGAAGGCCTTGTTGCAAGCTTCCGTGAAATTGTCCACAAGACGATTAAGGTCGTCTTGTGTGTCCGGGCATTTTGGTGCTAGAGGGGGGAGAATTCCTCCATTTTTGCGCTATACGTATCCCAGTTGGCTTTTCTTGGGTTTACATAGCTAGTGGGTATGGTGCTTTCGAGCGATAGGGTTATCTCGATGTACCTGTGGTCGGAGAAGGAGTGGTCCTCTAGGACTCTCCAACTTTTCATTATGTCTGACAGTTTGTGAGACAATAGAGTGAGGTCAATAACCTCTTGGCGGTTTTTTATGATGAAAGTGGGGTCATTACCCCGATTTCCAATACTTAGGTTGGAGTTTAGGATGAAGCTGAAAAGTGACTCACCCCTTACATTTGTATCCGAGATCCCCCCATTGGGTGTGATGAGCGTTGGCATCGCAGCCTATTAGTAGGCTTGTATCCGACCTCTCGCTGTCGCTGGCAATCTTGCGAACGAGGTCACTGGGAGGATCGCTTTCCTCATGAGCCATGTAGGACGACACCAGGTTCAGGCGTGTCCCTTGTAGCTCTAGGCTAGCCGCCGTGTTGTCGCCATTGCTAAAATTGTGGAGCAGAAAGATATTTAGGTGCTTTCTTGCTAATATGCAGGTTCTAATTTTACCTTCCGTTTGGGCTACAATCAGCTTGTAGTCCTTCGTCGCTAATCCACAGACCCTGCCTCCTACCACCCAGGGTTCTTGGATTAGGACTATGTCTCCTCCGCTCGCGACTAAGCGGAGTATCAGGGCAGCGGATGCTGCTTTACAGTGGTGGAGATTTATCTGCAGAAGCCTCAGAGACTTCATTAGAAACATTCTCCACCACTGTTATATCGGCGTCTGAGTCGTCGAGGATGTCGTCCCGACACATCGCCTCAAAATCGAGCAACAGCTCCGTCTCCGAGGAGTAGCTCTCCAGGGCCGGCTCCGGGTCTACTTCGGGTGCCTCGATCTCCGAGACAACGTCCTGCTCAACTGGGTTGTTGACAGAACGCGCCTCGGCCGCTGCATCCGACTTGTAGACCTTCATGGTCACCGAGCTGGCTGCCTCGATCGGGGCTAGCGATTCCTTGTTCAGGATAACAACCGCCTGATTTGTGGGGCCCTTTGATGCCTCCACTTTAACCTACTTCCAGTCTGAGGTTGGCAGTGCGGGGTTGCATCTCTGCAACATCGTTAGGATCCGCTCGGGCTCCTTGAAAGTGGCCGGTACCCATATACGGGCCCTTGGCCTACTGGGCACCTCGCTCCAGTCCACAGCGACGAGCTTCGCCCCGGCTAGACCTCACCGATTTGCGCCACCGCAGCTTTGTATAGCTTTACGGAGCGCTCATCCTCGCAGGCTACCACTTTTATGCTTCCCTGGAACCATCCCATGTCTTCGCAGACTGGGGGTGGCCCGGGATCCTTCTCGAGAAGCTCGAAGCAGCGGTCGGCCAGTGCCGCTTCCACCCACTTCCATTGGCTTTTGGGTATTTTCCCTCCGCGCTGCCTTTATCGAGAACGCCTATCAGCGTCCTCTCCTTGGCAATCTGCGCGAAGGATACGTTTGGTAGAACCCTGGATCGCTTCGCGCAATTCCGGGCGTCTCTTGAGAGCGCTGCCTCTTCGGTTGTGCGGCCACCTTCTGTGGCTCCACACTGAAGTTGGGCAACACCGCCGAGGCCCATTCTACTTTCTTCAGCCAGTCTGCTGTTGGACTGGCTTCCTGGCTGGCGTTCTGCCGACGGAGTATGTGCCCAGCACTCCTCTTTTCGGCATAGCTGTATTGTTTGGTTTGGACGCTGGTTGATGGTAAGTCATCACCCGCCGCTTCACCGGAAGGTTGAGCAGCCGCAATATTGCTTAGCTGCCCTACCATGGTATCAGTTTTGGGTGTTGGCTTTCCACCCATCCCAGGTTTGGGATGGGATCCACCCGGATTCATACCCGCGTCCTTCACCATGCAGGTCTTTCCTGCGTCTGAGCGGATCGGGCCAGGCCTTTGGGCCGCTGCCTTCTCTCGCTTGGGATTTCTCCCTGAAGGCATTTGGGGAGTGCCTCTCTCGTTTTGTTTTTGTTTCCAATATTTAGTAATTTCTCCATAAAGTTCCCATGAGCTGCAGAGAAGGGGAACGGTCCACCCCGGCAGAGCTCTGCGTTACCCGGGTAAGGCATAATTAGAACAGGGGGCTGCCAAGTCCCTGAGCACTCCGTTCACGACTGGGCTAGTTTTTATACCGGGCCCCCAGCCAGGCTGACTCTTGGCACGGGTCGAGTGACACCTTAGTCCGGCCCGGTGTGAGGTGAGTGTTGGGGCTAGGATGTGGGTAGGTGTTGTGTAGGGATGGGATTGTGTGAGCTACGTAATGAGAGGCGGCACCACAAGCGCATCGTCAGTGTTGCTGTGTCGCGAACACCCGCTGGCTGTCCGGGACTGCTTATTTCGGTACTCTCCCTCAGAGCCAACTTAGTTGATGCTCTTTAGGATGCCCGCCTATTCGCAGCTGACCTACCCACTGGGGTAGGCCGTTCGCTATCCGCAACCTGCGACCCGTCCGGTGGCCTCAGCTAGGCCCCCTCTGAGCCACCTCAAAGCCCAATAGGATCATCGGATTTGTTTAATCATATTTTATATTTGTTTTATTTATTTGTTTAATTTTGTAGAAGATCTAATCTTTCCCAGCGAAGCCGTAATGCAATTAGGCAACGGAATATCGCGAGTCAATTATCTGATGGAGAACGAGAAATTGCACGAGAACAGCGCCGCGTTAGTATGGAGCAAAGAAGGGCCTTAATTCGTGCTTCTCAAACACAAGAGCCAGCGCCAGATCGCGGAATGAATGACGAATTTAATAGAGAATTGGAACGTGAACGTGAATATGATCCACATGAACTAATCCAATCAGTTCAAACGAATGTACCTCTGTTGAATTCTAAGCAGAGGGAAGTCTATGATACACTGATTACACAAACGCGCATTGGAAGCACTAGACCGAATATTAAAAGATCTGCGCAATGACTCGAGATGTTTTGGTGGTGCAATGATTTTATTATCTGGCGATTTCCGACAAACACTACCAGTCATTCCAAGATCTACTGCTGCCGACGAAATAAACGCTTGCCTCAAAGCATCAAATTTGTGGCGAAATGTAAAGAAACTTCAACTGTCTGTAAATATGAGAGTTGCATAGTTGAACGATCTACATATCTGCTGCTGATTTCTCGAAGCAATTGCTGACTATCGGTAATGGCCGTGTTCCTGTTGACAAATCGAGCGGTTTGATTTCATTTCCTCCAAATTTTTGCAATTTCGTATCATCAAAAGCTGATCAACAAAGTATTCCCGGATATCATTGCTAACCACAAAAATACTAAATGGTTAAGTGAGCGAGCAATTTTGGCCGCTAAAAATAAAGATGCAGATGACCTCAATCTTATAATTCAAAATCAAATCGTAGGTACTCTGTATTCATCTGGGGGTTTATGTTTATTGTTTATAAGTAAAGTATAATAAGTGATTAAGTATGGTATAACGGTACAAGAATTAGATACCTGCGTCGTTCGTCGTCTGGTCTCGCACACAACCTTTTACGTCGGAGGTTGGATAGAAACTCCCTCTCAGCGTTCTCTCGCCGATCGGTTGTCCGCTCTCGTTCTCATCTCGCTCTCCTTCGTTTCTCTTTGCGTTTTGCTCTCGTGTTTGGAATTCGCAGTGACGCGAATTCGCCCTTGCTCGTTTTGGTGTTTTGTCTAGGGATCGCAATTGGCAAAACCTAGCCCACATCCGGCCGTCCTGACTATGCACTCGCCTCGAATGCATCGTCGCTATCGTCGTCATTGCTCGTGGACCATGGCTTCAGGTACTCCGCACACGAAGAGGAGTGCTTTGGACCATCGGAATTGCCAAATTTTTTTTACGTCGTAAGCATTGTTATGCTTCACCCTAATGATCTGGTAAGGACCCAAAAACTTTGGCTTAAGTTTGAGTCCGCTTCCAAACTGAGTCCTCTTTATGACAACTAGGTCGCCAACGTCGTAATGTCTGGGTGGTTTACGTCGCAAGTTATACGTCTTCTTGTTCTCGGCTTGCAGATTCAGAATTTGAGTTTTCGCTTTAGCCCGTAGCTCATTGCGGTCGTCTTCAAATGCAATGATGGACTCCTTCTGGATC
This sequence comes from Drosophila subobscura, assembly GCF_008121235.1. Taxonomy (NCBI): domain Eukaryota; kingdom Metazoa; phylum Arthropoda; class Insecta; order Diptera; family Drosophilidae; genus Drosophila; species Drosophila subobscura. The sequence continues at coordinate 1,263,313 of NC_048530.1, forward strand.
AAACTCTGAAGCTGCTGGTCATCTTTGGTGCGCATCTTGATACCCATCAGAAGCTCGAAAGGAGTTGTATCGATGCTTCTGGTGTACGTCGAGTTTATTGCTCGCTGGACTCGATCTACGTGCTTAAACCATTTGGATGGATCGTCTACACTGAGCTTGGCCAGCACGGAGATGATCACTGAGTTGAGCCTTTCCACCTGCCCGTTTACCCGTGGCAGTCCGGTAGTCGTCTTCACCAGTTTAATTTTTTCGTCTTCGCAGTACTGTAGGAAATCTTGTGCGGTAAACGCCGAACCTCTATCTGAAATAATACAAGCAGGGTTGCCAAACGTCTCGCTTTGGCTGCGTAACTTTGATATGACCTCGTTAGATGTAGTAGACTTTGTAGGGTATAGCCAGCAAAACTTCGTGAAAGCGTCGATAACAACAAGTATGTGTTGTAGCTCTTGCTGGTTGACTCCAGTGGACCCAAAAAGTCGATGAGATAGGTCTGCAGCGGCACGTCATATTTTTGCATAAGCACGGCTCCAAAACCGTCTATAGATGCATCCGTCTGGAGCTTTGTCTCGTACTGCTGATTGTAAATGGCTAGCATTGGGTTTGATGTCAAACATTTCTTCAACACTCCAATAGCGTTCTCTTCGTCTGGGCCAATTACAAACTTTGCATTGTTCTTCGTTAGGTCAGTCAATGGTTTGAATTTTTCCGGTTTATACGTCGATATTATTTCGCGAACTTCATTTCGTGTAATCTCGTTTATCGCTTCGTTTATGTTTAGTTCACAATTGTCCACCGCTACGTCGATTTTCATTATGGACGATTCGTCATACGCAACTTCGTTATTTTCATTTGGCATTTTATTAACTTTTACTCCATGGCGATTAAATGATACTTCTGCGTGCAAACAAAGCTCTTCCCCGATTATCAGTTTAATATCCATGAACTTTGCAGCAACAACATAAAATGTCAAAACATATTCTTCGTCGTCAATACGTATGCTATGCTCCACTTGACCAATCGTCTTGATATTGTCAGCCTTGCTTTCATTTCCGAAACCGACCAAGCGCACTCTGCAGTTCTTTAATTTTGGCATACACAGTTCGTCGTAAAAGTCTTCGCGCAAAATATTGAATTTACTGCCAGTGTCAAAGAGTGCCATACATTTCTTATTTTTAATCGAAACTTCTTTGGATGTCAATTCCGCTTTATTCAAAACTACACGCATGTTTTGTTTTTCTTCGTTTGCCTTCTCACTTTTCTCCTTGCAATTCTTTGAAATGTGCCCAAACTGATTGCACTGGAAGCACTTTTTATACCCGGTAAATACCCGGAAGAGTAAATAGGGTATATTGTATTTGTGCAGATAACGGTTGTATGTAACGCACAGAAGGAAACGTTTCCGACCCCATAAAGTATAAGTATATATTCTTGATCAGCATCAATAGCCGAGTCGATTGAGCCATGTCTGTCTGTCCGTCTGTCCGTCCGTCCGTCTGTCCGTCCTGATGAGCGCCTAGTACTCAGAGACTATAAGAGCTAGAGCCACCAAATTTTGCATCCAGACTTCTGTATGCTCACACTGTTACAAGTGTATTTCAAAAATGCCTCCGCAAAAGGGCGAAAACCTCCCAAATATACAATTTTGAAGATAACAGAAAACTAAAAACGCCATTCCGTAGGGAATGACCTTATCTATCAGATCACCAAATTGGGATCCGATTGGATCATTATTATAGCCACAATGAAGAAATTAATTTGCAGTAGCCAAACCCACCCCGTCCCGCAGCATTCACACTCTGCTTCGCGCTGTTTATGGCCTGGCCCCTGACACGTCACTGCCTCTGCCTCTGCCTCTGCCGCTGCCTCTGCCGCGACTCTGTAGTGTTTGTTTCTAGGGGAGGGTGGCGAGCTAAAGGAGCGTGTTGGCGTGAGCAGTGTTGTTGATGTAGATGATAGATAACCGCAAATAACCGCTAAGTTGCAGATGTAGTACTGAGTGCCGGGTATAAAAGTTGTTACGCGTAAGAAGACGCGTCTCACACGTCCCTTCTCGTTTCCCTTCTCTTTGCTCCAGCAACTGCTAGACACATGACCCTTCTCTCCGCAGTTGTAACACACGACGTCTTTTTTGCCAGTATGGGTATAATTTTGTCCAACCGACATCTTCTTATCTCTTCCCGTCTTATCACTCTTTTTTATTTTCTCGTTTATTTTCTCATAATCTTTTAATTTGTCCTTAAAATCAGACAAATTTTTCGCACCATATAAAATAGATTTATTTAATGCCATCTCGTCGACTCCGTCAATCACGTATTGCATAAGTGCGTCGTCTTCAACATTTCCTCTTGCAGCAATATCTCTCATGCGATAAAAATATTCCAGAACATTCTCTATCGGTCTTCGTTTACTCTCGTTGAGTTGCATGTGTATCTGTTTGCTATTTACCTTCGACTGAAACTCATTCAACAGCGCAACCTTCAATGTTTCCCATGAGTTCAAATGGTTTTCGCTTAAAACAAATAATTTGGCAATGCCCTTCAAAGACTTCTTTGCAAAAATAAGTTTCTGTAAATTAGTCCAACGCATGAACTCAGCCTGCTCTTCAAACTCTGCTATCCATTCTTCGACAGCTATCTGGTCAGAGCCGTCAAACATTCGGATAGACTCTTCGATATCGCGAAAACTTATAGCAAACCGGGGTGCGACCTGCTCATCGTAGTTTTCCCTTTGTACGTTGCTTCGGCGTCTATTTTCTTGTCGTCTTGTGTGCATGTTGCTATAGTTGTCTCCCTCACTCGTGCGTATCTCGCAAACACTGCGAAACACGTCGTTCTCTTGATCTTCGTTTTCGTCTTCATCGTTTGCGTCTTCATCATTCTCTTCATCATTGTCGTCGTCTTCGTCGTTTTCGTCGTCGTTGTTGTTGCTTGTCAACAGCTTGCCTTTCATCAGACTGCGAAATATGTGTAGCATCATATTTTCTGATGCATTTTCTGCATCAATATCACACACACTGAAACAAGATCACGGTCCGTCAGCTCTGCTTGTAGGTATGTGCGCTTCGCTACAAATCTGGCGTCGTTTTCGTCGTATTGTCTGGACGTTGATATGCAATGACTGCACCATCAAGTGGCCCATGCGACACCAAGCCAAAGCCTGTTACGCGCGGAACCCAGCAGAACGCAGCCCTCCTCCCGCCCAACCGACCGAGAGGCGCTGCCGCATGACGCGCGGCGCGATTAACCGAACCGGTCGCGAGCATGCAGGAAAGATAGATGTTAGGCTAATATTCGAGGAAAATTAGAACTAAACACAACTAAACTAGAGCAACTATAGCTAAGCAAGCAAAATTATCAAAGTCAAAAATTAAATTAACTACGGGAGAGGTAGGCTAGTATAAGAGATTTAAGAAGAGGAAGGGAGTGAGTCGAGGATATAATGTGATAGAGAGAATTATAATCCGAGCATAACACTCTAAAGGGCTCGTGCAAGGCATAATTCGATCTACACATTGGAAGGAACAAAGGAATATAGTTTCTAGTGGGTCTAATGGGAATCGTAAAGTTTACGCGGCTCAACAAGTCAGGGCTGTCTACATCCCCTTGATCAAGTTGAGCATAAAGAGTACACCAAGCATTTTTCTACGACTAACTAAGGATGGAAGATTTATTAAAAGAAGTCTAGTACGGTAGGATGGCAGTCTCACAGTTGCATCCCAGTTGAGGCCCCGTAGGGCAAATAATAAGAAGTTTTTCTGTACTGATTCAATACGGTCCTGATGTATGTTGTACTGAGGGCACCATACACATGAGCCGTATTCTAAAATCGGACGAACAAGCGAGATATAGAGAGTCTTCGTTATATAGGGGTCATCAAATTCCTTTGACCACCTCTTTACAAACCCAAGCACACCCATGGCTTTATTTACCATGGTAGAAATGTGTTCAGAAAACTTTAACTTGGGGTCTAGTTTAACACCAAGATCATCAACTAATGTAATTCTCTCAAGAGAACTACCGCAGAGGGTGTAAGGTGCCAGTAAGGGGCTGGAGCGATGAAAAGTCATTACTTTGCACTTCAAGGCATTAAGGTGTAACATATTTGCGCAACACCATGACTGAAAGCTATTGAGATCAGATTGCAAGCGAGAGTGAAATGAGATGTCCTTATACTGGACACAGAGCTTAACATCATCCGCATACATAAGTATTCGAGAATTTGTTAAGACAGAAGGCAGGTCATTAATAAAGAGTGTGAAAAGTAAAGGGGCCTAAATGGCTACCCTGTGGTACTCCAGAAGTAACCATGACAGGTAAAGATAAGGAGTTTTTGAAACGGACCCTTTGAGACCTAGAACACAGGTAGCTAGAAATCCATCTCAACAGATTGGGCGGAAACCCTAGAAGGTCGAGCTTTTTTGTGCAAGAAGAGAGTGGTTTACAGAATCGAATGCCTTACTGAAGTCAGTGTAAATAACATCCGTCTGCAAGTTACCTTGGAATCCTTTAATGACAAAGGAGGTGAACTCTAAAAGATTAGTGGTTGTTGATCGTCGCCGTATAAATCCGTGCTGAGCTGGAGATATAAGTGATTTGCAAAGATGTTGCAAGTGCGGAGTTAAAATTTTCTCGAACATTTTAGGAATAGCGGATAACTTAGATATACCTCTATAGTTTTAGGCGTCAGACTTGCTACCTTTCTTATGGAGAGGAATTATAAAGGATTCCTTCCAGATGGGGGGAAAGCTAGAAGAATGGATGGAAAGATTGAATAATTTAAGCAAAGGTCCGCACAGAGACTCGGCACAGTACCTGAGTACACAGCCGGGAACTCCGTCAGGGCCCGGTGAAAATACCGGCTTAACTAATTTAAGTTCATGAAGTAAGGAGCCTTCATTTAACATAGGGCAGAAAATGCCATTGGACCTTGGTAAACTATATGGATACATAGTGCCTGGGTAGCTTTCCTGGGAATAGGTGGTTTGGAAAAATTGTGCAAAAGATCGGCGATTGCCTGATCATTGTTTGCCGACATATTCAAAAGATGATAGCATGGATGGATGTGCGGACGTTCTACGCTTACTGTTTACAAAGCTGTAGAACTGTTTAGGGTCCTGTGAAAAACGTATCCTGCATCGAAGTAGGTAGTTCCTATAGCATTGAGCATTAAGAACAGTGAAATTTGACCGAGCTATTAAGTAATTAGAAAGAGAAGAGGGAGAACCAACTTCTTGAGATTTTTTAAATAGTCTTGATTTTAGGTTCTTTAGACTGGATAACTCTTTGGTGAACTAAGGAGGTTTCGCAGATCTAGTCGGACATGAGAGTGGGAAAAAAAAAAAATTGTGTCAAGTACATTGTAAAAAATGTTTGTGCCTTCAATGACGTCAGTGCACGAGTACAGAGCGGACCAATCAAAATCCCTAATTAAGTTATTGAGCTTCGTAAACTCGGCTTTACGAAAGCAGCGGACGCGTTCAGATAGCCTACCCGCACGATCCGATACAGTAGGTCCAATATCTACCGACACTTCGAAAGTAGGATGATAGCAGTCTTCAGGAATAGTGAGCGGGAGTGCTCGTGTTAACAACGATAAGGTCGGATCCGAGACAAAGCACAGATCAAGCAATCGACCCAAGGAGTTTTTCACATGGTTGACTTGAGACAGGGATAGGTCTAATAAGCCATCAATAAAATCATGTCGTGACATGGGCACAAGGTTATTTGACTCGTTAACCGAAGACCAAACAGTACCTGGCAGGTTGAAATCCCCAAGAACTATTAAATGGTCTTTGTCAGATAGCGAGGAAGATACAGTTTTTAAGGCGGACAAGTGCTGCTCGTATATTAATACATACGAAGTCGGTGGAATATACGAGCAAGTGACATAAATAGACTGGCCGGGAAGAATCAGTCTAACACAGAGGAATTCCAAGTCTTGTGAAACCTGGACTATGAAAAGTTCCGACGTGAAGTAAGAGTTTACTGCAATCAGAACGCCTCCTCCACGCCGAGACGAACGATCATTCCTATAAATTGTGTACCTATCTGCCAAAACTTCGGAACTAAGAATGTCCGGCTTTAACCAGGTTTCGGTAAACACAATAACATGGGATGAAAATGTGAAACTATCCATAAAAGAGTGCTCAGCTTACTACGTAAGCCGCGAGCATTTTGATAGGCTACAACGAGGGAAATTAGTTTTTTTACTGCGAGGAGTGGGAAGAGGTGGGCAGAGCAGAGGAGGAATAAGCAGAAGAGGAAAGAGTAGAGGAGGAAAGAGCACTGGCCTCACTACTAGGAAGAGTTATGGGGGGCCTATTTTTCTTCTTAGCCTTAAACTCTTTCACAACCAGGTGCTCTGGCCAAAATTTGGAAGAGCAAATGGTCTCGAAATGAGTTGGAGACACGCTAATCTTGAAAGAGGATATCTCCCTGGCATGAGAGAAATTAAACTTCTCCACCTTTAAGCCATCGGTTTTTATTTTGCTTTGTATAAAAGCAGTTACATCATTAGATGTGAGGTCAGGGGGCAAGCCGAGAGACAAAAACTTGCCGCTTTGGTGGGACTCCCACCAGAGGTTTTGGCACCACAGGTCTGATACCTGTGACGGCAATATCCGGTGGTCCGGGACGTTTATTAACTGGTGGGATCGAAATAGATGGGATGGGCTTTGGAACGGACTCGACAGACACGGACGCTACAGTGCTAACTGGCTACATGTTCTCCGAGATGATCGATTCGGTAGCCGAAACTTGATCACCAGCAGCTGTCGTTGCCATTGGAGTGGCAAACGAAATTAGCTGCTGCACTATCGGAGTGGACGGAGACAGTTGATCAGCAGCGAGCGATCGAGGGACAGGCACTTGCAGATCACGAGGAGTGACTTTTTTGCGCCTAGGAGACTCATTCAGCAGTTTAAAACCGCTGAACTGAGACTCCATGGCTAGAAGCCGATCGTACTGCTTCTTAAAGCCCACGGTCAGCTCCTTAAAGCCCTTTCGCGTCTGCCTCATAAATGTGACCATGTCGTTCTCGACAGACCGACATGCCTCGCAACTGTAATGCAGACCATTACGGTTTGGAATTTCGTCACCCACGAGGCCTGAAAACCCAATACATTTTGCGTGCACTACATTATCGCAGAGCCAGCATGGGATGTTCGGCTGGTCATGGGTGATCTGCTTCTTGCAAGCCTTAGCGGAACACACAACCACGTATTCCATTATTTATATTAAATATAGAAATAAAAAAACCAAATAAATAAATGAAATAATGAAATATAAAAAATTTTTTCTCAAAAAAAAACAAATAGCAGTGAAACCAGTGTGCCGACAAATGCAAATAAGCCGTGCTTAAAGCGGGATCGAAAACAGATGAGCGCAGAGAGTAGAGAAAGAAGAAACGCAGCGACAGCTAGCGCGCGCTACTGCACAGAAAGTATTGAGAGCGAGAGAGGGAGAACAGTTATTCGAGCTAGAGAGTGGAAGGCAGAAGCGCAACTACAAGAGAGAGCGGCTAATAGTGAGGGCGTACTTACAAAAAAGAAAAAGCACAAACACACAACCAACCGACGCACAAATTAACACGATTAAATTACAATTCTAAACAAATAAAAGGCATGCAATCGCGCATTAGAATATGTAAGAAAAGTGGCAAGTTATTAGGCAATTATTAGAAGAGTTATTTTGAAAAAAACATTTTTATCCAAAATAGAAAGGAAAATACGGAGCGCAAAACAAAAACACGTCTGGTCACAACGAAAGAGAACGAATCGTTCGAATCCACTAAATTCGCGCAGCCGGCCTCGGTTGCCTCTGTCTCCTTCTCTCTCATACAAAAATTTGTGTAATGCACAAATGCTGGATTTCGTTGCTCCTCGTAGGCTTTTCGGAATTAACTCGTTTAAACACGTCATTTTGCTGAGATAAAAAAAATCGTCTATTTAGTTTACTCTGCTTTTTTTTTATACCCGGTACTCGAAGAGTAAATAGGGTATATTGTATTTGTGCGGATAACGGTTGTATGTAACGCACAGAAGGAAACGTTTCCGACCCCATAAAGTATATATATTCTTGATCAGCATCAATAGCCGAGTCGATTGAGCCATGTCTGTCTGTCCGTCCGTCCGTCCGTCCGTCCGTCCGTCTTGTTTGTCGGCTAGTTCTCAGAGACTATAAGAGCTAGAGCCACCAAATTTTGGCACCAGACTGCTGTATGCTCACACTGAAACCAGTGTATTTCAAAAATGAGCCCCGCCGCCTTCCGCCCCCGCAAAAAGGCGAAAACCTCCCAAATCTACAATTTTAAAGATAACAGAAAACTAAAAACGCCATTCCGTAGGGAATGGCCATATCTATCAGATCACCAAATTGGGATCCGATTGGATCATTATTATAGCCACAATGGAGAAATTAATTTTCAGTGGCCAAACCCACCCCGTCCCGCAGCATTCACACTCTGCTTCGCGCTGTTTATGGCCTGGCCCCTGACACGTCACTGCCTCTGCCTCTGCCGGTGCCTCTGCCGCGACTCTGCAGTGTGTGTTTCTAGGGGAGGGTGGCGAGCTAAAGGAGCGTGTTGGCGTGAGTAGTGTTGTTGATGTAGCTGACAGATGAAGAAAAAATTTAAAATTTGACAAATAACCGCTAAAGTGCAGATGTAGTACTGAGTGCCGGGTATAAAAGTTGTGACGCGTAAGAAGCGTCTCACACGTCCCTTCTCGTTTAACTTGTTAATATCCTCGTCGTTTTCAGAAATAACGTTTCTTGCACCGCCGTCGTCGTCGTACAGTCACTTATAGTTTTTTACTTATTCTTCACACGATGTTCCTTCACACACGTACGAGCCTCAAAAAATGTGGGGCCTTCTTTAAATCTTACTTCAATCCCGGACGAGCCTCCAAAAATGTGGGGCCTTCCTCAAATCTTACTTCAATCCCGGACGAGCCTCCAAAAATGTGGGGCCTTCCTCAAATCTTACTTCAATCCCGGACGAGCCTCCAAAAATGTGGGGGTTTATGTTTATTGTTTATAAGTAAAGGTTAATAAGTGATTAAGTATGGTATAACGGTACAAGAATTAGATATCTGCGTCGTTCGTCGTCTGGTCTCGCACACAACCTTTTACGTCGGAGGTTGGATAGAAACTCCCTCTCAGCGTCTCTTGCCGATCGGTTGTCCGCTCTCGCTCTCATCTCGCTCTCCTTCGTTTCTTTTTTTAGCGTTTGCTCTCGTGTTTGGAATTCGCAGTGACGCGAATTCGCCCTTGCTCGTTTTGGTGTTTTGTCTAGGGATCGCAATTGGCAAAACCCAGCCCACATTCATTCAAATCTATCGACTGTGTAACAAACGAAGAAGAAGCCACTAATTATCCAACTGAATTTTCAAACTCCTTGGATGTGCCTGGTTTACCACCGCACAATTTAAAACTTAAAGTTGGCTCTGTAGTCATCATGCTTAGAAATTTAAACCAACCAAAACTGTGTAATGGAACGCGTTTGGTAATAAGAAAACTGATGAGCAATGTGATTCACGCGTCGATACTTAAAGGAAAATTTACAGATGAGGAAGTTCTTATTCCAAGGATTCCGATGATCCCAACGGATATGCCCTTTGAGTTTAAACGAATTCAATTCCCGATTCGTCTTGCCTTCGCCATGACGATCAACAAATCACAGGGCCAATCCTTGACTATTTGTGGCCTCAATCTAGAAAATGCATGTTTTTCTCATGGTCAATTGTACGTGGCATGGTCCCGTGTCGGCAAACCATCCGCTTAATTTGTTCTTGCGCCTGACCAAAAAACAAAGAATGTCGTTTACCACAAAGTGCTTAAATGAAAATCCTATTACCATCGCATTGGATCATTGCAACCTATAGAAGATGCACAGCATAAATTCTTGCAAATATACTTCATGGGCAATATGGACACAGCTACGAAGAGAGCAATTCTCCAAGATCTGCAGCAAATGATTCATGAACATCATGCATTGGTCAGGCTGTTCAAGACTGCTTTAGAGCGCATGCCAATTGATTGCAATTCGGTCAAGTCAATTAAATACATTTGCAAATATGTCACGAAAGGGAGCGACATGTCGGTTTTTGGTATCCAAACATCCAATACCAACGATGAAATCACGCGCTATCAAGTTGGTACTTTTTTGTTTCTATCTATATAAACATATTATTTTGTATCATTGTTTTCCGTTCATCAAAGCCTAAATTAGTTCAGCTAAAAAGTAACACGACATTCATTGACTGTTAGGCGGTGCGAAGTTCGCCGGGTCAGCTAGCTTAATATAAATAATAGAAATAATGGAATACGTGGTTGTGTGTTCCGCTAAGACTTGCAAGAAGCAGATCACCCACGACCAGCCGAACATCCCATGCTGGCTCTGCGATAATGTAGTGCACGCAAAATGTATTGGGTTTTCAGGCCTCGTGGGTGACGCAATTTCAAAGCGTAATGGTCTGCATTACAGTTGCGAGGCATGTCGGTCTGTCGAGAATGACATGGTCACGTTTATGAGGCAGACGCGAAAGGTCTTTAAGGAGCTGACCGTGGGCTTTAAGAAGCAGTACGATCGGCTTCTAGCCATGGAGTCTCAATTCAGCGGTTTAAAAATGCTGAATGAGTCTCCTAGGCGCAAAAAAGGTCACTCCTCGTGATCTGCAAGTGCCTGTCCCTCGATCGCTCGCTGCTGATCAACTGTCTCCGTCCACTCCGATAGTGCAGCAGCTAATTTCGTTTGCCACTCCAATGGCAACGACAGCTGCTGGTGATCAAGTTTCGGCTACCGAATCGATCATCTCGGAGAACATGTAGCCAGTTAGCACTGTAGCGTCCGTGTCTGTCGAGTCCGTTCCAAAGCCCATCCCATCTATTTCGATCCCACCAGTTAATAAACGTCCCGGACCACCGGATATTGCCGTCACAGGTATCAGACCTGTGGTGCCAAAACCTCTGGTGGGAGTCCCACCAAAGCGGCAAGTTTTTGTCTCTCGGCTTGCCCCTGACCTCACATCTAATGATGTAACTGCTTTTATACAAAGCAAAATAAAAACCGATGGCTTAAAGGTGGAGAAGTTTAATTTCTCTTATGCCAGGGAGATATCCTCTTTCAAGATTAGCGTGTCTCCAACTCATTTCGAGACCATTTGCTCTTCCAAATTTTGGCCAGAGCACCTGGTTGTTAAAGAGTTTAAGGCTAAGAAGAAAAATAGGCCCCCCATAACTCTTCCTAGTAGTGAGCCCAGTGCTCCTTCCTTCTCTGCTCATTACTCCCCTGCTTATTCCTCCTCTGCTCCATCCACCTCTTCCCACTGCGATTCTTCGCAGTAAAAAACTAATTTCCCTTATTGTAGCCTATCAAAATGCTCGCGGCTTACGTAGTAAGCTGAGCACTCTTTTTATGGATAGTTTCACATTTTCATCCCATGTTATTGTGTTTACCGAAACCTGGTTAAAGCCGGACATTCTTAGTTCCGAAGTTTTGGCAGATCGGTACACAATATATAGGAATGATCGTTCGTCTCGACGTGGAGGAGGGGTTCTGATTGCAGTAAACTCTTACTTCACGTCGGAGCCTTTCACAGTCCAGGTTTCACAAGACTTGGAATTCCTCTGTGTTAGACTGATTCTTCCCGGCCATTCTATTTATGTCACTTGCTCGTATATTCCACCGACTTCGTATGTATTAATATACGAGCAGCACTTGTCCGCCTTAAAAACTGTTTCTTCCTCGCTATCTGACAAACCCCATTTAATAGTTCTTGGGGATTTCAACCTGCCATTTACTGTTTGGTCTTCGGTTAACGAGTCAAATAACCTTGTGCCCATGTCACGACATGATTTTATTGATGGCTTATTAGACCTCTTCCTGTCTCAAGTCAACCATGTGAAAAACTCCTTGGGTCGATTGCTTGATCTGTGCTTTGTCTCGGAAATTTCCATAAGAAAGGTAGCAAGTCTGACGCCAAAAACTATAGAGGTATATCTAAGTTATCCGCTATTCCTAAAATGTTCGAGAAAATTTTAACTCCGCACTTGCAACATCTTTGCAAATCACTTATATCTCCAGCTCAGCACGGATTTATACGGCGACGATCAACAACCACTAATCTTTTAGAGTTCACCTCCTTTGTCATTAAAGGATTCCAAGGTAACTTGCAGACGGATGTTATTTACACTGACTTCAGTAAGGCATTCGATTCTGTAAACCACTCTCTTCTTGCACAAAAGCTCGACCTTCTAGGGTTTCCGCCCAATCTGTTGAGATGGATTTCTAGCTACCTGTGTTCTAGGTCTCAAAGGGTCCGTTTCAAAAACTCCTTATCTTTACCTGTCATGGTTACTTCTGGAGTACCACAGGGTAGCCATTTAGGCCCCTTACTTTTCACACTCTTTATTAATGACCTGCCTTCTGTCTTAACAAATTCTCGAATACTTATGTATGCGGATGATGTTAAGCTCTGTGTCCAGTATAAGGACATTTCATTTCACTCTCGCTTGCAATCTGATCTCAATAGGGAACTCTGAACTCTAAACGCCTTTGGACTCTTTGTGTTTTTGGAACTATTTAACAACTTCAACTTTCATAAAAATTAAAGAAAATTATTTGCTTCTGCCGAAAGCACTATGCAACTAAACCTTTTATCTACAAACAAGTTTGTATGATTCTTTTTAACTTAAAAAATAGCTCTTACCATAAAACGAAAAGTACAACCAAGTCTACAAGATTCATATTTTAATACTAAGTCGACCTGTCATCTCCGCCCACTGATTCCCAATTAAGACGCTGAGTAAAAATGCTTGCTTGGCATTCCTCATTCCTCGCTTGAAACTGGAGCAATCCGCACTGTAGAATCGGGACCTGGAATTCGCTTTGCCCGGAAAAGCTGTGCACACAAAGCAGACTTCGTTGAGATGTTTTGCCTGCCGCACATCGAGAGTGTGCAAAATGCGTATCCAATTGATGAGCGATGTGGGAGTTACTCATATTCGTATTTCTGGGTTGGCCAGAGCCTGTTGAGATATCAGCAGCAAGATGAACACAATGGTGTCTATAACACACTAACCCCGTACACCAATCCCGAGCTAATGCAATCGAGAAATTTGCACAACAAAAGATGAGCAATGACGACATGAAAATCCCCAACCCCAATCAGTCTGCTTGGCCCACCCAGTCTCATTATCATTCTAGTCTCATTCCATTGCCATCGTGAGTTGAGAGAGCTTCAGCACGCAATAGCCATTTATGTATATGAAAAAGCCAATCGAGCTAAATTAATAAAATACTGCATACATTGTATGTACAATTTAAAGAGAGAAAAAAAACTAAAGCACAAACACCAGGAACATATTCTGTGTCAGCACTGCCTGAGTGTTTGGAGAACATCTAAACAATCAGTTAACGTTGAGCAAAATACCTATGTGTTGCATACAAACACTCATATGTACATACATATATGTACATATGTATGTACATACATACATATATCCCTATAAAACAACAAAATGTCCTATGTCACAACATGTGAATGCAAGCCAAAACGGAACATTGTCTTGGTTGGTGTTAGGCACTTCGCCTTATCCTATGCACAATAGATAGAACCCTTTTTCGGATGGACTTGGGCCACCAAAAATTTCACTTTGTTGTTAACTGACTTTGCCGTGCCACGTTTCTTTGTGGCTCAGTTTCTAGGCATTGCAGAGAAACGAGGAAAAAACATTTGAAGATTATCATAGAGTGTGTGGTGATTTTTTTTTTTTTTGTTTGCCGACACGGAAATTCCCAATCGATCGTCATCCCACTCGTTCCAGACCCTCCGCAATTTAAGCAATCCTCTGTTGTTCTTTGTATAATTCTCGAAACGAAAAAAATTCTGTTGTTCTCTGTTGCAGGCTAAAAACGCTCAGCCAAGTTTGGCCAACATTCAATAGAAAAACGAGAAGGGACGTGTGAGACGCTTCTTACGCGTCACTACTTTTATACCCGGCACTCAGTACTACATCTGCACTTTAGCGGTTATTTGTCAAATTTTACATATTTTCTTCATCTGTCATCTACATCAACAACACTGCTCACGCCAACACGCTCCTTAAGCTCGCCACCCTCCCCTATAGACACACACTGCAGAGTCGCGGCAGAGGCAGAGGTAGAGGCAGAGACGTGTCAGGGGGAGAGGCCATAAACAGCGCGAAGCAGAGTGTGAATGCTGCGGGACGGGGTGGGTTTGGCTACTGCAAATTAATTTCTTCATTGTGGCTATAATAATGATCCAATCGTATCCCAATTTGGTGATCTGATAGATAAGGTCATTCCCTACGGAATGGCGTTTTTAGTCCGTCCGTCCGTCTGTCCTGATGAGCGCCTAGTACTCAGAGACCATAAAAGCTAGAGCCACAAAATTTTGCATCCAGACTTCTGTATGCTCACACTGTTACAAGTGTATTTCAAAAATGAGCCCCGCCCCCTTCCGCCACCGCAAAAGGGCGAAAACCTCCCAAATCTACAATTTTGAAGATGAAAGAAAACTAAACGCTATTCCGTAGGGAGTGTGGCGAGCTAAAGGAGCGTGTTGGCGTGAGTAGTGTTGTTGATGTAGATGACAGATGAAGAAAAAAAAATTTGACAAATAATCGCTAAGTTGCAGATGTAGTACTGAGTGCCGGGTATAAAAGTTGTGACGCGTAAGAAGCGTCTCACACGTCCCTTCTCGTTGCTTTTTTTTACATTATAAATTTGACATGTGTCATCTGCCTACATCACTTCTCACGCCAATACGCTCTATTAGCTCGCCCCCTCCGCTAGAGAGAATGTGCATTTTTGAAATACACTTGTAACAGTGTGAGCATACAGAAGTCTGGATGCAAAATTTGAGAGCTCTAGCTCTTATAGTCTCTGAGTACTAGGCGCTCATCTGGACAGACAGACGGACATACAGACAGACAGACATAGACTCGGCTATTGATGCTGATCAAGAATATATGTACTTTATGGGGTCGGAAACGTTTCCTTCTGTGCGTTACTTACAACCATTATCCGCACAAATACAATATACCCTATTTACTCTTCGAGTACCGGGTATAATTAATTTAAGTTCGTCGAAGACTAACCCTCAAGTTTATTCACATGTACTTGTATTTGGGAAATAAATAAGACTAAATAGTCGAAAGTCAGACTATCCAATCCCCGCTACTCGGAACCATACATGAACAGATGAAAATGCAAATCCACATGTATCTATGTACAAACATACATATGTACATATATACATTGTTTCTGTATACTCGTATAATTTTATAAGATGTACACAGGTATTTACATTTAAAGGGTAATAATATCCACTTACCTTTTCCCATGCAAAGCAGCAGACACTTCCGTTCCCATGACCTACATGACAGTGAAATTTACTAATTGGAGTGTGGTCTTTTATTTATAATGTGTTTTTGAACTTTCCCAGGAGGACTTGTTTCTGGACGAGTTCGGAATCAAGTGCGAAAATGCGGACAGCAGCGAGAAGTGCTACAAAATACGCGTAAGTGGTGTTAAAACGAGGGTGCCAAACGACATGTGATATCCATCAGACGATGAAAGGAATCTAAAGAGCAGGGAGCAATAAAAGAGGGACCAGGGGTAATTTGAAACCGCCTTAGGCTTGACGGGAGGGAGAATTACTTGTTGACCGCGAACAGGTTTGAGGCTTCAGTATGGTTAAGTTTTTAGTCCTCGATTTCATCGAGAGAAATATTTCAAGTGAGCGTCTCTGCAATTCGCACTCTTATACAGGATACTTGCACAGGATACTATTTATGTATCTTACTCATAGAGTGAAGGATTTGGTTTTATAGCTCTTACAATGATACCTCCCTCCCTACCGTTGGATATCTTTGAATGCAAAAACAAACGACGTAAGTAGTAAATTAAATTTTGTAAATGAAACTCTGGTAATAAAACCTTAAATGCTGTAAAAAGTAAAACCCTTTCATCAATGTCTTTCTCGTGGTTCTTCAAAGAGTTAGTAATTCAAAAGAAATGCCTCTCAAATTTAAATATGTATGCACAGTGTACACTCTGAATGCTTGAATTTTCTGAAAAGTTTTGACTGATTTTCATTAGGATGGTGTATGATTGACTGATGGACTCTCCGCTGGGAGAGAAGCCTCTTTTTTAGCAATTGTAATATATTGAAATACATTCTGCAGTGCACCAAGGGATGTGCTCAGTGGTACAGAGCCCTCAAGGAGCTGGAACCCTGCCAAGAGGCTTGTGTAAGTGCAGGATAATATCCGACTTCCCTAAATATAATTTTCCGAATGATCTCGGCCATTTCCCTGTGGCTTGCCAGTCCTCGCCGCAGTTCTATTCCCACGACATGCCCTGTATCGGCGCCTGCGAGATGGCCCAGCGCAGTTACTGGCTCTTACAGCGCCACGCCATGACTCAGACGGTGCAAAGGACACAGCCACAGTTCGTGCAGGCACCCAGTCAGGAGCGACGGGACACGCCTCTGACTATCAAGTGGGCTATGCACTTGCCGGAGCACTACCTGTCCAGCCGACCTTTCAACATCCAGTACCAGTACGCAGACCTACACCACGAGCAGAATGGTGATACAGAACAGAAGAAGGATGGGGTGTGGTTTAATTTGGCGGACTACGACTGCGACGAGTACTACGTCTGCGAAATTCTAGAGCCCCTGATGCCCTATACACAGTACAGAGTAAGTAAAACCATTTCTTGCCTCCAAAAATAATCTATATTTTACGAGTATCGAGCCATTTGTAATGCCAAAGTTCCAATACCTACACCCTTTCCTTCAATGAAGATTTTTCGTTTAATTTTTGCTCCCGGGCGACTGCCAGTTTTCATTTCAATTAAAAAGTCTGAATGTCTATGTATATGGTATGTACTATCCGTACATATGTATGTATGTACATATGTATTATGTATGTAAACATAGATCCGAAATTCTCCTGTTCTCTCGGTTTCTCTGTTCTCTTCTGTTTTTATCAGAATTTGGAATCTTTTTCGAACTTCAGTTTGAAACAAATAATGACTATGCTCAAAACTTAAAGTTTAAAATGTTTGGTGGATCTGCGTAGTTATGTATACCCGGTTAGTTATAAATAGGGTTTATTGTATTTTTTGGAAGCAGTCGAGCTTTTTCGCTAAGTCTGACTCCACATTTACGGCGAATACTCTCCCTAGTTAGATTTTTATATTTTAGTTTATTGTTCGATGATTAAATACAATTTAAAGGACCGTGGCCATGAACTACGATTCGGAGTGATAAATGTGTAAGATTTTTGTAAGAAAACCGACAAGATGTTAAGCGCTTGATGATAATTCTAACTAGTTCGCGTTGGACGATGATATGCTTGCTATGCGCAGCATTAGAAAATAATTTGACTGCTTTGAGTGCGATGCACAGCGGTCGACAATAAGTTAGACTGATTCGAGAAAAGGGCGAAGCACTGCAATATAAGTAGTACGAAGGGTACATACATACATATGTCTGTCTGTCCGTCCGCCCGTCTTGTTTGTCGGCTAGTTCTTAGAGACTATAAGAGCTAGAGCCACCAAATGTTGCCTCCACACAAGATTTATGGCCATGATAATGCAGCATTTTATATCCGGTACTCGAAGAGTAAATAGGGTATATTGTATTTGTGCACAAAGTGAATGTATGTAACGCACAGAAGGAAACGTTTCCGACCCCATATAGTATATGTGTATATTCTTGATCAGCATCAATACCCGAGTCGATTGGGCCATGTCTGTCAGTCCGTCCGTCCTTCCGTCCGTCTGTACGTCCGTCCGTCTGTCCGTCTTGTTTGTCGGCTAGTTCTCAGAGACTATAAGAGCTAGAGCCACCAAATTTTGGCTCCAGACTGCTGTATGCTCACACTGAAACCCGTGTACTTCAAAAATTAGCCCCGCCCCCTTCCGCCCCCGCAAATAGGCGAAAACCTATCAGATCACCAAATTGGGTCACGATTGGAGCATTATTATGGCCACAATGAAGAAATTAATTTTCAGTGGCCAAACCCACCCCGTCGCGCAGCTTATATTTGTTTTTTACACATTCTCTCATTCCCACTCTGCTTCGCGCAGTTTATGGCCTCTGCCCCTGACACGTCTCTGCCTCTGCCCTGACTCTGCAGTGTGTTGCTCTAGGGGAGGGTGGCGAGCTAAAGGTGCGTGTTGGCGTGAGTAGTGTTGTTGATGTAGATGACAGATGAAGAAAAAATGTAATATTTGACAAATAACCGCTAAGTTGCAGATGTAGTACTGAGTGCCGGGTATAAAAGTTGTGACGCGTAAAAAGCGTCTCACACGTCCGTTCTCGTTTTTTTTTTTTGTTTTCATTGCCCATTTTTATACGCGAAGAGAAAATAGGGTATATTGTATTTGTGGGGAAAAAAATGTAACACACAGAAGGAAGCGTTTCCGACCCCACAAAGTACATATATTCTTGATCAGCATCAATAGCCGAGTCGATATAGCCTTGTCTGTCTGTTCGTTCCTCTGTCCGGAGTTTCCTTGTTCTCGGAGACTATAAAAACTAGAACCACCAAATTTTTTCTCCAGACTGCCTTCCAGCAGCTTTGCCTATGTTCGCTTTTTTTTCATTCTTTCTTGATCGCACACTCTGCCCCATGCAGTGTGCGTCACTGCTTAAGGATGTCGAGATAAAATGGCGTGTTAGAGGGAGTGATGTAGATGTAGATTACAGATGTAGAAACAATTTAATAAGTTAAATGTAAAATTCGAAAAAACCACTAAGGTACAGATATACTGACTGAGTACCAGGTATAAAAGTTGTGACGCGTACGAAAAGTCTCACAAACGTCTCTACTCGTTTTATTTTCACTATTCGGTAGTATTTATTTTATCTGCTATTAGCAGATTTTTGTTAATTATGGACCTAATAAATTAAATTAAATAAATAAAAGCAAACCGTGAACCGTGGCGGTGGCAAAACACTGCTTTGGGAATTTTTTACATGGCAGAGCGTTGGTCTTCTACAAAAAAACGATGGTATCATGCGAAAAGAAGAATTGATGGATTGGCCAGCTAAAAGTCCCGACCTCAATAAGATTGAAAATGTATGGTCAATCGTGAAACAACGTCTTGGGCAATACGAATTAGCCACATCTAACCTAGGCTAACCTAATATATGGGACCGTGTCCGTGTCCGGTGAAATGAAATGTCTTTATCCTAGACGCAGAGCTTAGCATCTCCGCATACATACATAAGTACTCGAGAATTTGTTAATACAGAAGGCAGGTAAATAATAATAATAATCAAAAAGAGTGGGAAAAGTAAGGAGCCTAAATGGCTACCCTGTGGTACCTCAGAAGTAACTATAACCGGTAAAGATAAGGAGTTTTTGAAGAGGACTCTTAGAGACCTAGAACACAGGTAGCTAAAGTGCTCGTGCTAACAACGCCACGTTCGGATCCGAGACAAAGCACAGATCAATCGACCCGAGGAGTTTTTTACATCTTTGACTTGAGACAGGAACCGGTCTAGAAAAAGCCATCAATAAGGTCATGTCATGACTCGTTAAACGAAGAGCAAACAGTACCTGGCAGGTTGAAATCCTCAAGAACTATTATATGGTCTTTATCAGATAGCGAGGAAGAAACAGTTTTTAAGGCGGACAAGTGCTATTATATTAAGACATCCGAAGTCGGTGGAATTTACTAGCAAGTGACATAAATAGAATGGCCGGGAAGAATCAGTCTGGCACAGAGGAATTCCAGGTCTTGTGAAACCTGGACTGTGAAAGGCTCCGACGTGAAGTAAGAGTCCACTGCAATGAAAACCCCTCCTCCACGTCGAGACGAACGATCATTCCTATAAATTGTGTACCGATCTGCCAAAACTTCGGAACTAAGAATTTCCGGCTTTAACCCGGTTTCGGTAAACACAATAACGTGGGATGAAAATGTGAAACTATCCATAAAAAGAGTTCTCAGTTTACTACGTAAGCCGCGAGCATTTTGATAGGCTACAAAGAGGGAAATCAGTTTTTTCACTGTGAGGAATTGCAGTGGGAAGAGGTAGATGGAGCATAGGAGGAAGGAGCAGAGGAGAAAGGAGCAGAGGAGGAAGGAGCACTGGCCTCACTACTAGGAAGAGTTATGGGGGGGCCTATTTTAAAGCCTTAAAATCTTTCACAACCAGGTGCTCTGGCCAAAATATGGAAGAGCAAAGAGCGATACGCTAATCTTGAAAGAAGCTATCTCCCTGGCATAAGAGAAATTAAACTTCTCCACCTTTAAGCCATCGGCTTTTATTTTGCTTTGTATAAAAGCAGTTACATCATTAAATGTGAGGTCAGGGGCAAGCCGAGAGACAAAAACTTACCGCTTTGGTGGGACTCCCACCAGAGGTTTTGGCACCACAGGTCTGATACCTGTGACGGCAATATCCGGTGGTCCGGGACGTTTATTAACTGGTGGGATCGAAATAGATGGGATGGGCTTTGGAACGGACTCGACAGACACGGACGCTACAATGCTAACTGATTGCATGTTCTCCGAGATGATCGATTCGGTAGCCGAAACTTGATCGCCAGCAGCTGTCGTTGCCCTTGGAGTGGCAAACGAAATTAGCTGAATTTGAAAGCTTAATATTTAATATTTTTAAAAATTTTTAATATTCCAGACGGTACGCTAAAATTACATATAGCTGGGTCCACTTTTTAGCTGCATCAATCATTTTTTCCGTTAAACAAAATTCTTTACAACCAGATCTAAGATACTTAAGTTATGTGAAAAAACAAGCCGCTATCTCTGAAAAAAACGTTACAAAAAAAACAAGACTTTAAAAATTCTTCAGAAACAAGTTCTGCCATAGAAAAAAAAAAACCATAATTCATTAAAAAATTTAAATGCCCGATATCTCAGAAAAAGTTGGTTTGGTTCCTTGAGGGTTAGGTTAGGTTAGGTTGAGGCGGCTGTCGGGGATTGTCAGAGACCCGACACACTTAGGCCGGTTTCGGCCCATTGTGATACCGCATGTTTCGCTCCCTTCTCTCCCGTGAGACCCTATTTTATCCATTATCCCATCCGGATGCCCTTATGAAGCCTGCGATCCGTCTGGGACTTATTGTAGACATGTCCGAAATGTCATTTAGAAAAGGAGCGCCCAAGTATTGGAGTCTCCTTCTACTGAGAGCCGGGCAGGAGCAGAAAAGGTGTTCCACAGTCTCCTCCTCGTCCTCATCTCTACAGCTTCGACAGAAATCGTTATAAGGGGCTCCCAGCCTGTTTGCATGTGTGCCTATTAGCCAGTGTCCCGTAAGGGAGCGTATGACTGAGCTGCACCTACTCCTACTGAGTTTGCAGAGCTCATCGGTGCGCTTCCTATTTATGTTAGGCCATGTTTGCCGAGTTATGCGACATAGTGGCACAGTTTGCCATCTGTCATTTGTAAGTTTCTTAAAATGTTCTTTTATTCTGAGCTTGCAGGTGGCCATTGGCATACGAATATCCTCCTTATCATTGAGAAGGGGGATTGTTGTTCCAGCTCTGGCCAGCTCATCTGCTATACAGTTGCCTTCAATGTCCTGGTGGCCCGGGACCCATATTAGGCTGATGACGAACTGATAAGCCATCTCGTGAAGAGATTTGCGACAGTTCGCAACTGTGGCCGAGCTTGTCGTTATCGCATTCAATGATTTGATTGCAGCTTGGCTATCACTGTAGATGTTTATGTGAGTCGCTTCAGGGGTTAGTTCCTGAAGACAGCTCAGAGCTTCCTTGATCGCTATGACCTCCGCTTGGAAGACACTGCAGTGATCCGGGAGCCTGAAGGAGTAGCTTATGTTCAGCAGTTCGGAGTATATTCCTCCTCCGACCTTGTTGTCCAGCTTTGAGCCATCAGTAAAAATTTGAATGGCTTCCTTTGGACCAGGTGGTCCCTCAAGCCAGTCGTTTCTGTGAGGGATGATTGTCTCAAAGGGGGTATCTGTATACTCCCTCGGAACGCAGTAGTCCGTTTTTGCAGGGACGATGTTGTTTCCATTTAGGATGGATGCATGGCCGGTGCGATGTGACACCCATTGGTCGGAGTCTCTGAGACGGATTGCTGCCATTTCTGCCTGCTCCTTACCTGCAAGGTCAGGGCTCTGCAGGCAGAGTATAGCATTTAGCGCATCCGTTGGCGTTGTGCTCAGAGCTCCACTGATGCTTAAGGCTGCAGTTCGCTGCACCTTGCTTAGTTGTTTTGTGATGGTCCCCTTCGACAGGGCAGTCCACCACACTATGACTCCGTAGAGCAGTATTGGTCTAACTATTGCTAGGTAGATCCATTGGACTATTCTTGGGTTCATGCCCCATTTTAGCCCAATGGCCTTCTTGCAAGTGTAGAGGGCTATCGTAGCCTTCTTCACTCTGTCTTTGATGCCCTTTTTGCTCTCCTTGTTTCTTTTTTGTATAGGGCTAGCTTACTTTTGTAATTTTCCCAGTGCGCTACCTCGCTGCTGCTTTTGGCTCTGTTAAAGAGAGTCCTGCAGTCTTTTCGGAGGGTATCTATATGTTTAGACCACCAGGGGGGTTTCTTTTTCCCTCTTGGTTTGGTCGAGGGGCAAGCTGCCATGAAGGCCTTATTGCAAGCTTCCGTGAAATTGTCCACAAGACGATTAAGATCGTCTTGTGTATCCGGGCATTTTGGGGCTAGGGGGGGGGAGTAATTCCTCCATTTTTGCGCTATACGTATCCCAGTTGGTTTTTCTTGGGTTTACATAGCTAGTGGGTATGGTGCTTTCGAGCGATAGGGTTGTCTCGATGTACCTGTGGTCGGAGAAGGAGTGGTCCTCTAGGACTCTCCAACTTTTCATTATGTCTGACAGTTTGTGAGACAATAGAGTGAGGTCAATAACCTCTTGGCGGTTTTTTATGATGAAAGTGGGGTCATTACCCCGATTTCCAATACTTAGGTTGGAGTTTAGGATGAAGCTGAAAAGTGACTCACCCCTTACATTTGTATCCGAGATCCCCCATTGGGTGTGATGAGCGTTGGCATCGCAGCCTATTAGTAGGCTTGTATCCGACCTCTCGCTGTCGCTGGCAATCTTGCGAACGAGGTCACTGGGAGGATCGCTTTCCTCATGAGCCATGTAGGACGACACCAGGTTCAGGCGTGTCCCTTGTAGCTCTAGGCTAGCCGCCGTGTTGTCGCCATTGCTAAAATTGTGGAGCAGAAAGATATTTAGGTGCTTTCTTGCTAATATGCAGGTTCTAATTTTACCTTCCGTTTGGGCTACAATCAGCTTGTAGTCCTTCGTCGCTAATCCACAGACCCTGCCTCCTACCACCCAGGGTTCTTGGATTAGGACTATGTCTCCTCCGCTCGCGACTAAGCGGAGTATCAGGGCAGCGGATGCTGCTTTACAGTGGTGGAGATTTATCTGCAGAAGCCTCAGAGACTTCATTAGAAACATTCTCCACCACTGTTATATCGGCGTCTGAGTCGTCGAGGATGTCGTCCCGACACATCGCCTCAAAATCGAGCAGCAGCTCCGTCTCCGAGGAGTAGCTCTCTAGGGCCGGCTCCGGCTCCGGGTCTACTTCCGGTGCCTCGATCTCCGAGGCAACGTCCTGCTCAACTGGTTTGTTGGCAGAACGCGCCTCGGCCGCTGCATCCGACTTGTAGACCTTCATGGTCACCGAGCTGAACCCGAAGTTGAGCTCTCCCCTGGCTGCCTCGATCGGGGCTAGCGATTCCTTGTTCAGGATCACTACCGCCTGGTTTGTGGGGCCCTTTGATGCCTCCACTTTAGCCACCTTCCAGTCTGAGGTTGGCGGTGTGGGGTTGCATCTCTGCAACATCGTTAGGATCCGCTCGGGCTCCTTGAAAGTGGCCGGTACCCATATACGGGCTCTTGGCCTACTTGGCACCTCGCTCCAGTCCACAGCGACGAGCTTCGCCCCTGCGTAGACCTCACCGATTTGCGCCACCGCAGCTTTGTATAGCTTCACGGAGCGCTCATCCTCGCAGGCTACCACTTTTATATTTCCCTGGAACCATCCCATGTCCTTGCAGACTGGGGTGGCCCGGGATCCTTCTCTAGAAGCTCGAAGCAGCGGTCGGCCAGTGCCGCTTCCACCCACTTCCATTGGCTTCTGGGTATTTTCCCCTCCGCGCTGCCTTTATCGAGAACGCCTATCAGCGTCCTCTCCTTGGCAATCTGCGCGAAGGATACGTTAGGTAGAACCCTGGATCGCTTCGCGGCAGGTCCGGGCGTCTCTTGAGAGCGTTGCCTCTTCTGTTGTGCGGCCACCTTCTGTGGCTCCACACTGAAGTTGGGCAACACCGTCGAGGCCCATTCTACTTTTTTCAGCCAGTCTGCTGTCGGACTGACTTCTTGGCTGGCGTTCTGCCGACGGAGTATGTGCCCAGCACTTCTCTTTTCGGCATAGCTATACTTTTTGGCTAGGACGCTGGTAGATGGCAAGTCCTCACCCGCCGCTTCACCGGAAGGTTGAGCAGCCGCAATATTGCTTAGCTGCCCTACCATGGTATCAGTTTTGGGTGTTGACTTTCCACCCATCCCAGGTTTGGGATGGGATCCACCCGGATTCGTACCCGCGTCTTTTACCGTGCAGGTCTTTTCTGCGTCTGAGCGGATCGGGCCAGGCCTTTGGGCCGCTGCCTTCTCCCGCTTGGGATTTCTCCCTGCAGGCATTTGGGGAGTGCCTCTCTCGTTTTTGTTTTTGTAATTAGCAATATTTAATTTTTCCATGTAGTTCCCACGAGCTGCAGAGAAGGGGAACGGTCCACCCCGGCAGAGCTCTGCGTTACCCGGGTAAGGCATAATTAGAACAGGGGGCTGCCAAATCCCTGAGCTCTCCGTTCACGACTGGGCTAGTGTTTATACCGGGCCCCCAGCCAGGCTGACTCTTGGCACGGGTCGAGTGACACCTTAGTCCGGCCCGGTGTGAGGTGAGTGTTGGGGCTAGGATGTGGGTAGGTGTTTTGTACGGATGGGATTGTGTGAGCTACGTAATGAGAGGCGGCACCACAAGCGCATCGTCAGTGTTGCTGTGTCGCGAACACCCGCTGGCTGTCCGGGACTGCTTATTTCGGTACTCTCCCTCAGAGCCAACTTAGTTGATGCTCTTTAGGATGCCCGCCTATTCACAGCTGACCTACCCACTGGGGTAGGCCGATCGCTATCCGCAACCTGCGACCCGTCCGGTGGCCTCAGCTAGGCCCCCTCTGAGCCACCTCAAAGCCCAATAGGATCATCGGATCATCATCCTTGAGGGAAAAAAAGTTAGATTTTGTCGAGTAGTGTTATTGATCAGTATCAATATGTAGCTATGGCCTGCCATCTGTCCATCCTGATGAGCGCCTACTACTCAGAGACCATAAGAGATGGGACAACCAAGTTTTGTATCCCGACTTCTGTATGCTCACACTGTTACAAGTGTATTTCAAACTTTCGCCCCAGCCAGTTCCGCCCCATAAAAATCGAAAATCTCCCAGAGCCACAATTTCAAAGATAAGAAAAAAGTAAAAGCGTAATTCCGTGGAGAATTTCCATATCCAACAGATCACCGAATAAGGATCAAATTGGATCATTACTATAGCCAGAATGACGGAATTCATTTGCAGTGGCTAGCCCCCACCCCTTCCGGCAGCTAGGATTTTTTGGCTCATTTAACACTCTGACTTATGCAGTGTGCGTCACTGGGGTAAGGTGGCGAGCTGTAAGGGCGTGTTGGTGTGAAAATTGATGCACATGGTACATCTACATCAGGGCTCGGCACGGCCCTATCCCTGGGGTGCGGAAAAATGCGCTGCTGCTGCGCTGCTGCTGCGCTGCCCTCACGTACACGCGTATTACAGTGATTCGTACCAATACCAATGTTCCGTTTTGCGTGCGTCTTCACACACAAACGCAAAAACGTCTCGTTAATTGTATGGGTGCCGAGCCCTGATCTACATAGTAGTTGTAGATAATAGATGTAACAAAAATATGAAATTCGAAAAAATAATGAGGTTAAAAACATACATGTAGTTGTTTTTATATTTCTTGATGGCAATGTGAACATTTAATGATGAATTAACGAGACGTTTTTGCGTTTGTGTGTGAAGACGCACGCAAAACGGAACATTGGTATTGGTACGAATCACTGTAATACGCGTGTACGTGAGGGCAGCGCAGCAGCAGCGCAGCAGCAGCGCATTTTTCCGCACCCCAGGGATAGGGCCGTGCCGAGCCCTGATGTAGATGTACCATGTACCATGTAATGATGAACTTATATTTATTAAAGTAGCTCCAAGTTACATTTGTTACAGTAGGGTATTCTTAATTATGCGCGTTTACAAAATGATGCGTGACTGCCTGAGTACGAGTGGCGACTTCGACTGATCTCTCGTTCTCGCTATCGGCTCTCTCAGAGCCGATGACCGCTCTCTGCAGACGACACAAAAAAACTGAGCAACGCCTTAACGCCTTAAGCAAGCCGGTCGTGTTTCTGCATCGCTCTCGCATTTTTCGCCTAATCAAAAAAAAAAAAGAAACTTATAAACTGTAATTAACTCAATTTGGTCTTAAGTACCGGAGTTACACACATCTTCATATTTTATAAAACTTGTGTCTACTCAGTGTATTAAATTGAATTATTAACTTATAATTTTTCTGTGGCTGCCGAACAAACATACATACATACATAAGTACATCTAACAGTGGAGCGTTGCATTGTTTTTGTTTAGACAATTGTTATTGCTATTCGATCGGTTGCTCTGCTTTACTCATCGACTCAATGCTCTTTGGCACTCACCGTACCCCTGTCAATTTAACTTCGGACTCAGTTGGCAGTGATGGAATCCCTAACAGTAACCAGCTTCCAGTTGCAAATTATTTGCCGGTCTCTGTTACATTGAATGGTGATGGATCGGCAGCCACTAGTCAACAGTCTTCGAAGGGTTGTTATCAATTGACATCTGTTTCTCTGCGGGTCCAGATAAAGTTCTGAGCTGTATTTTAAAATATTGCGCTCAAGCCCTATCTCATCCTTTGACCTTCTTATTTAATTTATCCCTGGAGCATTCTCGCCTCCCCATGATATGGAATGAATCCTACCTTATTCTTCTTCACAAGAAAGGGTCCAGATCTAATATCGAAAATTATCGTGGTATTGCTAAACTATCTGCCATATCTGAAGTTGCTCGAGCACCTTGTCACTCGTCAATTGCAACATGCATGTTCTAGCATTATATCCCCGACGCAACATCGACGGCTTTTTTAGACATCGATCAACATCTACTAACCTTTTAGAATTCTCGTCTCTAATCAACCGAGGATTTCAAAGTGGCTTGCAGACTAACGTCATTTTTACAGATTTCAGTACAGCTTTTGATTCTGTTAATCATACTCTGATGATCCTTAAGCTCTCTTTATTAGGTTTTCCCACAAATCTTGGAAATTGGATATCATCGTACCTGTCGAATCGCACACAGCGTGTTTTGTTTAACAATGTCTTGTCGAATGTTGTGAAAGTAACCTCTGGAGTTCCTTAAGGAAGTCATTTAGGTCCGCTTCGTTTCAATTTGTTTGTGAACGACCTACCCAAAGTTATTTTGCACTCAGTTACTTGAATGTATGCTGATGACGTTAAAATTTGTTTTTCCTTTTCCGACTGGTACTTGCATACTCGCCTACAACTTGACATTGATGAATTAAGCATTTGGTGTTCAAATAACCTACTTTTCTTGAACCATTCTAAGTGCAAACTTATGACTTTTCACCGCCGTGCACCACACTTTGTCTTCTATTCTCTAGGACACCATGTTCTGGACCGAATCTCCACATCAAATGACTTGTTTTAATAGCCATATTGCTTCAACCGTTAACAAAGCTAAGGGAGTTCTAGCGTTTATTAAGCGTATATAACTAAAGCACTGTACGTCTCGTTGGTTCGCCCGATATTAGAGTGTTGTTCTTGTGTGTGGAGTCCACAATACAAGGAGCAACAAATTATTATTGAATCCGTTCAAAAACAATTTTTAATATTAGCTCTTAGACATCTAAACTGGGACTCTAACAGACTCCTTCCACCATACCTATCTAGGCTAAAACTACTGAACCTACCCTCTTTACACCATCGCAGAATTTGCAATGGGGTGGTTCATGCATATTCATGCATAAGCTCATTCTCGGGATTGTGGACTCCCAAACGCTTTTGGGACGAATCGATTTTTCGGTTCCCCCAGACCAACCCGTACTTTCCGCCCCATCCGATTATCCATTTGTAGATCTTATTACTCCCAGCATGAACCTTTCCGGGTTTTATGCAATTATTATAATTACTTGTATCATTTAATATCCCCCGAATTATCCCTTCAAAAAATTATATTTAACATTTACCATTACCTTAGTTTAGAAAATGTGTAAACTGTATCTTTCCTTTCTCTCTTCTACATATATAATTAGTTTATTATTATTCCTATTCCATAATTAGCAGATAATTGTTAATTGAAATAAATAAATAAATATAAACTACGACCGCTTCGTGTCTCTCTCTTTCCTTCGTTTCCTACATTCGGCTGTCTTGGCGGACCATTCGTCTCGGACGGGTCAAGCCAAGGTTTCATATTTTCTGAAACTGTAGAAGTCTTATAGGGTCCTTCCGTATCACCAATCTTCTCGACTTCATACCTTCCACGATTCTTCACCTTAACTACCTTATACGGCCCTAGATATTTTCCTTTTAGTTTTAAGCCGGTTTCATACTGTGTCCGTTTGATAGCTACTAAATCATTCACCACATACTGTCTGTCTTCTTTCCTGTTTGAATCAAAACCCCTTTTCTTTTCCTGACTTACCCTTGCGATGTTCTCAACTACTGCCTTGCTAATCTTTTCGAGCTCCTTATCAAACTCTTTGATCAGTGATTGTTCCGATATTTCTTTTATATTCGGATCAATGTGATATTTTAGTAACGACCTGTCAGCCTTGTCTATCGGCTGCAAATAACCTTCCACGCTTTTCTTGTCCGGTTTCGACCTTGACATTACAATTTACAGCACGGTGCCCTGGTTGGTCACATTTGAAACAACAGAAATCATTCTTGGGACAATCTTTTCTCAAATGCGATTCTTCTCCGCACTTAAAACATTTCTTAACATTTTCTGATATTGATCCTTTCTACGAACTCTCACTTTTGTTACTCTCCGACCACTTATAGCTTAATGGCTTACATCCGCCTCTTGCTTTCTGATACACCTCGATCTGAAATTATATCTCCTTTATGTTTCTAGCTTGGTACAGCATTGCCTTACTCTCCCTAGCGTCTGGGATACCATCCACAAAATATTCGATTAAACTCTCATCATCTAGTTTAATTGGCTTGGCTATCTCCATTAACGCATACAAGAGTTCATGCAACGACTCTCCTTTCTTCTGCTGACGTTTCTGCAACATTCTATGTACTTCTAGTTTTACACTAAACTCCTCCGACAGAGCTGCCTTTAATGAAATCCAATCACGAACATCCCGCAAACTACGAAAAAACGATTTTGCAGCACCTGTCAACAACTGTTTGGCATAAACGAATAGTTGTAATTGATTCCACTGAACAGTAACTGCTGTTCTTACCGACTCATCCTCTGACTCATCTTCTTCCTCAACTTGAAAACCGAAATGCCTCATTAGTCTATCTTGCAAATCGGCTTTCGTCCCGTCGTCTGCAACGCAAGCTCTCTTAGCTTCTCTCGCATCTCTGCGACTCTCAGCGTCATAATCTCTTTAATCTGCATCGTGACGATTTAAATACAAAATAAAGATATCTTATATCTAAGAAAATGTAATCAAATCTAAATTAAGCAACTTTATACGGTTAACCAATTAGTAATATTCTATGTTAACACACCGTTAACTCGCATTTGCTGCCGTCTCTGTTATCACTCGCTTCTCTGTTAACACTCACCCCAAACAACGATTGATATACCCTTGTTAACTCTTGCTTCCACGCAGAACTTTCCAGAGTCCAAATTCGACGCACACACACCACCACATCCAGATCTCGCTTGTCTGCAGATGTCGTCCTCTATTGGTTGTTTTGCCTTGTTTTCGCTGTTCGCCGTTTACTTCTGGTTGCTTCTCGTCTCTGCTTCTTCTCTCTGGAACAGGCGCGCTCAGATGATCGTCTCCTTCCCGTTTGCCCCTTCTTGTAGCTGTAGCTTCTGTGGCTAGACAACAACAAAACCAACTGTTTGGTTCTTGATTTGCCTTCTGCCTTTTGCTCTTGCCGTTTTCTCTCGTCGCTTCTGCTCTCTCCGGAACGAACGCGCTCAGATTGTCGTCTCTGCGCCGCTTGTCTCCTTGTAGCTCTAGCCTCTCAGACGCAATGCACAACAACAACAACGAAGATTTTCTATTCTTGCTGTGTTTGCTGCCGTCTGCCGTTATGTCGTCGCTTCCGTGCCCTCGAATGTCTGCCAACGCTACTGCGTCTTCTTCGACAACTATTGTTTTGTCTCTTTCGCACTTGTTAGCAAGACTCCGTTTTCCACACAGCGATCGATCTCCAGTCCACGCACTCTTGTATTCCTCTGAATACACAAAGTCACAAATGTTGGTGTTTTAGTCTTGGGCTTTTCTCGGACGAGCCCCCAATTTGTAGTTGTTTTCATAATTGCTTGATGGCAATGTGAACATTTATTAAGTAATGCTGAACTTATATTATTAAAGTAGCTCAAGTTACATTTCTTACAGTATGGTATTCTTAATTATGCGCGTTTACAAAATGATGCGTGACTGCTTGAGTACGAGTGGCGACGTCGACTGATCCATGGTAGAATTACTAATAGGTAACGTCGTCAGCTGAGTGGAGGACCATAAGCTTATTCACCACGCTCTCTCAGCTCTCAGAGAGGCAAGCTATCTCTCTCTAGCAGATAGCAAACGTTTTACGTTCTGCACTCTTCGCTTTTATTGTTTCTGCTGACAGCAAAGAAAAGATGTTCGATAATAAATGACCCGAAATAGTTCAAAACAAATAATAACATTTTAATAGGTATGTTATAATAAAATCTTAAGATATTTTTTTTGACCAATTAGTCTTTGTTTCGTAATTAGTAAAATACTTCCATGCAAAGTTTTGGATCGGCATAGAAAACAATATTTTTCAGACATGTTCATTTCTAAAAATAAAAAAATACACATCCAAAATAAAAAAGTACTTGCATGTACAGTACTTAATTTCATTGTCTTCCGCTTACGCCTTCATTCGTAAACAATGAAGAAAAAGAAGAAGAAGACAATGAAAAAACTCGTGCGCTACACAACCTCTTTTGTCGACGTTTGGCAAACGACTGACAAGATTTATGGGCCTCGAATGAGAAGCACTGTGGTGAATCCGTCACCTATTAGTAATTTCACCATGGACTGATCTCTCGTTCTCGCTATCGGCTCTCTCAGAGCCGATGACCGCTCTCTGCAGACGACACGACAAAACTAGGACCGCTTCGTGTCTCTTATCTTCCCTTACTTATACTTATAACTTGGCGTACGGTCAACGTAAACAGAAAAAGTTAATCTTATATGTACATATATGTAAAAGAAAGTCGTATTTTGTTCAACACTTATAACTCGAGAACGGCTGGACCGATTGCCATGGTTTTGATTTGTTGGATTTGTTTCCGTCGCGAGTAGCAGAATACATCTTAAAAACAACTTATGGCCTGTT
This sequence comes from Drosophila subobscura, assembly GCF_008121235.1. Classification (NCBI taxonomy): domain Eukaryota; kingdom Metazoa; phylum Arthropoda; class Insecta; order Diptera; family Drosophilidae; genus Drosophila; species Drosophila subobscura. The sequence goes on from NC_048530.1 coordinate 1,295,032, forward strand.
TGTTGCGGACTTAAAGCCAAAACTTTATTATACCCGGTACTCAAAGAGTAAATAGGGTATATTGTTTTTGTGAACAAAGTTAATGTATGTACAGGACAGAAGGAAACGTCTCCGACCCCATAAAGTATATATATTCTTGATCAGCATCAATAGCCGAGTCTATAGAGTCATGTCTGTCTGTCCGTCTGTCCGTCTTGTTTGTCGGCTAGTTCTCAGAGACTATAAGAGCTAGAGCCACCAAATTTTTCATCCAGACTTCTGTATGCTCACACTAAAACCAGTGTATTTCAAAATTAGCCCAGCCCCCTTCCACCCCCGCAAAAGGTCAGAAACCTCCCAAACCTAAAATTTTGAAGATAAAACGAGAAGGGACGTGTGAGACGCTTCTTACGCGTCACAACTTTTATACCCGGCACTCAGTACTACATCTGTACATTAGCGGTTATTTGTCAAATTTTAAATTTTTTCTTCATCTGTCATCTACATCTACAACACTTCTCACACCAACACGCTCCTTTAGCTCGCCCCCCTTCCCTAGACCCACACACTGCAGACTCACGGCAGAGGCAGAGCCAGCGGCAGAGGCAGAGGCAGAGCCAGCGGCAGAGGCAGAGCCAGCGGCAGACGGCCAGTGTGCGGCCACTGCGCGAAGCAGAGCGTGAATCAGAGAATGTGCAAAACAGAAATATAAGCTGCGGGACGGGGTGGGTTTTGCCACTGCAAATTAATTTCTTCATGGTGTCCAAAATAATGCTCCAATCGGATCCCAATTTGGTGATCTGATAGATAAAGTCAGTCCCTACGGAATGGCGTTTTTAGTTTTCTTTTATCTTCAAAATTGTAGATGGAGGTTTGGGAGGTTTTCGCCCTTTGCGGTGGCAGAAGGGGTCGGGGCTCATTTTTGAAATACACTGGTTTCAGTGTGAGCATACAACAGTCTGGTGCCAAAATTGGTATAAAAATGGGCGTGGCAACTCCTTCTCTTCAGTGTAAAATCGCAATTTCTATACCCGGTACTCGAAGAGTAAATAGGGTATATTGTATTTGTGCGAATAACGGTTGTATGTAACCACTAAGCAAACAACACATAGAGACTGCAAACTTAGATAAAACTGGCTGCCTAATCAGTATAGTGGATCGGCTCCCATTGGCTTCGGCTCTTGGTGAGAGAGCCTTCGGCTGAGAGAATTTGGCGTTGGCTCTCTTGAACATTGAACCCAAAGCGACTCTCGCAAAAACAAAGTTTTGTTTCCTCTTGAAGTCTGCTTCGCAATTTCATGTGTGCGGTGACACATACATATGTACATACATACATGATGGCAATGCGTGTATCCATTCTCGACTTCAATTTTTAGCGCAATTTCATGTGTGCGGTGACACATATGTACATATGTACATACATACATACATGATGGCAATGCGTGTATCCATTCTCGACTTCAATTTTTAGCGTTTGAGGAGACGCGTCTAGACGTTTGGCATTTTTCTGTTGTTCTGAGATCACATACCCTTTCTTTCAAACTTGCGACCTTATGAAGCAGCTTGCCCCAAATAAAAATAAATTGATTTTGAGTATCCCCTCTATGCTCATATATTTCTTAAGTACATTTAGGACGAAAGGGATAAACGGTTATAAACATCTAAAAATGTATACATATAACAACAATTGACTTGGCGTTGCAAATATTTTCCGTTAGAGTATTCAGCGTACGCTGTGTGAATAAACATATGTAGATAGACACACACGAGACTGCGAAAGCGACTTGAAAAGAAAAACAAATAAATTCTTTTTCGGCACAGCTGCTATGACTCCACTTACAACTCTATGTTTATTAGTTTCGATTAGGTAAAGATTTTAACGTAATTTTGCGGTGCCCAAATTAACAACAAAAAAATGCAAGATTTTAAGACTTTAAAATTTTAATTTTATATGAGCTCCTATTTGCCGAAGTACCTAATAATTTTTCCGAAAGCCATATGCTGTTCTTTCGAAGCAGAACGAGCAAAAAATAGCTTAGAATATATTTTCTATGTGCACTGCAGACGTGTGTTTTCGAAAACCAATCGCTAAATCTCTCATTGCTTTCCGTTTTTAAAATGCATTGGTCAAAAATATGTTGCATTATATTTCGGACATGGGGTTTGTTTTGAAAGACGTCGTGAAAGAGACTGTAATGGATTTTAATTAAATTAAAAAACTCGTCCTGCGGGGCCTTAAGCTTTAAATTGTTGTTAACTGCTTTAAAGTTTTTGTTAAACAAAAATTGCTCCGAATTTTCGCAGTGAACAATGCTGTCCTTCAAAAGTTCGCTGCAGGTATTGCAGTTAAACTTTTGTTGGGATTTGTGCAAAACAAAGCCTGTAAAATAGCGCAATGAGTTTTCAGTACTGGGACTGAGGCTAATAATATTATATTGATATGAATAGTATATGGATATGGTATGTACTTATATTATAATTGAATAATAGGAAATTAATAAGATGTGTATATATGTATGTAGGTTATAATAGGATATTTATATAAATGAGACATGTACATATGTTCATATGTACTATAATAATATAATTATAATATTTCGCAATATCGCAAAGGGACGCTTGAAATCGACTTGTCGCAACGAAATCTAGGAAAGAAATGACTCGCAATGACACAAATTGGTGAATTTATTTGTTTTTCTTTTCAAGTCGCTTTCGCAGTCTCGTGTGTGTCTATCTATGTTTATTCACACAGCGTACGCTGAATACTCTAATGGAAAATATTTGCAACGCCAAGTCAATTGTTGTTATATGTATACATTTTTAGATGTTTATAACCGTTTATCCCTTTCGTCCTAAATGTACTTAAGAAATATATGAGCATAGAGGGGATATTAAAAATCAATTTATTTTTATTTGGGGCAAGCTGCTTCATAAGGTCGCAAGTTTGAAAGAAAGGGTATGTGATCTCAGAACAACAGAAAAATGCCAAACGTCTAGACGCGTCTCCTCAAACGCTAAAAATTGAAGTCGAGAATGGATACACGCATTGCCATCATGTATGTATGTATGTACATATGTACATATGTGTCACCGCACACATGAAATTGCGCTAAAAATTGAAGTCGAGAATGGATACACGCATTGCCATCATGTATGTATGTACATATGTATGTGTCACCGCACACATGAAATTGCGAAGCAGACTTCAAGAGGAAACAAAACTTTGTTTTTGCGAGAGTCGCTTTGGGTTCAATGTTCAAGAGAGCCAACGCCAAATTCTCTCAGCCGAAGGCTCTCTCACCAAGAGCCGAAGCCAATGGGAGCCGATCCACTATACTGATTAGGCAGCCAGTTTTATCTAAGTTTGCAGTCTCTATGTGTTGTTTGCTTAGTGATGTAACGCACAGAAGGAAACGTTTCCGACCCCATAAAGTATATATATTCTTGATCAGCATCAATAGCCGAGTCGATAGAGCCATGTCTGTCTGTCCGTCTTGTTTGTCGGCTAGTTCTCAGAGACTATAAGAGCTAGAGCCACCAAATTTTGCAACCAGACTTCTGTATGCTCACACTAAAACCAGTGTATTTCAAAATTAGCCCCGCCCCCTTCCACCCACGCAAAAGGGCAGAAACCTCTCATACCTAAAATTTTGAAGAAAAAAAAAAAACCCCATTCCGTAGGGAATGACTTTATCTATCAGATCACCAAATTGGGATCCGATTGGAGCATTATTTTGGACACAATGAAGAAATTAATTTGCAGTGGCAAAACCCACCCCGTCCCGCAGCTTATATTTGTTTTTGGCACATTCTCTAATTAACACTCTGCTTCGCGCAGTGGCAGAGGCCTCTGCCTCTGACACGTCTCTGCCTCTGCCTCTGCCGCGTCTCTGCCGCGTCTCTGCTTTGACTCTGCAGTGTGTTGCTCTAGGGGAGGGTGGCGAGCTAAAGGAGCGAGTTGGCGTGTGTAGTGTTGTTGATGTAGATGACAGATGGAGAAAAAATGTAAAATTTGACAAATAACCGCTAAGGTGCAGATGTAGTACTGAGTGCCGGGTATAAAAGTTGTGACGCGTAAGAAGCGTCTCACACGTCCCTTCTCGTTTTAAAATAGAGTTTTGCCAAAAAAAAGTGGTAAAAGTCCCAAAGTGTAATGCAGCGACCGACATTTTTTCAGTTTTGTGCTAGAAACAAATGATAGTGTTTGCAAGATCTGCCGGCGCGTATTCAAGGGAAATTATTTAACCAATTTAAAACGACTCCTTCTTGAGGAGCACAAGTTACAATACGAAAACGAACTGAGGGGACAAGAAAGAAGTGTGCCCGTGGAGAAAAAGAAAAAAATGTCGGTTACTTTCGGTTCAAATGAAGTCAAGGATGCACGTGTTCAGCTGGTTCAGGAAATTGACAAACCAAATTTTTTCCGGTTTTAATATGGGTCCCATAACATCCAGAAATATCATGGAGCATGTGGCGGAGAAATATTAAATTGTCAAGGCGTCCATCATTAAGGCAATGACCTACAAGCGAATTTCCCTCAAGCTGGACATTGCTTCAAGGCACAGCAGAGGTATCTTGGGAGTAAATGCTCAGTATTACGAAGATAATTTAATTAAGGTGGTCACACTTGGAATAATCGAGCTGAACAAGAAGCACACCGGCGCCAATCTCAGTGCCTAAATGAATTGAGACTCAGGTCAATGTTTGTTCCATGGCATCGGTGAAGTGTGCTGCTCACACACTTCAGCTTGCAGTTAAGGATTTCCTTAATATTGGTGCAAGTGATACTCTTTTCCAGAAGGCTCGCAAGCTGGTTAAAGCTCTGCGGACAGCAACCTACAAATGTGTAAAGGTCAAAGATATCTAGTTTCTTTTACGACAAACGCTAACGTAATTGTTTTTTTTTTAGGCTTTTAATTTCAAATGAAGGCTTGCGTCAGGCCCTTCTTGACGTTCCCACAAGGTGGAACTCGACTTTCACGATGCTTGAACGCCTTTCCTTGTTCCAAACTTTCTGTGAGAAGCACGTTAGTGAGTCGCTTTAACTGTCTGAAGCAGCTTGGAAAGATATTCACGAGCTGATCGAAGCGTTACATCACTAAGCAAACAACACATAGAGACTGCAAATCAAGTAAAAACTGGCTGCCTAATCAGTATAGTGGATTGGCTCCAAGTGCCTTCGGCTCTTAGTGAGAGAGCCTTCGGTTGAGAGAGTTTGGCGTTGGCTGTCTTGAACATTGAACGCAAAGCGATTCTCGCAAAAACAAAATTTTGTTTTTATACCCGGTACTCGAAGAATGTATGTAACTCACAGAAGGAAACGTCTCCGACCCCACAAAGTATATATATATTCTTGATCAGCCGAGTCGATTGAGCCATGTCTGTCTGTCCGTCCGTCCGTCCGTCCGTCTGTCTGTCTGTCCGTCTTGTTTGTCGGCTAGTTCTCAGAGACTATAAGAGCTAGAGCCACCAAATTTTGGCACCAGACTGCTGTTTGCTCACACTGAAATCAGTGTATTTCAAAAATGAGCCCCGCCCCCGAAAAAGGTCGAAAACCTCCCAAATCTACAATTTTGAAGATAACAGAAAACTAAAAACGCCAGCGTAATCTGTTTGAATAAACATAGAGAGACACACACGAGACTACGAAACCAACTTGAAAAGGAAAACCAAATAAATTATTTTTCGGCACAGCTGCCATGTCTCCACTTATAACTCTATGTTTATTCACACAGTGTACGCTGAATACTCTAATGCAGGGCTCGGCACGGCCCTATCCCATGGGTGCGGGACAAGGCGCTGCTGCTGCGCTGCTGCTGCGCTGCTGCTGCGCTGCTGCTGCGCTGCTGCTGCGCTGTTGCTGCGCTGCTGCTGCGCTGCCCTCACGTACAAGCGTATTACAGTGATTCGTACCAATACCAATGTTCCGTTTTGCGTGCGTCTTCACACACAAACGCAAAAACGGTTCGTTAATTGTATGGGTGCCGAGCCCTGCTCTAATGGAAAATACTTGCAACGCCAATTTGCAATTGCCGTTATTCATTATTTGTAAACATATTTAGATGTTTATATCCGTTACCCCTTTCATCCTAAATTAAATAAAGCATATAAAGGTCACACAAAATATATTTATTTTGATATTGTGGGACAAGCTTCTTCATAAAGTCTTGAGGGTATTCATTTGGAATGGTATGTGATCTCAGAAGCAACAGAAAAATGCCAAACGTCTCAAGTGCTAAAAATGACAACGCATATGAAGTCGAGAATGGATACACGCATTGCCATCATGTATGTATGTATGTATGTACATATGTATCACCGCACACATGAAATTACGGAGCAGACTTGAAAACGAAAAACAAAACTTTATTTTTGCGAGAATCGCTTTGCGTTCAATGTTCAAGAGAGCCAACGCCAAACTCTCTCACCAAGAGCCAAGAGATTAGGCAGCTAGTTTTTACTTGATTTGCAGTCTCTATGTGTTGTTTGCTTAGTGGTTACAGCCAATTTATATTGCCACACAAAAGCTGCAGATGGAGCAGCTATATCTGGGCGATTTCTATAAGATTTGGTTGGAGCTTACGTTAACAATTAAAGCCATGAAAAACTCACATAGTTCAGCACTACATGGGGCAATTGGGAGAAGAGAAGAGGCTTTAACGTCGAACGAATTGGTTACTTCAGCCATTTATTTGGGTCCCAGGATGCGAAGGGTTTTCTTAAAAATCCATTAAAAACGAGAAGGGACGTGTGAGACGCTTCTTACGCGTCACAACTTTTATACCCGGCACTCAGTACTACATACATCTGCACCTTATCGGTTATTTGTCAAATTTTACATTTTTTCTTCATCTGTCATCTACATCAGGGCTCGGCACCCATACAATTAACGAGCCGCTTTTGCGTTTGTGTGTGAAGACGCACGCAAAACGGAACATTGGTATTGGTACGAATCACTGTAATACGCTTGTACGTGAGGGCAGCGCAGCAGCAGCGCCTTGTCCCGCACCCATGGGATAGGGCCGTGCCGAGCCCTGATCTACATCAACAACACTACGCTCCTTTAGCTCGCCACCCTCCCCTAGAGCAACACACTGCAGAGTCAAGGCAGACACGCGGCAGAGGCAGAGACGTGTCAGAGGCCTCTGCCACTGCGCGAAGCAGAGTGTGAATGAGAGAATGTGCCAAAAACAAATATAAGCTGCGGAACGGGGTGGGTTTTGCCACTGCAAATTAATTTCTTCATTGTGGCCAAAATAATGCTCCAATCGGATCCCAATTTGGTGATCTGATAGATATGGTCATTCCCTACGGAATGGCGTTTTTTATACCCGGTACTCGAAGAGTAAATAGGGTATATTGTATTTGTGCACAAAGTGAATGTATGTAACGCACAGAAGGAAACGTCTCCGACCCCATAAAGTATATATATTCTTGATCAGCATCAATAGCCGAGTCGATTGAGCCATGTCTGTCTGTCCGTCCGTCTGTCCGTCTGTCCGTCCGTCTTGTTGAGCGCCTGGATCTCAGCGACCATAAAAGCTAGAGCCACCAAATTTTGCATCCAGACTTCTGTATGCTCACACTGTTACAAGTGTATTTCAAAAATCAGCCACGCCCTCTTCCGCCCCCGCAAAAGGGCGAAAACCTCCCAAATCTTCAATTTTAAAGATAAAAGAAAACTAAAAACGCCATTCCGTAGGGAATGACCATATCTATCTGATTGGATCATTATTATGGCCACAATGAAGAAATTAAGTTGCAGTGGCTAAACCCACCCTGTCCAGCAGCTTTTGTTGCTTTTACACATTCTCTCATTCACACTCTGCTTCGCGCAGTGGCAGAGGCCTCTTCCCCTGACACGTCTCTGCCTCATCCTCTGCCACGACTCTGCCGCTGCCTCTGCCCTGACTCTGCAGTGTGTGTCTCTAGGGGAGGGTGGCGAGCTAAAGGAGCGTGTTGGCGTGAGTAGTGTTGTTGATGTAGATGACAGATGAAGAGAAAATGTAAAATTTGACAAATAACCGCTAAGGTGCAGATGTAGTACTGAGTACCGGGTATAAGAGTTGTGACGCGGCTTAAGACGCGTCTCACAACGTTCCTCCTCGTTTTATCTTCAAAATTTTAGGTTTGGGAGGTTTTCGCACTTTTGCGGGGGGGAAGGGTGCTGGGCGAATTTTTGAAATACACTGGTTTCAGTGTGAGCATACAGAAGTCTGGAGCCAAAATTTGGTGATTCTAGCTCTTATAGTCTCTGAGAACTAGCCGACGGACAGACGGACAGACAGACATGGCTCTATCGACTCGGGTATTGATGCTTAACAAGAATATATATACTTTATGGGGTCGGAAATGATTCCTTCTTTGCGTTACATACAACCGTTATTCGCACAAATACAATATACCCTATTTACTCTTCGAGTACCGGGTATAATAATACTAGCGAAGAACCATTTGACTAAACTTTACAGGCAAATAAATGGAATTGCAAAAAAAGTAAGTAACTTAAGGAATGTAGAATGCCATTTTTTTCGTAATTATTTTAATCTATGTTTACACTGTTAATTGCAGGACGATCTATTACCAGCTATAAGCTTACATTCGCCAGAGCCCACTGCGCATGAATTTGACCAGCCTTCCACAAGCCAATTTTCGAGCCCGTCACAAAGTTCTTGCTCATTACTGAATGATTTCCTCAATTCCATTGAGGTTGCTTCAGGCAATGAGGAGTCAGATGAAGAGGAGGAAAACTATGATTTTCGGCACTGAAACTTGTACTATCGGACTTGCGCTGCAATTTTTCCGCAATGTCTATAAAATACCTAAGTTTTTAAAACTGAATAAATATTGAATAAATTCACAATTTCGTTAAAATTTCCATTTCTTTCTTTTATAGTGGGTGTTTGGGATTTTTGGGATATGGTGCCATGTGTTTTTTTTTTCAAGTAATGCTATGCATGGTACTGCAACAAATTATGAAAGCTAAAAACTAAATATAAAGAAAAATAGTGAGATCCTTAAAATTCGTCTTGAAGGATCAGGAATATACATACATTCATGAGTTTTTCGAAGTTCGAAGGATAATCAATTAAACTTTTATTTTTAACTTTTAAAATAAAAGTTACGGAATAACTCTTATTTTCAACTTTTTAAATAAAAATAAGAAAAACCTCTTAGTTTTGATTTTTACTATAAAAATCTAAATTAGTTCTTATTTTTTTATTGTAAAAGTATAAAATAAAAATAACTCTTAATTCTGATTTTTATTGAAAAAATTGAAAATAAGAATTACAAATAATTTTTAATATATTAATCGTAAATATAAGTTTTTGGCTGATATTGAAAGCTATGCCTGAAATATAATTTTCTGTATATGTTAAGTTGCTGTAACATATTTCCTTCAAGTTGATTTATTTACTTGAATTTAGTCTTCATAACTGTTATTTGCGGTCCCTGCTTTATTCATATGTATGTATGTATGTAAGTATGTACTCCCGATGGAAAGACGGCAAATCTGAAGTAAAGAAATATTGAGGTATTTCTTGGTTATCAGATATTCTTAAAGCGACGACTCTTAACATTTCTATAGATCTCCCGATTGAGGGATCCGGCTCTTTTGAATAGTGCCTGCAGTACAACTCGTATGTACAACAGTACATGTGTATGTACATATGTATGTATATGCTTGGGACCAACTGGCCCGCCTTTTTACTCGTACATGCATCTAACGAAATGATTTAATTTTAAGCGAATCAGTTTCCAAAACCTTCAAATCATGTCGCCATTTCTGTACTAGAAGGCACTAGAAGCACCTGCTGGGTTCGTTATCCAATGCTGTTTCTCTGGGAAGGAGGATGATCTCATCCATATGAGCCGTGAATAGCACTCGTTTACATTTAGTCGATATTCTCAGCATTGTATACACATTAAAATTAATTTTTATTTTATTCTGGGTCATAAATTACATCCGTCACGCAGTTCCGCTTTGAGCTTTCCTTCGGTGAGGGCAGCGACGATGTGCTTTACTCGCCGGCTACACCCGCCTACCTAACGCCTTCTGAGGGTGCACCCATCTCAGCGCCGGTTATCGAGGAAGTGCTGCCGTTGGACGACAGTCACGTGGCCGTGCACTGGCACCCGGGCAGCTTCACCAACGGCCCCGTCGAGGGTTACCGCCTCCGTCTGAGCCGTTCTGGGGATAACCTGACCACCGAGCAGGTATTTACTTGAGTAGCTGCCCCATCCGGACGAAGCACTCATTACTTTGCACTACTTTCTACAGCTAATGGCGGTGCAACGGGGCAGCTTCATATTCTCGGAGCTGCAGGCCGACACCAAGTACCGGCTGGAGGTAACGATGATCAACAAGCAGGGCGAGGGTCCAGCGGCGACGGTTGTCAGCATCGAGACACATCCCGCCAAGGCGGCGCAACTGCACAAGGATCAGGATGGAGCCCACTCCCTGAGCGCGCTGGTGGCCGGGCAGCGGAGTATCGTGTGGCAGGCACTGGCACCGGGCGGGGAGACACGACTCGTCCTGCACTCCGAGCAGCCCATTAGTGACATGTCCTGGGAGCAGAGGGAGCAGCGGCTGTGGATTGTGGACGTATTGGGAGAAATGCGCAGGTAGGCAGTCAGCAAAATATGTCAAAGAACAAGCCCAGTAGATACGAGTAGACCTCTTCATCCCCCTTTCCAACAGCCTGAGACTGGAGCAGGGCCAGTCCACATCCGGCATCAGCACGGTGGAGATACATGGACAGAGGAATATCTCCGCCGAGTGGATTCCACGGAAGCTCAGCCTGGATTGGCTCCGCAGACGGCTTTACTTGGCTGTCGAGGCGGCGAGTCTCGGATTTGCCTTGCTCAAAGTGGATCTGGGCAGCACGGACTTTGATGTGCTGTGTGAGGCCCTGGACCCTGTGCAGCAATTGGAGGCTGACCCCTTAAACGGCTGGCTCTTCTGGAGCGATGCTGAGAGCGTCTGGCGCCTCGATTTGGGCACCAAGAAGCGCATACGCATCGCCAGGATCCGGCAGCCTGGCTGGTTCACCCTGGACCCGCTGCACTGGCTGCTCCACCTGCTGGTGGCGCACGAGGGGAAGATTCTAGAAATCAGCTACGACGGCAGCCACAAAATGTCTCTAATCGCACTGCCCGCCATGCCCACAAACTCGTGGCAGGCCTTCGCCCTCCAGGGCCGCTCCCTGCTTCTGGCTGGTTCCAGCCAGATGCAGTTGCTGCTCGCGGATCAGCCAAACCACGGGGGACTGACCACCTGGCCGCTGCACCACCTCCCTGACTGCTGGGGTCTAGTCCTACTCACCACAGAGCGCTACCCCTCGGCGCATCCTTCTGGGGTGCCACGACGGCTCAACGCCGTGCTGGGCGCCCAGGCAGCACACATATCGTGGCAGGAGCCGGCCAGGAATCGATACCAGTCCGCCGACGCCGCTTTGGATCTGAGCTACGAGCTCGAGGTACTGGACGTGGCTAGCCAGAGCGCGTTCAGCATCCGTAACATCCGCAGCCCCTACTTTGGACTCGAGCGCCTGCAGCCGGATAATCTGTACCACTTCCGCGTGCGAGCCATGCGGTCCTCCGGGGAGGCCGGTGAGCCCGGTGCCTGGACGCAACCCCACGTAGCGCGCACCTGGCCTATGGGCCCACATCGCCTCCGCTGGGCCACCGCTCAGGGCGCCCTCTATGAGACCAATGAGCTGGGCGAGCAGCTGGTGCGGCGGGAGGGTCAGCTGGAGGCGCGACCCGGACCGCTAGCTATGATCAACGCCAGTGTGGGCTACTACGTGGCCGGATCCGGCGTTTTGCACTGCATCAATGTGGAGCAGCTGCATCTGCGATGCCTGGTCCCCGATGAGGTGCCCCACGCAGGGGCCGTGACGTACGACTGGAGGGGCGGTCGAGTCTACTGGTCGGATGTGGCACGAAATTGCGTGGTGCGCCTGGATCCCTGGAGCGGGGCGCGCGAGCTGCTGCCCATATTTGGGGCCCGCCAGCTGGCCATCGATCCACGGCACGGCCATCTCTACTACGCCACCGCAACCCGCCTGATTCGACGCCATCTCAGTTCCTCCCTGAGTATGGGCCTGGGACATCCGCAGCACGCGAACGATCTGGAGGTGGAGTTCTACCAAGTTAACGGCCTTGAGGGTAGCATCGCCTCGTTCAGCATTGATCTTGAGCAGGACCAACTCTATTGGCTGGTCTCAAGTCCCGTCGCGTTGCTCCTTTACCGGGCTGCTCTTGGTGCGGACTCCGTCCAGGACTCCCAGCAACTGTTGCAGAGCTGGCCTGGCAGGGATGCTCTGCCTCAGAGCCTTCAATTGATCCGACCCCTTGGTGCTCTGCTCTGGCTGGAGCGGGACGGACGCCGAGCACTACTCGCCAGGACAACAGCCCTGAACGATACCATGGATCTGTCGCCACAGGGCCTCGAATCCGCCGCCTCCTCGTTGCAGCTCGTTGACCCAACAGCCCCTCCACCACCCGATGCTGGGGTCATACCCTCGGCGGTGCCCCCCGACAGCGTCCGCCTGGACGACGGCCACTGGGATGACTTCCACGTGCGCTGGCAGCCGGCGACTAGCGGAGGCAACCACAGCATCTCCTACCGACTGCTCGTAGAGTATGGCTCGCTACTGCAAACCCTCGACGTGGCCACCCCATTCGCCCGTCTCACACACCTTCCGCAGGCGCAGCTCTTGCTAAAGATCAGCATCACGCCCCGTACCGGCTGGCGCTCCGGCCCCACCTCCCACGTGCAGCTGTGCACTCCCGCCGCGGCTGCCACTCAGCCGCGGCGCCTGCGCGTGTTCGTTGAGCGCATGGCCACGCCCTTGGTGCCGCCGAGCATCGGGGCCCTGCTCCGCTGGGACGCGCCCGAGCAGGCGACTGCTCCGGGGCAGACTCTAGAGTACTGCATCAGCTGCTGGCTGGGATCGGAGATCCACGCGGAGCTTCTGCTGAACCAGAGCATGCTCGAGGCCCGGGTGGACCACCTACAGTCGGACCAAACCTACCGCTTTCAGGTAGAGGCGCGTGTGGCATCAACGGGGGCGGCCGCTGGCGCTGCCAGCCACGCCCTTCACGTTACGCCTGAGGTGCAGGCCGTCCCCCGCCTGGTCTTTGCCAACACAGAGTTCATCGGGGAGCTGGACCTGGACAGCCAGCTGCGACGCCGTCTGGTGCACACCGCCAGCCCCGTGGAGCACCTGGCCACCATGGAGGGGGAGCAGCGGCTTCTATGGGTCAACGAGCATGTTGAGCTGCTCACCCACGTTCCGGGATCCGCGCCCGCCAAACTCGCCAGGATGCGGGCGGAGGTTCTTGCCCTCACCGTCGACTGGGTGCAGCGCATCGTCTACTGGGCCGAGCTGGAGGCGGGTCAGGAGGCGCCGTCGTCGCATGTGGCAGTGATATACCGCCTGGACCTGTGCCGCTTCGAGGGACGCATCCTCCCAGGCGAGCGTCTGTGGAGCACTCCGCAGGGCCACCTGCTGAGGGACTTAACGGCCCTGCCACACAGCCGAGCCCTGGTCTGGCTGGAGCACGAGGCCGGCTCCCGGAATGCCACACTTCGGGGCCGCAGTCTCGCCGACGGATCGCCCATTCCCCTCGATTCGCCCACAGCCCTCTTTCGACTGCACGAGGGCAGCCTGGAGCCGGGGACGGAGACGATAAACTTGGTGGACCATCGGGGCAAAGTGTGCGTCTACGACGTGACCCGCCAGCTCTGCACAGTCACCGGCCTGCGCAGCCAACTGCATCTGATGGCAAAGGACGGCGAACAGTTGGCCCAGGACGCGGGCTATCTCTATGCTCTGCGCAACGGCAGCATCCGCGCCTACGGTCGGAGGCGCCACCAGCTGGAGTATCACGTCGAGCTGGAGCCGGAAGAAGTGCGGCTGCTGCAGGCTCACAACTACCAAGCGTACCCCAGCCGACGCTGCCTGCTCCTCCCGCCCGCCGCTGCCCTGGAACCCACTGCCGTCCGGTGCGATGAGCTGCAATGCACCATGACCCTGTCCCAGCTGCATGCCTTCTCGGACTGCGCGCTGCCCGTACCAGGTCTGAGCTTCCAGCTGAACCTCACTGCCCTGGAAGGAGGGCAGAGCGAGGGGGCGGCACACCTGTGGCTGGGTGGATCGGGAGACACCATCAACATTACAGGGCTGCAGCCCTACTCAAGATACCAGCTGATAGCTTCTTTGAGCAGCTACTATCAGCGCCGCCTGGGCCTCGACGACCTGTCGTTGCCGACCACGGAGGTGCGCACTGCTCCAGCCTCTCCCACGGCCCCCAGGAACTTTAGCGCCCGCGTCCTGGGCCCCAGCGAGGTGGAGGTCAGATGGGCTCCGCCCGCCCAGCTCCGCAGCGAGGGCGTTCACTACACGCTCCACTGGCAGGAGGACTCCACTGGGAACGGCACGGAGCAGGAGCAAATGGAGCGTAGAGTGGAGTCTGCGGGGGTGCATAGGCTGAGGGGGCTGCGTTCCGGGTCTAGCTACCGGATCTGGGTGCTGGCCCATGCCACGCCCACAAAATTCAACAGCAGCAGTCTGCTGCACGTTCGGACGTACGTGAGGCTGCCGGAACTGCAGCTGCTGGAGCTGGGACCATACGCATTGACCCTCTGCTGGGCAGGAACCTCGGACACGCTGACCTCCCTAGTCCTCGAGTGCCGCTCAGCGGCGGAACATCTGCGCTTTGAAGTAGCCGGAAACCACTCCTGGATGGTGGTGGAGCCACTGAAGCCGCGCACGCTCTACAAGTGCCACCTGCAGCTCCTATTCGCGTCCTCCCCAGGCGCCCCAGTCTACAGGGGACCGAGCCAGAAATACGTGACACTCGGGGATGCACCTGGTGCGCCGGGAAGGCCACGACTGCAGCACATTACCGGTGAGATCTTCCGGGTGAACTGGAGCGCGGCCCGCGGCAATGGGGACCCCATCGACCTCTACAACCTCGAGGCGCTGCAGGCCAGGGCCAAGTCCAGGTCCAGACGAAGGCGCCGCAGACAGAGTGTGGGAGGGGGCCGGCTAGCCCTGCTCCCATGGGCCGAGGAGCCGGTGGCCATCGAGGACCAGTGGCTAGACTACTGCAACACCACCGAGCTGAGCTGCATCGTGCGGAGTCTGCACTCGAGCCGCCTGCTCCTGTTCCGTGTGCGCGCCCGCAGCCACGAGCATGGCTGGGGGCCATACAGCGAGGACAGCGACCGAGTCTCGGAGCCCTTCGTCTCTCCCGAGAAGCGCGGCTCCCTGGTGCTAGCCATCATTGCCCCGGCGGCCATTGTGTCCAGCTGTGTGCTGGCCCTGTTCCTGGTCCGCAAAGGTACAATTTTCACATCCTTTACACCTATGTACATAAATACGTATGTATGTACATATTCTTGATTTCTCGAAATACTTATGTATCCATTATATACTAACTGTTTCTGTGTGCAACCCTGCCCACACCTACAAAGGGAAGTTCACACAAACAAACATCGTTGGATCGATTCTTATTCACTTAGAGTGGGTACACTCGTGGTGTTGGGTTGTCCAACTGTTGAGTGAACTGAGCTGTTTTACTGCTTTCTCGTTCAATTGTTCCCTTTCGGGAGTGGCTTTAGTAGATAGGCCGGCACGCAGGTACTCACATGTTTTGTGCGTTTGGGACATAAGCACAGGGCATAGGCATAGGGACATCGGCATCACTGCCGATGCGGCAGCCGAGCAAGTGTGCATAGGCCGAAGCCACACGAAGCTTTAACGCTGAGCTTATGCCGATTTTGCTGCCCGTGATCTTTATCCTTACAAATATGCATATGTACATAGCTAGATGCTTAAGTGTTTAAGTCCATGAATTGTGTGGCAAGTTTTCTTATCGCGCCACCATTTAAGCTGAATGTACTTTTATTCATATTCATCTACTGCACACTACATGGATGTTCCATTTATAATCTATGATATCCAAGCAGTGCAAAAGCGGCGCGTGCGGGCCAAGAAGCTGCTGCAGCAGAGCCGTCCAAGCATCTGGAGCAACCTGTCAACGTTGCATACCCAGCAACAATTTCTGGTCGGCCGCAGCCGCACCTTTTCCACGACGCTCAGCGACGCGGACATCGCCCTGCTGCCGCACATCAGTCGCAGCCAATTGACCCTTCGCCGCTTCCTCGGCAGCGGAGCCTTCGGCGAGGTCTACGAGGGAGCCTTGCAGGCGGAGGACAAAAAGGATACGCAGCGCGTGGCCATCAAGGTGATTTAACGAATCAACAAAATCTAACAAATTGACCACTCTAATCCCTTGCTAATTAATACACAGAGCCTGCGAAAGGGCGCCAGCGAGTTTGCCGAACTGCTGCAAGAGGCGCAACTAATGAGCAACTTTAAGCATGAAAATATTGTAGGCCTTGTGGGCATCTGCTTTGACGCCGACTCCATCGCTCTGATCATGGAACATATGGAGGCGGGCGATCTCCTCTCATACCTAAGAGCTGCTCGACCCAAGTCTCATGTAATTCCACAGGGGCCGTCCAAGCCCTTTCTTCCCAGTCTTGCCACGGCATTAACATGTACACCCTTCCCATTGTAATCTTTAAGGAGGAATTCAGGGGACTGTCGCTGTCGGAGTTACTTTCCATGTGCATTGACGTGGCCAATGGCTGCTGCTATCTGGAGGACATGCACTTCGTCCATCGTGATCTCGCCTGTCGCAACTGCCTTGTGTCTGAGGATGCAGACGCGGGGAACGGGCAAGGGCACCGGCGTGTGGTGAAGATTGGCGATTTTGGCCTGGCCCGCGACATCTACAAGAGCGACTATTACCGAAAAGAGGGCGAGGGGCTGCTCCCAGTACGATGGATGGCCCCGGAGAGCCTCGTGGATGGGGTGTTCACCACCCAGTCAGATGTGTGGGCTTTTGGCGTTCTCTGCTGGGAGATCCTTACCCTGGGCCAGCAGCCGTATGCGGCTAGGAACAACTTCGAGGTGCTCGCCTATGTCAAGGATGGTGGACGCCTCCATCAACCCACCATCTGTCCCGACAAAATGTAATTGGTGTCTCCACCCCCTTACCATTGAAGGCTGCTTCTAAATTAGATCTCCCTCTTGGCAGGCACTCCTTGCTCTTGATGTGCTGGCGCACAGATCCATCGGAACGACCCAGCTTCAGGCGTTGCTTTAATGCTCTTCATGCCATTATCATGGATCTGCGCCGCAACCAAATGCCGAATGTCGACTCAAGCACTGCGGGATCTAATTCGGAAGCCGCTTCCGCATTCGGACCAGAGCTCAAGGTGCGCTTCGATGAGCATTTGGAGAAGGCTGCGGCGCAGGAAAAGGAGGACACGAAAGAGCCAGAGGGCGTGTCACTTCGGAATGTGTCCAGCCACAGTCCGTCTGAACAGCTGTATGCCAACGAGGGGATCTCCCGCCTTTAGGCAGACCAGCGTTTTTCTCCAGATGTCGTCTCAAATGAGCGCGCTCTTTTTCCGTTTCCGATGCATCACGATGCTGGAAGAAATCAGTCTCTGAGACCAACCAGTTGGGCAATGTTAACGAACTAGCTTTCCAATTTACGCTTAAGAAGAAATGTTTGATTAAATGTATCTTATCCGCGAGAATACATCGAAAGTAAGCAAACTGCAAGAAACTGGCCCATTACGAAGTCGTTTGATACATGATATCTGAGTCTCCTGGTTTCCTTCTGTCAATCTCTCTCCCCACTTATAAGTGTTATGTTTATACGAATTCACGGGAGATTCACTGATATGATATGGCACTACCAGCACTTCGATACGATGTTTGCAAATGTTCAAACTATTTTTTTTGAACATTCCATCTTCTGAGCTCTTCGGTAGAGCTGCGTACCTCGATGTTTAGAACAAAAAACTTGGATGGTACTATATATCCGGTACGAAATATCGGGATTTAGGAGATAAGACAAATTATGAAGATAAAGACTTGTATTTTCATATTTTGTACAAAAAATAAATAAATTTAAGCTTTTCAGTGTTAGAAATGAGAAAAATTGAGAATCCAATCTACCCGATTTATTTTTCTTTTTCAGCTTAAAAT
This sequence comes from Drosophila subobscura, assembly GCF_008121235.1. Taxonomy (NCBI): domain Eukaryota; kingdom Metazoa; phylum Arthropoda; class Insecta; order Diptera; family Drosophilidae; genus Drosophila; species Drosophila subobscura. The sequence continues at coordinate 1,313,091 of NC_048530.1, forward strand.
TAAAAAACAATAACAGCTGATATATTGCTATATATATATATATTTTATGTTTTACATAAAAATCCAAACATTATCTGGCATTTACTATAAATCGGAGACCCATTTTTTTTTTATTTATTTTTTTTTTTTTAATTTAATTGCTACAGCGAACATGGTTGGTCGCAGACAATAAGTCCGCATTGACCAGGTACAAATGTTACTAAAAATTTTGAACTCAAAAAAAGAGTTGTTTGCCGAACGAACACCAAGTAGAAATAGTGCGTTTCTCACTTCAATTTTTTAAAGAAGTGTCATACACTCGACCTGTCTGTCTTTTTATACGCGGTACTCGAAGAGAAAATGGGGTATATTGTATTTGTGCGAATAACGGTTGTATGTAACGCACAGAAGGAAACGTTTCCGACCCCATAAAGTACAGACATATATTCTTGATCAGCATCAATATGTCTGGACGTTGATTTGCAATGACTGCACCATCAAGTGGCCCATGCGACACCAAGCCAAAGCCTGTTACGCGCGGAACCCAGCAGAACGCAGCCCTCCTCCCGCCCACCGACCAAGGGGCACTGCCGCATGACGCGCGGCGCGATTAACCGAACCGGTCGCGAGCATGCAGGAAAGATAGATGTTAGGCTAATATTCGAGGAAAATTAGAACTAAACACAACTAAACTAGAGCAACTATAGCTAGCAAGCAAAATTATCAAAGTCAAAATTTAAATTAACTACGGGAGAGGAAGGCTAGTATAAGAGATTTAAGAAGAGGAAGGGAGTGAGTCGAGGATATAATGTGATAGAGAGAATTATAATCCGAGCATAACACTCTAAAGGGCTCGTGCAAGGCATAATTCGATCTACACATTGGAAGGAACAAAGGAATATAGTTTCTAGTGGGTCTAATGGGAATCGTAAAGTTTACGCGGCTCAACAAGTCAGGGCTGTCTACATCCCCCTTGATCAAGTTGAGCATAAAGAGTACACCAAGCATTTTTCTACGACTAACTAAGGATGGAAGATTTATTAAAAGAAGTCTAGTACGGTAGGATGGCAGTCTCACAGTTGCATCCCAGTTGAGGCCCCGTAGGGCAAATAAGAAGTTTTTCTGTACTGATTCAATACGGTCCTGATGTATGTTGTACTGAGGGCACCATACACATGAGCCGTATTCTAAAAATCGGACGAACAAGCGAGATATAGAGAGTCTTCGTTATATAGGGTCATCAAATTCCTTTGACCACCTCTTTATAAACCAAAGCACACCCAGGGCTTTATTTACCATGGTAGAAATGTGTTCAGAAAACTTTAACTTGGGGTCTAGTTTAACACCAAGATCATCAACTAATGTAATTCCCTCAAGAGAACTACCGCAGAGGGTGTAAGGTGCCAGTAAGGGGCTGGAGCGATGAAAAGTCATTACTTTGCACTTCGAGGCATTAAGGTGTAACATATTTGCACAACACCATGACTGAAAGCTATTGAGATCAGATTGCAAGCGAGAGTGAAATGAGATGTCCTTATACTGGACACAGAGCTTAACATCATCCGCATACATAAGAATTCGAGAATTTGTTAAGACAGAAGGCAGGTCATTAATAAAAAGTGTGAAAATAAAGGGGACTAAATGGCTACCCTGTGGTACTCCAGAAGTAACCATGACAGGTAAAGATAAGGAATTTTTGAAAAGGACCCTTTGAGACCTAGAACACAGGTAGCTAGAAATCCATCTCAACAGATTGGGCGGAAACCCTAGAAGGTCGAGCTTTTGTGCAAGAAGAGAGTGGTTTACAGAATCGAATGCCTTACTGAAGTCAGTGTAAATAACATCCGTCTGCAAGTTACCTTGGAATCCTTTAATGACAAAGGAGGTGAACTCTAAAAGATTAGTGGTTGTTGATCGTCGCCGTATAAATCCGTGCTGAGCTGGAGATTAAGTGATTTGCAAAGATGTTGCAAGTGCGGAGTTAAAATTTTCTCGAACATTTTAGGAATAGCGGATAACTTAGATACACCTCTATAGTTTTTAGCGTCAGACTTGCTACCTTTCTTATGGAGATTCTGGATTCCTTCTGGATTCCTTCCAGATGGGGGGAAAGCTAGAAGAATGGATGGAAAGATTGAATAATTTAAGCAAAGGTCCGCGCACAGAGACTCGGCACAGTACCTGAGTACACAGCCGGGAACTCCGTCAGGGCCCGGTGAAAATACCGGCTTAACTAATTTAAGTTCATGAAGTAAGGAGCCTTCATTTAACATAGGGCAGAAAATGCCATTCGACCTTGGTAAACTATATGGATACATAGTGCCTGGGTAGCTTTCCTGGGAATAGGTGGTTTGGAAAAATTGTGCAAAAAGATCGGCGATTGCCTGATCATTGTTTGCCGACATATTCAAAAAATGATAGCAAGGATGGATGTGCGGAAGGATGGATGAACTGCGGACGTTCTACGCTTACTGTTTCCAAAGCTGTAGAACTGTTTAGGGTCCTGTGAAAAACGTATCCTGCATCGAAGTAGGTAGTTCCTATAGCATTGAGCATTAAGAACAGTGCAATTTGACCGAGTTTTTAGTTTTAATCTTCAAAAGAAGATTTGGGAGAACCAACTTCTTGAGATTTTTAAAAATAGTCTTGATTTTAGGTTCTTTAGACTGGATAACTCTTTAGTGAACCAAGGACGGTTTTCGCAGATCTAGTCGGACATGATGGGGTCGGGGACACACGTGTCAAAAACCGTTATGCACAAATACAATTTACTCTTAGTACATTGTAAAAAATGTTTGTGCCTTCAATGACGTCAGTGCACGAGTACAGAGCGGACCAATCAAAATCCCTAATTAAGTTATTGAGCTTCGTAAACTCGGCTTTACGAAAGCAGCGGACGCGTTCAGATAGCCTACCCGCACGATCCGATACAGTAGGTCCAATATCTACCGACACTTCGAAAGTAGGATGATAGCAGTCTTCAGGAATAGTGAGCGGGAGTTAAACACCTAAGGTCGGATCCAAAGCACAGATCCGATCGACCCAAGGAGGTTTTCCAATAAGCCATCTCATGTCGTGACATGGGACACTCGTTAACCGAAGACCAAAAGTACCTGGCAGGTTGAAATCCCCAAGAACTATTAAATGGTCTTTGTCAGATAGCGAGGAAGACACTTGCTGCTCGGAAGTCGGTGGAAATAGACTGGCCGGGAAGAATCAGTCTAACACAGAGGAATTCCAAGTCTTGTGAAACCTGGACTATGAAAAGTTCCGACGTGAAGTAAGAGTTTACTGCAAATCAGAACGCCTCCTCCACGCCGAGACGAACGATCATTCCTATAAATTGTGTACCTATCTGCCAAAACTTCGGAACTAAGAATGTCCGGCTTTAACCAGGTTTCGGTAAACATAATAACATGGGATGAAAATGTGAAACTATCCATAAAAAGAGTGCTCAGCTTACTACGTAAGCCGCGAGCATTTTGATAGGCTACAATAAGGGAAATTAGTTTTGACTGCGAAGAATCGCAGTGGGAAGAGGTGGATGGAGCAGAGGAGGAATAAGCAGAGGAGTAATGAGCAGAGAAGGAAGGAGCACTGGCCTCACTACTAGGAAGAGTTATGGGGGCCTATTTTTCTTTTAGCCTTAAACTCTTTAACAACCAGGTGCTCTGGCCAAAATTTGGAAGAGCAAATGGTCTCGAAATGAGTTGGAGACACGCTAATCTTGAAAGAGGATATCTCCCTGGCATAAGAGAAATTAAACTTCTCCACCTTTAAGCCATCGGTTTTTATTTTGCTTTGTATAAAAGCAGTTACATCAGTGAGGTCAGGGGCAAGCCGAGAGACAAAAACTTGCCGCTTTGGTGGGACTCCACCAGAGGTTTTGGCACCACAGGTCTGATACCTGTGACGGCAATATCCGGTGGTCGGGACGTTTATTAACTGGTGGGATCGAAATAGATGGGATGGGCTTTGGAACGGACTCGACAGACACGGACGCTACAGTGCTAACTGGCTGCATGTTCTCCGAGATGATCGATTCGGTAGCCGAAACTTGATCACCAGCAGCTGTCGTTGCCATTGGAGTGGCAAACGAAATTAGCTGCTGCACTATCGGAGTGGACGGAGACAGTTGATCAGCAGCGAGCGATCGAGGGACAGGCACTTGCAGATCACGAGGAGTGACTTTTTTGCGCCTAGGAGACTCATTCAGCAGTTTAAAACCGTTGAATTGAGACTCCATGGCTAGAAGCCGATCGTACTGCTTCTCAAAGCCCACGGTCAGCTCCTTAAAGCCCTTTCGCGTCTGCTTCATAAATGTGACCATGTCATTCTCGACAGACCGACATGCCTCGCAACTGTAATGCAGACCATTACGCTTTGAAATTGCGTCACCCACGATGCCTGAAAACCCAATACATTTTGCGTGCACTACATTATCGCAGAGCCAGCATGGGATGTTCGGCTGGTCGTGGGTGATCTGCTTCTTGTAGGCCTTAGCGGAACACACAACCACGTATTCCATTATTTCTATTATTTATATTAAATGTAGAAATAAAAAAACGAAATAAATAAATGAAATAAATAAAAATTATTTTCTCAAAAAACAAATAGCAGTGAAACCAGTGTGCCGACAAATGCAAATAAGCAGTGCTTAAAACGGGATCGAAAACAGATGAGCGCAGAGAGTAGAGAAAGAAGAAACGCAGCGACAGCTAGAGCGCGCTACTGCACAGAAAGTATTGAGAGCGAGAGAGGGAGAACAGTTATTCGAGCTAGAGAGTGGAAGGCAGAAGCGCAACTACAAGAGAGAGCGGCTAATAGTGAGGGCGTACTTACAAAAAAGAAAAAGCACAAACACACAACCAACCGACGCACAAATTAACACGATTAAATTACAATTCTAAACAAATAAAAGGCATGCAATCGCGCATTAGAATATGTAAGAAAAGTGGCAAGTTATTAGGCAATTATTAGAAGAGTTATTTTGAAAAAAACATTTTTATCCAAAATAGAAAGGAAAATACGGAGCGCAAAACAAAAACACGTCTGGTCACTACGAAAGAAAACGAACAATAGCCGAGTCTATGTCTGTCTGTCTGTCTGTCCGTCTGTCCGTCCTGATGAGCGCCTAGTACTCAGAGACTATAAGAGCTAGAGCCACCAAATTTTGGCACCAGACTTCTGTATGCTCACAATTTTAAAGATGGCAGAAAACTAAAAACGCTATTCCGTAGGGAATGACCATATCTATCAGATCACCAAATTGGGATACGATTGGATCATTATTATATCCACAATGAAGAAATTAATTTGCAGTGGCCAAACCCACCCCGTCCCGCAGCATTCACACTCTGTTTCGCGCTGTTTTCGCGCCTTCCCCCTGACACGTCTCTGCCACTACCTCTGCCTCTGCTGCGACTCTGCAGTGTGTGTTTCTAGGGGAGGGTGGCGAGCTAAAGGAGCGTGTTGGCGTGAGCAGTGTTGTTGATGTAGATGACAGATGAAGAAAAAATGTAAAATTTGACAAATAACCGCTAAGTTGAAGATGTAGTACTGAGTGCAGGGTATAAAAGTTGTGACGCGTAAGAAGCGTCTCACACGTCCCTTCTCGTTTCGTTTTATTTTCGTCATTGATCGAATTGTTTGCCGCTCCGGTGTCTACTCAAAACATGTGACAATTAATATCAAACGGCATTCTTATTCTTATTATACACACATACATTCATATGTAGATTCCTTAACTTCCTTTCTGAAACCTGTTAAAAATTGTATTTGTGCACAGAGTGGATGTATGTACATATGTAACGCACAGAAGGTAACTTTTCCGACCCCATAACATACATATAATAAGATTCCCGATTTCAAAAGTAGGTTTTTAAAAAAAGATATTTTTATTTAACCGAACTTATAGTAGAACATAGGATGATGAATTCCCCAACTCAATTTTAGAAAGTCTCAAAGTTTTATAGATGCGAATACATGGGTGTAAGGGTGAGTGCTGGGCATATGCATAACGTGTATAGGTGTGGGTGTGGTTATGAATATGTCAAGTGCTTAACGTATACATTATTATGGATATGTTACTCCCCCGGCATCTCTTATAAGCCTGTCCTCAGGTTTTCACTTTAGGGTATAGGGAGGGAATTTCCTCTATAACTATTGGAGTACTATTTTCTTCTTCTTCTTCCTTAGGTTTTACATGTTTAATAGTTATATTTTTAGGTATTTTCTTAAATTTGACAATTAGATGCCCAGTTATGCTTAATGTTGATAACATGAACATAATTATTATAACTATCTGCAATATGTTACTATACTTATTTTACTATATTAATTATTTCTTTTGTCTGTACATAAGACAATGGTTCTAATCTAGTTTGTGTGTTATTACTCACATAGACAGTTTGTGTGAAATCTAGCATTGAATTAGTTATTGCGAATTCGTTTAATTGGGTTGAACAGTTATAAATCTTAATTATGTTATTTCCTTCGATTGTTATTTCTTTGTCTAAACAGTTTTGGTTTATTTTGGATTTTGGAAGGTTCCATGTTAACAATATATTTGGTTCAACGTAATTAATATGGAAATTCTTAAATGTTCTTGTGTATGGACATTTAGTGGGTTCTTGTTTTAAAATCCCTTTTATACAATTGTCTTCTATTATTTGCTTAGTTTCTTTGCTATATATTTTGTCTTCGTAACTATAATATTTATCGAATATTAATTCTGTTAAAATATTATTTTGGTTATCTGGATATGGCACAATTTTGTATACTGGGATATTAGCAATTTCGCTCGGAATATTGGAGATTAAATAGATTTCGTTTGTACTTATCAACTTTTAGCCATGTAGAAGTTTTAATATTTAATAATTTCTCAGAATTTATATGTTTCAGGTAATCTTGTTTTAGTAGTTTTGGGTTAAAAATACCAAGTCTAGTTAGTTGAATTATTGTATTTGCTAATATTAATTTTCTTTTTCTTTTTATATTTGGTTTTGTAATGTGTTATCTTTCTTCCTCTATTCTTTTTCTTCATAGTGTTTTTCATCTATTTTGGTTATTTCACCCGTCTTCTGAAAGGGTTAGTTATTTTGGACTTTACTAGAGGTGATTTTCTAAACCTAGTGTCTACTTCAAAGTCATTACGACTTTGGTTCAACTGGGTGATCTGATTCACCTTGTTCAGTTGAGTGTCGTACTCTGGACTTCCTGCGTATATGAATATGTCTGCAGGTGTTCTGTTGGTAGTATTATGTCGGGTCCTGTGATTATATGTGTATATTATCAGTTCAAATTTAGTGTATTTGTTTTCGGGGTCATTCTCACTGGATATGATCCTCAATTTTTCGTTCACCGTTTTATGGAATCTTTCAACGTCTGATATTCCATTTTTACTGGATGTGATTAAGATCTTGACATCTTCCGAGATAAGCCATGCTTGCAATGCTGCGCACATAAAAGCTGAATCTTTGTCGGCTTTAACTTCTTGGGGTTTTCCCATTTCATTAAAGACTTTTAGTATCGCCCTTTTGGTTTCTAACCAGTCACGACTGTTCACTTCTATTAGTGTAGCGAATTTTGAGTATATATCGATACATGATAGGAACTGTTGGTAACCTATCAGATAGAAGTCCATTACGTAACGTTCTCGGATGTTTAAGACTTCCGGTGTTACTTCAAATGACAACTTGGTGTTTCTATGCTCAGTCTTGGCAATATTACACGTTGTACATTCGTTTATTATATTTTGTATCAATTTTTGGTGGTCAGGGTAGTAGTATTTTCCCTTAAACCAATTGATGGTTTTCTCTATTCCAGGGTGAAGTAATTCTTTATGGTTTTTCATTATCAATTCTTTGAATTCCGCGTAATTGGGTATATCTATGAGTTTTGAACTTGATTTCATAACTTTTGTGAAATTGTTTGGACTGATAATTTCCAAATACGCTTGTTGGAAAGTTGGGAAATCGGTCGCGTTATGGAAATATAATGCACTCTTTTTGGTACATAGATATTCCTTAATTAGTTCTTTAGCCAAGGTGTTGGTCATTTCCTTGTATGTGATTTTGATAATCAATTTAAGGAAATAGTGTTGTGTAGTTACTTTATCTTCATCTCCCTTGATCAACTCAATCTGGCGATTGAAATAGTTGATTGGTCGTTCTGTAATGGGAATATGATTGAGATTGTCTTCTTGCGCACTGTGTATTGGGGCGCCTGCACTGTCAGAGACTTCTCCGAGTAGGTTTTCGTTAACTTTAACTCGGGAAAGGGCGTCCGCTACATGGTTTTCTTTGCCAGGTAGGTATTTGATTTTGAAGTCGAATTCGTTTAATTTGATCTTCCACCTTTGTAGTTTCATGTTTGGTTCTTTGAGGTTATTTAACCATACTAAGGGCTTATGGTCGCTAAGTATTTCGAATGTTCTTCCGAACAAGTATGATCGGAAATACTTCGTAGCCCAAACAATTGCTAACAATTCTTTCTCGATAGCGGAATAATTAATCTCATGTTTGTTCAGCGTTCGGCTGGCATAGCAGATCGGCTTATGGTCTTGCGATAGGACTAAACCTATAGCCATGTTACTAGCGTCGGTAGTAACAGAAAACATTTTGTTAAAGTCTGGATATACGAGAATTGGGTCTGAGGTGATGAGTACTTTTAGTCTCTCGAATGCCTCGACATACTTCTCTTCTTTAGGATCTATTATTGCTCGTTTCTTGAGTTTGAGCGTCATAGGCTTGGCTATGTTAGCGAAATTAGGAATGAACTTCCTATAAAATCCGCATAGTCCTAAGAATGACTTAATTTGTTTTGTGGTTTCGGGGATGGGAAACCCAGTGATAGCTGTTATCTTGTTGGGATTTGGTACTATTCCTTCGGGTGTAACTATATGACCTAGGAACTCAGTTTCTTTCTTCAGAAACTCACACTTATCCATTTGTAGCTTGAGGTTTGCGTCTCTCAGCTTGCCAAAGACTTTTCTTAGTGACAAAAGGTGTTCGTCCAATGAAGTGGAAAAAATTATTATGTCATCTAAGTACACAAAACAGTCTGTGAATATTAAGTCTTCCAAAAGATCGTTCATGCATCTTTGGAATGTGGAAGGGCCATTGGTTAGCCCAAATGGCATTCGAGTATACTCGTAATGACCATGTTTGGTAGAGAAGGCCGTTTTCGCGATCGAATTAGGTTCCATTGGGATTTGATGGAAACCTTTTGCCAAATCGATTGTGGTGAAATATTGGCACTTTCCTAATTTGTCTAGGATTTCTTCCATTCTTGGAGTTGGAAACTTATCCTTAATGGTTATCTCGTTGAGACCTCTATAGTCTACGACTAACCTGTACTTCTGTTTTCCAGAAGCGTCTATCTTCTTCGGAATCATTGAAATGGGGGAACAGTAAGGCGATTTCGATTTACGAATTATTCCTTGTTTAATCATTTCTTTGATTTGCTTATTGACTTCTTCGTCATGTATTTGGGCATACTTGTAGGGCTTTCTGTATACCGGATCTTCATGTTGTGTTTGAATTGGATGTTTGACAGTACTTGTGAAGGTCAAATTGTCACCATCTCTGTACTGCACATCGCTGAATTCATACAACACCTTCTTCAATTTTTATTTCTCTTCATCGTTCAGATGCTGAAGCCTTAGCTCGTGATATTCCCTTAGTTCATTATCGATAGCGGAAGTGAAATATTGATCCCCTTCTGAGGATGAGTCAAGGCACTTTTGTGCGGTCTTAACTTCTTCAATTGCTTCTCCACTAATAATGATTGGGAATGTTCTTTCTCCTAACCTTACAGTATTGTCACTGTAATTAATTATGGCTTTGCTAGCCATCAGGTATTCTCTTCCTAGAAGGATATCATAGTTGTCCGAGAAGTTATACAGGTAGAACTTCTGCTCACTGGGACAGACTGCGTTGGGGGGCCTAACTTTACTTTGTGAAGGAGCGTACGCTCCCCCACATTTTTGCCCCGTTCCCCCCCCATGTATCATATATAATCAGTAGACGACGCCGTCCTGGGAATGAACCCACTTACGCATTTAGTTTTTGGATATTTAATTTCTTTTCTTTAGCTTTAAGGTCCGTCGCCACGAAGGCATTTGTTTTCTATTATCTTAGGCTAAGTATTTCTAGTTCCCTACTTTTAAGTTGAATTTACCCCCCTGGAATTTATAATTTTTCTATTACACGGCCCGAACTGCCTAAAAAGTCCGTGAGTCATGTTATCAGTTGGTAGGAAAGAGCGATCACGCGGGCATCACTGGTGAGATGCGGCATCTCTAGTGCCGAGATTGCGGTACATACTAGAGGGAGAACGAAAGCGTAGGAGCCCAGGCGAGCACCCTTATGACAGCGGCAGCGAGGCCCAACGGTTATTAGCGGATAGGAGTAAAGCGCGAACGGATAGCAGGCGACACCGCCAGGGAGAGTGCGGACAGCCAATCGCAAGGCTTGCTGGCCAAACAAAGGCGAGAAGCTGCCGATGCCGACGTCGACGTCGCCGCCCAGGCAGCCCCCAGGCGGGACCGAGAGCCACCGACGCTGAACGCAACGGACCGATCCGCCGACCCGAGAGAAGAGAGCGACAGCGCTGGCTAGAGAAAACGAAAGCGCAGAGCCGCTGACGCCGACGCCGACGGAAAGCCAGCAGAAGACCGGCAGAAAACCCAGGAGCCCGGCTGCAAATTAAAAGACAAAAGAGTCGATCGCGAGAACTGAAACTGGACAGACGTGCCTGCGGAGAAAAGTAAAAAGTAGTGAAGTGCGTACAGCGAGACAAAACGTGAGCAGCGGGACCAGAGCCAGGAACACGAGAAGCAACAGGACCAGGAGAGAGACTAGATAGCCGCGACCGGACCAGTACAGACGACATGCCGGCGAGGAAACTCAACACATCCATCGCTAACGTGGCACCAGACGACGACTCGAGCAGGCAGGGTAAGCGAGTCTCACACTGTGAGTAAGGGGGAAGCTGGGCGGTGCGGTAGGTAGGCAAAAGTGACAAATAAAGAATTTAGTTTGCAGACAGATAGTCCGCGTGTTAATATTGGGGTGTTGAGGGTATATTGGGGCCTTCCTTGTACATCTCTGCTATCTTTTGTAGTAGCATTTTTCCAGGTATTCCTTATTTCCTTCTCACCTCCTCCTCCCAGTAGTTTGAACGAATGCACGGGCCCCCTAAGTGCCGACCGACGATAGTCTCGGCCTTTGCGGACGTTGACCGACGTCTCCGAGCATTCTTCCCTCCCTTTCCAGTAGTATTGAGTGAGTCTTCGGTTCCTAAAGTGCCGTCCGGCGACAGCCTTGGCCTTTGCGGACGTTGACTGACGTCTCCGAGCCTGCTTCCCTCCCTTTCCGGTAGTATTGAGTGAGTCTTCGGTTCCTAAAGTGCCGTCCGGCGACAGCCTTGGCCTTTGCGGACGTTGACTGACGTCTCCGAGCCTGCTCCCCCCCCCTTTCCCGTAGTATCGAGGGAGTTCTCGGGCCCACCAAAGCGCCGTCCGGCGTTAGTCTTGGCCTTTGCAGACGTTGATCGACGTCCCCGAGTATTCCTCCCCCTCCCTTATCGTCCAATAGCGTTCCCTAGCGAACCTTTTCCTCCCCCTAAACGCTCGGAGTCCCGGCAAATTATAAATTTTGCTGTAATTTCGACCCTGGCGTGACTGAGATATGTACCCCAGCCAGAAAGCTTCCTTACAGATGGCGCCCGAGCAGGGACTCCGGGATTCCAATATGTTTTAGGTGGCTAGGGATTTGTAGGGGAAGATTTTCGTGGAAAAATAAGTGGAAACGGGGTTTTTGTCGGCATCGACTCGGAATTTTTCGAGTGGCAGCACGTGGCGTTATTTTTTGGGTACGAGACGATCAAGCGCAGGCGAATTGTAGAGAGGCACACAGATTTCAACAGTTAATCTTTTGGCAAACCGCACGTACAGTCACCCATTATTCAGGGACAGTCGAGGCTGGCTTTCCTAACCTCCCCAGCCATAGCGTGCACACGTGACCGTCCCGCGTGCGCCAAGCAGCGGAGCAGCAGCGGAGCAGCAGCGGAGCGGCAGCGGAGCAGCAACGGAGCAGCAGCGGAGCAGCAGCGGAGCAGCAGCGGAAGAGCGGCAGCGGAGGGGAGAGGGCCTCATAGCGTCCACACGTGATCACCCCGCGAGCGCCGAGCAGAGGCGCTACGACAGCAGAGCGGCAGCACATAAGCAGAGCAATCGAGAGAGAGGAAACGAACGATGGGTCGAGAGAAGCAGACCGGGCGCCCGATATTTATATCGCGGACCCGCGACAAGGAGGGGAGTTAGCCCGCGGCCTTCAAGCGAGACAGTCGACACTGAACAGGGAGCTAGGAAATAAAACACAACGAGGACACACGACTTACAGACAGGATCAACGACAAGGACCTTCACCAGGAACAACGAAAGCGAGGATCAATATTTCCGCCCCGTATACCAGCATCATCTCAAGGACCAACGAAGCCCAGGAGCCGGGACCGAGCCCCAAGGACCAACTATTAAGGATAACAAGGACCCGCGCCCAGGATACCAAGGAGCAGCATCAGCCAAGGAGCATCATCTACGAGCCGTACGCTGCTTAATCGTGCCCCACCCTGCGTGAATATACCCTGTGCGGTTAATCTATAGTGACCTGGATACCCCGTGCCGAGATTAAATACAAGAAATCCCTCACTAGGCATCAGCGTATCCGATCACGGTTTCTTCAGTGCGACTTTCGGACAGGAAAAGTGCTGCCGCTACCCTAATCATTGACTTTCCACTCCCTCGAAATATAAGTTTTAGGCTCATCGGTCAACGATTCGGCATGGGCGTACAGTGGATTTCGTATCGGCGAAAGGACGAGCTGCAGCCCATCGCGGTTGAATTCGGCCTCGGTGAGACGGGCACGGTGGAGGAATTACGGAGTCGCATATCAGCTTTTATATCCCGCGCCGGTCATCCAGCAGAGATTTCTAGGCGGATAGAGGAGCTAGGGACACACCATATTAGTGCCCCTAGCCCGAGGACGCAGTGGACAGCATCGTCGGCATCGGGGCCCAGCCGTGGAGAGCAGAAAGAGGGTATCCAGTTAGAACAACCTTTGTCCATAGGGATTCCCGAAGTGCCTCGAATAGCCGGAAGTACCCCGCTTAACGATAGCAAGCACCAAGAAGCCATGTCGGATTACAGGCCTGGCCAACGTATATACTCGCGCCACCCTGCCAAGGAATTCCAAGCTTCAAGATCTGGCAGAGAAGAAATCTCCTACGCATCATTGGCCGACAAATTGTGTAACTGGGGGTTGAAGTTCGACGGACATTCGGATGCATTGGCTTTCATCGAACGGTTGGAAGAGCGCGTGGAAGCTTACGGAGGGAGCCCGGAGCAACTACCTCGAGTCATCTCAGGATTGCTGACCCACAAGGCAGAAGGATGGTTTAGGACGTTCCAGATGCAAGGGAAGCCCTGGGCCGAATTTCGAAAGGAATTCTTGGAATTCTTTTTGCCCCCTCGCTATTTTCAACGCCTCGAGGACACTATTCGAAGCCGGTACCAACGACCCGGGGAAGCATTTCAGGATTACCTGATTGACCTCCGCCTTATGATGCAGCGAGCCCAGTATACACCGGACAACGAGCTAGACAGGATCTATGAAAATCTCAGGCCTGAATACCAGCTGTTTACCAGGAGACACGAGTTCACGACGCTGAGAGAACTCACCCAGTTGATAGTCGCATACGAAGTGACTAGGGATCGCGGGCAGGCCTACCCCTCTAACCAGCGCACGGATACGAGGACCCGAATGCCATCGCATACAGGACCAGGATCGCCGACCATACAACGGGACAGCCCAGAGGAGCTCGGACCTTCGCAAAGCGCCGAGACGACTAGCCGCGCGATGGCTCAAGACGGGAACAAACCTTTGGACATACGCCGGGCCTGCCACAATTGCGGAGAACAGGGTCACTTCAGCAGTGCCTGCCGGAATCGACGAGTTCTGTTCTGTTGGGAGTGTGGTCGTCGAGGTATCCGGACCATCGACTGTTGCCGCCAAGAGGTGTCGGGAAACGGATCGAGTCTCTACCCGGGAGGGAACCGAGTGGAGACATACGACCAGAGCCCCCAGGAGTAACACACCCGTTGAGGTTGGAAAATGGGAGGATCGCAGCATTGGTGACCATCGACGGAAGACCTTTGTCCGCAACCTTGGATACGGGGGCGACACGATCCTTTATCAGCCATCGAATGGTGAAGGCGCTGCGAGTGGAAGGAAGAGTACGGGACGTAAGGACCAGGGTCCGCCTGGCGGATGGGAGCACGAAGGAGGTGACGCATGCAGTGACAGTCGAGGTACGCTTGGATCAACAAGTAACACCGGTGTCCCTATTAGTACTACCCGTAGTGGCGGACGACGTCATATTAGGACTCGACTTCCTTTGCGGGATCCAAGCGGTACTACAATGCGGACGAGCGTATTTACAGCTGACACGAGACCTCAACAGTATTCCCCCGTCGCCACCTTCTCAGATTCGCACGGTGACGTTCCGTGATGAGCCACCCTCGGCCGAGCCCCTCGCGAGTACACCCCTGGCTAACCCCATGACGACCTCTTCGCCTCGATGCGACCCCGCTAAAGCCAACAGCCCACAAAGGACGACGCACTCACTACGGTACGAACACGCCGGACCCAGCAACGCCACCAGGACAACGAAACCCACTCTCGACCACGCCAAACCCAGCAAGGCCCCCCTGACGACACCATCGGACCACGAACACACCGACCTCAGCCGCACGACCAGGACAAGGCAAAAGGACATTGACCATGCCGGACCCAACGCCAAAAGGACAAAGACGGAGGAGACTGAGATACCGCTGGACACACCCAGGGCCAGCCCGCCTTCCTCCCACTCGACAACAGGAGCAAGCAGGAGCACAGGAATACGGATGGAGACCACTGCGACACCGCTGGATACACCCAGGGCCAGTCTGCCTTCCCCCCACTCATCGCCAGAGACAAGCAGGAGCACAGGAATACGGATGGAGACGGCTGCGACACCGCTGGATACGCCCAGGGCCAGTCTGCCTTCCACCCACTCATCGCCAGAGACAAGCAGGAGCACAGGAATACGGATGGAGACGGCTGCGACACCGCTGGATATGCCCAGGGCCAGTCTGACTTCCACCCACTCATCGCCAGACACACGCAGGATCACAGGAACACCGACGGAGGCAACTGCGACACCATGGGATACACCCAGGGCCAGTCCGCCTACCCACCGACATCACCAAGACGACGACAGGAAGCATGGAGACTCAAGCCAGTATTCAGTAAGCAGTATCCAGACCACTTACCCCAGCCTCGACCACACCGGACCCAGCAGCACGAACAGGACAACGCACCGCAGCCCTGACCACACACGACCCAGCAACCTCACCCGGACAATGCAGCCAATTTTTCCCCACATTGGACACCGCAACGACGATGTGACGACGTACCCAAGGTCTGACGACGGTTTACCTAGATGCAGTAACGAAGCTATAGTAGTCTTCCGAGAATGCGAAGCTAACAACACGAACCTCGGCGACTCCCCGGATTACCACTTGACGCCCTTGGCCGACGCCGCCGCTGCCCGACAGCGCAATCCTTTTCGTAGGACGAAATCGACGAACACCGGCACGGTGAACCTGGCCATCATGACGGTGACGAGACCGGAAGACCTCCCGTCGCGGAAGCCCCCAGCCGGAGAACCCTCGCTCGCACCATGGGTGACCGATTTCTTGCGATGCGAGCTGGCGAAGTTTGAAGGACTGAGCAACGTCTCTCACATAACGCAGCATACGATCATCCTGAAGGACGACAAACCCATAAAACAGAGGTATTTCCCTAAAAATCCGGCAATGCAGAAGATCATCAACGCCCAGGTCGACGAATTACTTCTGGACGGACGCATCGAACCCTCGAAGAGCCCTCATAGTGCCCCTATCGTTTTAGTAGGAAAGAAAACCGGGGATATGCGCATATGTGTAGACTACCGGCAACTCAACGCTCGCTCCGTGCCGGACGCCTACCCGCTTCCTCGAATCAACCACATCCTCGAGAGACTCCGCAACGCACACTACATTTCGACGTTGGACCTCAAGAACGGATATTGGCAGATCCCCTTGGCGGAGGAAAGTAGGGAGTGCACAGCGTTCACCGTTCCTGGTCGTGGCCTTTTCCACTGGAAAGTCATGCCGTTCGGACTTCACTCTGCAGCAGCAACGTTTCAACGGGCATTGGACAGCGTCATCGGACCCCGTATGGAACCCCACGCCTTTGCGTATCTCGACGACATCATCGTGATTGGAGTAGCTCTAGAGGACCATGTCGAAAACCTACGAGAGGTGTTTCGGAGATTGAGGGAGGCGAACCTCCGATTGAACAAAGACAAATGCAGTTTCTTCCAAAGGAGCATCGTATATTTGGGTCATGTCATCAGCGAGCAGGGTATACACACAGACCCACAGAAGATTGTAGCAGTCCGGAAGTTAGCTCGCCCGAGCACAGTCAAGGAACTACGGCGATGCCTAGGAATGGCGTCGTGGTATCGCAGGTTCGTTCCAAACTTCGCTACCATTGTACAGCCCATGTCAAACCTCCTGAAGAAAGATAATAAGTGGGCCTGGACCAGCGAACAGCAAGCAGCATTCGAGGAACTGAAGGAGAAATTGACGCAAGCACCAGTCCTAGCCTGCCCCGACTTCGCAGAGCGATTCACCCTACAAACCGACGCAAGTGCATACGGGCTGGGAGCCGTCCTGACACAGCAGATCTCGGGAGAAGAGAGGGTCATAGCATACGCGAGTCGCCGCCTCCTGAAAGCAGAGGAGAACTACTCGGCAACAGAGAAAGAATGCTTAGCTATCGTCTGGGCGATAAGGAAGTTGCAGTGTTATTTAGAAGGTTACCACTTCGACGTCATCACGGATCACCTCGCCTTGAAGTGGTTGAATTCCATCAACAACCCGACCGGACGCATAGCCAGATGGGCGTTAGAGCTGCAACAGTTTCTCTTCGATGTTCACCACCGACGAGGGAGTCAAAACATCGTAGCAGATGCCCTTTCTCGCCAACCCGTCGAAGCCCTACAACGAACGCAAGAGGAACCACCCAAGTGCTCGTGGATACAAAGATTACTGAAACGGATCCAGACGCAACCCGAGCAGTGCAGTGAATTCATAGTCGAGAACGGCCAAATATATCGGCGACCAGGAAACCGACCGGACGAGGAGGACTCCCACCAATGGAAATTGTGCGTCGCCCGTGACCACCGCCAGCGGGTACTTCAAGAGTGCCATGACCATCCGACCGCAGGACATCAAGGGATACGAAAGACGATCAACCGCGTGATTCAGCGATATTACTGGCCCGGACTTTACCGAGACGTAGCCCGATATGTGCAACGCTGCGAAAACTGCCAGAAGTTCAAGGTGAGTCAACGGAAACCCGCAGGACGGATGTACACGCGACAAGCAAAAAGCCCGTTTGATATACTTTGCGCGGACTTCGTCGGCCCATTGCCCCGCTCCAAACACGGCAACACGATGCTCCTCGTCTTCTTCGACTCTTTCTGCAAGTGGGTGGAATTGGTACCCCTTCGGAAAGCCACCACGGCTCACCTAGAGAAAGCGTTCAGGGAGAGGATCCTCAGCAGATTCGGCGTCCCATGGAAGTTCGTGTGTGATAACGGCACACAGTTCACGAGTCGGTCATTTCGCCGGTTCTGCGAACTGGCAGGAATGGAACTGGAGCATACCGCCCCATACACCCCCCAGCAAAACCCGACGGAAAGAGCCAATAGGACCATCAAGACAATGATCGCACAGTACATCGAGGGAGAACAACGTACCTGGGATGATCTGCTACCGGAGCTGAGCTTAGCAGTGAACAGTAGCACATCGGACACCACCGGCTTCAGCCCGGCGTTCCTGGTATTCGGTAGAGAACCGAGGCTACCCGGCTCCTTGTACGATGAGGTAACTCCGGGGTTGGGAGATGAATCCGAAGCCGCGCAAGACAAGGCCACCCGGCTACAGGACATCTTCAAAGTAGTACGAGAAAACACCCAACGGGCGACCCAGGCACAGAAGAAGACATACGACCTACGCCGACGCGAGTGGCGACCAGAACTAGGATCACTGGTTCTCCTACGTCAACACCACCTATCCAAGGCAGCCGACGCGTTCGCGGCGAAACTTGCGCCGAAATACGAAGGACCGTACAGGGTAATCAAATTCTTGTCCCCTAATATAGTCAAACTCCAGATGCACCCAGGACGACAAAGGAAGACCGCGAGCCTAGCAGACCTAAAGGCTTTCCACGGCAATGAAGACAACGAAGAAGCCCCGACAACGACAGAGACATGCACAGGAGCTACTAATTTCGCAAGAGCCACTTATGGCGGCTCGCCGCCATAACGTCCTCGTCCCGCAAGGGGCGAAACGCACAAGTAGTAAGTTACGTATGCATCCCCTTAAGGGATTAGTTAAGATAGGATAACACAACCATTGTAAAACTTTCTCAAGCGCACCGCCCAAGCAGGATAGGGGGAAGGGTATGACATAAACCCGCGGAGGTAGGAAAGTACTAATCTTTAGGGGTTCTCCCAATAGGAATTGACCGAAATGAAGCGACAACGCGACGGTAGCATGGCCCGGCCCCTAGGAGCACATGATGACGCGACGGGAAACGCTCGAGGACACACAGAAGGAGCCCGGAACCCATCGACGACAGTACCCCACCAGGCCCAGCCGACTCACTGGCAGTTCGACCCCACGGGACCCTCGACGTCGAGACAAGCACGTTTATTCCGCGTGGAGCGGCTGGGTGTCACCAGGTACGACCGACTCCCCCTCGAGCAAAGCTTACTCTCGGTGCAAGGTTGGCTGGACAGGCAGCCCATAAACGCTGCCGCAGGAGACTCGTCCGAGGAGGTGGAGCCTGACGGGCGTTTCGCGACGTCAGGATGCCGACAAAGGCCACATAGGGACCTGGTAGCCCTGAACCGGCGATGGACCCTGGAGTATGACCCCGCAATCGATGATGACAACGCGACCACCGGCCCGGAGGACGAGGCCACGACCCCTTCGATAGGCAATGCCGGATCGATTGACCATCTGTTAGCCTACGCCTCTGACAGCAACGCCGATACCCACGCCGACACCCTACCCCGCCCGGAGGATTGGGAGGCGACAATGTGGGCTGATTGGGAGCTAGCCGCGCCCCGCAAGGTCGAAACCCAGTCGACCGGAGAGGCCGAACCCAGCCTGCGGGAGCCAGCATCAGCACCCGGCGAGCCGAACTACTGCGTCCTGTCGCCGCCTATCCCGCCTGTCGACGACCATATGCCACACGCCCTTTACGGGATCGCGGAGTTAGAAGATATGGGGTCCGAGTGCAGCATACCCGAGAACCTCGTGGCCACAGCGGACTTGCTAGAACTGCTCCGACTCCACCCCGGGTTCCCGGTGTTGCAGCACGAAGGGACCTGGGCGGAAGCACCGCTACATTGGCGGTTAGACTCGCGCGATCGGCTCCTGCCCGCAGAACTGATATCGGACATAACGGTCTATCTGCAGAGCCCCACGGCCCGGTTAGGCATCCGCCGACTGGAGGTCTACGACGGACGCGCCTTCCGTGTAAAAATCAACAGACGTCGCCAGGTCACCGTCACTATGAGGACCCCACGGACGCCAGAGTATCCCCGACGCCAGGAGGAGAGCCACGCTCCCGACCCCGTGCAGTAGGACTGATTTGGAAAGAGTCGATCGCGAGAACTGAAACTGGACAGACGTGCCTGCGGAGAAAAGTAAAAAGTAGTGAAGTGCGTACAGCGAGACAAAACGTGAGCAGCGGGACCAGAGCCAGGAACACGAGAAGCAACAGGACCAGGAGAGAGACTAGATAGCCGCGACCGGACCAGTACAGACGACAAGCCGGCGAGGAAACTCAACACATCCATCGCTAACGTGGCACCAGACGACGACTCGAGCAGGCAGGGTAAGCGAGTCTCACACTGTGAGTAAGGGGGAAGCTGGGCGGTGCGGTAGGTAGGCAAAAGTGACAAATAAAGAATTTAGTTTGCAGACAGATAGTCCGCGTGTTAATATTGGGGTGTTGAGGGTATATTGGGGCCTTCCTTGTACATCTCTGCTATCTTTTGTAGTAGCATTTTTCCAGGTATTCCTTATTTCCTTCTCACCTCCTCCTCCCAGTAGTTTGAACGAATGCACGGGCCCCCTAAGTGCCGACCGACGATAGTCTCGGCCTTTGCGGACGTTGACCGACGTCTCCGAGCATTCTTCCCTCCCTTTCCAGTAGTATTGAGTGAGTCTTCGGTTCCTAAAGTGCCGTCCGGCGACAGCCTTGTCCTTTGCGGACGTTGACTGACGTCTCCGAGCCTGCTTCCCTCCCTTTCCGGTAGTATTGAGTGAGTCTTCGGTTCCTAAAGTGCCGTCCGTCGACAGCCTTGGCCTTTGCGGACGTTGACTGACGTCTCCGAGCCTGCTCCCCACCCCCTTTCCCGTAGTATCGAGGGAGTTCTCGGGCCCACCAAAGCGCCGTCCGGCGTTAGTCTTGGCCTTTGCAGACGTTGATCGACGTCCCCGAGTATTCCTCCCCCTCCCTTATCGTCCAATAGCGTTCCCTAGCGAACCTTTTCCTCCCCCTAAACGCTCGGAGTCCCGGCAAATTATAAATTTTGCTGTAATTTCGACCCTGGCGTGACTGAGATATGTACCCCAGCCAGAAAGCTTCCTTACAACTTTTGGTTAAAATAACTGGTCCGTTGATGGTATGGACCTTGAGGTTTTCTATATTTATGGGGGCATTCGGAATGTTTTCTTTTATGATGTTTATTGATGATCCCGAATCCACGATACCTCTAAGTATTTTATTATTTAATTTTAGGTTTATATAGGATCCCCCTCGGTTTCTTCCGAGGCTGTTTGATGAAAATTTACATACATTTTCATCTGGTCGCTTTGACTTTCTCGAATTCTTTTAGTAGGTTGATTGGGCCTGCTGCCACTAGCTTGGTTTTGATTCATTTGATAATTCACAGGATTCTGTGCTTGACCTTTATTCAAGGAGTTACGAAATTCCTGTTGCAGTCCAGGATTGTTATTATTGTGCCTAGATGTACCTGAACCAAATGGATTCTGAGCTTGTTGTGTATGGCTACCAAAGTTTGGGTAATAATTCCCATTATTCTTCTGAGCGGACTGCTGCGGTTTATGCTGATCTTTATTGGTGTTCTTATCTTCTATCTTAACTTCGTACAAGCCTTCTTCTTGAGCGGCTTCTTTAAGTTTA
The DNA here is from genome assembly GCF_008121235.1 of Drosophila subobscura. NCBI lineage: Eukaryota > Metazoa > Arthropoda > Insecta > Diptera > Drosophilidae > Drosophila > Drosophila subobscura. The sequence continues at coordinate 1,334,444 of NC_048530.1, forward strand.
GACAGTATTGTTATGTCTTTTCGGACTAATGTCATAAAGGTCCTATCTGGGAGTTTACGCGATATTACATTTTTAATTGTGTTATTTAATGCGTTTTGATAGATCAGGGTGTTGCCTACACTGTTTTCTAAAGCAAGCTTATTAATAACTACAAGGGCTTTAGTTTCTAGATCTTCTATAAACTTACGAAGACTCCCATTGAATTTTGTGAAGTAGATTTGTCTCAGAAGTTCTTCATATGGTGTGTGGTTCTTGAATTCGTCTATTAGAGCATTCTTCAGCTCCAGCCAGGTGTTGGGTTGCACCAATTGTGAGAGTCGTTGTGCTTCTTCGGTCAGCTGCACCTCAATGGCTCCAAACAGTATTCGTGACTGTCTGGCGTCCTGCGTCGGGTACAGTTCTTGTATGTACTCAACGCGTTTGATGAAGGAGCTCAGCTTTCCAGCTGATCCGTCATAGGCTGGCACTTGTCGAATTGACAGTAGTGCTTGGTTTAGGTGAATTTCACTAAGGGTTACAGGTGGTAATGCCATTTTGATTTGAAATTGATTTTAGTTCACTTCACGTGTGTTTAACTTAATGGATTATTTTAGTTGTTGCTATTTTAGTTACACAATTATTATTTTGTTTAACGTTTGTGTTTGGCCTAGTGCTACGTTGCACCTAGGTTCTTTGGCGGATTCACTTGGTTTAACTAGCTTCGCTAATCTCCAGCAATCTAGTCGTTTAGATTGCTTCTAATAGATTAGTACCGGAACAATAACGTTAGTGTTTGTGAATCCTACCGGCTGCGCCAATAAGATTTCCCGAGTTCAAGAGTAGGTTTTTAAAAAAAGATATTTTTATTTAACCGAACTTATAGTAGAACATAGGATGATGAATTCCCCAACTCAATTTTAGAAAGTCTCAAACGGAACTGTCTTCTTATTCTCGAGATATTGATCTCGAGACCTCTGTTGGGAAGCTTAAAGCTTTGTGAGGGAACGCGTTCCTCACAGGCTTTAGAGGGCTAAAGCCTAGGGCTCGGATATCCGAGCACGGCGAATATGGAAGAGGCACTCAGAGAGCGGGGAGCCCAAGATGGCGACACAGAAGAGAGAACAATCTGGAAGAAGCGCTCAGAGAGCGGGGAGCCCAATATGGCGGCTCGAAAGAGAGTGGAAGGATGGGATCGGGCCGGCAGCGGGCCGACGCATGACCAAATATGGCCATGAGATCGAGGTCCCGTTACGAAGAAGGGAGAAAGCATCAGAATCGACGATGGAAAAGTACTGGCCTCGTGGGAGAACCGTTAGCCGGCGCCTATATAATGAGGGCGGCAGCCAAGGCACGGGATCTTTCGCGCGCGAGCAGCCCAAGAGCTAAGTCGAGTACAAGTGAATCGAAGTGCAGAATAACGGAAGGTGTAACGGGACCAGCGGCATCGAAGACCCAGAGTGAGTCTGACATAATCAGAGTGTACGGTAGATTTTGGACGAGGTTAGAACGGTGAAAGGCGAACCGTTAGAGTGCGGAATTGGTGTGGCGGAGTAAGATCAATTGCCCCAGTTCAGCAGCATCAGCGTGCAACGCCCGGATCCGACCCGCCAAAGTCGACAGGTAGCACGATAGCGATACTATAACAATAAGCTAGGCTAACAGAGAACCTTAATATATTGAATAAAACTTGAAATATCAGAATTAAACCAATCCTGCGTTATTACTTGGTCGTCGAGGCAACAATACAAATTCGTTGCAACCACCCCATTTCCCGCTGAGCCAGCTCAGCCCAGGTCATACGACTGGAAAAAGGGTTCGTTACAACTGCCGCCCAACGTGGGGCCTCACGACCAAAAAAGTAAAAACGTAAAGAAAGGTGGTCTGATAGATCGAAAAGGGTAAGATGGGAAAAGGACAATGGATCCACAATTTGAAGAAAAAGGAGCTGGTGCAATGCGCTCAGGCGGTAGGCGTACGGTTAGAGGGGACGCTGGACGAAATGAGGAAGATGTTCAAAGAGTGGGTCAGAGAACATGGCGGAGAGCCAGAGTATGCGGACCTGCTGGAGGTCTGGGAGTGTCGGGCGAGCAGAACGTCGCCGATGCCGCGGGCTGACGACAAGCCAGCCGCGTATGAGCAACTCGCTCTGCCGCAAGGAAAGGCGGCGGCGGCGCTATGGAAATCGCCGGCTGAGTTTCAGCAGGAGCTCATCGCGAGCCTGGCGGTGCCCGAGCGGTCGGTCACTCCGACACCCAGCCGGCATCGACAGGCAAGCCGAGACAGAAGCCGAGACCCAGAAAGGGGGTTCCATGAGCCACAAGGCCCACGGCCGGCACACCTGGACTACGCTAAGGTGGCCAAACAGGTAAGAGAGTGGTCGTTCCGGTTCGACGGAACGACGAAGCCTCTCGAGTTTTTGGAACAGGTCGAGTGGTCAGCCGAGACGTACGGGCTGGACCCGGACCTGATCCCAAGGGCGATGCCGGAGCTCTTAAAAGGGCGGGCGCTGATGTGGTTTGTGGCCAACAACCGACAATGGAAGACGTGGAAGGACTTCTCCAACAGCTTCCAAGCGTATTTCCTGCCAAGGGGATACTTTGAGAAGCTGCTACAGGAGGTGAGGATGCGGAAGCAGAGGTGGGGTGAGCCATTCAAAGACTACATGGTGGAGATGCAGACTCTCATGCGGCCCCTGAAATGCCCACAGGAAGAACAAACGGAACTGATAAGGGAGAATAGCGTGCCAGACCTGAGGGCGTACATGCGACCGCATAGATGCCGTGACTTGGAGGCAATGATGGCTTTGGCAGACGAGTTTGAGGCCCTAGAAAGAGATCGTGAGGAGTTCCAACGGGAGAATCCGGTCATGAGGGCCCGAGCCGCCAATCCATTTAGCAAGCCGAAGGGAGCAGAGGTGTGCCGTCGGTGCACAGAAGGGCCGGCCACGGCAGGAGAAGAGGGGACGCGGTCAGCGATATCGGCTCCAACAGCGGCCGTTGTGAACGGGTACGTTCAAAACCCGGGACAGGCGTGCAGAAGATGTGGGAGCGGAGAGCATTGTTCACGAGAGTGCCAAGCGCGGCCCCTCACGTACTGCTGGATGTGCGGGAAGGTGGGAATTTCGACGCGGGAATGCTGTCGGAAGGCGGGAAACGCCCCGCGACCCCAGCCGAGGAGGGCCGTGCCAGGGTCGCAAGAAACCGCCCCCACAACCTAGTCGGAGGACTGAGGAGCGAGGAGGCCCAGTTGTCAGCCGCCGTGGCCATCGGAGGAACGGAGTGGCGGGCAACGCTGGACACGGGGGCCACCAGCAGCTTCATCAGCCGTGAGTTGGCCGAAAAAGTGAAGGGGCGGGGGAAAGAGATTGCGGTGAGGAAGCGAGTGCGGTTGGCAGACGGCCGCAGCCAGGAGGTGAAACGCCAACTCAAAGTGAAGGTGGCGTTTGGGAACCAGGAGATTGAGATGGCGCTGCTGATTTTGCCAGCGAACCTTTTCCTCCCCCTAAACGCTCGGAGTCCCGGCAAATTATAAATTTTGCTGTAATTTCGACCCTGGCGTGACTGAGATATGTACCCCAGCCAGAAAGCTTCCTTACAACTTTTGGTTAAAATAACTGGTCCGTTGATGGTATGGACCTTGAGGTTTTCTATATTTATGGGGGCATTCGGAATGTTTTCTTTTATGATGTTTATTGATGATCCCGAATCCACGATACCTCTAAGTATTTTATTATTTAATTTTAGGTTTATATAGGATCCCCCTCGGTTTCTTCCGAGGCTGTTTGATGAAAATTTACATACATTTTCATCTGGTCGCTTTGACTTTCTCGAATTCTTTTAGTAGGTTGATTGGGCCTGCTGCCACTAGCTTGGTTTTGATTCATTTGATAATTCACAGGATTCTGTGCTTGACCTTTATTCAAGGAGTTACGAAATTCCTGTTGCAGTCCAGGATTGTTATTATTGTGCCTAGATGTACCTGAACCAAATGGATTCTGAGCTTGTTGTGTATGGCTACCAAAGTTTGGGTAATAATTCCCATTATTCTTCTGAGCGGACTGCTGCGGTTTATGCTGATCTTTATTGGTGTTCTTATCTTCTATCTTAACTTCGTACAAGCCTTCTTCTTGAGCGGCTTCTTTAAGTTTAGACAGTATTGTTATGTCTTTTCGGACTAATGTCATAAAGGTCCTATCTGGGAGTTTACGCGATATTACATTTTTAATTGTGTTATTTAATGCGTTTTGATAGATCAGGGTGTTGCCTACACTGTTTTCTAAAGCAAGCTTATTAATAACTACAAGGGCTTTAGTTTCTAGATCTTCTATAAACTTACGAAGACTCCCATTGAATTTTGTGAAGTAGATTTGTCTCAGAAGTTCTTCATATGGTGTGTGGTTCTTGAATTCGTCTATTAGAGCATTCTTCAGCTCCAGCCAGGTGTTGGGTTGCACCAATTGTGAGAGTCGTTGTGCTTCTTCGGTCAGCTGCACCTCAATGGCTCCAAACAGTATTCGTGACTGTCTGGCGTCCTGCGTCGGGTACAGTTCTTGTATGTACTCAACGCGTTTGATGAAGGAGCTCAGCTTTCCAGCTGATCCGTCATAGGCTGGCACTTGTCGAATTGACAGTAGTGCTTGGTTTAGGTGAATTTCACTAAGGGTTACAGGTGGTAATGCCATTTTGATTTGTAATTGATTTTAGTTCACTTCACGTGTGTTTAACTTAATGGATTATTTTAGTTGTTGCTGTTTTAGTTACACAATTATTATTTTGTTTAACGTTTGTGTTTGGCCTAGTGCTACGTTGCACCTAGGTTCTTTGGCGGATTCACTTGGTTTAACTAGCTTCGCTAATCTCCAGCAATCTAGTCGTTTAGATGCTTCTAATAATAGATTAGTACCGGAACAATAACGTTAGTGTTTGTGAATCCTACCGGCTGCGCCAATAAGATTTCCCGAGTTCAAAAGTAGGTTTTTAAAAAAAAGATATTTTTATTTAACCGAACTTATAGTAGAACATAGGATGATGAATTCCCCAACTCAATTTTAGAAAGTCTCAAACGGAACTGTCTTCTTGTTCTCGAGATATTGATCTCGAGACCTCTGTTGGGAAGCTTAAAGCTTTGTGAGGGAACGCGTTCCTCACAGGCTTTAGAGGGCTAAAGCCTAGGGCTCGGATATCCGAGCACGGCGAATATGGAAGAGGCACTCAGAGAGCGGGGAGCCCAAGATGGCGACACAGAAGAGAGAACAATCTGGAAGAAGCGCTCAGAGAGCGGGGAGCCCAATATGGCGGCTCGAAAGAGAGTGGAAGGATGGGATCGGGCCGGCAGCGGGCCGACGCATGACCAAATATGGCCATGAGATCGAGGTCCCGTTACGAAGAAGGGAGAAAGCATCAGAATCGACGATGGAAAAGTACTGGCAGCGGGCCGACGCATGACCAAATATGGCCATGAGATCGAGGTCCCGTTACGAAGAAGGGAGAAAGCATCAGAATCGACGATGGAAAAGTACTGGCCTCGTGGGAGAACCGTTAGCCGGCGCCTATATAATGAGGGCGGCAGCCAAGGCACGGGATCTTTCGCGCGCGAGCAGCCCAAGAGCTAAGTCGAGTACAAGTGAATCGAAGTGCAGAATAACGGAAGGTGTAACGGGACCAGCGGCATCGAAGACCCAGAGTGAGTCTGACATAATCAGAGTGTACGGTAGATTTTGGACGAGGTTAGAACGGTGAAAGGCGAACCGTTAGAGTGCGGAATTGGTGTGGCGGAGTAAGATCAATTGCCCCAGTTCAGCAGCATCAGCGTGCAACGCCCGGATCCGACCCGCCAAAGTCGACAGGTAGCACGATAGCGATACTATAACAATAAGCTAGGCTAACAGAGAACCTTAATATATTGAATAAAACTTGAAATATCAGAATTAAACCAATCCTGCGTTATTACTTGGTCGTCGAGGCAACAATACAAATTCGTTGCAACCACCCCATTTCCCGCTGAGCCAGCTCAGCCCAGGTCATACGACTGGAAAAAGGGTTCGTTACAACTGCCGCCCAACGTGGGGCCTCACGACCAAAACAAGTAAAAACGTAAAGAAAGGTGGTCTGATAGATCGAAAAGGGTAAGATGGGAAAAGGACAATGGATCCACAATTTGAAGAAAGAGGAGCTGGTGCAATGCGCTCAGGCGGTAGGCGTACGGTTAGAGGGGACGCTGGACGAAATGAGGAAGATGTTCAAAGAGTGGGTCAGAGAACATGGCGGAGAGCCAGAGTATGCGGACCTGCTGGAGGTCTGGGAGTGTCGGGCGAGCAGAACGTCGCCGATGCCGCGGGCTGACGACAAGCCAGCCGCGTATGAGCAACTCGCTCTGCCGCAAGGAAAGGCGGCGGCGGCGCTATGGAAATCGCCGGCTGAGTTTCAGCAGGAGCTCATCGCGAGCCTGGCGGTGCCCGAGCGGTCGGTCACTCCGACACCCAGCCGGCATCGACAGGCAAGCCGAGACAGAAGCCGAGACCCAGAAAGGGGGTTCCATGAGCCACAAGGCCCACGGCCGGCACACCTGGACTACGCTAAGGTGGCCAAACAGGTAAGAGAGTGGTCGTTCCGGTTCGACGGAACGACGAAGCCTCTCGAGTTTTTGGAACAGGTCGAGTGGTCAGCCGAGACGTACGGGCTGGACCCGGACCTGATCCCAAGGGCGATGCCGGAGCTCTTAAAAGGGCGGGCGCTGATGTGGTTTGTGGCCAACAACCGACAATGGAAGACGTGGAAGGACTTCTCCAACAGCTTCCAAGCGTATTTCCTGCCAAGGGGATACTTTGAGAAGCTGCTACAGGAGGTGAGGATGCGGAAGCAGAGGTGGGGTGAGCCATTCAAAGACTACATGGTGGAGATGCAGACTCTCATGCGGCCCCTGAAATGCCCACAGGAAGAACAAACGGAACTGATAAGGGAGAATAGCGTGCCAGACCTGAGGGCGTACATGCGACCGCATAGATGCCGTGACTTGGAGGCAATGATGGCTTTGGCAGACGAGTTTGAGGCCCTAGAAAGAGATCGTGAGGAGTTCCAACGGGAGAATCCGGTCATGAGGGCCCGAGCCGCCAATCCATTTAGCAAGCCGAAGGGAGCAGAGGTGTGCCGTCGGTGCACAGAAGGGCCGGCCACGGCAGGAGAAGAGGGGACGCGGTCAGCGATATCGGCTCCAACAGCGGCCGTTGTGAACGGGTACGTTCAAAACCCGGGACAGGCGTGCAGAAGGTGTGGGAGCGGAGAGCATTGGTCACGAGAGTGCCAAGCGCGGCCCCTCACGTACTGCTGGATGTGCGGGAAGGTGGGAATTTCGACGCGGGAATGCTGTCGGAAGGCGGGAAACGCCCCCCGCGACCCCAGCCGAGGAGGGCCGTGCCAGGGTCGCAAGAAACCGCCCCCACAACCTAGTCGGAGGACTGAGGAGCGAGGAGGCCCAGTTGTCAGCCGCCGTGGCCATCGGAGGAACGGAGTGGCGGGCAACGCTGGACACGGGGGCCACCAGCAGCTTCATCAGCCATGAGTTGGCCGAAAAAGTGAAGGGGCGGGGGAAAGAGATTGCGGTGAGGAAGCGAGTGCGGTTGGCAGACGGCCGCAGCCAGGAGGTGAAACGCCAACTCAAAGTGAAGGTGGCGTTTGGGAACCAGGAGATTGAGATGGCGCTGCTGATTTTGCCAGGAATCATAGATGAGTTGGTGTTGGGTTGGGATTTCCTCCGAGCGGTCGGAGCAGAGATGACTTGTGCGGGTCACAGGGTGGTGATTCCTGCCCAAGATCGAGTACAAAAAGGCATGGAAGAAAGGCTGTCGGTAGCCGTAGTGGAACACTCAGGCCCGGAGGAGGAGGAGATCCCAGCTAGAGCCGCGGACTCGATCCCAGCTGAAGCCGAGACGAAAGGGGGCAAGGAGGAGTCAACAGAAGAATTCTTGGCTCGTGAGTTGGAGGGATTTGCTAAATCCAAGGGAGTATCTAATGTGGCGGTGCATACGATCACCATGAGTGATCCGCAACCGATTAAACAGAGATACTACCCGAAAAACCCCAAGATGCAAGCAGAGATAAATCGAAAAGTGGATGAGCTTTTAGAATTGGGGTGCATCGAGCCCTCCAAGAGCCCGTACAGCTCGCCCATCGTGATGGTGAAAAAGAAGACTGGCCAGTGGAGGCTGTGCGTGGATTTCCGCCAGGTGAATGCCAAATCAGTGAAGGATGCGTATCCCATGCCCAGGATCGATTATATATTGGACCAGCTCAGGGAAGCCCGGTTCATAAGCAGCTTGGACTTAAAAGACGGATATTGGCAGATTCCGCTGGAAGAGCGGAGCCGGCAAGTCACCGCCTTTACGGTGCCAGGCAAGGGGTTGTACCAATGGAAGGTGATGCCGTTTGGGATTGCACTCAGCATCGGCCACCTTCCAGAGGGCCTTGGATCAAGTGATCGGGCCCGAGATGATGCCGCACGCGTTCGCGTACCAAGATGATATTATTGTCATTGGGCGAACAGAGAAGGAGCACAAGGAAAATCTGAAGGAGGTATTCCGAAGGCTACGAGAGGCCAATTTGCGACTGAATGCAGAGAAATGCCAGTTTTTCCGAAAGGAACTGCGATATCTGGGCCACAAGGTGACGGCAGATGGAATCTGCACCGACCCTGAGAAGGTGGCGGCAATAGCCGAGCTAAAACCACCAGAAAACGTGAAGGAATTACGCCAGTATCTGGGGGTGGCGTCCTGGTATCGACGCTTCGTGCCGGACTTTGCGACGTTGGTGCAGCCGCTGACCACGTTGCTAAAGAAAAAGAGCAAATGGGAGTGGAGTGAAGAACGGCAGGCGGCGTTCGAAGCGGTCAAAGGGAGGTTGGCGGCCGACCCAGTGTTGGCGTGCCCCGACTTCACGAAAAAGTTCGTGTTGCAAACGGATGCTAGCGATTATGGATTGGGAGCAATTCTGACACAAGAAACGGACAGGGGAGAGCGGGTGATTTCGTACGCCAGTAGATCACTAAATGCGGCAGAGAGGAATTATTCGGCTACCGAAAAGGAATGCCTCGCCATCGTCTGGGCCGTTAGGAAGCTCAAGCCATATCTGGAAGGATATCGCTTCAAAGTGATCACGGATCACATGGCGTTGAAGTGGCTGAATAGCATCGAGAGCCCAACGGGAAGAGTCGCGAGATGGGCCCTGGAACTACAGCAGTACGACTTTGAGGTGACGTACAGAAAGGGGCAGCTAAATGTTGTGGCGGATGCACTGTCTAGGCAGCCCGTGGCCGAGCGATGCCAGCGGATAGAGGACGAAGAAGACAATGAAGGGGATCCGGATATCGGCGAAGGGTGCCGATGGATCCAAAAGGTGAAGGAGAGGATGAAGAAGGAACCGGCAAAATTCCCAGATTATGTGGAGGAGGTGGGTGGAATTTACAGAAACATTCCCCACAGAGCTGGAGACGAGGAGGTGGAGGCGTGGAAGTTGTGTGTCCCCACGAGCCTACGGGAACAGGTTCTAAGGGAGAATCATGACTCCCCAGGGGCTGGGCATGCTGGCGGTCGGAAGACCATGGCACGAATTGCCGCAAGGTATTATTGGCCAGGGATGCACCGGGACGTAAGGGCATACGTGAGGAGGTGCGAAACCTGTCTGCGCTTCAAGCCGAGCCAGATACGGGCAGCTGGGAAAATGTTGACCCAAGTTCCAGAAGAGCCATGGGCAACAGTGTGTGCGGACTTCGTGGGACCTCTGCCGAGATCGAAGCATGGGAACGCAATGCTGTTGGTGCTAGTGGATCGTTTCTCCAAATGGACCGAATTGGTACCGTTGAGAAAAGCCACTGCGGAGGCCCTGGTGAAGGCAGTCCGCGAAAGAATCCTGGCCCGATTTGGAGTGCCAAAGGTAATGATCACCGATAACGGAGTCCAATTTACAAGCCGTGTGTTCAAGAAATTCCTGGAGGAAATGGGGGTCAGACAACAATTCACCGCGCCATACACACCCCAGGAAAACCCTACAGAACGCACCAATCGTACGGTGAAAACGATGATCGCACAGTTCACGGAAGGGGATCAGCGCTGCTGGGATGAGAAATGGCCTGAGTTGATGCTAGCCGTGAATACAGGCGTAGCGGAATCAACAGGGTACTCTCCAGCGTACATAGTGCAAGGAAGAGAACCCCGTTTGCCAAAGGCACTGTACGACGAGGGAGCGCTGGGAACAGGACAAGGGCCGAGAACACCCGAGGAGAATGCATCGAAGTTAAGGGAAATCTTCCAGTTGGTGCGACGCAATCTGGAAAGGGCGGCCCAGGATCAGGCAAGGCACTATAACCTGAGGAGACGCGAGTGGAAACCACAGATAGGAGAGGTCGTGTGGGTACGGCAACACCATCTGTCTAACGCGGTGGAGGGATTCGCGGCCAAATTGGCACCGAGGTATGCCGGGCCGTATCGGGTGGTCGACTTTAAGTCGCCAGTGATCTGCGAGCTGAAGAGAGACAGCGATGGGCATGGTAGGACGGCCCACTTGGCGGACCTGAAACCACAGCCAAATGAGGGATGAGAGGAAATGCCACCCAAGCCCACGGGAAAGACAGCCAAAAGGCTGGAAAGGTGCAGAAGGGCGTCACGGAGGAGAACACAAGGATGGAAGATGAGACAGACCCTACGAGCAGACAGAACTGCGGTACGAGTGGGTTAAGAAAGTGAAAATCCCGCTACCAAATAGAATGCAAGAAATGTTACAAAAAACAAGGGAAGAGGTGTCGCGCAGGACACGGGAAGAGGGGATCATCACGCAGGATGAAGGAGGCGAGACATGAGGTGACTCGCAGGACACCATGGAGGGACAACATCACGCAGGATGAAGCTAACCTTAAAAATACGGGTTAAAATAAAGGAGTGGTGCCACGCAGGACACGCTGGAGGGGCCTCGACACGCAGGACGAGCGAAAGGTGTGGGTAAAAAAAAATAGGGATAAAAACGGCGCGCCTGGAAGAAAAGCAAGAGTTAGACCAAGTATAAAAGGCGGGTCAAGACACAAATTACCCGCAGTCCACAGAATGGAACGACGCCTCCTCACGCATGGCGCAGGGGCGAAGCCCAGGCATGGTAATGGATGGTGAGGCGGACGCAGGGAAGCCAGGCTCGTGCCTCCGAAGCGGTAGCCGGAGCAGGCCGGAGCACCGGATCCAGGGGAGAGGGAGCCGCCCAAGCGTGGACGACCGGGCGAGGCATCGGACGATCCTCGGGTCCGAGACACTGCGTGGGGGGACTTCCGACCGAGCTGGAACACAGGCGCATCCGGCATGCTCGGGATAGCCAACCGTGAATCCGAACCCGGGTGAACGGACAAGAGGTCGAGGAATCACGGGCGGATTCACGGCCGGCAGACAGCACGGGGGCACAGAAGCGAAAAAAAAAAAAAATGAAAAAGGTATTAGGGAGGAGGCGTCAACCGTATCCAAAACTTACCAGACCTGGGTGGAACCGAGCAGCAGTAAAGAGGGACGGCGAAACACACTCATCCATCCAAAAGGGAGCGGCGTGCCATAGATCCACTTCCTGTCGCAGGTACACCCAAGGCATCCATTCCACAAGGGTAGTAAAACGTCAAAACAAGCTGGAAGAAGGGAGAGTTAAAACACGCTGGCGCACTACCGAAGGATCCACTCACCAGTATACAAAAGCCAACCGGAGGAGCACCGGGCCACAAATTCACTCCAGTTACAAATTCACTCCATAAGCGGCCGAAGAGATTCCATTAACGCACGGTAAAGGGTAATGAATCCATAAATAACATTTCACACCATGAATCCCAAATGAAAGATAAATTTATTATTATTTATTGATTGGTGTAACCGATTTAACACCATAAATGCACAATAAATAAGGGTAAATAATATTTCATGTAACGAGTCACAAATGAAGAAAATTATTTATTTATTCGCATGATGGAAGGGGAAGGATTGGTTCAAACTATTTCACTCCCTAAACGCACAGTAAATGGTAATAAATAATATTTCACACCATGAATCACAAATGAAAAATCAATTTTTATTATTTATTGATTGGTGCCACCGATTTAACACTATAAAGACACAATAAATAACGGCAAATAATATTTCCCATAATGATTCACAGATAAAGAAATTTATTTTCACTCATTTAAATTTAAATCACAGAATTGACGGGTATTTAAACTTGTATCCATTTATGGTGCGTTTAGGTAAGCACCAGGAAAAGCGGGCGGTCGCGAAATAGTTTAAAACAAAGAGAATAGAGCTTAGCGCGGCGAGATCGGATAAGGGCAACAACCGTTAGGAGAGCGTGTACAACGGTGAGAGAGAGTGCAAGGGCCCACGAGGAGATGCACCGTTAGCCGGAACGAGTGGGAGTGCAACGAGGGTATAAGTAGGGGAGGTTAAGGTCTGGACCGGCACTTTGTGAACACACGCGGTAAGCAAAGGGTTGGCCCCAAAAGGAAAAAACAAAAAAAAGAAGAAGAAAAAATGGAAAATTTGGCACACGTGCACGAGTTTGTGGAGGAGCAGGAGGAACGGCTAAGGTACGGAGACTACGACGTCGACGTGCACCGTCAGCATGAGGCGACCGTGCCCATGCGTGGAGACGAGTGCGGTCGGCGGAGTAGCTCTCCTGTGCTACAAGAGATGGCGTCGCCATACGTGTCGCCGGCGCCGTCGTCATGCTCGTCGACGAGCCCGGTGGTGTCGCCGGTGGAGAGTGAGGACGAAGATGACGTCGTCATTGTGGAGTGGCAGCCGGCACCCAAGCGAGGGGAGCTGAGACGCGAGGCGCGCGCAGCAGAGGAAGGGAGGCGCAAGGAGGCGAGCGGCAGCGAGAGGCCCAGGGAACCAGGCACCGGGAGAGACAGATGGAGCTTCCTCACACCCGAGGAGAGGGCCCGCGTGGTGCAGCTCGGGGAGCAAATAAGGCAGTCAAGGAGGTGGTCGATTGCCAAGGAGATGGAGCTGAGTGAGCGGGAGGCTCGGGTGCGAAGGAGGGAGGAGAAGGTCCGCACCCAGTGCCTCTGGAGGAATCTGGCCATCAAGAAGAGGTGGGTGGAGGCCAGGGAGAAGGCCCTGGTGGAGCGCGAGGCGCAGATCAGGAAGAAGGAGCAGCAGCCCGGCATAATGTCCCCCAAGAGGACAAGGGACCACTCGCCCACGACCACGCCCACGCACGTGCACACGACCACGCCCACGCACGCGCACACGCCCACGACCGCCACAACGCACGCGCACACGCCCGCGACCGAGCCCACGCCCACATCGCAGGCCGAGGTGAGCTGGGAGGAGCGGCTGCGGCAAGCCGAGGAGGAGGAAGAGGCCATGTGGGGGGCAGAGGAGCCCACGGAAGATGCCAGGGAAGCGGCCCCGGAGACACTGGCAGCATCGGAGGAGCAGCCTCAGCAGCAGCAGCAGCAGCATCAGCAGCAGCAACATCAGCAGCATCAGCAGCAGCAGCAGCAGCATCAGCAGCAGCAGCATCAGCAGCAGCAGCATCAGCAGCAGCATCAGCAGCATCAGCAGCAGCAGCAGCAGCATCAGCAGCAGCAGCATCAGCAGCAGCAGCATCAGCAGCAGCAGCAGGAGCAGCAGCAGCACCAACAGCAGCAGCATCCGCAGCCAGGGCCCGGCTGGCAGGGGCCCCAGGGGGCCGTGATCGGCCCGTTCGTATCCCAGGAGGTGCGCACGGCGGTGCGCAATGGGATGGTGTGGCACCACCAGACGTTGCACATCACCTGGGCCTCGGGGCCGGCGCCGGTGGACCCGGATCCAGAGGAGGCGCGGGTGTGGGAGGAGGCGCCATCCCACGGCAGCAGCCGCGACCCAAGGCGGAAACCGGCGGGCCCATCAGCGGACGCGAGCGGGGCGGACGCCAGCGCAGCGGAGGTGCCGAGGAGGGTGGAGCCGAAGGCGGCGGATCCAGCGCAGCCAGCAGAGGAGGAACCGGGGGCAGCGGAGGTGGAGTCGGATGTGCCGGAGGCGCTGAAGGTGCTGAGGGCTGCAGCGACGATCCTGCGAGCGGAGGCCCGGGCACAGGAGGAGAGGGCCGGGCAGGCGGAGCAGCGGCCAGCGGCGGAGCCACAGGCGGAGAGCGCGGCCGAGTCCTCGGAGCCGTGGGAGCGGGGTCCATGGCTGTGGCCAGAGCCGGCACCACCGGCGCCAACGCTCAAGCGGCCGACAGCCGAGACGGCACCACCGGCCCCACCGTTCAGGCGACAAGCGTCGTGCCCTGAACCGCGACGAGGACACCGGCCGACACTGCAGCGACAGGCGTCGGAGCCAACGGGGCGCCGATGGACGCTGCTCGAGCCCGAGGAGTGGCCTGAGGCCGTGGTCCGCGCACAGGCCAGTGCGAGGCTGACGGGACGGCGCACCAACCGGCTGGTGACGGAACGCGGCGTCCGTTACCGGGTCACGATGTCGGCCGCGGGGACTACGGTCTTCCGGGACCTACGGGCGGTGTAGCAGGCGTGGGAGAGGGGCGACGCAGAGAAAAAAAGGGGTATATTGAAATAAAATAAAGGCACAAAATTCACAAAAAAAAAAAAAAAAAAGGTAAACACAATAATCGGGAACAGAAATGATGAAATAACCTGGAAGAGAAATGGAAATCAATCAATAATGAGTCCAGCGGGGAGCGTGGGGTACTTACATACTCACGGCGACACTGAGGTGAACGACCTCGGGACATCGGGCAGGCAAGACATTCGTTGGCGCCGCGGGGGAGAAAGGGGGGCCCAGGGTGGTCGGCGGGGCGCGGCGATGTGGAATAACCTAGGAGAGGGGAGGCGAAGGTGAGTAATGGGAAAATATGTTGTTTATTTTTTTTATACCCGGTACTCGAAGAGTAAATAGGGTATATTGTATTTGTGCGGATAACGGTTGTATGTAACGCACAGAAGGAAACGTTTCCGACCCCATAAAGTATCTATATTCTTGATCAGCATCAATAGCCGAGTCGATTGAGCCATGTCTGTCTGTCCGTCCGTCCATCCGTCCGTCCGTCCGTCCGTCCTTATGAGCGCCTGGATCTCAGAGACCATAAGAGCTAGAGCCACCAAATTTTGCATCCAGACTTCTGTATGCTCACACTGTTACAAGTGTATTTCAAAAATGAGCCACGCCCCCTTCCGCCTCCGCAAAAGAGCGAAAACCTCCCAAATCTACAATTTTGAAGATAGCAGAAAACTAAAAACGCCATTCCGTAGGGAATGACCATATCTATCAGATCACCAAATTGGGATCCGATTGGATCATTATTATAGCCACAATGGAGAAATTAATTTTCAGTGGCCAAACCCACCCCGTCCCGCGCATTCACACTCTGCTTCGCGCTGTTTATGGCCTGGCCCCTGACACGTCACTGCCTCTGCCTCTGCCTCTGCCTCTGCCGCGACTCTGCAGTGTGTGTCTATAGGGGAGGGTGGCGAGCTAAAGGAGCGTGTTGGCGTGAGCAGTGTTGTTGATGTAGATGACAGATGAAGAAAAAATGTAAATGTTGACAAATAACCGCTAAGTTGCAGATGTAGTACTGAGTGCCGGGTATAAAAGTTGTGACGCGTAAGAAGCGTCTCACACGTCCCTTCTCGTTTTTTTTTTTTTTTTTGGTATTTAATCGCTGACGCGATATTGGATGGTCGCACGACGATGAGTCCGCATTGACCAGGTACTTCAGTTCGATGATGGGGCTGTCGATATTTTCTTGACCATCGATGGTTGTTAGTGAGACCGTGCATGGTGTTGCATTGGTAATTCTTATAATTTAAACAATATGATGCTTAGTTTAAAGTGTGGTCGTGTGTAAGAGTTTAACAAAATATATAGTAGTGAAATGAATTGATGTGTATGTGTTGGTGTAGGTGTGTAGGTCAACAGAAGGTTGCCTCAGAAAGTAGGAGCAACAGAAGGTTGCTCCTCAAGGTGACTTCCGTTGGCACCGAGTTAACCCGACCTGAATAAAATTCAGTGTGTTTCGATTCACAACTCCAAATTAGCCTCATTAATAAATTTGGCCAATTCTCTCAAAAAAAGAGGCTCCTTTGTGAGCAATAACTCCTTAAGATCTTTAAAGCGATGAAAAATTTTATATTTTTTCCTGATAATAGCATGTCGTTGGCAGGAGAAGATTTCATGTTCCGCATTGTCGAGAACTTTGCAAACTTCGCAAATGTTGGTGTTTCTGGCTTTGATTTTGTGTAAAAAAACGCTATCATAGGTTCGATTAATTAACAGTCTATTTATGACCTTTATGTTTTTTGCACTCCAGTCGAGAGCCCAGTGCCATGGTTTGACTGGAATTTCATTGTAGATTGACGCAAAATAAATTCCTTTTGTTTTGACCTATTTCCTTGTATTCACTTCATCGAATGTTAGGGGTAAATTAAATCCATTAGTGGCTGTCTGATATCAGTCTTTTCATTGATGGCAATGTTCTTTGACCGGGTATCCAGTGCACAATAAAGTCATCGTGAAGGAATTGTCCATGTTGAGGTGGATTTCGTCTGTTAAGTATGAATTTGAAAGAGCCTTTAAGGCGCCTTGACTATCGCAGAGAATGACAGTTTTACTGTATTTTTATATTAGATATCTTAACTGCCGTTAATATACCTACAAGCTCTGCAAACACAGATGAGGAATTACTTTCAGTCCTAAACATATAGCTAAAGAGGGTAATCTAAGATACCTATACCTGTCTTATCACCATTGATGGATGCATCAGTGGAAAGAATGTTCCATCCACCTGACACCCATTCTTCAAGCTTAGCTTGATATATCGCATTGCATTCTTCGTTTGAGATGTCAGTTTTTTTCCTGTCAAAGACTGACAGACAAATTAAGGCTTTGGAACTGTGTTTGTACTTCTTAGCTTCATTATAATTGTCGAAAAGACTACTATATTCTTGGTACACAGCTGTGTAGGCAGTCTTTGCAGTGGATTTAGTGACATCATTATACAAGGTCGGGTTTAGAGACTTTACTTTAAGTAGTTCCCTGACTGTGAGAATTTTAGCTCTGTGTTTGGGAGGTAAAATACCAGCCAGAGCAAAAATCAGATGCGTAGATGTTTTGGAGGCACACCCACGCAACGGCGAAGGCAGTCCGTCTGTGCAGTGTTAAGAGACTTGCTGTTGCTAATGTTAAGGTTCGAAAAACTAGTAATGGCATGTTCCTGCTGAGATCTGATGAAGGATTTGAAGATGTTGGATGAAACCTTGGGTTTGAGTCCCGCTTTGATGGTAGTTACAGCATGCAACAAAAGCTCACTTTTGTCTGATTTGTCCCTAATTTTTGCAATGTGCAATTTGTCTGACATGTTGGCACTAATGACCCTGCCTAGGAAGGTAATTGACTCCTTTATTGGGAAAGTGATATTATTACATGTAACTGCAATATTATCACGTCTTCCCCTACTGCAAAAACATAACTGAGGATTTGCTGGGGTTGAAATTGAGGCCTAGATCTTGACAGAGAAGGTCAAAGTCGTTGATCTTTAACTGTAAGTTTTTGCTAGCATCATTTATGTTGTTACCTGTTGAGATGATGACAAAGTCATCAGCAAATTGAATAATGGACGTATGTGAATCATTAATTTGATGCAGTCTTTTGGTGTATAGATTGAAAAGTAGAGGTGAGAGACAGGAGCCTTGCGGCAACCCACCATTGATTTCTTTAATGAAGTTACCCAGTTTTAGGAATCTAGACGAAAAGAAATTGACAATCCAGTGAGTATATTGCGTGGGAATGTGTTCATAATCCATTAGCATTTGTAGAGTTTGTAGATTAACGCAGTTATATGCATTATCGATGTCTACTACTACAATTGCAACGAATTTTCCCCTTTTCTTCTCACAGGCCATGGTATTGATGAGATCATTTATGCACATGGCTGCTGATTTACCCTTTGGTAGGCATAAGATCGTCTGGGCATGGTGTTACGTTTTTCTAAGAACATGTCTATGCGACTCTTGATCATAAGATTAAGAGTTTTAGCCAATACCGAGATGAGTGAGATAGGTAGATAGTTTTGATAGATATGGAGATCCTTACCCCTCTTTGGGATGGGAATGACTTTGATTGTACGCCATTGATCAGGGACTCTACATTCTGTAAATAACCTATTGTATTCTTGTAAAAGATTACTCAGTGCTGGGCTCCTGAGGGCTCTTATCATGTCATATGTGATTCTATCTATTGAGAGCAGCAGACAGATCACTTAAGTTAAAGGGACCAATGTTGAGTGAAGCTGGCCTGACAGAGAAGGTATGAACTTTCGCCAACACAGAGACTTGGCTTTTAAGAAACTCAAGGTAAGGCTGGGACCATTCTGCATTAAAGCTGGAATTAACGGGATCATTAAAGGACTTAATGTTCCTCAAGAAAAGCCAGGCTTTCCTTGAGTCTGGCTTTTGATTAAGTACATCGATCTTGCGGGCGTAAGCGTTTCTTTTCGCAAGTATTACTGCCTTCTTCCATTCTACTCTCAAGTTAACTGCTTTTATGTAGCTTGACAGACTTGGAACTCTTTGTGCCTGAATCTGTGCTTCGGTATATTTAGAATACAACAGTTGCAGTTCTGGATTCCACCAAGTCTTGGGGCATCTATTGCTGCTCAAGAAGTAGGTGGAGGCCTTAATGTTGTTTGCGAAGCTTTCTGTGATGTTTGAAATGTCTCCTGATGGCGTAGCACCTGTTAGCCTTCGAAGCAGTCTATTCTTAGCGAGAAAGAACTTGGGCTTCTCTTTGCACTCCGGAATTTCTATGGAAATAGGATGATGGTGGCTGTCTCCAACAAAAATTGAATTGCAGCTCCAGGTGACATTATCGGTGCAGTTTGAAAAGGTCAAATCCAACACAGAGCCACTTTGACTGTCGATGTGACGTCTAAAGGTGCACCTTCCATCGTTCAAACAATTATAACCGGAGTTACTCATGTAGTTCTCTAGGAATCTACCCTTGGCATTGGTGACATTGTCACCAAAGCAAGTGTTTCTGGCGTTAAAATCCCCAGCAAAAATCACATTGCTCCTGCCGTCCAGTTTTTCAACTATGGTTTGAAAAGCATCTTGAAAGGTGTTAGTCTTCATGGAGGGTTCAAAGTATACTGAGACAATGGTGATATTTTTATTGAGGTTGCATGTCTTGGCTATGATAACATCGTGCTCTGAACTAAAGGCTTCCTTTTTAAGCTTGATGCCTTTTTTAACAGCAATGGCTACACCTCCGTAGCCATCATCTCTATGTTTTTCCAATCGATCGTAGTTGATTAGATTTCTGTATGACATGTCGTGGGAGAAAACTTCTGAGAAGATGGCTATGCCATATCAACCAGAGTTCAGGGTGTATTCTATGTCATTATACCCGGTACTCGAAGAGTAAATAGGGTATATTGTATTTGTGCGGATAACGGTTGTATGTAACGCACAGAAGGAAAAGTTTCCGACCCCATGATCAGCATCAATAGCCGAGTCGATTGAGCCATGTCTGTCTGTCCGTCTGTCCGTCCGTCCGTCCGTCCGTCTTGTTTGTCGGCTAGTTCTCAGAGACTATAAGAGCTAGAGCCACCAAATTGTGGCACCAGACTGCTGTATGCTCACACTGAAAC
The DNA here is from genome assembly GCF_008121235.1 of Drosophila subobscura. NCBI lineage: Eukaryota > Metazoa > Arthropoda > Insecta > Diptera > Drosophilidae > Drosophila > Drosophila subobscura. The sequence continues at coordinate 1,354,078 of NC_048530.1, forward strand.
CAGTGTATTTCAAAATGAGCCCCGCCCCTTCCGCCCCCGCAAAAAGGCGAAAACCTCCCAAATCTACAATTTTGAAGATAACAGAAAACTAAAAACGCTATTCCGTAGGGAATGACCATATCTATCAGATCACCAAATTGGAATACGATTGGATCATTATTATAGCCACAATGAAGATATTAATTTGCAGTGGCCAAACCCACCCCGTCCCGCAGCATTCACACTCTGCTTCGCGCTGTTTATGGCCTCTCCCCCTGACACGTCTCTGCCTCTGCCTCTGCCGCGACTCTGCAGTGTGTGTCTATAGGGGAGGGTGGCGAGCTAAAGGAGCGTGTTGGCGTGAGCAGTGTTGTTGATGTAGATGACAGATGAAGAAAAAATGTAAAATTTGACAAATAACCGCTAAGGTGCAGATGTAGTACTGAGTGCCGGGTATAAAAGTTGTGACGCGTAAGAAGCGTCTCACACGTCTCTTCTCGTTTTTGTTGTTTTTGAGTGATTGTACATTAAGCTGTAAAATCTTAGTGGACATATTAGTGGATGAGATTTGTATTGTTACCAACATCATGTTTTCCATGTTTCGAACTGCTCTGTAGGAATTTTCCTTTGATGTTTTGAATTATGTTTGTTCCATTAGCTGACTTAAGCAGTATGGGAGTGACTTATTCAAGAATTTCCTGAACTATGCTGCTACTGACACTGCTAATAGTGTCATGGTTTTCTTTTCTTGGGAATTCATATGCATGATCACTAGAGTCATTTGTGTATGACTCCAGTGAGTAGTGCGGTTTTTGCTTCTCAAAGCCTACAGTGCGTTGAATCACTCTGCTGCTATATGAATGTTTTTTTAATACCTGGTTTGCTTTTTCATTATTGCTTATAACTTGCGGTATTTGCTCACATGCATTTTTGTTGTTGTTGTTGTTGTTATTTTTATTTGTCATTTGAGGAAAGTTTTTGTCATAGTCTCGAATCTGATCGTAGTTTTGTTGAAAGGAAAACTGCTTTAGAGCTTCCTTTCTTGCCAGTTTCTTAATGGCCATGATTTTGTTTATGTCGCCTTCTCTGGCCCACACCTGACACTTGTTCCTTTCAAATGCATTGTGCCCATCACCTTGACATAAGATGCACTTGTTTGTGTTACAATTTTCGTTGCAAGTGTTATTGCCACATTTCTTGCATCGCTTTTGTGACTTACAGCGCGCTGCTGTATGACCCAAGCGACCACAGTTATAACACTGCCTAATCGCAGGAATGTAGTGGGTTACCTTTAAAGAGCAAATACCATAAATCTGAACGGCCGATGGAATTTCGGTACCCGCAAAAGCAATTTTGACTGTCTCAGTTGGGACGAGCACAGATTCATTCATTTCGTTTTTCGTTTTCCTAAAAATTCTTTCCACTGTGTTTATCTTAATAATTGAATCGAGATTGTCCAGCAGTTTCATATCTGAGATATTTGGTGGGATACCCCTTATAACACCCACAGACTCAGTGTAATTCTTTGGGATAAATACGTCGATGTTTAATTTTTTAAATTCCTCACTTAGGACCATTTCATTAGCTTCAAAAGGACCACCGAAATAGAGTTTGTACAGAGTGGCAGCTAGCGGGGTTATGCGTTTGAGACCAACAAGATTGATGTGTCTTATTTTCTCAAAAAGGTATAGATCACTTTTAATATTTTTGTTTTCAAACAAATTACTTCTCTTAGTCGATAGAAGCACACTGGCTTCTCCTTTAAATGAGTGCTCATACAAATTTATATCCCTTTGTTTTTTATCGACTGTGTTATGCACATCTCTAGCGATATTTGCATTGGTATTTGTGCTGTTGACGGGGACATGAACATTCTTGTCCAGATCGTCCTCCATTGTGTTTGTAGGTAGAATTTTATTTTCACCTTTCGCATCATTATTAGATTCTGCCAGAAATCTTTTTGAAGCAATTTTCTTGTCTGAACAGGACTCAGACAAACGCTTAACGCCTGACACCGACTGCTCGGCGTCAGCCATCTTCACTGGTGGTTTCACCAGCCTGCCAACGACTTACCCTCTTCGTTTATATAAAAATAGTTATGGTCGCGCAAAAAAAGAAAATATATCAAAAAGCCCTTTAATACAAGAGCAATAGCTCACAAACAAAAACCCGGATGGAAGGAGTGGAAACGAACACTGAAAGGGTGCCCCCTGATAGGTCTGTCACACGCGGTTGCCAAAACGGAAGTGTGTTGTTTATTTAATTACTTACCGGAAACACGAGCCATGCGAGAAAGAAAAAACGAGTTCACTGGGTCTGGCAACCCCGCGCATATCGAGTTCACGAAGATGCAACCCCGCGCATTATCGATCACAACATCGATTCATCCAGATCTGGCAACTCACCACTATCGTTTCCCAACACCGAGTTTCCCCTATCTGGCAACCGGCCACCTATCGATCGCAGTGCGGAGAGCCGGAGATATGGCAGCCCCACCACCTATCGATCGTGAGGGCAGGTTGCGTCGGTCTGGCGGCACCGAACCGGTTAACCGGGACCGGTTCAACCGGAGGCTGCGCGCGCGCCAATGCGTAGGCCGTAGGCGCGCGCGTTGATTCAAAAGCGACGCGCTGGTACGCGCGTTGATTCAAAAGCGACGCGCTGGTACGGCGGAAAACGGAGGCTTTCCGCTTCCCGAAGAAAGAGGGGAGTGTGAGGGAACGCGTTCCTCACAGGCTTTAGAGGGCTAAAGCCTAGGGCTCGGATATCCGAGCACGGCGAATATGGAAGAGGCACTCAGAGAGCGGGGAGCCCAAGATGGCGACACAGAAGAGAGAACAATCTGGAAGAAGCGCTCAGAGAGCGGGGAGCCCAATATGGCGGCTCGAAAGAGAGTGGAAGGATGGGATCGGGCCGGCAGCGGGCCGACGCATGACCAAATATGGGCATGAGATCGAGGTCCCGTTACGAAGAAGGGAGAAAGCATCAGAATCGACGATGGAAAAGTACTGGCAGCGGGCCGACGCATGACCAAATATGGCCATGAGATCGAGGTCCCGTTACGAAGAAGGGAGAAAGCATCAGAATCGACGATGGAAAAGTACTGGCCTCGTGGGAGAACCGTTAGCCGGCGCCTATATAATGAGGGCGGCAGCCAAGGCACGGGATCTTTCGCGCGCGAGCAGCCCAAGAGCTAAGTCGAGTACAAGTGAATCGAAGTGCAGAATAACGGAAGGTGTAACGGGACCAGCGGCATCGAAGACCCAGAGTGAGTCTGACATAATCAGAGTGTACGGTAGATTTTGGACGAGGTTAGAACGGTGAAAGGCGAACCGTTAGAGTGCGGAATTGGTGTGGCGGAGTAAGATCAATTGCCCCAGTTCAGCAGCATCAGCGTGCAACGCCCGGATCCGACCCGCCAAAGTCGACAGGTAGCACGATAGCGATACTATAACAATAAGCTAGGCTAACAGAGAACCTTAATATATTGAATAAAACTTGAAATATCAGAATTAAACCAATCCTGCGTTATTACTTGGTCGTCGAGGCAACAATACAAATTCGTTGCAACCACCCCATTTCCCGCTGAGCCAGCTCAGCCCAGGTCATACGACTGGAAAAAGGGTTCGTTACAGCTTATCTTCTTAAGCTTTCGGCTTCGGCTGATATTTCGTCTTCGGAATTGAGTGATGATGGCTTCGGCTGGAAGAGACGAAGCTTCTGTTGCGAGAGGCGTAGCTTTGGAGAGAGCGGCTGATAAGCGATGCGTTGGCCTCTGTGTGGGAAGCTTGGGAGATGCGTCGGCTTGGATGAAACAGGCAGCTGCAGCTGGTGATTGGTGTCAGCTTTCATCTTGAGAACTCACTTGTTTACAAGAGTTCTCCCTTCTATTGGAGTGTGGGACTGATTCTGAATTAATCATATTGTGGAGTGTGGGAACGAGTTGATAACGTATAGGTCAGCGACGTTATATTGCATTGCAGAGTTTTGGGTTGCATGGGACTTCCTGTTGATTTCGGTATGGACGAATCATGCGTTGTTTATTCAGGTGTTGGGGTATCTTCTTATAATTTTTATAGATGCGAATACATGGGTGTAAGGGTGAGTGCTGGGCATATGCATAACGTGTATAGGTGTGGGTGTGGTTATAAATATGTCAAGTGCTTAACGTATACATTATTATGGATATGTTACTATATATATATTCTTGATCAGCATGAATAACCGAGTCGATTAAGCCATGTCTGTCTGTCCGTCTGTCCGTCTTGTTTGTCGGCTAGTTCTCAGAGACTATAAGAGCTAGAGCCACCAAATTTTGGCACCAGACTGCTGTATGCTCACACTGAAACCAGTGTATTTCAAAAATGAGCCCCGCCCCCTTCCGCCCCCGCAAAAAGGCGAAAACCTCCCAAAACTACAATTTAGAAAATAACAGAAAACTAAATAACATTCCGTAGGGAATGACCATATCTATCAGATCACCAAATTGGGATCCGATTGGATCATTATTATAGCCACAATGAAAAAATTAATTTTCAGTGGCCAAACCCACCCCGTCCCGCAGCTTATAGCAGCACACTCTGCTTCGCGCAGTTTATGGCCTCTGCCCCCGACACGTCTCTGTCGCTGCCTCTGCCGCGACTCTGCCCTGACTCTGCAAAGTGTGTCTCTAGGGGAGGGTGGCTAGCTAAAGGAGCGTGTTGGCGTGAGCAGTGTTGTTGATGTAGATGACAGATGATGAAAAAATGTAAAATTTTACAAATAACCGCTAAAGTGAAGATGTAGTACTGAGTGCCGGGTATAAAAGTTGTGACGCGTAAGAAGCGTCTCACACGTCCCTTCTCGTTATACCCGGTACTCGAAGAGTAAATGGGTATAATGTATTTGTGCACAAAGTGAATGTTTGTAACGCATTTTGGCTCCAGACTGCTGTATGATCACACTGAAACCAGTGTATTTCAAGAATGAGCCCCGCCCCCTTCCGCCATTCCGTAGGGAATGACCATATCTATCAGATCACCAAATTGGGGCAGTATTGGAGCATTATTATAGCCACAATGAAGAAATTAATTAGCAGTGGTCCAACCCACCCCATCCCGCAGCTTATATTTGTTTTTTTCACATTCTCTCATTCACACTCTGCTTCGCGCAGTTTATGGCCTCTGCCTCTGACACGTCTTTGCTTCTGTCGCGTCTCTGCCGAGTCTCTGCCCTGACTCTGCATTGTGTTGCTCTAGGGGAGGGTGTTGGCGTGAGTAGTGTTGTTGATGTAGATGACAGATGAAGAGAAAATGTAAAATTTGACAAATAACCGATAAGGTGCAGATGTAGTACTGAGTGCCGGGTATAAAAGTTGTGACGCGTAAGAAGCGTCTCACACGTCCCTTCTCTTTTTTTTTGTTTTTTTGCACATTCTCTTATTCCTCACTCTGATTAGCGCAGTGTGCGGCTTTAGGGCAGGGGAGCGAGCTAAAAGAGCGTGTTGGCGTAAGAAATTACTTAGATGTAGATATAGATGACAGATGTAGAAAAAATGTAAAATGTCAAATCTAAACATCGAAAAAAAGAATAAGGTACACTTATACTGCCTGAGTACCGAGTATAAAAGATGTGACGCGTAAGAAGCGTCTCACACGTACCTTCTCGATTTTGTTATGAAGGGCTTTCTCGATGGTAGCTACTAGCGAGTGAAGTGCCGGTTCCACCGATTTCCCTTTGGTATAAGCTTTCTGGTTGGTTGACACCAGTCCCCCTACCTGGTTTCTGATGTGTATATCGAACAGCTTTTCCAGTGTTTTAAGTAGAAAAGAGGTAAGTTATCGGTCTATAATCCTTGGGGCTCATATGGCTGCACTTTTCCACCTTTGGGAGGAAGACAACTCGAGAGGTTCTCCATTGGATTGGGATATAGGCTGTGTTTAAACATGCCGTATATATTGCGGAGAGCCGTGGGGTGATTGCTTCTTTGGTCACTTGCAGCAAGGCTGGGAATGTTCCGTCCAGTCCAGGCGCTTTCATGGCCGCAAAGGAATCTATAGCCCAATGAATTCTCCGAGAGGTTGTAAGATCCGTGGGGGTTGTTGTACCTCAGTTGTTATGTCGTGATGGTTTTCGAAATTGGTGACCTCGGTGCATGTTGGGAAGTGAGTTTCCGTTAGTGCTGTAAGGCTTCTGCGATGCCCTCTTTCCACTGTCCGTTGTCTAGCTTGAGGTGGCTCTGTATGGTAGGTTGCTTTGAAAGCAGCTTCCGGAGTTTCGCTGTTTCAGGCACTTTCTCAATATTGGAGCAGAAGTTCCTCCACGAGTTACGTTTTGGCTTACGTATTTCCTTCTTGTATTCCCTGAGTAGGGTTATGCATTCCTCGTCGATAATCTGTTCGTTAGCTTGTCTGGCGAGCTTGAAGAATTCCTTGAGGTTATTCCTTAGGACCCTCCTAAAGTCCCAAGGTCCCTAAGAGGTCCCGGTACCACCAGAGGGGTTTTGTATTTATCTTTGTTCTCGAGGATGGACACGATGCATGGTAGGCACCCAGTAGTTCCTTGGATTGGGTCTCTAGTAACTTTTCTATATCCTCCGAGGATTTCACTGGTCTCGGACTCGCGAGCTTCGAAGTAACCGTCTTTCTAAACTTTTCCCAGTTAAAAATACAGGGGTTTCTATAGACCTTTATCTTCGTAGCGTTCTTAAATTAATCACACTTGAACTGAATGTACCTTTGTTTTGAGAAGGATGGTCTTTCCAAGACTCCAAGACAGATACCAGTGCCCTTTTTCCTGCAACAAGTGTTAGATCAAGCAAGTCTCAAGTTTGCCACGTCTATATTAGGTGTTAATATGAAGTCTAGGAGGGACTCACCTCTGTAATTGATGGCGGGTCTTCCCCACACACTGTGGTGGACACTGGCGTCCGTATCAATGAGAAGTTGCTGATCGTTGGAGCCAGCTTTTGCCACCAGCCTCCTAAGTTCTTCAGGTGGTGCGGGCCTGTCGTGTGCCATGTAGCAGGAAGCTACCATGAGGCGCTCTCCTCGCTCTCTAGCATCACCACTGTTAGGTAATCTGTGCTGTAATGAGACATAAGATATGCGTGGATTCCCTTTCGCACGTAATAGTTGGGGGACTTTAGTCCGGCCACTGAGTTGCCGGTTGCTATCCAGGGCCCTTGTACTAAAGCTACATACGTCCGCGGGCCCTTGCTCCATGGCAAAGAGGAGCTCCGCCGATGCTACTTTGCTTTTATGTAGATTGAGCTACAACAGCAACGCCTCCAGTTGGCAGACCGTGTGCATCAGCCACCTTATAATAGGATCGTCGTTGCACTTGAGGATTTTGACACCGTTGAGGCACCGCGGTGAACCGTTGAGTTTCCAAGGTTATCGTTCATGAAACTTTTTATACCCGGTACTCGAAGAGTAATCATTGTTTCTAAAAATGTTTATTATAATTTCTAAAATCTTTTCTTATTGCAAAATCTGCTTTAAGGCCTTCTTATCCGCTATCCCATCCAAATCAGCCAACAATCAGGCGATTATTCTTTCTGCAACCAAATCTGTTAGACCAGTATATTTTAAACGGGGCGTTAGGAAGACTTGTGTGGCATTTCGATCGCTTTAGGCACCCAAGGCATCAATGACTACTTCAAGGGCTTTGTAGAGTGTGTTCATATTCTGCTTATTTATTAATATTTTGACATTCAAACTTTCCGACGAATCCAATGAGCATGAGGTGGCTCAAGGGGGCCTAGCTGAGGCCACCGGACGGGTCGCAGGTTGCGGATAGCGAACGGCCTACCTTGTTTAGGTAGGTCAGCTGTGAATAAGCGGAAATAAACAGCCCCGGACAGCCAGCGGGTGTTCGCGAAGTAGCAACACTGACGATGCGCTTGTGGTGCCACCTCGTACAAGTAGCTCACACACTTCCCCTCCCCACAACCCACCCACCCACCTCAAACCGGGCCGGACTAAGGTGTCATTCTCCGATGATCCTATTGGGCTTTGAGGTGGCTCAGAGGGGGCCTAGCTGAGGCCAACGGACGGGTCGCAGGTTTTGGATAGCGTACGGCCTACCCCCAGTGGGTAGGTCAGCTGCGAATAGGCGGGCATCCTAAAGAGCATCAACTAAGTTGGCTCTGAGGGAGAGTACCGAAATAAGCAGTCCCGGACAGCCAGCGGGTTTTCGCGACGCAGCAACACTGACGATTCGCTTGTGGCGCCGCCTCTCATTAAGTAGCTCACACAATCCCATCCCTACACAACACCTACCCACATCCTAGCCCCAACACTCACCTCACACCGGGCCGGACTAAGGTGTCACTCGACCCGTGCCAAGAGTCAGCCTGGCTGGGGGCCCGGTATAAAAACTAGCCCAGTCGTGAACGGAGTGCTCAGGGACTTGGCAGCCCCCTGTTCTAATTATGCCTTACCCGGGTAACGCAGAGCTCTGCCGGGGTGGACCGTTCCCCTTCTCTGCAGCTCATGGGAACTTTATGGAGAAATTACTAAATATTGGAAACAAAAACAAAAACGAGAGAGGCACTCCCCAAATGCCTTCAGGGAGAAATCCCAAGCGAGAGAAGGCAGCGGCCCAAAGGCCTGGCCCGATCCGCTCAGACGCAGGAAAGACCTGCATGGTGAAGGACGCGGGTATGAATCCGGGTGGATCCCATCCCAAACCTGGGATGGGTGGAAAGCCAACACCCAAAACTGATACCATGGTAGGGCAGCTAAGCAATATTGCGGCTGCTCAACCTTCCGGTGAAGCGGCGGGTGATGACTTACCATCAACCAGCGTCCAAACCAAACAATACAGCTATGCCGAAAAGAGGAGTGCTGGGCACATACTCCGTCGGCAGAACGCCAGCCAGGAAGCCAGTCCAACAGCACACTGGCTGAAGAAAGTAGAATGGGCCTCGGCGGTGTTGCCCAACTTCAGTGTGGAGCCACAGAAGGTGGCCGCACAACCGAAGAGGCAGCGCTCTCAAGAGACGCCCGGAATTGCGCGAAGCGATCCAGGGTTCTACCAAACGTATCCTTCGCGCAGATTGCCAAGGAGAGGACGCTGATAGGCGTTCTCGATAAAGGCAGCGCGGAGGGGAAAATACCCAAAAGCCAATGGAAGTGGGTGGAAGCGGCACTGGCCGACCGCTGCTTCGAGCTTCTCGAGAAGGATCCCGGGCCACCCCAGTCTGCGAAGACATGGGATGGTTCCAGGGAAGCATAAAAGTGGTAGCCTGCGAGGATGAGCGCTCCGTGAAGCTATACAAAGCTGCGGTGGCGCAAATCGGTGAGGTCTACGCCGGGGCGAAGCTCGTCGCTGTGGACTGGAGCGAGGTGCCCAGTAGGCCAAGGGCCCGTATATGGGTACCGGCCACTTTCAAGGAGCCCGAGCGGATCCTAACGATGTTGCAGAGATGCAACCCCGCACTGCCAACCTCAGACTGGAAGTAGGTTAAAGTGGAGGCATCAAAGGGCCCCACAAATCAGGCGGTTGTTATCCTGAACAAGGAATCGCTAGCCCCGATCGAGGCAGCCAGGGGAGAGCTTAACTTCGGGTTCAGCTCGGTGACCATGAAGGTCTACAAGTCGGATGCAGCGGCCGAGGCGCGTTCTGTCAACAACCCAGTTGAGCAGGACGTTGTCTCGGAGATCGAGGCACCCGAAGTAGACCCGGAGCCGGAGCCGGCCCTGGAGAGCTACTCCTCGGAGACGGAGCTGTTGCTCGATTTTGAGGCGATGTGTCGGGACGATATCCTCGACGACTCAGACGCCGATATAACAGTGGTGGAGAATGACTCTAATGAAGTCTCTGAGGCTTCTGCAGATAAATCTCCACCACTGTAAAGCAGCATCCGCTGCCCTGATACTCCGCTTAGTCGCGAGCGGAGGAGACATAGTCCTAATCCAAGAACCCTGGGTGGTAGGAGGCAGGGTCTGTGGATTAGCGACGAAGGACTACAAGCTGATTGTAGCCCAAACGGAAGGTAAAATTAGAACCTGCATATTAGCAAGAAAGCACCTAAATATCTTTCTGCTCCACAATTTTAGCAATGGCGACAACACGGCGGCTAGCCTAGAGCTACAAGGGACACGCCTGAACCTGGTGTCGTCCTACATGGCTCATGAGGAAAGCGATCCTCCCAGTGACCTCGTTCGCAAGATTGCCAGCGACAGCGAGAGGTCGGATACAAGCCTACTAATAGGCTGCGATGCCAACGCTCATCACACCCAATGGGGGATCTCGGATACAAATGTAAGGGGTGAGTCACTTTTCAGCTTCATCCTAAACTCCAACCTAATTATTGGAAATCGGTGTAATGACCCCACTTTCATCATAAAAAACCGCCAAGAGGTTATTGACCTCACTCTATTGTCTCACAAACTGTCGAACATAATGAAAAGTTGGAGAGTCCTAGAGGACCACTCCTTCTCCGACCACAGGTACATCGAGACAATCCTATCGCTCGAAAGCACCATACCCACTAGCTATGTAAACCCAAGAAAAGCCAACTGGGATACGTATAGCGCAAAAATGGAGGAATTACTCCCCCCTCTAGCCACAAAATGCCCGGACACACAAGACGACCTTAATCGTCTTGTGGACAATTTCCCGAAAGCTTGTGACGTCGCTTCGGCCGGGGTATGCTCGCCGCGCCGGGTTCACAGAAATTTATTGGTTTCTGGATGTGGTAGCTGAAAGAGAGGTTTCCGTAAGCTCAATAATTAGGCGAGGATTAGGCGGTAAAAGTAGTGTCGTCTTTATTTGTCCTTGAGTTTACAAAGTATTGGATGTGGAGCCCTTCGGTGGGCCGGGCGGCGGTCTTCCTTCGGCTGGATGCGGCTACTCTGAGCGGAGATAGTGATGTCGAGGTGTTGGACACGCTCTAAGGAGAAGATTTGTTGCGGAGGTTGAACACACTCCGAGGAGAAGATTCGGTTGTGGAGGTTGAACACACTCCGAGGCGAAGATTCGGTTGCGGAGGTTGAACACACTCCGAGGAGAAGATTCGGTTGCGGAGGTTGAACACACTCCGAGGCGAAGATTCAGTTACGGAGGTTAAACACACTCCGAGGAGACGAGTAGCAGAGGTGTAGCCCACTCTGGAGAAGATTCCGAGATGGGAGACCACTTCTGGCGAGGATTCCGGGCTTGGAGCCCACTCTGGCGAGGATTTCGAGGTTGGAGTCCACTCTGGCGAGGCTTCCGAGGGACAGGGCGCGCTCGGAAAGGCTGGCACAGAGGTGGAGCACTCTCGGAGAGGATGATTCAGAGGTGGAGCACGCTCTGGTGGGGATTTTCGAGGGGAGCCCACTCTGGCGAGGATTCCGAGGGGCAGGGCGCGCTCGGAAAGGCTGGCACAGAGGTGGAGCACTCTCGGAGAGGAGGATTCAGAGGTGGAGCACGCTCTGGTGGGGATTTTCGAGGTAGAAGTACACTCGGGGAGGAGGATTCAGAGGTGGAGCACGCTCTGGTGGGGATTTTCGAGGTAGAAGTACACTCGAAGAGGAAGATTCAGAGGTTGAACACGCTGTGAAGGTATGTATAGCAGGCCGCTCGGCAAAGTAGAATACTTTGTCGTTAGCACCGCTTAGCAAAATTGGGAGGTTAGTCCCAGGCTATCCGATGTGGACTGCCAGGCTAGCCCAGACGGACTGCCCCGATTCGATCCGGCGATCCTCCTTATATTGCCGGCGATCAGCTGTTGGAATTCGGGATTATGGGTTCGCACTAACGCGTTCTGGGCCCGGCTGTTTAGTGTGGCCGTTCGTCCGCGGTTGGATTGGCGCGCGCGCCTCTTTTGTTTGAATTTGAATGTGTAATTAGATGTGAGCTATATTTAAATATAGCTTGTGACGCCTGCGCTTTGTGTTGCGGCGCTGGGCGTCACACTCCCCCCTCCTCTTCTAGGGGAGCGCGGTCAGTGGGGTTTTCTGTTTTCCGTTGTTGACTATTGGCTCGTCTGACTGATCGGTACTGTCGGCTTCGGTATGTTGTTGTCATCCGCTGGTTCCATTTTGTTTGAACTCACCCGAAGAGCGCAGGGTATCAAAGGTGGTAAACTGCGCGAGGTACGCGGGATAACCCGTCCGCCACTGCATTCAGCTTTCCTTTTCTGCACCTGATTTCGAACGTGAAAGGCTGTAGCCCCAACGTCCATCTGGCACTCTTCCTGATGGGCTTTTTATGGGGTTCAGCCGTTTCAGTACTAGGTGGTCCGCAGCTACCAACTGGGGTTGGCTGGTTCCCATGATGATTCGCTTTCGAGAGTCAGTCTTCCGCTTCCAGCTTCTCGAGTCTGTCCAGGACCTGTTTTGTCCGATCCGTCCTCTCTGTAGTTATTTCCTTCGGCTTTACACTCCTTCCGTTTTATCCACCCTTTCGCCATCTTGACCATACTTAGGATTCCAATCTCTATGCTACCACAACCTGCTCGGGCGCCACTGTGACGTCGCTTCGGCCGGGGTATGCTCGCCGCGCCGGGTTCACAGAAATTTATTGGTTTCTGGATGTGGTAGCTGAAAGAGAGGTTTCCGTAAGCTCAATAATTAGGCGAGGATTAGGCGGTAAAAGTAGTGTCGTCTTTATTTGTCCTTGAGTTTACAAAGTATTGGATGTGGAGCCCTTCGGTGGGCCGGGCGGCGGTCTTCCTTCGGCTGGATGCGGCTACTCTGAGCGGAGATAGTGATGTCGAGGTGTTGGACACGCTCTAAGGAGAAGATTTGTTGCGGAGGTTGAACACACTCCGAGGAGAAGATTCGGTTGTGGAGGTTAAACACACTCCAAGGAGAAGATTTGGTTGTGGAGGTTGAACACACTCCGAGGAGAAGATTCGGTTGTGGAGGTTGAACACACCCGAGGCGAAGATTCGGTTGCGGAGGTTGAACACACTCCGAGGAGAAGATTCGGTTGCGGAGGTTGAACACACTCCGAGAAGAAGATTCGGTTGCGGAGGTTGAACACACCCGAGGAGAAGATTCGGTTGCGGAGGTTAAACACACCCGAAGAGACGAGTAGCAGAGTTGGAGCCCACTCTGGAGAAGATTCCGCGCTCGGAAAGGCTGGCACAGAGGTGGAGCACTCTCAGAGAGGATGATTCAGAGGTGGAGCACGCTCTGGTGGGGATTTTCGAGGTAGGAGCCCACTCTGGCGAGGATTCCGAGGGGCAGGGCGCGCTCGGAAAGGCTGGCACACAGACGTGGAGCACTCTCGGAGAGGAGGATTCAGAGGTGGAGCACGCTCTGGTGGGGATTTTCGAGGTAGAAGTACACTCGGGGAGGAGGATTCAGAGGTGGAGCACGCTCTGGTGGGGATTTTCGAGGTAGAAGTACACTCGAAGAGGAAGATTCAGAGGTTGAACACGCTGTGAAGGTATGTATAGCAGGCCGCTCGGCAAAGTAGAATACTTTGTCGTTAGCACCGCTTAGCAAAATTGGGAGGTTAGTCCCAGGCTATCCGATGTGGACTGCCAGGCTAGCCCAGACGGACTGCCCCGATTCGATCCGGCGATCCTCCTTATATTGCCGGCGATCAGCTGTTGGAATTCGGGATTATGGGTTCGCACTAACGCGTTCTGGGCCCGGCTGTTTAGTGTGGCCGTTCGTCCGCGGTTGGATTGGCGCGCGCGCCTCTTTTGTTTGAATTTGAATGTGTAATTAGATGTGAGCTATATTTAAATATAGCTTGTGACGCCTGCGCTTTGTGTTGCGGCGCTGGGCGTTACAAGCTTGCAACAAGGCCTTCATGGCAGCTTGCCCCTCAACCAAACCAAGAGGGAAAATGAAACCCCCCTGGTGGTCTAAACATATAGATACCCTCCGGAAAGACTGCAGGACTGTCTTTAACAGAGCCAAAAGCAGCAGCGAGGTAGCGCACTGGGAAAATTACAAAAGTAGGCTAACCCTATACAAAAAAGAAACGAGGAGAGCAAAAAGGGCCTCTTGGCAAAAATTTTGCTCCGAAATTGAGGACACGTCAGAAGACGCAAGGCTACGCAAGATCCTGTCAAAAACATCCCCCTCGGTGGGATATCTCAAGAGAACTGATGGTACGTGGACAAACTCTAGCGAGGACTCCCTACACATTCTACTCGATACTCATTTTCCTGGGTGTACGACCATCGAGCCGGCAGACACCCCAAGTGAAGGCCCGGAAACCTCGATGGGGCACATCCTCACAAAACGGAATATTAGCTGGGCAGTAAACAGCTTTAAATCCTACAAATCGCCTGGCCCGGACCAAGTCATTCCGGCTCAGCTACAAAAAGCCGGGGACATGGCCATCAACTGGCTGCAAAGTATCTTCAGGAAGATACTGACAGTGGGAAAAATTCCCCGCGCTTGGCCAAAGGCTAAAATAGTCTTTATCCCCAAAGCAGGGAAACCCTCACACACAACCCCAAAAGACTTCAGACCAATAAGTCTATCGTCCTTCCTTCTCAAAACCTTTGAAAGACTAGTCGGGCTGCAGCTGAGGACAACCATTAATCCTCAGTGGCTGTCAGGCGCTCAACATGCCTACCGAAAAGGGAAATTCACTTAAACGGCACTCCATGAAGTAATCTCGGCGGTAGAGAAATCTCTACACGTCAAAGAATACTCCTTAATCGCTTTCCTAGACATTGAGGGAGCTTTTAACAACGTCATACCGGGAGCCATCACAGAGGCCCTGACTGACCTGGGAGTGGATCGTCACTTGGTGATGCTCATAGATCAATTGCTCACATGCAGGACAGTGACATTATCAATGGGATCGTCCACTCAGTCAAGGTATGTCAACAGAGGCACCCCTCAAGGCGGTGTCCTGTCTCACCTTCTATGGAACATAGCAGTCAATAAGATTTTGTGTGACTTGGAAGGGGAGGGCTGCAAGGTGGTAGCATACGCGGACGACGTTGCCATTATCTTCTCGGAAAATTTCCTCAAACACTCTGCGAACTAATGACCGCGAAGCTCGCACGACTGTCAGAATGGACAAAGTCGCGTGGACTGGGAATTAATCCCTCTAAAACGGAACTTGTGTTGTTTACAACCAAATACAAAATCCCGTCCCTCAACCCCCCAATACTAAACGGATGCAGGCTCTCCTTCAGCGACAGTGCCAGTTACTTAGGGTTGGTAATTGATAAATAGCTCAGCTGGAACCTGAGCATCAAAGACAGAGTGAAGAAGGCTACGATAGCCCTCTACACTTGCAAGAAGGCCATTGGGCTAAAATGGGGCATGAACCCAAAAATAGTCCAATGGATCTACCTAGCAATAGTAAGACCAATACTGCTCTACGGAGTCGCAGTGTGGTGGACTGCCCTATCGAAGGGGACGATCACTAAACAACTAAGCAAGGTGCAGCGTACTGCAGCCCTAAGCATCAGTGGAGCTCTGAGCACAACACCAACGGATGCGCTAAATGCTATACTTTGCCTGCAGAGCCTTGACCTTGCAGGTAAGGAGCAGGCAGAAATGGCAGCAATCCGTCTCAGAGACTCTGACCAATGGGTGTCACATCGCACCGGCCATGCGTCCATCCTAAATGGAAACAACATCGTCCCTTCAAAAACGGACTACTGCGTTCCGAGGGAGTATACAGATACCCCCTTTGAAACAATCATCCCTCACAGAAACAACTGGCTTGAGGGACCACCTGGTCCAAAGGGAGCCATTCGAATCTTTACTGATGGCTCAAAGCTGGACAACAAGGTCGGAGGAGGAATATACTCCGAACTGCTGAACATAAGCTACTCCTTCAGGCTCCCGGATCACTGCAGTGTCTTCCAAGCGGAGGTCATAGCGATCAAGGAAGCTCTGAGCTGTCTTCAGGAACTAACCCCTGAAGCGACTCACATAAACATCTATAGTGATAGCCAAGCTGCAATCAAATCACTGAATGCAATAACAACAAGCTCGGCCACAGTTGCAAACTGTCGCAAATCTCTTCATGAGATGGCTTATCAGTTCGTCATCAGCCTAATATGGGTCCCGGGCCACCAGGACATTGAAGGCAACTGTATAGCAGATGAGCTGGCCAGAGCTGGAACAACAATCCCCCTTCTCAATGATAAGGAGGATATTCGTATGCCAGTGGCCACCTGCAAGCTCAAAATAAAAGAACATTTTAAGCAACTAACAAATGACAGATGGCAAACTGTGCCACTATGTCACATAACTCGGCAAACATGGCCTAACATTAATAGGAAGCGCACCGATGAGCTCTGCAAACTCAGTAGGAGTAGGTGCAGCTCAGTCATACGCTCCCTTACGGGACACTGGCTAATAGGCACACATGCAAACAGGCTGGGCGCCATATATAACGACTTCTGTCGAAGCTGTAGAGATGAGGACGAAGAGGAGACTGTGGAACACCTGTTCTGCTCCTGCCCGGCTCTCAGTAGAAGGAGACTCCAATACTTGGGCGCTCCTTTTCTAAATGACATTTCGGACATGTCTACAAAAAGTCCCAGACGGATCGCTGGCTTCATAAGGGCATCCGGATGGGATAATGGATAAAATAGGGTCTCACGAGAGAGAAGGGAACGAAACATGCGGTATCACAATGGGCCGAAACCGGCCTAAGTGTGTCGGGTCTCTGACAACCCCGACAGCCGCCTCAACCTAACCTAACCTAAGGTGTCATTCGACCCGTGCCGAGAGTCAGTCTGGCTGGAGGCCCGGTATAAAAACTAACCCAGTCGTGAACGGAGAGCTCAGGGAAACGGCAGCCTCCTGTTCTAATGATGCCTTACCCGGGCAACGTGGATCTCTGCCTGTGCTGACCGTTCCCCTTCTCTGCATCTCGTGGGATCAGAATGCATAAAAATAAAAATAAAAACGAGAAGGGACGTGTGAGACTCTTCTTACGCGTCACAACTTTTATACCCGGCACTCAGTCCTACATCTGTACATTAGCGGTTATTTGTCAAATTTTAAATTTTTTCTTCATCTGTCATCTACATCTACAACACTTCTCACACCAGCACGCTCCTTTAGCTCGCCCCCCTTCCTTAGACCCACACACTGCAGACTCACGGCAGAGGCAGAGCCAGCGGCAGAGGCAGAGCCAGCGGCAGACGGCCAGTGTGCGGCCACTGCGCAAAGCAGAGTGTGAATGAGAGAATTTTCAAAAAACAAATATAAGCTGCGGGACGGGGTGGGTTTAGCCACGGCTAAGGCAAAGGCGGAGGACGGCAGGGGCAGACCGCCACACACTGCGCGAAGCAAATATAAGCTGCGGAACGGGGTGGGTTTGGCCACTGAAAATTAATTTCTTCATTGTGGCTATACTAATGATCCAATCGGATCCCAATTTAATGATCAGATAGATATGGTCATTCCCTACGGAATGGCGTTTTTAGTTTTCTGTTATCTTCAAATTGTAGATTTGGGAGGTTTTCGCCCTTTTGCGGAGGCGGAAGGGGGCGGGGCTCATTTTTTAAATACACTGGTTTCAGTGTGAGCATACAGCAGTCTGGTGCCAAAATTTTGTGGCTCTAGCTCTTATAGTCTCTGAGAACTAGCCGACAAACAAGACGGACGGACGGACAGACGGACAGACAGACATGGCTCAATCGACTCGGCTATTGATGCTGATCAAGAATATATATCCTTTATGGGGTCGGAAACGTTTCCTTCTGTGCGTTACATACAACCGTTATCCGCACAAATACAATATACCCTATTTACTCTTCGAGTACCGGGTATAATAATAAGGAAAAACCAAAAAAAAAATGAATGAGAATGACACTCCCCAAAAGTCTAAAGGGAACAATCCCAAGCAGGAAAAGGCAGCGGCCCAAAGGCCTGGCCTAACCCGCTCAATTGCAGGAAAGACCTGCTTGGTGGAAAGCGAGGGTGCGAGACCGTTGGGACCCCACTCCAATCCTGGAGTGGGTGGTACGGCACCCCCAATACTGACGCCTTGGAGAGGCAGCTAAGCAATATTGCGGCTGCCCGACCTTCTGGCAAAGTAGAGGGGGAGGCTGGGCCATCGACCAGCGCAGAAGCCAAACGCTTCACGTATGCCGAAAAGAGGAGTGCAGGGCACATACTCCGTCGGAAACATGCAAGCACAGATGCCAGCCCATCAGAGGACTGGCTGAAGAAGGTGAAGTGGGCCTCGGAAGTGCTTCCAAACTTCAGCCTGGAACCCCACAGACCGCCCCAGCAACCGAAAAGGCAACGCTCGCAAGAGACGCCTGGACCAGCTGCAAAGCGATCCAGGATACTGCCAAACGTGTCATTCGCGCAGATTGCCAAGGAGAGGACGCTGATAGGCGTCGTCGACAAAGGCAGCGCGGATGGCAGAATCCCTAGAAGCCAGTGGAAGTGGGTGGAAGCGGAATTGGCCGACCGCTGCTTCGAACAACTGGAAAAGGACCCCGGCCCACCTCCAGTCTGCAAAGACATGGGATGGTTATACAAAGCAGCGGCAGCGCAGGTTGGGGAAGTTTACCCAGGCGCAAAACTAGCAGCAGTCGACTGGAGCGAGGTGCCCAGTCGGCCGAGAGCGAGAATCTGGGTGCCGGCCTCCATAAAGGAGCCAGAACGCATCCTGCAAATGTTGCAGCGATGCAACCCAAACCTTCCAACAGCGGACGCAAGGCCCCACAAACCAGGCCGTCGTCGTGATCAACAAAGAGTCGCTGGCCCCGATAGAGGCAGCCAAAGGAGAGCTCAATTTCGGGTTCAGCGCCGTCACCATAAAGGTGTATAAGTCGGATGCAGAGGCCGGGGCGCGTCCTGCCGACAACCCAGTCGAGCAGGAGGTTGCCTCGGGGATCGAAGCACCCGACAACGAGCTGGACTTAGCCAACGAAAATGACTCCCTAGAGTCGGAACTGATGCTCGAATTCGAGGCAATGTGCCGCAATGAGAGCTCCGGCGAGTCAGACGCCGACAACACAGTGGTAGAGATATGTAAGGATCCCTCTGAGGCTTCTTCAGATAAATCCCCACCACTGTAAAGCAGCGACTGCTGCCCTCCTACTCCGCTTGGAATCGAGCGGAGGCGACGTAGTCCTAATCCAGGAGCCTTGGATAGTTGGAGATAAGGTTTGTGGATTAGCGAAAAAGGACTACAAGCTGATTGTAGCACCAAAAGAAGGTAAAATTCGTACCTGCATTTTAGCTAGAAAGCACATAAACATCTTTCTGCTCCACAATTTTAGCGATGGCGATAACACAGCGATTGCCAGCGAAAGGGAGAGGTCAAACACAGGCCTACTGATATGCTGCGACGCCAACGCTCACCATACCCAATGGGGAAGCTCGGACATAAATGTGAGGGGTGAGTCACTTTTCAGCTTCATCCTAAACTCTAATATGGTCCTATGTATCATTAAAAAGAACCGACAGGAGGTCATACACCTTACCATAGTGTCCCACAGCATACTGGGATTAGTTAAGGGCTGGAGAGTCCTAGAAGAGCACTCCTTCTCCGACCATAGGTACATAGAGACGATAATATCTCTCGAATGCCCAATAGCTAATAGTTTTATCAACCCCAGGAAAGCCAACTGGGAGATATATTCTAAAACCCTAGAAGAACTTCTTCACCCAATAGCACCAAGATGCCCTGATACAAAAGACGACCTTAACAGTCTTGTAAATAGATTCACGGAGGCATGTAACAAAGCCGTCAAGGCTGCGTGTCCCTCCATCTAACCGAGAGGGAAAAAGAAACCCCCTTGGTGGTCAAAGAACATTGATGTCCTACGTAGAAGATGCAGGGAAAATTTTAATAAAGCCAAAAACAGCAACGAGGACGAACTATGGGCAGACTAAAAGACCAGCCTTGCTCTATACAAAAAAGAAACTAGGAGAGCGAAAAGAGCCTCCTGGCAAAAATTCTATACCGAAATCGAAGAGACGGCAGAAGCCGCAAAGCTGCGCAAGATTCTTTCTAAAACAAATACCTCTGTGGGATACATCAAGAGTACAGATGGTACGTGGACCAACTCCAGCAAGGAGTCCCTACACATCCTACTCGATACCCACTTCCCAGGGTGCACAACCACCGAACCACCTGAACGCCCCGGGGAAGGCCCAGCCACCTCGATGGCGGACCTCCTCACAAAACGAAATATTAACTGGGCGGTGAGCTGCTTCAAACCGTTCAAATCGCCAGGTCCAGACAAGGTCATCCCAGCTGCAAAGTAGTGGCATATGCAGACGACGTTGTCCTAATGTTCACGGGAATATATCCCCAGACACTCTGTGACCTCAAAAACGGAACTTGTACTATTCACTAGCAAGTACAAAACTCCGCCACTCAACCCCCCAACACTAAAGAAATGTAGTTTAACCTTTAGCGACAGTGCCAGTTACCTTGGGTTGGTAATAGACATGAAGTTAAATTGGAACCTAAACACGAAAGAAAGAGTGAAGAAGGTCACAATGGCCCTATACACCTGCAAAAAAGCCATTGGACTAAAATGGGGCATGAGTCCACGTATAGTTTAATGGATATACCAAGCTGTAGCCAAACCAATACTGCTCTACGGAGTCACAGTATTGTGGCCGGCTCTGTCAAAAAAGACAACCACCGCTCAACTGGCAAAAGTCCAACGAACGGCCACTCTTTGCATCAGTGGCGCTAAATGCCATCCTATGCCTGCAGGGCATAGACCTTGCAGGGAAGGAACAGGCAGCAAGGGCAGCAATACGTCTGCGAGACTCGGACCAATGGACGTCACGACCATATGGTCACTCGGCGATCTTTAGGGACTCTAACATATTACGTTATAGAACTGATTACTGCGTTCCCAGAGAGTACACAGCCACCCCCTTCGAGGATATAATCCCCCGCAGAGAGGAATGGCTCGAGGGCACACCTGGCCCAAAGGGGGCAATAAACATCTTTACAGATGGATCCAAACTTGATAACAAAGTTGGCGGAGGAATTTACTCCGGGCAACTAAATATGAGGCATTCATTCCGCCTTCCAGATCACTGCAGTGTCTTCCAAGCGGTAGTCATTGCGATAGATGATGCGCTGAGGTGCCTTCAAGTGGTCTCCGTCGCGGCTACTCACTTAAATATCTATAGTGACAGCCAGGCGGCACTGAAATCACTAAGCGCAATTTCGTCGAATTCGACCACAGTGGCAAATTGTCGCAAATCTCTACATGAGATGGCAATGCAATATGCTATTAGCCTAATATGGGTCCCGGGACACCAGGACATTGAAGGCAACTGCATAGCAGACGAGTTGGCCAGATCCGGCACTACACTCCCCCTTAACCAAGATAAGGAAGAAATACGTATGCCAATGGCCACTTGAAATCTCAAAATAAACGAGTACTATACCCTGCAAACAAACAACAGATGGCAAAAGGTCCCAAGATGTCGCATCACTCGACAAACGTGGACAGACATCTCGAAAAAACGCACCGCTGAACTATGTAAACTCAGCAGACATAGGTGCAGCGTAGTCATTCGCTCTCTCACAGGGCATTGGCTGATAGGCAACCACGCAAATAGGCTGGGTGCCCCACATAACGACTTCTGTCGCAGCTGTAGAGACGAGGATGAGGAGGAAACGGTAGAACATCTGTTCTGCTCCTGTCCGGCTCTCAGTAGAAAGAGACTAAGATATCTAGGCTCACTTTCTCTTAACGACATTTCAGAAATGTCTACTATAGGCCCCAGGAAGATAGAAAACTTTGTGAGAGCATCTGGATGGGAGCACTGCTGACATCGTGACAAACGGGAGGAGAAGAGAAATTAGATCCAAGCGAAATTACAACGGGCCGAAACCGGCCTAAGTGTGTCGAGATTGAAAAATTCCGACAACCGCCTCAACCTAACCTAACCTACATTCAAACTTTTGAAAGTGCTGAATGCGTCTTCTGAACTAATAGTCATCGATAACTCTCGGAACCAGCACTTGCGTCCGACGATGCGTTGTTGCCAGATCCCGAATGGGTTGAACCGCCACAACTGTCTTATGTGTCGTATTTACATACATATGTATGTATCTACTCGTAAGCATAATTTGTCACGAATTATTGTACACACTGTAAGGAAGCGACCTGGCTGGGGTACATCTCTCAGTCACGCCAGGGTCGAAATTACAGCAATATTTATAATTTGCCGGGATTCCGAGTTCTTAGGGGGTTGAGTAGTGGGTTCCGTTGGAGTGGTGCCCGTGGATCGTGCACACCGGAGTGGTCACAATCGACACGTATGAGGAATGTACACGAGCACGAGGAAGCGAAACACGCGCACGGATGTTTGAGCAGGGAACACAGAGGGAGACTAATACTACGACGCACAA
This sequence comes from Drosophila subobscura, assembly GCF_008121235.1. Taxonomy (NCBI): domain Eukaryota; kingdom Metazoa; phylum Arthropoda; class Insecta; order Diptera; family Drosophilidae; genus Drosophila; species Drosophila subobscura. The sequence goes on from NC_048530.1 coordinate 1,376,320, forward strand.
TGAAAATGGTATCACCCAAGATACGATGAAGGAGAAGTCTTCACTGGTACGACGTGTGTACGCCCCCTCCGCCCACGCAAAAGGGCGAAAACCTCCCAAACCTACAATTTTGAAGATAAAAGAAAACTAAAAACCATTCCGTAGGGAATGACCATATCTATCAGATCACTAAATTGGGATCCGATTGGAGCATTTTTATGGCCACAATGAAGTCCCGCAGCTTATATTTGTTTTTTTGCACATTCTCTCACACTCTGCTTCGCGCAGTGGCAGAGGCCTCTGCCTCTGCCGCGTCTCTGCCCTGACTCTGCAGTGTGTTGCTCTAGGGGAGGGTGGCGAGCTAAAGGAGCGTAGTGTTGTTGATGTAGCTGACAGATGAAGACAACATTTAGAATTAACGAGAAGGGACGTGTGAGACGCTTCTTACGCGTCACAACTTTTATACCCGGCACTCAGTACTACATCTGCACTTTAGCGGTTATTTGTCAAATTTTACATTTTTTCTTCATCTGTCATCTACATCAACAACACTGCTCACGCCAACACGCTCCTTTAGCTCGCCACCCTTCCCTATAGACACAAACTGCAGAGTCGCGGCAGAGGCAGAGGCAGAGCTGTGTCAGGGGCAGAGGCCATAAACAGCGCGAAGCAGAGTGTGAATGCTGCGGGACGGGGTGGGTTTGGCCACTGAAAATTAATTTCTTCATTGTATAATCATCCAATCGGATCCCATTGGTGATATGATAGATATGGTCATTCCCTACGGAATGGCGTTTTTATACCCGGTACTCGAAGAGTAAATAGGGTATATTGTATTTGTGCACAAAGTGAATGTATGTAACGCACAGAAGGAAACGTCTACGACCCCATAAAGTATATATATTCTTGATCAGCATCAATAGCCGAGTCGATTGAGCCATGTCTGTCTGTCCGTCCGTCTGTCCGTCTGTCCGTCCGTCTTGTTGAGCGCCTGGATCTCAGAGACCATAAAAGCTAGAGCCACCAAATTTTGCATCCAGACTTCTGTATGCTCACACTGTTACAAGTGTATTTCAAAAATGAGCCACGCCCTCTTCCGCCCCCGCAAAAGGGCGAAAACCTCCCAAATCTACAATTTGGTAAAAGAAAGATAAAAGATAAAAGAAAACTAAAAACGCCATTCCGTAGGGAATGACCATATCTATCTGATCACCAAATTGGGATCCGATTGGATCATTATTATGGCCACAATGGAGAAATTAATTTTCAGTGGCCAAACCCATCCCGTCCCGCAGCATTCACACTCTGCTTCGCGCTGTTTATGGCCTCTGCCCCTGACACATCTCTGCCGCTGCCTCTGCCTCTGCAGCGACTCTGCAGTGTGTGTCTATAGGGGAGGGTGGCGAGCTAAAGAAGCATGTTGGCGTGAGTTGTGTTGTTGATGTAGATGACAGATGAAGAAAAAATGTAAAATTTGACAAATAACCGCTAAGTTGCAGATGTAGTACTGAGTGCCGGCACTAAGCAAACAACACATAGAGACTGCAAATCAAGTAAAAACTGGCTGCCTAATCAGTATAGTGGATCGGCTCCCATTGGCTTCGGCTCTTGGTGAGAGAGACTTCGGCTGAGAGAATTTGGCGTTGGCTCTCTTGAACATTGAACCCAAAGCGACTCTCGCAAAAACAAAGTTTTGTTTCCTCTTCAAGTCTGCTTCGCAATTTCATGTGTGCGATGACACATACATATGTACATACATACATGATGGCAATGCGTGTATCCATTCTCGACTTCAATTTTTAGCGTTTGAGCAGACGTTTGGCATTTTTCTGTTGTTCTGAGATCACATACCCTTTCTTTCAAACTTGCGACTTTATGAAGCAGCTTGCCCCAAATAAAAATAAATTGATTTTGTGTATCCCCTCTATGCTCATATATTTCTTAAGTACTTTTAGGACGAAAGGGATAAACGGTTATAAACATCTAAATATGTATACATATAACAACAATTGACTTGGCGTTGCAAATATTTTCCATTAGAGTATTCAGCGTACACTGTGTGAATAAACATAGATAGACACACACGAGACTGCGAAAGCGACTTGAAAAGATAAACAAATAAATTCTTTTTCGGCACAGCTGCCATGACTCGCTTTCGCAGTCTCGTGTGTGTCTATCTATGTTTATTCACACAGTGTACGCTGAATACTCTAATGGAAAATATTTGCAACGCCAAGTCAATTGTTGTTATATGTATACATATTTAGATGTTTATAACCGTTTATCCCTTTCGTCCTAAATGTACTTAAGAAATATATGAGCATAGAGGGGATACACAAAATCAATTTATTTTTATTTGGGGCAAGCTGCTTCATAAAGTCGCAAGTTTGAAAGAAAGGGTATGTGATCTCAGAACAACAGAAAAATGCCAAACGTCTGCTCAAACGCTAAAAATTGAAGTCGAGAATGGATACACGCATTGCCATCATGTATGTATGTACATATGTATGTATGTGTCACCGCACACATGAAATTGCGAAGCAGACTTGAAGAGGAAAGAAAACTTTGTTTTTGCGAGAGTCGCTTTGGGTTCAATGTTCAAGAGAGCCAACGCCAAATTCTCTCAGCCGAAGGCTCTCTCACCAAGAGCCGAAGCCAATGGGAGTTTATACTTGATTTGCAGTCTCTATGTGTTGTTTGCTTAGTGATTCTGCACAAACATTCCGAAAAAAAAAAGAAAAGAGCGCAGCTTGAAGGAGGAAAAGCATGGTGAGTGAGACCGGTACATACCGATGAAGCCTCCAAAACATGGACAACGTAGCCCCTGGAACCCCAAGACGGCGAGGAGGATGAAAACCAGGACGTTGATCAGGGGGGAGGGGTGAGATTATCCTCCTCTTCATTGCTCTCTCTCTCTCTCTGTCCACTACCACTTGTACCACTTGTTGCACTTGTTTTTTGTTGTTTAATTGTCATCTTTGTATTTGACTTTGCCGTACGTCCCGCTCCGATATTCCCTCGTCATGCCAGCTGAGCGAGCCGCCAGCTGAGGACCAGTGCACGGAATCGGCCCAACAAAAAGCTACCGGCAAACTCCGGCAGAGGGCGCCACGCATGATCTATATTACGTACGTAGATCAAGAGAATTAATGGAGCCAACATGCTACTGCGGTGAAACTGACTGCATAGCATATACATGGATGGTATGTGCACCCCACTAACAGATGGCGCCAGATGCAACGGCGGCAGCCACCGCCCCGCAGGCAAACGGAAGCCTGTGAACCTTGCCCTAGCAAGGCTCATTGGGACCCCAGCCCAGTAAGGTCCCAATTATGGTATACTGGAAGCCCCGTTACTGAACTGTAGACAACAGGCTGACGGATTGCAGCATTCTGGCACCTGAGTAAACCGAGTGATATCGTGCTGAAATGGCTGCTGGGCCAATGCTGCAGCTGCCCCCGTCCCGTTAAAACCTTGGCAGGCCTTAGGAAACGCTTGCTCCCATCGCCACCCGCCTGGCCGTGCAGGCCCAGTTGACAATGTCCTGGCTAATACTGATCTGGCTCTGAACTCCAGACCCCATGAAGGCTGGAGTCAACCCTCGCGTGGACCTCACTCTAAAGATAGGCACCCACGGGATCTCTTCAAGCTAACTGCACGCATGGAGAGCAATAACGGCCCTAAGGGGGACCCATTTACACAAAAAAATGAACTCACCAACCACAAACGAAACAGGAAGCAAAGAGGAAGAACAGGAAATTGCTTTTACCAAGTCGCGGAAAATGACGCGAACACCGCCGATGGGAACGGAGCCCCCAAAATTACTGGAGAATAAGGGCGAACTGGAGTCCGAAACTCCAAAAAGATGTAGAGCATCGGCAAGCCCGGAAACCCCACTGAGGAGGACACCATCAAAAAGGGCGAAGGGCAATGCACCTTCTTGCAGGACGCAGCTCATCAAGTTGGGAAGCATACTGGACGAACTCATCTACTTGGTAAATGAAAAGAGGCCCATCGTGAGGACTATCAACCGAGGAATGAAGGACTCATTGGCCCAAATGAAGCAGATCCAGGTTGCAGTCAGGGAGAAGCTGCACGAAGAGGAGCAGGTAGGCGCCATCTGCACGAAATGCCTGGAAAGGAATCGCGTGGAATGCAAGGAACTCGACGCCACCGATACACGGAAGGAGAAGCAGCCGAAGCCCGACAAGCGCCCCGAGCGTTGCCCCGCAGAAAAACGCGTGGCGGAAGCCAGACCAAGGCGGGCCGAAACACCACAGAAGAAAACACGGAAAAAAGGAAGCACAAAGAGCCCAGAGAGGAAGCGGTTGGTGAATCCGCCCAGTAGAGCACAGAGGCCAGATGCACTGGTCGTTAAGTGCAAAGACCAGGAGTCCTATGCTGAGGTACTCAGGGCGGTGAAGTCTGACAAAGCGAACCTCGAGTTCAGAGACTCGGTATCCGCAATCCGACGAACCGCGGCAGGGGAGCTCCTCCTACAGATGGGGAAGCACGGAGACGGCGCCACTGCAAAACTACTCAAGGCATTTCAGACGAAGGTGGGCAATATTGCTGAGGTCAAGGCTATCTCCGAGAAGGTCCAGATTGAGGTCAGGGACATATCGGAGTGGACAACGCCGGAAGAAGTGCTCGAAGCCATATTCGCGAAGATAGACGGAGACTTGCCAACCGAGTCAGTCCCGAAACTCCGGAAAGCCTACCGTGGAACGCTGACGGCGAACATTCTCCTTCCCAAAGAAACAGCGGACAAGCTGCTTCACGAGGGAAAAATTCGCATTGGATGGTCGGTATGCCGAATCCGGCAGAAGAACGAACCCAGGAGGTGCTTCAAATGCCTAGCTTTCGGACATATCGCAGCAAGATGCAGAAGTAGCCACGACGAAAGAAGCAAATGCTTTAATTGTGGAGGTACGCAGCACAACTCGAGGGACTGCAAACAGATGCCCGCCTGCATCTTATGCACAAGAGCAGGGCTAAAAGACACGGCACATGGCACCCTCAGTAGGGCATGCCCTTCATATGTCAAGGCAGCCAATTCACACATAAATGGTCAAAATTAAGTTCCTACAGCTCAATTTGAACCACTGCAGAGCGGCACAGGACCTGCTCATGCAGACGGTGAGAGAAGAGGACGTCGACGTCGCCATATTGAGCAAGCCACACCTAGCGAAGCCACCAGACGTATGTATCCAGAATATAAACACTAATTATGGAGCAGCTATCTGGAGCTGTGGAACCTCTCCACAAGGCTTAAGCGCCCGACATACGTCAGTATGGTATGTCAGAGCAAAGATTGCCGGCATCCACATTTACAGCTGCTACATTGCCCCGAGCATACAACTGGATGAGTTCGCCAACATACTAGAAGACCTAGCGGAAGATGCACGTTGTCGTTCCCCAGTGATCATTGCTGGCGATTTCAACGCATGGGCGACCGAGTGGGGAAGCACAAGGACAAACGCACGCGGAAGCGTTCTACTTGATGTGTTCGCGACCCTGAGTGTGGTGCTCCTGAATAAAGGAAGCACACAAACATACGCTAAGGGTGATCGTGGATCGGTAATCGACCTTACTTTCGCCAGCCCCCAACTGGCACGGAGTGCCACCTGGAAAGTCGCAAGCGTATATACGCATAGCGACCACCGGGCCAAAACGTGCTGCATTGACGACGGACCCACCAGACGGACCGCAACCATAAGGCGCACAGCCTGGAAAACGGAGGACATGGACACCCAGTGCCTGCTCCTCATGTTCCGCCAAAGCAGCGAAAGTGTACACGGGAATGCAGAGCAGCAGGGAAAATCGCTAGGTACAGCAATGGAGACTGCCTGCGAAGCCGCCATGGTACAAAAGCAAATGGGGGGAAGGAAGCGAAAGCCAGTGCACTGGTGGTCGCAGAAAATAGCGGACCTGCGGAGAGGGAGCCACGCAGCAAGACGCGGCTACCAGAGGACCATGAAAAGAGCAAGGCGGAGACCACAAGACCCCCAAGCAGCCCAGGAAGCGGCAGAAGCGCACTCCATCTACCACCAACAACGGGCACATCTCACCAAGGAGATCAAACGAAGTAAAGCAAATTGCTGGAAGGACCTCTGCAAGGAGGCAGACCTGCAGCCTTTTGGCCTAGCCTACAAGATGGTGATGGGCAAACTGGCGCGCAAGGTAATGCCCACCTGCCCGGAATTATTGTCCAGAATTGTGGATGCACTTTTCCCCACGCAACAGGAACTAGCCTACGTGCCCAGACACCGGGAGACCCCCACACCTCCACAGATCGGCGCGGAAGAGCTATTAAAAGCGGCTAAGAGCATGAAGATCGGCAAAGCGCCAGGGCCCGACGGTATACCCGCCATAGCAGTCCGGACGATAGCCACAACATACCCGGAAGCGATAGCGCAGACTTTTAATCAATGCCTGCATGAGCAAGTCTTCCCCACGGGCTGGAAGCTCCAGAGGCTCGTGCTTCTACCAAAGACTGGGAAGGACCCCGAAGACCCGGCTGGATACAGGCCTCTGAGCATGATCAGCGTAACGGGGAAGCTGTTCGAGAGAATCATCGCAAATCGGCTAGAAGCGGAACTTGACAGCCTACAGGGACTATCGGAACTCCAATTCGGCTTTAGGAAGAGGAGAAGCACCACCGACGCGATCAGAGCAGTGGTGGGCCGATCAAAGCCCGCGAAGCCATAGCTGGGAAGAGATGGCACGGTGGCACCAAGTAATACTGCCTGGTAACTACACTAGATGTAAAAAATGCCTTTAACTCTGCGAGGTGGCCAAGCATCATTGCCGCCCTCTCCAGAATTGGAGTATCTGAGTACCTGGTGGGCATAGTAGCCAGCTATTTCAAAAAACAGAGTGTTGCTGTTCGACACTTCGACGGGACAAAAACGACGACAACTTACAGGAGGCGTTCCACAGGGGTCTGTTCTCGGCCCGCTTCTGTGGAACGTCATGCACGATGGCATCCTACGACTGGACACACCAGCCGGCTGCGGCATCGTTGGCTTCGCTGACGACATCGCGGAAGTAGCGGTACATAAAACACTAACTGAAGTGGAGGAGACCACGAACGAGACAGTCAGACGAGTGATGTGCTGGCTCCAGGAAAACGGCCTCAGTTTAGCAGCGCACAAAACCGAATCGGTCCTGATTAGCACCAGGAAAAAGGTAGAGACAGCTAGAGTGGTTGTTGGGACAGACGAAATCGAGTCTTCCCCGGCTATCAAGTACCTGGGAGTCCTTCTGGACCACAGGCTTAGCTTCAAGCAGCACCTGGAAGCAACCGGAGTCAAGGCCGGCAGGGCAACAAGCGCGCTATCCGGCATAATGGCCAACATCGGCGGTCCAAGACAGAGGAGCAGACTGCTCATCTGCTCTGTCGTCAGAGCCATCATTATGTACGCTGCTCAAATATGGGCGCCAGCTATGGAGCTCCCAACGTACAGCCGCACCTGCAAAGCGGCCTACCGAAGATGTGCACTGAGAGTCCTTAGTGCTTACCGCACCGTCTCCGAAGATGCGGCCCTAGTATTGGCCGGCATGGCGCCAATAGACCTTCTCGCCGCTGGAACCACCATCGAAGACCAGGCAATCCGCGAGGCGGAGACCCAACTCAGATGGCAGGAGCGATGGCGTAACACACCCAACGGCATATGGACTAGACGCATAGTCCCGGACATAGGGCCCTGGGTGAGTAGAATTTCATGCCATCTCCCCCCCTCGAAGTAATACTTAACGGTCGTACCGCGAGAGGGATACGGAGAGTAGGGGGGTTTTTAGTGGGTGAGGTAATTCCAAGTCCCACACTTATCGGCTTTCAAAGCTTTTCCCTCCTATACATACAAAAAAAAAAAAAAAATATGTATGCCATATACCACAGAAATAAAGCTCTCAGCAGCGAACGATGGGCCGGAAGCCAATACAAAGTGGCTCAAAATAAACCCAGAGAAAAAAGGCAAACAATTTTAATATTGAATCGATTTTTTGTATAACAAATTTTTTGAATATTTCAGCTTGGGTTACAAAATGTAAGCCAATGGATTTTCTTTGAGAATCAAAACTGTAAAAAGAAACCATTTTCATTTACATGTTGACATGATTAAGAAAATATTGACTTGCAATATATTTAATATAAAATAAATTACCGTCATTTTTTTAGTTAAATATTTATGTTCATCTTTAAGTAGTTTAAAAATATTTCCTACTAATTGAATTTAAACGAGAAGGGACGTGTGAGACGCTTCTTACGCGTCACAACTTTTATACCCGGCACTCAGTCAAATTTTACATTTTTTCTTCATCTGTCATCCACATCTAAAACACTTATCACGCCAACATGCTCCTTTGGCTCGCCCCCCTTCCCTAGAGCCGCACAATGCAGAGTCACGGCAGAGACAGAGGCGCTGCAGAGGCAGAGGCCGCACACTGCAGAAGCAGAGTGGGAATGAGAGAATGTGAAAAAAACAAATAAAAGCTGCGGACATTCTTCAGAATTTCTTCATTCTGGCTATAATAATGATGCAATCGGATCGCAATTTAGTGATCTGATAGATATGGTCCTTCCCTACGGAATGGCGTTTAGTTTTCTTTTATCTTCAAAATTGTAGCTTTGGGAGGTCTTCGCCCATATGCGGGGGCGAAGGGGGCGGGGCTCGTTTTTGAAATACACTTGTAGCAGTGAGAACATACAGCCATCTGGGTGCAAAATTTGGTGGCTCTTGCTTTTATAGTCTCTGAGAACCAGGCGCTCAACAAGACGAACGGACGGACGGACATACAGACATGGCTCAATCGACTCGGCTATTGATGTTGATCAAGAATATATATACTTTGTGGGGTCGGAAACGCTTCCTTCTGTGTGTTACATTTTTTCCCCACAAATACAATATACCCTATTTACTCTTCGAGCACCGGGTATAAAAGGGATTTGTCATGAATTTATGTTAAAATCATAGTACAATTATTTCCCATATTTTTGCATTTGTTTTAAGTCCGGATGTGCTTCTACCTACATTGACATTTTCATCTCTTCATTTCATGTATATTTTAATTAAATAAACAAGACAAATTGTATGTGGAAATGAAGGTAAAAATAGTTCAGGAAGTTACATATATTTTACCCATACTTTCAAAATATGTGTCCACTTTATGCCTAATCTCTGCTTACAGTGCAATGGAATATTCATTGCCTTTAAAGGCCAAAGAGATGCCCGGAGCCATGCCCGAATGCAGGAAAGAGATAAATAGTAGGCGGACGGTGTATTTCCGAGTAGTTTCAGAGAGAGATGCACGTATTGCATTTCATTGTAGTAACTACCTTGTTGTCTATTTCCTGCGCCTGAGTGCGTTGCGTTATACACCTGCCACCCAATCAGAGACAGGCGAGACTTATGGCGCAACAAGCTGACTTAATTCCAGGCTCCACACTCCCCATTAACGTGGACACAACATAACAAAACACAACGAGAAGTAATTTGTACACAAAACACGAGTATACGTCGAGGTAAATGCATTCGTGTGTGCATCCTTGATGGGAATATTTTCATATATTCGATGCCTTCGTTTAGAGTTGCCAGCGATGAAGGCTGGACAGAGATAAATAGTGGACGTTGACTGAAATTGGCAGGATATCGGAGCGTTAGAGCGAGATGCATGAAGGTATCGCTTTCAGCATCGGCTGCTGCGAGTGCCGTCCAATCACGGAATCGATTGGCATATGACACAAACTGATCAGATTGCTCTTGGCATTCATTTGCATTTACTACGGACTGCTCATGCTCGAATATTTTTGCACTTTTAATGCCAGAAATGGAAGCACGAAAGAAATGAATACAAACTATTTCGTGGCATTGTTTCCAAATATAACATTTGCCCATATTTGGCTTTCCATATGTCCAGCTGTGATTGCCTGACGTTAGATGTCTTTTATGTATTGCCATGGCCAATCGGGGTTAGCAGACACGACAGTCCCACGCTCAACAGTCCCCCAGCTGCAAGTTCTTTGACTTAACAGAGGGCTGTAAATGTTAATGTTAATGTAAATGTTATGGTAAACGAACATAAGTGAGTTGCCTAATGAGCATACATATGTACATATGTATGTGGAGCACTCGTGAGGGGATAATGGACTACAATCGACCATGCTAAAACAACAAGTATTTATCTACTGTGCAGCAAGCACAACGCTTTGGTGGCAAGCACAGCTCTGGAGAGGCTAGCTCTGAGGTGATGCTGGAGTGCTGGGTTGCAGCTTTGGGCTGACTGGTTCTATTCTTGTTAGAGTGCCCAAGAAATTTGCCAACCAGAGATTACGTTTTTGGTTCAGCATGCTTTTTGCTGCTGCTGTTCTTGCACCATCAATCACGATTCGGGCAGACAGCAAATCCTTAACAGCGCAGCAAAACCACCTGGGGGGAAGTTGTCTGCTACTTACATACATACATACGTACGAAACTATGTAGCGATATTGCCTGCAGCTATTATTTTCGCTCTGCTTCGTCTGCACACAGCATGCACCATGGCAAACCAAACAGAAAAGATTGAAAAATTCCACAATGTGGAGAATCCAGCTTAGATAGAGATAGAAAGGGTATGTGTGTGTGCATGTAGGTGTGGCTGTGTGTGTGCTGCTTCCCCATACGTTCAATATTTATTCTGTTATTAATTACTTTGCTGAGTTTCGAAAGCCTGAACGCAGGGCTCTGCGGGCATGGCAGCTTCTGATACTATTTAAAATCGATTGTTGTTTAATGAAAGAATAGTTCGATGCCAACTCCAACGAAAAATGTTCGACAGAGTCCGAAACTTATCTTTCTCCGTGTTGCACACAGATAAATGTATAACAAATTGATACAGCAAATGCAACACGACAGTCGAGATTCGAATGTGGGGAGTGGGAAGTGGGGCTGTGGAATGAGTGGACCAGCGAGACCATTTGGGGGGTGGCCTTTGGCTTTCGGCTTGATTAGGAAAGGGCTCTGAGCGGGTGGCAGCTAAGTGGAAGCTTTTGGGCAGGTTAACGAAAAGTTTGCCGAAAGTTTTTCGGCGAAACTAGGGCCAAGGCTGTTGTACGAAACAAATGAATCTGTTGATGTAGATTCACTTGGTTCTGGTGATTGTCAATATGACAATCGTATGCTGAAATAGAAATGTGTATGCCACCGGTTCATGTACCAGTAACAAAAGGTCGCCGCAATCGGTACTTGAACAAATTGGGCTTCGGAGATGTGAATACGTCAGAGTTTTCTTTCGTACTGATTTTATTTGGTAAAATGTGAGGTTTATATACAATTTCTAGTAGTACACTTGTTTACTTAAGATCATAGGCTTGTGTAATTAGATCTAATAATAAGTGGGTATGGAAATATTTATTTATGACCTTCACTGCATGGGTCCGGGTGCAAAGGTCCGTGGGTCAGGTCTAAGATATTTTTATCACTGTCGTAAAACTAATCTCCTGCAGATGGTGTGACCTTTTTCCAACTGCAGATCATCTTGCATGTAATTTATGACTGTGTAACATGATTATGTGCATGCATGTGCATGCACTTGAATATTTATTTGGGTCAGCGGTGCATATCTCATATTTCTTGTGTTAGTCTGAGAATATTTATTTAGGTTGCTAAGAATTCTTAATACCTAATAACAAAGATAAAATTTAGGTCTAACCATACGGTTTGATGTTTAAATCTAAATCGTACATCCTCCCGGCCGTTGACCATGGTATGTTCAACCATCATTAATGTTGATTGTAAACGGCTGACTTGATGTGTTGTCTCCATTCGCTGATGTGCTAGGCTGTTGCATTCGCTGCGAGGTTTTCTTGGCTTTGTGCCATTTCTTGACCAAATGAATTATTACAATAATCATTATGAAGATCATTGCAATGTATATGGCAATATGGTGATGACTGATATTTTCAAGGTTGTGGGGTAACTTGAAACTATCCGGTGGTAACAGCCTTGTTTTCATTTGATACAGCTCCTTGTAATTTAAATTTTCTTCTTTTGTTGAAACTGTATCTGTCGGACGTTCAGTTGATGTTTTGTTGATGTCATTTTCTCCGAACCGAGCGTATGACGAATGCCATGTCGTCTCCATTGTGCTTTGACTTGTTACGGTCATCAAGGAATTTCGAATGATGCATCCAGGTTTTGCGATCAATAATCCTGAATTTTGTAGTTTGATATCCGATATTCCATCTGCACATACTGCTGATAATTTCAACGATGATTTTGTTGAAAATATCCATTGATTTTTACCATGCATACTCAACCATATAAATGATTTTTTTGTTTTGATTAAGTTGCATGATGGATCCGTTTTGTTATGGAACATTTGTAATTCACAACTTGTTTCAACTGAGAACATTGTTTGTTTATTATAGCATACAAAATCGTTGTTTGCTCTTGGATGGCAATTGTTTAAATCACTCTCTGACAGTTCAACGAATTCGTCTCGGTGACTGTTGATTGCGATGTATGGTGTCTTGACTTCGAACATACTTATCCCATTTTCAGTTAGTGATGGGATAGGTGTCAGCTTGTAGATTTCCAGTTCGTATGCTGAAACTAATGGAAACGTAACTCTGATGATTGCATGATCATCTATAATCGTGCCTTCAGCTTTCATCATCTGATACACCATTAGCATATTTTCGGGAGTTACTGGGAGCACTTGTCCTGGCTTTAAGTGATCTCGTATCTGCTCAAGTTGTTCCTTTAGTTGTCGTGGTGAAATTAACACAGGGCTTATTGTGTTGTGTCGGATATCTGTCAAGACGTTGATGATTTCCGTTTGCATTCGTTGTAGATTTGCAGATAATAGCGTCAATTGAGTTGACAATGTTATATACCATTGAAAAGCGATGAAGTGATCAGCTCTTCCCTTTGATTCGGTGATAAAGTCCTCAACTCGACTTAGTCTTTTGGAGTTTGAGATTTCATCCCTTTTAATTACATTAATTGTAGATTCAATCAATGATGTCTGATTTTTGAGCAAGGTTAATAAGTGGTTCTCGTTATCCTTAACCTTTGCTATCGTTTCCGACATTTCACGGGCATATGTTGAGTCTAATACGCCAAACAGACTGCTTGCGATGTTTCCAATGATGTCCAGCGGAGCTCTTTGTTTCCGTGTCCTTGCTATTAGCGCATTTTCAGCTTGCAGGTCCTCTTCTATGTGTTTGAAATGTTGATACATACTGGTGCATGCGTCTACTTGTTGAAGTTGCTTGCATAGATGTCCAATTTTTGAAGTACCCATGGTGAATGTGTTCATGTCTTTCCAATAGGGCTTTAGGTTGTAATAGACAATTATGGTCCAGTCAGTTGTCGCAAGTTGGCTGGTTCCTACTTTTTCGAAGTATATACCCGGGTTTGAACCAAACTGGGTTATGTTGATTGACTGCGCCATTGCCAACGGTAAAAGTAACAATATGACAAACATTGTCATGGTTAGCGACAGTCTATTCGGCTGTGTCCTTTTTCTAGGCTGTCTATCTTCAGATGACTCTTCATTTTCAGGTGGATCATCTATCGGATGTTTATGTGTGGGTTCCTCTTCATTGAACAGTGGAGCAACATGTTGAATCTCACGTTTGAAGATTCCCTTGGATGTTTTTACTTCAACCACTCGTACGAAATTGTCCTTGCCATGAAACAATTGAGTGATTCTTCCAAGTGGTCATTGTAATACCGGTGTATTGTCCTCCTTTAGTATTACCAATGTTCCTTCTTTAATGTTTGCTGATGATTTCCTCCACTTTTGACGCTGCTGTAGTTGTTGGAGGTATTCGTTGGACCATTGCGTCCAGAATGAGTGTTTTAATTTGGACACTGCTTGCCATCGATTACCTAGCGTCTTCGGTTGCTGGGATGGCTCACTGTCAGCTTGTGCGGTTAACGGCTCTCCTATCAGAAAGTGCCCTGGTGTTAACGCTGTTATGTCGTTTGGGTTGTCAGATAACGGTGTCAGTGGTCGAGAATTTAATATGGCTTCTATTTCGACTATAACCGTTTCTAATTCCTCATATGTTAAATTTGCCGTCGTCACATTTTTTAACAGCAGATGTTTTGCAGATTTTACTGCGGCTTCCCATAAACCGCCGAAGTGTGGTGCACGAGGAGGTATAAATTTGAACTGTACTCCTTTGTTGTTGCACTCCTGTACAATTTGTTCCTTTGCCTTTTCTGAGAATATGGCCTCTTCTAAATCTTGAAGTTTGTTCCTGGCTCCTACGAAATTCGTAGCATTGTCGCAATGGAGCACTTGACATTTTCCTCGACGAGAAGTGAACCGTCGGAGTGCCGCTAAAAATGCTTCTGTGGTGAGATCGCTGACTAGCTCTAAATGTACTGCTTTAGTCGCGAAACAACAGAATATGGCTATGTAAGCTATATTTGGCTTCTTTCCTCGTATTTTATAGTGGATTTTAAATGGTCCACAGTAATCAACTCCAGAATTGAGGAATGGCCTTGCTTGGGTGACTCGAAGAGGTGGCAGATTTCCCATAATCTGCTCTAGCAGTTTGGGCTTGGCTCTTGTGCATTTCACACAGTTCTGCACAATGCTTCTGGCCATGTTTTTTCCTTTTAGTATCCAGAATTGTTGTCGTGATGCTGTCAGCAATGCTTGGGGGCCACAATGCATGTTGTCCTTGTGTATTTTAGCAAGGATCAACTTGACAATTGGATCGTTGTAAGGTAGGAGCATTGGGTGTTTGGCGTCAAATGAAATATTTGCTGCTTCCAGTCGACCACCTACTCGTAAGATTCCTTCCTGATCCATAAACGGGGTAAGCGAGTTAATCGAACTTCCCTTTTGCGTTTCCTTATGTCTTGTTAAGTAACGTATGTCCTCTTTGAAGTCATTCTGTTGTATGTTACGAATGACAATTTTCTGAGCTTCTTTCATCTCATTGAATTTAATAGTATTGCTTGTGTACGTTTTCCTTCCTCGGAAACGCATCATGTAAGCAATTATTCTTAATAGTTTGTTGTATGAGTTGTTGTGCTTTATTTTGTATATAATGTCATCCTCCTGAGTGATGGTCATAATTGATGACTGACTCATTTTTTGGGGATTTGCACTGATACTTTCGTCTTTTGTCGCCACAAATGCTGGTGGCCATGTAGATGGTGGGCCATGAAGAAATAGTGGGCCATAAAACCACATACTATTTTCCGCGAATTTAATCGCCGTCATTCCTCTAGACAATGCATCCGCTGCATTATTTTCAGATGAAACATGCCTCCAATGCCTTTGAATCGTTAGTTCATGAATTGTAGCTATTCTTGTAGCTACGAATTTGTCTCGAATGGATGTTGTACAATTAATCCATGACAAAACAATCCTTGAATCAGACCACAAAAAGTTGTGGCGTTCTTCATGGATAAATCTTCTTTTACCTTAGCTGTCAGTTGTGCACCCAATACAGCCGCCTTTAGTTCCAGACGAGGTAATGTTAAAGCATTTATAGGAGCTAAATGTGATTTGGCACATAACAATTGAATTGTTACTCGTTTATCCTTGTGCAGTGCTCGGATATATACGGCAGCTCCAAAGGCTTTCTCCGATGCGTCAACAAACGTGTGTATTTCTGATGCTATCGGAAATTTTCCTTGGTATATGTGACGTGGTACTTTTATGGTGTTTAATATTTTTAACTCCTCCCTGTACCTTTTCCATTCCTCCTGGAGATGAACTGGAAGCGCCTCTTTGTAGTCAAATCCTTCCTTTGTGAGATGTTGCATGAAGATCTTTGCCTTCATTACCACCGGTGAGAAGAGTCCAAGTGGATCGAAAATCCTAAAGATCTCTGATACGACATCTCTTCTAGATATTACATCCTTGGTGGCAATTTCTGTTCTTCCACAAAACTGGTCAGATTTGGGCATCCAAGTGATTCCCAGTGTTTTTATGCTGTACTCTTCATAAGCAGTATCATCCAATTGTACGCTTGAAGTGATGTCTTCCGTTGGAATTCCTTGAAGTACGTGAGCGTTGTTCGTGCACCATTTTCTTAAGTTGAACCCTGAATTATGCAGTAGTTTGTTCAGCTCTTGTTGTCTCTGGAGGGCCTCTGGTATGGAATCTGCTCCTGTTAAGCAATCATCCACATAAAAATCATTTTCCAACGCAGCAGCTCCAAACGGGTATTCCTTTCTGTCTCTTTGGGCGAGATATTGTAGACTTTTTGTGGCTAAATATGGAGCCGCTTTTGTTCCATAAGTCACTGTTTTTAGTCTATAGTATCGTAGATCTTCTGATGGATCATTGCGCCATACTATTGTCTGATAGTACTGGTCCTCGGGATTGATCCAGATCTGACGATACATTTTTTCGATGTCTGCAGTAAACACATATCTGTGCATCCTGAACCGAAGCAATATTGAAAATATTGAGTTTTGCACAGTTGGACCTTTATGCATCAGGTCGTTGAGCGATTTTCCGGACGCGGTAACTGCAGACGCATCAAAAACCACTCTCAATTTCGTTGTAGAGCTGTCAGGTTTTACGACACAATGGTGTGGGATGAAATAGCGTGATCTTGCTATTTCTTTTGTCTGCATTTCCTTCATATGACCAAGAGCCTCATATTCTTTCATAAATGAGACGTAGCTTGCCTTGGTTTCCGGATCTCGAGCGAGCCGCTTTTCTAGGCAAAAAAATCGTCGTGTCGCTAGATCACGACTCTGCCCCAGGGATGAAGGGTCTTCCAAAAAAGGCAATCGGACGATGAGTTTATTGTCTGATGCCATCTGAACATTTTGTAAGAAATGCTGCTCACATCGTTTTTCTAGTGGAGAAAAATATGTTCTGTTATTTGGAAATGAGTCCAGTTCCCAAAATTTTGCGATCTGTTGATCGACTTTTTCTTCTTCCGTCAATACTGCACATGTGCTCGGATTTTTTGAAGCGTCTTTTAGCTTTCCAGCCACAATCCATCCTAATTTGGTTTTTTGTAGTTTAGGCAATCCTCTTCCAATCGATACCTGCTTGTCTTGCATGATATCAAAGTAGTGTTCTGCTCCCAACAGAATGTCTATTTTTCCAACTTTGTCGAAATTGGGATCAGCTAACGTTATGTTTTCCGGTAGCTTCCAACGAGTCGTATTAATTGACTGTGCTGGCTGATCTGATACTATGTGTGGCAGTACAATTGCTTCTAGTCTTGAACTGAATTTGTTATGTCTTGATTTGAGCATAACATTGACTCTTGCTTTTGAAGTTTGTGTTCGTCCGCCAATTCCATTTATTTGTAGATCTGATTTTTCCACTTTCAGATCTAATATTTTCAATGCTGTTTCTGAGATTACATTGACTTGTGAGCCTGAGTCAAGCAATGCTCTGAACTCAGCAATTTGTCCATTGTTGCCTTGTATATGAACTCGAGCGGTAGCCAATAGTACATAATTATTTTGTACACAATTTGCTGATGCTGCAATTTTGGCTTCGGACTTAGTTTCCAAATGAAGAAGAGTGTTGTGCCCTTTGTTGCATTTGAAACAATCTCTTCTTTGGCAATTTTTTTTTGTGTGATCGCGTTTGAAGCATTTAACGCACAGTTGGTTCTTTTGAACCCAATTTAATCTATCTGCAGACGTTTTCTTTAAAAACTGTGTGCATTTATAGATCGCGTGATTTGGTTTTTCACAAAAATGGCAGACATACTGATTTTCAGCTCCTGCTGAGGCACATGTGATGGGTTTCCTTGGTTTTTCCCATCCAATGGCTTCCAACGTAAGAAACCTTTGCTCGAGGAATTTCATGAATTCGCTCAAAGGCTGTAGTTCCTTCGTATTCTGTATCGATTGCTCATACAACGTATGAGTTTGACGATCTAATTTCTTCGTCAGAAAATATAGAAGCAACGGATCCCATTTATCCGTTTCTATGTCGATTTTTTTTAGCGCTGCTAAAGTTTCTTTTACGTTATCGTGTAATGCCTTAATTGATTTGGCATCACTTGATATGCTTGGTTGATCCAATAATTTTTGGATCAATGTGTTACTGAGCACTCTCTTGTTGCTAAAGCGCTCTTGTAACATATTCCATGCTGTCATGTAATTTCCTTCTGTTAACGAAAGGTGGCGTATTACATTTTCTGCCTCCCGTAACATTGGTTTTAAATACCACATCTTTTTGAATGACGGGTACAGATGCTTCATGAATCATTTTCTTAAAAATGTCATGAAATTGTTGCCACTTTAGGTAGTCTCCATCGAATTTGGGGATTGCAACCTTTGGCAGGGGTAATGCATTATGCACATGTGGAGCATGGAGTGATGGCTGAACAGGGTCTGATTCAGTCATTGTTTGTATTGTTAATACTGCATCTTCAGCTGCAATATAACTATTAATGTTATATCCCATTTTCACAGGATCATTGCATTTTGAATATATTCTGACATGAATCGCTCTAATCTCATCCCAATATTTTATTATTATTGGTTTGAAATCCTTTCGCGTCTCAGTTGTCATTCTGTTCATGATGCGCTGTAGACTTTCAAGCAGCACCCTCTGCTCTCGGATCATGGGTTCTATTTCAGACTCATTTTCCATAGAGGTAATTGATCCAGAATCTATCTGCATTTCCAAGGAAGACAATTGTTTGGTCAACTCGTCGTTGTATTTGTTGACCAATTCTTTTATATTTTCAAAATATTTATTTGTGAAATAATTGTGCTCATATTTTGAGCCATGAATTATCTCTTGAATGTTTGTGTCTTCAATTGAAAATGTTTTCCAGAGATTCATTAACCTCTCAAGTCGTGTTTGAAAATATTCAGCCTTCTGTTTCCTTTCAGAGGCATCCTTTTTGTAATTCCTTACGATGTTTTGGATTTCTTCGCCCGTGGCCAATTGCCTGTCCAGCATAACATTGATGCTTGATGATGCCATTTTTTATTATTTGTCTTACTACTTTGACCCGATGGAGGTAATTTGTTTGTCGTTATGACAGGCTGTGCCTCTACTCACAACCAAAAAATGGTCAAAGTAGACTAACAAATAACTTTAATGACAATGTGGAATATATTTTGAATCCAACCGTAGTCGCCAAGTTGACTGTATCGGTTTGGGTAAATAAATCCAGCTAATTTTTATTCTTCACAGAAGGTAATAAAAAAAATCACAACTGTGATTGATGATGTAAAATTGGTCGCCAAGTTGACCAATTATGCAGGATTTTCCAAAAATCCAAGTTCCAAAATCGGGAACAATACTCCAGATGAACGGTTAAAATGTCCAAAAGTCGGGGGACCAAATGGTGATTGATGATTAAAATTGGCAGGACCAATTTGCAGGATTTTTCAAATAAATCCAAGTTCCAAAATCGGGAACAATACTCCAGATGAACGGTTAGATGTCCAAAAGTCGGGGGTCACCAAATGGTGATTGATGATGTAAAATTGGTCGCCAAGTTGACCAATTATGCAGGATTTTTCAAATAAATCCAAGTTCCAAAATCGGGAACAATACTCCAGATGAACGGTTAGATGTCCAAAAGTCGGGGGTCACCAAATGTACGAAACAAATGAATCTGTTGATGTAGATTCACTTGGTTCTGGTGATTGTCAATATGACAATCGTATGCTGAAATAGAAATGTGTATGCCACCGGTTCAGCTGTCGAAGCTCGAAACTATAGAAGCTGGCTTTTGTGGAGGATGTTAAGGATGCTGTCCGATGGAGGGTGCTGGCTGATGGCTGCTGGTTGCTGGTTGTTGGTTGCCGGCTCCGACTGACCGAAACGAAAGTGAATTAAGCTGATGGCGTGCCTGAGACTGAAAGTCTTGGATTTAGCTTCAACGAAAACTCACCAATTTTCCAGCTGAAGTGGAAACAGAAAACAGAAAACTGCTCAGAGAAAGCGTAGGAAGAAAAAGTGCAAGAAAATCTATATGAATTGGAGCGAGTGTAAGAGTTGCCACTTCAAGAATTAGAGAGGCGGAATGTGAGGACTTCCCCTGCTTTGGCTCCTCATTCCTAGGATTGAATTTGATTTTTTTGTACTTATCCCGATTGCACCTTGAAGAGCGTATTACTTTTCCTTTATTTATTACCTCTAGCCCTGCCGCTAGTTGCATTGAGATGTGAGAAACGCACTGAAGGGGGGTGGTAGCCGACAAATTGTTTGCATCGAGTTCGACCCCCCGCCACGATGGAATTCTTTACGTTGGCAAATGCTGATCCAAAGCAAACTAAAATCATCTTTAAGTTTAATTTTGTCTAAATGTTACATAATTTTGTTTTAATTCGACTCCTCCTGCTCCTGCAATTTATACGTTGAATGATCGCAACATCATGATGTACGACATGGCCGAGCGGACAATCTAAAAGGAAATGGTGTTAAAAGATAGATGGATAGATGGATAGCTACCCACTGCTGAGAAGGTGGCCATGCTGGCCTCAAAGAAGTACCCCTTCATCTGGCATGGACGCTGGGCACGCATGCCCGCAATGAGCAGGACCCGCTTGGTGGAGGGCGCAAAGTCCGTCCAGTTGCTCTCGTAGACGCCGTCGCCAAAGTCCAGGCTGGCCTTCTTGATGTTCTCGCCGCAGTGCGAGTAGATGAACAGGGCGATGAGGAGGGAGCCCACGAAGGCGATAAAGTAGAGACTTTGAGGCTTGGGGAACAGATCGGCCACCTGGAAGCCGATGAAGCAGATCTGCAGCGCCGACAGGAAGAACTGCAGAAAGATCAACGGCCGGTAATGATCCTCAATGAAGTCCGCTATCAGCAGGCCCTTCTGGTGCAGCAGCAGCACCTGAACCAACCCCTCAAGCTCCGCCCGTGGATCCGACTCACCCATGGCCGGCAGATGGACCAACCGGTGCCTGGCTATCTTGAAGATGGCGCACACATTGTACGTAAAAAAACAGAGCAATGTGTCCACGCAGAGAGCCATGGTCACGGCACTGTAGCTGGCCATCACGTTCCACAGGTAGGTGGGCACAAAGAGCCACATCACCTGGTAGTCGTACGGATAGACACCCATGTGGGGCAGCTCCAGGTGGAGCTTGCTGCCATCGCCCCCGTCCCGCAGCAGGGCCAAGGACATGGTAACGAATGGCTTAATCGCCGCAAAAATGCCCGCCATGACGAAGCAGCGGGTGTAGGTGAGGCTCAGCATTTGATCGCTACGATTCTCTGCGTCGACAATCTCCCTGGCCTCCGGCAACCCGTTGATTTCTATCGAAAGAGAGATCTGATCTCTGTAATTTTTTGATTTCTGTAAGACTCACCTTTGTCCAGGATTCCCCTGATGCGATAGATCATGCCCACAAACTCCTTGCGGTGGTAGACGAACAGCATGTACTTGACCAGGGTCAGCATGCTGGCAAAGGTGGAGCCGAGCGTGTCGGAGAGCAGACTCACCTCGGTAATGTTCTCCCTGGCGGACAGGTACATGGGCAGCATGAAGGCGAACAATGGGCCCATGGTCACAAATGTCACCAAGTGACGATCGTTGGCCGACGTCGGGCTCCACAGATCGATGCCCACCAGGCGATATACGAGTATCTGCACGCGCAGCGAGTTGCTCTTCTCCATTTTGGCTTCCATCTTGTGGATTAGACAGACAGACAACTGGAACTCAAACGGCTTATATACCACACAAGCGAGAGCTCAACCTAAAGCTAACCCTAAAGCCTACTACCGCCCAGGGCCCCAGGTCATGCCAATGGGCGTGCCCTTTGCTGCTGGCATGTCATGGCTGAATCTGTAATTTTACTCGGGGAAATGTCCTTTCCTTTTTTTTGTGTGCTCTTGCCTTTGTTCTGGATGGCAGCGGCGTGGGTGAGCTTCTATTTAATATGCATCTTTGAAAAGTATTTGTGTGTGGGGTTGTGTTTTCATGTGTGTGGGCGGAGGGAAGATATATGTGTGCAGTCACAGACGCCCAAATGCCATTCATGGCTCTAATTACACATACATATATTTTGAATTGTTCTTCCTCATTTTAATTATATTTAAAAAATAGGGTAACACGATTACGTCAAGACGTATGCGATTCTGCAAAAATTATTTATTCTTCATTTGATTGAATGTTTCTATATTTCTCCATACTACAACCAAACCAACCACCTCACACTTAAAGTAATTCGAAATACCATAATTATGAAAGGGTATTCAGCGCTCGATTTGACTCTACTTTTCTGTTTTGTACTTGCCACGCTCTTTTATTGTAATAAATGCATTCGTTTTCCTTTGGTTGCCTTATTTTTGTAGTTGTTGACAATTTGTAATGCCAGATTTCGGTTCTCAGGCGAGTGCATTCTAATTTTAATGGGTTTTCATTTTAGATTCCAAGAACCCAGCCGAATACAGTTGAGGGAAAGTGGGAGCTGCACCCCGCCTAGTAATTAGATGAGATTTTTTCAGGCTGCCGTTGACATTTGGTGTCTTCCCTCTTATTTACAAGCAGCTATGACAGAGGTGAAAGGTTTTTAATTTGAATTGCACGCTCAAAGCCACTTTTCAATGCGAACAACGGCGAATGGTCCAGGCGGTTGTCATAGAGGTAAATTATCAAAAACATTAAACATTTGTTAGACTGTTTTTGATATTTTTAGTTGCCGGGTAATCATGTCACCATCATAATTCGCAGATCTTAGGAATATTGCGTGCCACTTTGTGATTTAAACTTCGCGCCACTTTGCACTTCCATGCATCTTATACAACACTGCACGAGCTTTAAAGGCAAGGAAGGGCCAGATAGGCATTGGGTGCGTTCAACAAGCTAACTTGATCACCGATCCATGATCCATGACCCATGGAATCGATCGGGTTTCGAGTCCTTGTGAACGCGCCCGATCCACACCGACGTCGTAAATACAATCGGCTCACGAACTATCGATATTGTCACAAGCAGCTGTTTCTTTTTGTCATGGTGAACGCCATTGATATGCATATTTAATAGAAATTACAAATATGTTAGGACTTCAATGATAAAATTCACTCTCTGCGATTGTTCCTTTATTACTCATACATTTTTCTCATTTTAATTTGAATACTGCGCGCACTTCTGGACTGTTCACCCAACTGTGTCCATGTAATTTGGCCTCAGCCAAGTTTGACTAAATAAAGGGAATTGCTTGGCCAGAAGGTAAGATCTTAAAACGAGTCGACACGATTTTTCCTCATAAAAACAAACCAACCCTTTCTGAAAGATATAAGGCTTAGAAATGGTCAAACCATATTTTTTGTTTCTGTTAAATAAATCAATGAGCCGATACATCTACACGCCGTTTACAGCACTGTTTCACCCGTGACACGTCTGTATTTCGATATATCAATGCAACCCTACTCAGTTGTATAACCTCAGCCGCAAATTTTTTTATTGGCCAATTGCAGACCCGTGAAAAATAACCTGAAAGTGAGTGGAAGATCCCAAAACATTGGGAAATATAGTCAGATAACCCAATTACTATTAATATTTGTACACCCGCAGCAATGGCTGGTGAAGGCGAAAAACTGACCGGCATGTCGAAAATATTCAATGGCTCTACCATGAGCGGACGCGCCAATGTAAGTACTTTTCCGCATGCAAATGTTTATATCTATGCCGTTCCTTCCAAGTGTTATGACACCCTCTTGATCTATGGTTCTTGCAGGTGGCCAAGGCTACATATGCTGTGATGGGACTGATTATTGCCTACCAGGTGCTGAAGCCCAAGAAGAAGTAGAGAGCTGCCGCTGTCGTTGCCTTCTTTCTTTTCTTCTCGTACCAAGTACTTCTGCAGCCCCAGTAGGACCGTACCCATGGACCGAATGCTGTGATCCGAACACCACAGAACGGGTGACGCAGGATCGAGGCCATGTAAATTTATGTGTAGTGCAAGACCTTGAAGGAATAAATAAGTTGAAAATGTAACACACTGAACCAAACGGCTTATGTAATGTGCTCTCGCGCCAGGAGGGAAGTTGGTTTCACCATGGAACCGGCTGAAAAAGAACAATTCTCAGTGTGAATGCATAATGAAAGTGCTCCCCGATAAAGATTTCTGTTCGTCTTTGGTGCACTTCTCGTCCATCTACAAGGAAACTCTCTTCCAACTGCTCACTATTACATACATACATATAACTTCATCTCGCTCTGATTCAGGTCATCCCAGAGAACTTCTACACAGACATGCAAATCTACGCGACAGAATCGAAAGCGTACGCTTTTCCTGCTTTACCTACCTTCGGAAAGTCAACCTAACGTTGAGGGAGTGAGCCATACTATGGCTCTACATATAACTAGCTATACATACATATATATATATTTTTTTTTTTGATATGCAATGACTGCACCATCAAGTGGCATATGCGACACCAAGCCAAGCCTGTTACGCGCGGAACCCAGCAGAACGCAGCCCTCCTCCCGCCCACCGACCAAGGGGCGCTGCCGCATGACGCGCGGCGCGATTAACCGAACCGGCCGCGAGCATGCAGGAAAGATAGATGTTAGGCTAATATTCGAGGAAAATTAGAACTAAACACAACTAAACTAGAGCAACTATAGCTAAGCAAGCAAAATTATCAAAGTCAAAAATTAAATTAACTACGGGAGAGGTAGGCTAGTATACAAGATTTAAGAAGAGGAAGGGAGTGAGTCGAGGATATAATGTGATAGAGGGACTTATAATCCGAGCATAACACTCTAAAGGGTTCGTGCAAGGCATAATTCGATCTACACATTGGAAGGAACAAAGGAATATAGTTTCTAGTGGGTCTAATGGGAATCGTAAAGTTTACGCGGCTCAACAAGTCAGGGCTGTCTACATCCCCCTTGATCAAGTTGTGCATAAAAATTACACCAAGCATTTTTCTACGACTAACTAAGGATGGAAGATTTATTAAAAGAAGTCTACTACGGTAGGATGGCAGTCTCACAGTTGCATCCCAGTTGAGGCCCCGTAGAGCTAATAATAAAAAGTTGTTCTGTACTGATTCAATAATATACTACAATATATACTAGTATAAGCTATACTATAATTCTGCTAGACATTCGCCACATCGATGAGTTTTCTATAATGAGGCGTTCCCAAAAGTGCAGGCTTTTGCTTGTACCCATTGGTCTTTCTGGCTGGCGGGAACTCCTCTCAACTATTGATCACACGAGTATCCTATGATCGTCATTAGTTTTGATACCACATTATCCACCAACTTTTATGAGCAGAAAGTATAATCCACCTCAATTTGGGACTTCTCTTGCACTTTTGAGCACCCATGCTCTGCTGGATAGATCATTATCCTAAAGAAATCAAATGAGAAAACAACATACTTATTGGCACATACAGTGTAGGTTAAAAACTTCTTGTTAAACAAATTTTGTTCGTTGTTTTTTGGGGGTTTTGTTTTTGTTTTGTTTTTAAATATTTTATTTAAAGTTTTATTTCATTTCAAACTTGCTTTAAATTTCCCTCATTCATCGGTCGAGGCTAGTGGTTAAAGGGGCGAGGGAGGAACTGGAGCGGGCCCCAGATTTCAATCGAAATTTAAAGATTCCTCTCATTCAATTGATTTGAGTGGGATTCAGAGGGTATTGGAGGAGGATCTGGGGGCAACCCCAGGCTACTTTTGTTTTTTGTTTATCGAAATTTCAGTATTGCTAAAAATTAATTTGAATGAATTGAATGTAAAAATGGTTTACATATATTTCGTATAAATATTTCATGTACTGTACTCTTCTTTTCTCTCCTATCCGCCTGCCAGCCTGCCTGCTGGCCGGGCCGGGCCTATTCCTCGCCCTGGCCTGCGACCCGCGCCCGTTTAGCTTTTTGTTAATCAGCCCTAACTGGTTTCGTGTTGCATTTAAAATATATGTTGTAGGTATAAATTAGTGTTTATATCATTTATCAATTGTATGTATGTATATGCTATGTATGTAATTACCTTTTACATGTATTGTATAATAGCAAGCGCTTGCTTAGATTTCGGTTTTCTTTTTATATATCTTCCTCTATTCTTGTTATCCACAAACTGTTTTTCTTTCGCACTCCTTTTCTTTTCCTTTCTTTTCTATCCTTATCATTCCTTTTATTTTGTTTCTGTTACTAAACCATTTTCCTGGCTTTGCAAATTTCCCATTTTCGGGGTCGGGTCTTATGTGAGTGAGTGAGTGAGTGAGAGAGGGAGCTTGTGTGGGTGCGTGTGAGTGAGTGAGTGAGAGAGGGAGTTTGTGTGGGTGCGTGTGAGTGAGTGAGTCTGATTAGGTATTTGTGGACTTTTTAATATACCGCTATATTCCATTGCTTTTTTTCTATTGCGTTTTGTCTTATGCGCTTTACAGCAGCAGCGCAGCACAGCAGCGTAGCAAAGTGCGCAGCGCAGTCGCAGTTATTCTGCTTCTCTTTTGTTTTTTTTCTTCTATATTTCTACTACATATGTATGTATTTCGCATAGGAGTAGGATACTGCGGGATTTCACCCCCAAACCATCTTGGTATTCGCTAAGAACGCAAAGGGGGCTGGTGCAAGCGAGAGATCTCTGCGGCTCCCTCCGACTGTCTTCTCCTAGGGATGTGTGCGATTATAATTTTTATAATTACCGTTGTATGTGTGGGGGGATGGGCTCTGTTTGTCATTAAACGTGTTACCAGTTTTGCCTCTATATATAATATATATATATATATATATGCTCGTTTTCTTTTATATTCATGCGTATTTGTGTGTGTTTGGGTGTTTTTGCGTGTATAGTTAATGCCCATACATAGATCGTATCATATCCTTGTTAAGTTACAGTTACAGTTACAGTTACATAATGAATTACACATTTATATAAATTGTTTAAACTTCATTCTCGTACAGCATACATTACTTTTAACTTTTTCTCAATCTTCGGTGTCTGCGCGTTGAGCATAAAACTTTAATTTCGATTACAGTTCTGTTCCTTTCGATTACTGGCTGGCGGTGTCTGGCAGGTCTGGCTACGATTGGGGGCGCGGCGTTGCCACCCATGTGCGATTTGCGCTGAACACTTTCAATTTAAAGCCTGGGATGCGATACCGGGGGATACGGATACCGTTGTTATTCGTTTAGCAATGCTGCCATACTGAGGGAGGGGACTTTTTTAACGATCGTGATCGGGATATATGGCATGTCTTTATAATGCTACATAGAGCCAATTGCTGTTTTGTTTCAGTTTTGTTTTTGTTCATACATACATGACTGCTGTAATGTATTTTGTTTGCTTTTACTTGTTTAAACTTAGTTTTGCGCTTAATCAAACTTAAAAGCTTGCCTGCATTTCATTTGTCTCTCTCTTTCTCTAATCGTTTCTCTCTTTATATATTCTCTATATATGTATGTAGGTATCATCTCATTCTCGCTGGTTTGCCACTTTCTGCTTTTCTTCTTCCGTTTTCATTCAGATTTGATGAATAGATTAGATAGAGCCCCGGGATACGTTTTGTATATATATATATAATGTATTGTATTGTAGCATAAACATAAATTAGAATTATTAGTGAATTTTTTGTGTGTTGCAAAAAAAATTAAACAATATTTATGTATATAATGTATTATGTATTTATGTATAAAGAAATTAAAGCATACGCAGTGCCAAATGTTCAGTTTGTGGTTGTTGGTTTCCAATCTTTTGTTGGGGTTCGATTTTGCGGGGGCATTTTAATGGGATAGAGCGTTTAAGGCTGGGTGGGGAGGGGCGGGGGCATTGCGGGAGAGAGACTCTACTACAAACAAATAATAAGTATATAAACGTAAAATTAATATGTAAATTTGTTTGACAAAAAATACACTCCGCTATTTATGTATGTATGTATTTATATGAGTTCCGTGTTCGTGTTTGTGTGTGTGTAATGTCTGCATGTGTGTGTGTGTTTTTAAATAAGTAATTCTCTTGCAATTCCTCCGATTTCTATTGCTCTTTCTTTCTCATGTTCTCCTGTTACGGCTGCTTCCGTTTCCGTCTTATGGTAGCGGTGGCGGTGTGGCGTGGGAGGGGACCAGGGCAGGGCTGTGTATGGGTATGGAGGGGTTACCTATATCTTACTATCTCTGATCTGCATTCGTTCCGCCTCTCTTCCCTGAGGACCTACCACAATCTTCAAATCAACGTCTGCTTCCAGATCCTCCTGCCGATTGCTCCTTATTGCTAATCGGCATTTACTTCTGCTTTAATTTTCGTATAGGTTTATGCTTGTGTGTCTGTCTCTTAGCTGTTGCCAAAATTTCCTTTGGAACGCTCTTCTTCACTTTACGGTTGCATTTCTCCCATCATTTCCCATTTACTCTTGAGTAGTTCTGTTTCCTTTTTGTCTTGTTTCCTTTTCTCACTAACGGTTAACTTTTAACGTCACTTTCTTGGCAGCTCTGTTTAGATTGTTTGCTTTTCAGCTCTACTCATCTCTTCTGATCTCTTCTCTTCTGTCCTGTCTCTCTCGCTCTCTTTGTCGCTTTTTCTCCCGCGTCTCCTTTTCTTTATTGAACACGCACAGCAGATGCACTTCTCTCACTTTTTGTCTTACGCGTTCGCTAGTATCTGTTGTGGTTTGTGTGTTATTAACTTTGATTTCGTTACCTTTGCTTCACTTTTTACTTTAACTGTTTGAGTTTTGCTTAACTTTTAGTTTTATGGATAAGTAAATATTTCTTCTTTCTGCTTTCGCTTCTATCGGTTGCAACATACGTTATCTTTACTTTCTTATCTTTTCCTTTCTTTACGTTTCCTTTTCTTTCTTCTACTTCGCATTCCGCATTCCTTCCTCATTTTGCTCGTTTCGTTTCCTCTATGCCTGTATGCACGTTTGTGTGTGTGGATTTTCTTGTATTGTAGGTGGGGGGCTGTGGCTGGGGTCTGCTGGAGTGGGAGTGAGAGCGGTAGTGTTCGTGGGTGAAGGATTCTGCCCCACTCAGTTGGCGTGCCACTCACCGCGATTGGCCACACCGCCGGAGCCGGCCGCATTGTTGGCATAATAGGGCTTACTCAACTGCGCAGCTGCCGAACCGACCGCGGAGCCAGTTGATCCGCCGCCCACCGCTCCTCCTGGTCCACCATTGCCACCACCGCCCCCGTTACCGCCCGGCGGTCCAACTGGCGCATTGCCATTGCCACCGGCACTGCCGGCACCACCGCCAACGCCACCGCCTTGGCCTCCTACTCCTCCATTGCCGCCGGTCACCTGCCGCATGTTTTGGGCGCGCTGCGCCGCTGCTGCCGCCTGATCCCGCTGCTGTTGCTGTTGCTGCTGTTGCTGTTGGGGATGCTGCTGCGGATAGTTATTGGGTCGCTGAATGGGCGTGGGGTACCGGCCCTGGTTGCCGCCACTCTGTCCCACGCTGCCAACACCGTTGCCGCCACCATTGCCGCCACCACCGCCGTTGCCTCCAACCACCTGAGAGCCGCCACCGCTGCCGCTGCCACTACCCACGGCACCGCTGCCACGTCCGCCCAGGGCGTTCATGTTGGGTCCGTTGCCGCCATTAACTCCCTGCTGGCGCTGCTGCTGCTGCTGCTGCTGTTGTTGCTGAGATTGTTGCTGCTGCTGCTGCTGTTGTTGCTGCTGTTGTTGCTGCAGCACCTGGTTTTGCAGATCCCACTGCAGAAAGGAAAGAGGAGAAAGTGTGATCATTACTCTGTGGTAAGCACATCAGGTTAAAGACTTACAGCGCCATAGTTCTTGTGGTGAGGTGGACTGGGCTGCGACTGGACCTGTTTGGCCAGGCCGAGACTCATATCAGCGCTCAATGGACTCTTCAGCTGACGGCCCATCTGTAGGAGGTGTGCGTGGAAATGGAGAGAATACACATAGTTTGAGGATTAGAAGGCGTTTGGTTTTCGCAACCAAAGACTATATTTAAAATCGTGACGTGTCAGAGATCTACCGGAATGCCAAGGCATTTCCAGAATTCAAAACCGAGGAAATGCCTTACACAGGTCACATACTGACTTTCGAGGCGCTTCATTAATTGCTTGATACCTTCATCATTGGACATAGAAATGCCGGCGACTCCTTCTCTAAGGTTAACATCTGCGCAGAGCCAAGCCACCGAACTCCCTCTGCACCGACAGTTGCTTGGCCCATTGGTACCCCATTGGTACTATCATCCACTCAACAAAGGATTTTCTTGACACTCGATTATAGATTCTTGATTTTCTTGATTTTCTTGACTCTCTCTTGACATCCCCCGACTCTCTTATTCGATCTGATTGCATCTAAGGGGTTAAGTTATAAGTGATAGTAATGATTGAGTGTGGCGTGTACAGTTATGTTAAGTGTTAGGTGATGGATGTGATCCACTGCTATCTACGACACACTAATTGCGTCTGCATCTGCAAGAGTCCTTACCGAGTCCTGCATATGGCCCTGTCCCTGGCTGCTCTTCAGGTAGGCCGCACCGGGCGCTGGTCCGCCGCGGTACTGATTGATATTGGCCGCCGTCAGCAAAGGTGAGTTCATGAACTGCGTATTGAAGTTTCCCATCGTGTGCTGTGACTGGGGTCCTCCTGGCGGACCATTCGAGCCGGGCGGTCCGCCCTGGTGGCCTCCGTACATGCCGGCGGCTGTGGCCAGGCCGTAGCTCTGCGCACCGCCATTGCCCTGAGGGGGTCCACCATAGTACTGTGGGCCACTGGGGCCGCCCTGCGCTGAATTCGAGTAGTAGCTGTTGGACTGGAGCTGATGGGCGCCCGGCGGTGGGCCACCCTGCCCCGGATGCTGGGGCGGCGGTCCGGGATAAAGATTCATATACTGCTGGGTGGTGGCATACGGCCCGGGGCCACCGCCGCTGCCCGCTGACTTAGAGCCTATGGCCCCGATGGGCTGCTGGCTGGCTTGAGGCGGCTTCGCCGCTCCCGAGGACATCATGGAGTTGGTGTTAGATGAGATGATGGCCACCGTCGCGTTCGGATTGCTCAGCTGCTGCGAGTTGGGCTGACCGAAGGGGCCGACCGATGGCCCGCCGGGTCCGCCGCCCAGACGGAACTGCGACGACAGATTGGAGTACATGTCGGGTGTGGGCGCCGTCTGGGGCATGTTGCCGCCGTGGGCCGTCTGCATTGCGTACGCATTGACGTTGAAGGGGCCACCGGCTGCTGCCGCCGCCGCCGCTGCGGCCGCATAGTGGCCCGGGAAGCTGTGTGCGGCCGCTGCCGCCGAGTAGGCGGGCGAGCGGCTCGAATGATCGAGCGTATGGAATGGAGCATACAGATTGCCGCCCTGCGACGGTGGCGGCGGCGGTGGCATCTGCGACGAATTGAACACCACTGCCGGCGGGCTGGGAATCGTTGGAATGCCGCCGACACCGAACTGCGGCGATGCCTGGTAGAACGGTTGCTGCTGTTGCTGTTGCTGCTGCTGGTGCTGCTGATGCTGCGAGTGTTGCTGCTGGGAGTGCTGCTGCTGCTGCTGTTGGCTGGGGGGCGGAGACATGCCCAGGTACTTCTGCTGCTTGGCCTTCTGGTGCTGCTGCTGGGGACTGGGATAGTCCTCCTGCTGGAATTGCTGATCCAACGAGCCGCCATCAAAGGGCGATCCATGGCCCCCATAGCCATGCACTCCAGGCACCGGACCCGGCGACGACAGCGCATGGTGCTGATGATGCTGGGCCTGCTGCTGCTGGTGGTGGTGGCTCTGCATGTGAACCGCTGAGACCGCATAGTGGGGCATCTGCTGCTGATGCTGCTGGGAAGCAGCCACCGCCGCGGCCACAAACGAGGCGGCACTCATATGGCTGCTGCCATCGTCACCCCCTTGGGGCTGCAGTACAGATTGTTGCTGCTGCACCGCCTGCTGCTGTTGCTGCTGCTGAACCTGCTGCTGCTGCTGCACTTGCTGCTGGACCTGCAGCGGCTGTTGCTGGACCAGCGACTGTTGTTGCTGCTGCTGCTGCTGTTGTTGCTGTTGCTGCTGGGCCATGACCTGCTGCTGCTGCTGTTGCTGCTGGCCCAAGGGCAAGGCCTGCTGTTGCTGCTGCACTTGCGAGGGCGATGGCCCGTCCGACATGGGTGTTGCCGACTCCCAAACCTTTTTCACGCTGGCTATCTTCATATTAAGATCGGCCGTTGAATTATGTTGCTGCTGCTGTTGTTGTGCCGCCTGCTGCTGCTGCTGTTGCTGCTGGTGATGTTGATGCTGCTGGCTGGCGGCGGCTGCCTTGTCCATGGTATCCACCTTGAGGGGCGAGGGATCATCACCAAAGGTGAAGCCTAGCTTCATATCCTGCGCCTCCTCGCCGGCTCCCGAAGCGGACTTGCCGCCGAAGCTCATCTGGGACAAGGCACTGGAGAGGCTGTCCACCGTGGAGTCGCCCGATAGCTGGCTGTTGCTTGGCTTGATGACCACAGCCGCTGCGACCGCTTGCTGCTGCTGCTGCTGCTGCTGCACCTGCTGCTGCTGCACCTGCTGCTGCTGCACCTGCTGCTGCTTGTACGTTGAGTTCTCAAAGATGATCGTGTTGACGGGGGCGCCGTCGATGAGGAGAGTGGCGCCTCCCTGGCCGCCGGGTACTGCGCCCGGACCAGAGACGGGACCCACTCCCAGGCTGACGGCCACCAGTGGAGATTTCTCGCCGATGGCCGCCAGCTTGATGACCTTCTCACCTCCGCCGACGACGCATGGACCGCCGATGACCGACGAGACGGATGAGGTGTCGCCGCTGGACTTTTTCTTTTCGAGAAGATCGCCAGAGCAGCCCAAGGATGAGGGTGCGCCGCCTGTTGGGACGCCTGTCAGGGCCGTGGGCGCTGGTCCTACTGCTGCTCCTGTGGCAGCCAGTCCGGGAGGCATGCGCGCTGGCGAGTCCTTTTGCGTCTCCTCCTTGACCAGGGCAGTGTGCTGGCTGTGGCTGTGACTGTGGCTGGGCGCTGAAGTGGCAGTCTTGCAGTCCTTCTCCTCGCCTACGCCTCCGCAGGCCTCCTTCTCGTCCTTGGCCATG
Source organism: Drosophila subobscura (assembly GCF_008121235.1). Classification (NCBI taxonomy): domain Eukaryota; kingdom Metazoa; phylum Arthropoda; class Insecta; order Diptera; family Drosophilidae; genus Drosophila; species Drosophila subobscura. Next base: position 1,409,208 of record NC_048530.1, read on the forward strand.
TGCTTGCTCTTGTCCGCCAGATCCGCCTCCGACTCTGAGCTGCGCTTGCCGTACTCCTCGTAGCCGAGTCTTCCATACGAGCGTCCCGCACCTCCAGCATTGCCACCGGATCCCGCGGCAACCGGACGACGATACCCTGGCGCTGAGGTGGATCCACCTCCGCTGCTTAGTCCACCGCGTCCGCGTCGTGAGGGTTCACCACGCGGCGAGAATCCGGCTTTGTTGGTCGGCGGCTGCCCCGCTGGATCCTCCGGACGACGGCGTGCTGCGCCTGTACCTCCTCCTCCTCCTCCGCCACCGCCACCGCCACTGCTGTAGCAGTCTTCATCCACGTCCTCCGAGTGCTCCGATTGCTCGCCGCCACTGCCGTAGTAGCGTCTGCCAGCTGCACCGCTGCTGCGGCTGCTGCTGCCCCAGTCGCTGCCGCTTCTCGGTCCGCCACGGTAGCTGCCACTTCCTACAGTTGTTGCTTGCGTTCCTCCACCGCCTCCCGCGCTGGCCGCATAGCTGCGTGCATTGCCGCCACGTCCGCCCACAGCACCGCCTCCTCCTCCGCCTCTGGGACTGGGTCGCTTGCTGGCAGTGGCGCTTGGATGCGCCTTGTCCTCATCTTGCTGCTGCTTGCTGCCAGCCGACGCCTGCTGCTTGGCCCTGTCGCCATCGGCGTCGGACTTCTCCTCCGACTTGTCATCGGACTTATCGAGCGGCTCCACGCTGCGGCGCAGGATCTGCGTGGGCATGATCTCTGCAGTAGCGGACTTGTGCAGCGATGGGGAGGCAGGCAGCAGCTGCTTCTGCTGACCACCAACGGCACCAGGGGGGGCCATGGCCTCCTCGCTGAGACTGGGCTGACGTGCCGGACGCTGCAGGATCTTAATCTGCACGGACGAGTCGTGGCTGTGGGTGGACGAGAAGCTCTCCTCGCGATGCCTGTGGTGTACCTTCTGCTCGGCATCCGTCTGCTCGGCCCAGGAGGAGCACGAGCCCAGGCTCAAAATAGCGCACTCCTCGCCACCAGTCGACGACGAGACGCTTGTCTTGCGATGCGAATTCTCCGAAATGCTGCGCGGCAGCGACTGCACTTGGCTCCTGTACTCCTGCTGTCCGCGGGTGAACCGTTGCTGCTGCTGCTCGATGGTCAGCGCCTCCTGCTCCTCGCGGGCACTGGAGCTGTCGTGACGATTGCGTCCGAAGCCGCCGCCAGCGGCTCCTCCACCGGGAGCACCGCGCTGAGCATAGCTCCCACGTCCACCGCCACCACTTGTGACGGTACCAGACACCGCTCCACCTCCGCTAGCAGAACCCACGCCACCCTTTTGCAGGTAGCGCGAATTACTATCGAAAGCACTGCTGGCCGAGGCGCTCTTCTCCAGACGTGGCTGCTGCTGCTGCTGGGCCTGCTGTTGCTGCTGGGCCTGCTGTTGCTGCTGGGCCTGCTGTTGCTGCTGTTGCTGGCGCTGGAAACGTGGTGGTAAATTCGATTGAAAGTGGGTAAGGAACACGCCCTTCTGGCCGTATTCACCGCCAGCCGGGGAGCCAGAACCTGACACACCGCCGCCTCCACTGGTAGTCACGGGACTGACACCGCTGCCCAGGCTGGAGATGCTGCCGCGCGGACGACGATGCTGGCCTCCGCCCTCATCCTCACTGGCATTGCCCAGCGGTGCGGAAAGGGATTGTGCCTCATTCGAGGAGACAGAACCCGATGAGGAGGCGGGTCCCTCGCCGGCTAGAGCTGCCGCCGCTGCCTTCTTGCTGTTCATTTTCATTTCGAGTTCCTGTAGCTTCTTGGCCGCCGCCTGTTTTCGCTCCATTTCGCGACGCTCCTCCTCTTCCTTGCGCTGCTTAACGCGCTCATAGACACTGGCGTCCAGGGCAATGCCACCGGCCACTGGTGCCCCAACATTACCAGAACTGCCACGATGTCCGTTCTGCTGTCGCATTTCCTGCTGCTGCTGTTGATGCTGCGATTGTTGTTGCTGTTGCTGGTCCAAACCCCCGTCAGGGAGGGACTCGCGCTCGCTACTATCCTTGCCACGCTGCCAGCCGACGGAGGAGGGGGCCATCTTGCCAGCCAATACTGAGGAGGCAGCTGTCGAGATTTGGGATTGCTGCTGGTGCTGCTGCTGATTTTGGTGCTGGTGTTTTCCTCCATGGAGATGATCCTCTGGGGGTGATTCGTCGTCCGAGAATGTCAACTTCTTGGTATAATCAATGTCATCCTGCTTTGTCCAGCTGTCGTCCTTGGCTATCGCATTCAGCCGCTCCAGATCCTCCTCGCGGATAATGGGTCGCTGCATCTGGGCCACTTCTGGCTCCACCACATAGTCCTTCTCCTTGCGTCCGCCACCGTTTGCCTGCTGCTGTTGTGGTGGCGTCGCTGCTCGCATTCCCTGTGGGGGCGAGGCAGAGGCCGCCGGACGCTTCGGTATTGCGCTGGCCGCACGAAAACCGCCCACGGCCGGGGAGGCGGACCGTCCTCCAAGAATGCCGTTCTGGTAGTGGGTGGGCAGACCCGATTCGGAGCCGCCCGCGAGAATGCCGGCCACCGTGGTGGCCATTGATCCGCCGACACCCATGCCCAGGCCTCCGGCAACCACCGCCGATGTGGGCATTGGTGCACCGCTGCGCATAAACGAGGGCATCAGCGAGAGTATGGGAAGGGGAACGGCTCCTCCGTTGCCTGATCCGCCGCCGACGCCACCAGGTGTACCACTGCTGCCGCCATTGCCAGCAATCTGATGGTGGCCCTGGCCCTGTTGGCTCATTGCCAGGTCCGAGTTGGCTGCCGCCGCCGCAGCGGCTGCAGCCGCCCCCTTGGCCGCCTTCTCCTGCTGCTGCAGCCAGGTGGCCGTATCGTTCTGTGGCCGCAGGCTCATCTCCCCCAGATCCATGCCACCGGCGCCACCGCCGACGTCGTCGCTGCCATCTCTGTAGTCGCGATGCGAGTGGTGCGATCCCCCGCCATACTGACGTCCCTGTCCTTGGCCCTGGTGGTAGTCCCGATGGTGCGAAGACTGTTGCTGATGATGCTGCTGCTGGTTGTGGTGCTGGTTGTGGTGCTGGTGCTGATGCTGCTGATGATGATGCGAGTGGTGCGAGTGATGATGGTTCTGCTGGATTGAGCTCGAGTGATGCGACTGGTTCTGGTAGTGTCCCTTGCCCGACTGCGCTCCTCCCATTCCGGGACCGGCACCACTCGATCCTCCGCCACCGCTTCCGCCGCTGCCAACTGTGCCGTCCAGCGTGGGGAATTCGTATTGGAATTGCGGACTCTGGTAGTGGGGCACCACCTGCTGCTGCTGATGATGATGGGGCTGGCGACCAAAGTGCTGGCCCCTCTCGTGTCCTGTGGTTATGGCAGACCATGACTTCGGTGAGTTGAGCGAATGGCCACCGCCGCCGCCGAGTGCGGATCCTCCTCCGCTGCCGCCTGCTCCGCCTGTCGAGTTGTTGATGAGTTTGTAGTTTTTGTTGCTGTTACTGGGACCAGTGCCGGTGCCGGTGCCGGTGCCACTGCCGCCTCCGCTGTGGGTGTGGCTATGCGCAGAGGCACTGTTGTTGCCGCTCCCGGATGTGGCGTTGTTGTTGCTGTTGCAGTTGCTACTGCTACTATTGCTGTTGCCGCCGAATTTATTGCCGGCACTCGTTGAGACGTTGTTGTTGTGGTGGTGGTGATGCTGCTGCTGCAGCTGTTGCTGCTGTTGCTGTGAACCTCCTCCTAAGCCAGGCGACGATGAGGGTCCACCGCCTCCAGCTGCTCCTCCACCGCCGCTACCTGCAGCGCCTGCTCCTCCTCCTCCTCCGCTATGGGCAGTGGTGTTGTTGTGGCTATTATTCGATCCTCCTGCTGAGCCAGTTCCTGCTGTTATTGAAGTGGGGGGGGTGGGTGGTGTGGGTTAGATATACATATAGGGGATACATTTGATAATGATGATTCTGCTGGTGGACTCACCTTCGACGGAGACTAGGAAATTGTTGTTGCTGCTGGTATTGGTCTCGGCCTTCAGGGATGGCAGATTGGCTGGTGGTCGCCGAGCGGACGGCACTTTGCCCAAGATTTGCATTCCATGTTTACGAGGCACTTGATTCTTCTGTGCTGATGGTTCACTTGATTCACCCTGCGAAAAAGAGTGTCAGAAGGAATTAGCACATACGTACAAATGTGGATAGGACGAGGGAATATAGTTTTCATACATTTATACAAGATTTTACTTACACGACTATTCTTGTACATGCGATTTATATCCAACGCTGTGAATTTGGGCTTGGCATTTCGCTCTCCCCTACTTCCCCCCAGTGTACTCATGCTGCCAATAGATCCTCATTAGCGTTAGATTCCTTGACGCCGCCGCCGCGTTCCTCGCTCTCTCAATGCGCTGGATGGGATCTGGATCTCAATGTGGATGTGGATTTATCTCTCTCTTCTTTGTCGTTGTTGTTGTTGTTGCTAGTGCTAGTGCTCGAGCTCTCGTTCTCTCTCTCAATATATATGTAATATCTCCCTTTCTGTCTTACCTTTGGGGATCGTTGATTGGACAATCTTCTTGCTTCAGTCTTTCTGGTGAGCTGCAAGAGGCAAAGAGAGCGAGAAAGAGAGAGAAAGAACGAAAAAGGGAGAGTGTTAGGCCACAATTTGTTTACTGCCATTTTTCCATTGTTGCTTTTGTTTTGGTGGACAAACCATTCTCTTCACATCCACCCACCCCCAACGCGCTCAGGCAATGCATTGCTCTCACTGATGCCGATATGCCACCCCCTCGCACCTCTTCTTCCAAACTAATGTTTGGTGTGAGCAGGCTAGCGCCAGTCTCATTAAAAGCACACGCAAACGAGTCTACCCAAGGCATGGCGGCAGGCAGAGCGGGACGGCTGTATGCAGTGCTCTGTTTGATTGCTGCCCACACACACACACAAACACCACACAGCAGCACAACCGAGCCGAAGCGGCAACGCATTGGAAAGAAGTATTTGCGGTGGCGTCTTGTAATAATTGATGGCTGGAGAGGGGGGCTGCAGAACGAAGGAACAATGGCTGACAACAGCAATACAAGTTCTCCCCAAAGGCAACAATAGACAAATATAAAAAGTGGCAAACATTGGAAATGTAAGCAATTTTTAGTTTGGTGGGGCCCGGCGGGGACAGGGGATGTATGTATGTACATATGTGCATATGAAACAATAAAATGCTTGGCAACAATTATTTTTTCTTTTTGTAATAACAACAACCATTCATAAGCGGACACACTGATACACGCGAACACACACACACAAACACGTACACGCTCTCACACACACTCCCAGCGATTGAGTGAGACGAGTACGACGCTGAGGACGGCTTTTGTTAGTTATTATTTAATCGCTCTATGTAGTGTTTAAATTTTGTTTTTTACATTGCTTTAAGTATTTTAATGAAACTTTCCTACTCAGACGGCGAGAAAAATAGGAAAAAACAGTGGTTAAACACATTCTTAAAAGTACCGTATAAATACCGCACTTACACAGACGGACGCACACAGCACTTTGCGTTTGGTTTGTTAGACCGAAAGAGGCAGGGATGAAAGGAGAAAAAAATTCAGCAAATATGTTTGTTTTCACTTATTTTTTTACTTTAGTAGACAATTTGACCAATCTTTGTTAAGTATTTATCAAACTCTCTGTTTTACTTCAGTTTAAAAAGTTTCAGTTTGCTTTCCACCATCCAACATGAAGTTTGCCGCTGCTTCTTCTTCTCCGTGTGCTTCTTCCTCCTCAGTTTCACACTTCTACAAAATTCGCATGTATTGCGTGCGTGTGAGCAGCGTTGCCACATCGTCTCAGAAAAATCGAGCCGGATTGACAGTAGAGCTATACACCTGGCAAATAAATAAATGATTTGATAGTAACGCTCCTGACGCACCTTAATTTAGTTTGCAAACAGCTCACAAATTACTCAAGTGTCACACACAGCATGCTCAATAGAATCAATACGGAGTAAAACTACGGCACCGCCGAAAAGTGCAACGCCGGACCACTCTGTGGGAGAGAGCGAGATAACAGGAGAATATCGCTGCTTTGTCGCATACAGTCTATTCAATAAAACGTCTGCACACATTTGTTTTTCCCACACATTTAATGCGTATTGGGCCATTGGTTTGGGCGAAAACATAAGAGGAGAACGGACCCACCAAATTTCGCCGACAAGCTGACAACCATATTTTCAGGGTTTTCAGCCCTGCAAAAATTGACAGCAGCAATAAAACGCATACGCGTACGCGAGTATGAGAGAACGAGGCAGTTGGCACATAGAGCTTACCCTTTTACACGCAGCGCACACACCGCAAACACAGTTCGTTGCTCCTTGGCTCCTTTTTTTGCACTCTGGCGCTTACTCAGCCCCTGCCGTGTAGGTTGCTGGTTTGGAGGCACAAAAAATGAAAACAAAATGCGCAACGAAACGAAATGCTTTGCAGTGCAAACACGTTTCGCTGGACGCCTTTGTTTAATGCACAAAACGCGCCAGGCGGCTGGCGTTGACAAAATGTTCGATTCTATTCGGAATTGGTTTAGTTTAGTCGAATTTCTGTTTCTTCTCGGCTTCGATTCGCTATGTCCCTCTTCTTTGCACGTTCGTTATGTTGCGCTGGCTGTGGACTGGCTTTGTCAGCGCACTCACTCTCTCTTTCGCTCTCTTGCTCCCCCTTCTGTTCGGCAATGGGTCGCTGTCGCTTTTTTTGCAAGTGTATGGTTGGGTTGGGGAAAATGGTTTCGAATCAGAGAAGGAGGCCCAAAGTGTTCGGGATACTCGCTTGAATCACTTTTCTTTTGCCTATTTATTTGTGTTTCAACACACACGCACGCACGCTCTATTAACTGGCGCCTGATTGCACTAGGCTGCTTTTTAATTAACTTTTGATTATTTATGTTGCGTTCTTTTCACGTAATACGTAATTGTCCATTAGTTTTAAATCGTATGTATTATTTTTTTGCCATTTTGCGGCGGGCGTTGCCATACGATAAATGACTGAACCTGCATGAACTATCGAATGTGCGAACTCATCGCTATCGATCTGCACTTTGAAAAATATTTCGTCTTGCTGCGTGAATTTCTTGAGTATTCACGATCTAATATATTATTTCGTTTGTTTAAGTATCTGCAAGGGAGTGAGGGGGACTGAGTAATAATTTTCCATTAAAAAAATACCAAAATAGCGTTGCCGTACCGCCATGCCTGGACTTCCCACCCACAATTGGCTGGATCTGCGCTTCCATCACTAATTTCAAATTACATCGCTAATTATGTTGTTTACAGCAGCAGCTGCAACTAAAAAGTGCAATTAACTTGTTGTATATTGCCAGCAAAGATGATTTGCAGATTATGCCTGCGCAGCATAAATCCCAGCAATGCCGTTTTTCTCTTCGAAACGAATGAGACGTTGGCGGAGACGACTCTGGTCAAGATGATTGCCAAATTCCTGCAGCTGGAGGCAAGTGGATCGAAGGGACTATCGAATGCAAACTTTCCTGACCTACTGCCTCTATTTCAGATCACGCCCGACGACAGCATCTCGACGAATGTCTGCACCGAGTGCTGCGAGCATCTGGAGGACTTCAACACCTTCTGGCAGCTGGTGGAACAGAAGCAGGGAACTCTCAAAAAGGAGTTCCTCACCGTCGACGTGGACTGTGTGGCTATGAAGTGGACGGGCGAGGTAGACGTGGACATCAACATTGACGAGCTGCCGCTGGTGGCAACGGAAATGGATGAGAAGCCCCTCGATATGCACTATCTCAGCCTCCTGGGCAGTGTTCTGGACGTTAACGTGGACAGTGTGGAGGTGCCACAGGCGCCGCCAGTGGATATCAAAATTCAGCCAACTGATTACCTGTCCGAGAAAGACAACCATCCATCCCATCTCGAGCCATCTGACACCGAATTCGAGTGCGATGCAGTCCCCGCAGAAGACACATCAGACGGCAAGTCCCCCCCAAACGAATGTTCTCCTGTAATAAATGAATGCGTCCTTTCCTTTTGCAGACGAGCCGCTGGTCAAGCTGCAGAGCAAGCTAAAGCCCAAGCGCAAGTCCCACGCTCGTACCACAAAGACACGAGAAGACAAATGTTCGCTCGAAGCGCAGGAGCTGAAGTACATGCTTGGGCGGGGCGCTGGAAGCATAGGGCGTCGCAAGAAGGCACCTGGCCAGCGAATACCCACGGAGGTGCAGGAAAGCGAGCTGCAGGCAGCGCTCGAGCGCAAGCCCAAGGGCTGCTCGCGGGTCCAGCTGGCCAAGCGATACGAGGAAGTGATTGCCAGCTACATGAACGCCGACTGTGATCTGTGCGACTTCAGTGCCAAGTATCTGTCCGAGCTGAAGGTGCACTTCCTGGAGGTCCATCAGCGTGAGTTCTACATCAAGTGCTGCAACAAGGTCTTCACACGCGCTTCCAAACTGATGGACCACATACGCAAGCACCTCAATCCCAAGCTCTTCACGTGAGTACAGCCGAAAGAGTACAATGAAGGAAATGCACGATGTATTTATCTCATTCTATGTCCCTGCAACAGCTGCTCCATCTGCCAGAAGACGCTAAATTCGCAGGACTATCTGGCCACCCACATCGAGACGGTGCACAACAAAGTGGATAAGATTGACAAATTGCTGCAGTTCCCCTGCTCCAAGTGCGAGCGCACCTTCAGCAGCGAGCGACGCCTGGCTAATCATCTCGCTAAGCACGACACGGAGACACTCCAGCACACCTGCCCCATGTGCCATAAAAAGTAAGACACACAGCCACAAAGCCCTCTCCGCAGTGGGAGTGAGATAGCATTCTAATCCGTGCATCCCTGTGTTTTTCTTCTCTTTCTATTTGATGCGAGAAACAGCTTTGCCAATGTCCATCGGCTGCGCAGGCACATTCAGTCCATACATGAGGATCTGCACCGGCATGTGTGCGACATCTGCGGCAAGAAGTTCAAGTTTAAGCCATCGTTCGAGCGGCATTTGCGCGAGCATCAGGGCGTGGTGGCACCGACTATGCAGTGCCCCGTCTGCGGTGTCTGGCTAAAGAACGAGCACAGTCTGAGGCTGCATCGCTTCACCCACGACAGCACCAACACGACCTGTCCCCACTGCTCGAAGACGTGCAACTCGAGAACGGCTCTTCGCGCACACATCAAGTATGCCCACAAGCTGACGACCAGCTTCCAGTGTACATACTGCGAGAAGACCTTCAAGCAGCAGCGCAACCTGGACGAGCATCTGGCCATCCACACTGGCCTCCAGCTGTACAACTGTCCGCACTGCCCCAAGGAGTGCCGCTCTCGGTCCAACATGTACGTGCACATTAAGCAGCGGCATGCGGAGGAGTGGCTCACCGCCAAGATGGCCCGCTCCCACAACCCGCAGTTCAAGCCGCACGCCTAAAGCCTATCTCTAGCCTAGTTAGTCCACTAAACAATGCACTAAATAAACGACACAAACTAATAGTAGTAGCAGTCCATAACAAATTTCATTTGATTTTGTTCTCTGTGTTGCAATCCGTGTGTCAGACACGCTACAGAAAGAGCCCAGGGGACCCTCTACTGCCTCAGTCCATACGGCTGAAGTCTCACTGAGGCAAATAGATCTACTACAAACGAAGTATCCAGCATTGATATCTCTTCTAACCGCGCCCTGTCTGCAGCGAACATTGTGGATGTGCTTTATTTTCTTGCTCTTTTACCTTCGCAAATAATAGTATTCTTGCAATATTTGAATGTTTGGTGAATAGTAATGTTTGCTTTGTGCTTTAATGAACGATTTATCATTGCATTAACATTTACATTCTTGGTTTTTTACATTAACTGATTTTATTTCGATTTTTTCGATGGCCTTTATTTCACTTTAAGTTCAATATTACAATAGAAACTTCGTTAGAGGCATCAAAGACATGACCAATCGACTGGAGTACATCACATTGTCAAATGTTCCTTGTTTGCTTCAACAGCCGCGTCCTGGCTTACACGTGTATTTGGGCAACGTGAATATTGGTGATCCGGACTAAAGCAGTGAAAACACGCACCCCGTGCTCGCTTTGGCAACTTGCATTGCTTAGCCATATGCCAAAAGCTGGAGCAGTTGTAACAGCGGCCAGTCAAGTTTTCCGGCCCATCTATAAAGTCAATTCCTGATATTTCTGACATTAGTTCAGCAATGCTTTGCTCTTTAAATATTTGATCTTTCCCTTCATTCATGATTCTTGATATTTGCTCAATGCTGACGTGTTTGCGTTTTTTTTTTTTGGTATTTAATCGCTGACGCGATATTGGATGGTCGCACGACGATGAGTCCGCATTGACCAGGTACTTCAGTTCGATGATGGGGCTGTCGATATTTTCTTGACTATCGATGGTTGTTAGTGAGACCGTGCATGGTGTTGCATTGGTAATTCTTATAATTTAAACAATATGATGCTTAGTTTAAAGTGTGGTCGTGTGTAAGAGTTTAACAAAATATATAGTAGTGAAATGAATTGATGTGTATGTGTTGGTGTAGGTGTGTAGGTCAACAGAAGGTTGCCTCAGAAAGTAGGAGCAACAGAAGGTTGCTCCTCAAGGTGACTTCCGTTGGCACCGAGTTAACCCGACCTGAATAAAATTCAGTGTGTTTCGATTCACAACTCCAAATTAGCCTCATTAATAAATTTGGCCAAAAAAAAAAAAAAAAGAGGCTCCTTTGTGAGCAATAACTCCTTAAGATCTTTAAAGCGATGAAAAATTTTATATTTTTTCCTGATAATAGCATGTCGTTGGCAGGAGAAGATTTCATGTTCCGCATTGTCGAGAACTTTGCAAACTTCGCAAATGTTGGTGTTTCTGGCTTTGATTTTGTGTAAAAAAACGTTATCATAGGTTCGATTAATTAACAGTCTATTTATGACCTTTATGTTTTTTGCACTCCAGTCGAGAGCCCAGTGCCATGGTTTGACTGGAATTTCATTGTAGATTGACGCAAAATAAATTCCTTTTGTTTTGATATTTCCTTGTATTCATTGTTCCAATCCGTCTGAACTTTTATTTTAACTTTTCTTATTACTTCATCGAATGTTAGGGGTAAATTAAATAGTTTGCCTACATTAGTGGCTGATTTGGCTAGTATATCAGTCTTTTCATTGATGGCAATGTTCTTGTGACCGGGTATCCAGTGCACAATAAAGTTGCTCGTGAAGGAATTGTCCATGTTGAGGTGGATTTCGTCTGTTAAGTATGAATTTGATTCATTTCTCTTCAGAGCCTTTAAGGCGCCTTGACTATCGCAGAGAATTACAGTTTTACTGTATCTTTTTATATTAGATATCTTAACTGCCGTTAATATACCTACAAGCTCTGCAAACACAGATGAGGAACTACTTTCAGTCCTAAACATATAGCTAAAGTTACTAGGGTAATCTAAGATACCTATACCTGTCTTATCACCATTGATGGATGCATCAGTGGAAAGAATGTTCCATCCACCTGACACCCATTCTTCAAGCTTAGCTTGATATATCGCATTGCATTCTTCGTTTGAGATGTCAGTTTTTTTTCCTGTCAAAGACTGACAGACAAATTAAGGCTTTGGAACTGTGTTTGTACTTCTTAGCTTCATTATAATTGTCGAAAAGACTACTATATTCTTGGTACACAGCTGTGTAGGCAGTCTTTGCAGTGGATTTAGTGACATCATTATACAAGGTCGGGTTTAGAGACTTTACTTTAAGTAGTTCTCTGACTGTGAGAATTTTAGCTCTGTGTTTGGGAGGTAAAATACCAGCCAGAGCAAAAATCAGATGCGTAGATGTTTTTGGAGGCACACCCACGCAACGGCGAAGGCAGTCCGTCTGTGCAGTGTTAAGAGACTTGCTGTTGCTAATGTTAAGGTTCGAAAAACTAGTAATGGCATGTTCCTGCTGAGATCTGATGAAGGATTTGAAGATGTTGGATGAAACCTTGGGTTTGAGTCCCGCTTTGATGGTAGTTACAGCATGCAACAAAAGCTCACTTTTGTCTGATTTGTCCCTAATTTTTGCAATGTGCAATTTGTCTGACATGTTGGCACTAATGACCCTGCCTAGGAAGGTAATTGACTCCTTTATTGGGAAAGTGATATTATTACATGTAACTGCAATATTATCACGTCTTCCCCTACTGCAAATCATAACTGAGGATTTGCTGGGGTTGAAATTGAGGCCTAGATCTTGACAGAGAAGGTGAAAGTCGTTGATCTTTAACTGTAAGTTTTGCTAGCATCATTTATGTTGTTACCTGTTGAGATGATGACAAAGTCATCAGCAAATTGAATAATGGACGTATGTGAATCATTAATTTGATGCAGTCTTTTGGTGTATAGATTGAAAAGTAGAGGTGAGAGACAGGAGCCTTGCGGCAACCCACCATTGATTTCTTTAATGAAGTTACCCAGTTTTAGGAATCTAGACGAAAAGAAATTGACAATCCAGTGAGTATATTGCGTGGGAATGTGTTCATAATCCATTAGCATTTGTAGAGTTTGTAGATTAACGCAGTTATATGCATTATCGATGTCTACTACTACAATTGCAACGAATTTTCCCCTTTTCTTCTCACAGGCCATGGTATTGATGAGATCATTTATGCACATGGCTGCTGATTTACCCTTTGGTAGGCATAAGATCGTCTGGGCATGGTGTTACGTTTTTCTAAGAACATGTCTATGCGACTCTTGATCATAAGATTAAGAGTTTTAGCCAATACCGAGATGAGTGAGATAGGTCGATAGTTTTGATAGATATAGAGATCCTTACCCCTCTTTGGGATGGGAATGACTTTGATTGTACGCCATTGATCAGGGACTCTACATTCTGTAAATAACCTATTGTATTCTTGTAAAAGATTACTCCGTGCTGGGCTCCTGAGGGCTCTTATCATGTCATATGTGATTCTATCTATTCCTCCCGCAGTGTTTCTGCCCCTATTGAGAACAGCAGACAGATCACTTAAGTTAAAGGGATCAATGTTGAGTGAAGCTGGCCTGACAGAGAAGGTATGAACTTTCGCCAACACAGAGACTTGGCTTTTAAGAAAGTCAAGGTAAGGCTGGGACCATTCCGCATTAAAGCTGGAATTAACGGGATCATTAAAGGACTTAATGTTCCTCAAGAAAAGCCAGGCTTTCCTTGAGTTTGGCTTTTGATTAAGTACATCGATCTTGCGGGCGTAAGCGTTTCTTTTCGCAAGTATTACTGCCTTCTTCCATTCTACTCTCAAGTTAACTGCTTTTATGTAGCTTGACAGACTTGGAACTCTTTGTGCCTGAATCTGTGCTTCGGTATATTTAGAATACAACAGTTGCAGTTCTGGATTCCACCAAGTCTTGGGGCATCTATTGCTGCTCAAGGAGTAGGTGGCGGCCCTAATGTTGTTTGTGAAGCTTTCTGTGATGTTTGAAATGTCTCCTGATGGCATAGCACCTGTTAGCCTTCGAAGCAGTCTATTCTTAGCAAGAAAGAACTTGGGCTTCTCTTTGCACTCCGGAATTTCTATGGAAATAGGATGATGGTGGCTGCCTCCAACAAAAATTGAATTGCAGCTCCAGGTGACATTATCGGTGCAGTTTGAAAAGGTCAAATCCAACACAGAGCCACTTTGACTGTCGATGTGACGTCTAAAGGTGCACCTTCCATCGTTCAAACAATTATAACCGGAGTTACTCATGTAGTTCTCTAGGAATCTACCCTTGGCATTGGTGACATTGTCACCAAAGCAAGTGTTTCTGGCGTTAAAATCCCCAGCAAAAATCACATTGCTCCTGCCGTCCAGTTTTTCAACTATGGTTTGAATAGCATCTTGAAAGGTGTTGGTCTTCATGGAGGGTTCAAAGTATACTGAGACAATGGTGATATTTTTATTAAGGTTGCATGTCTTGGCTATGATAACATCGTGCTCTGAGCTAAAGGCTTCCTTTTTAAGCTTGATGCCTTTTTAACAGCAATGGCTACACCTCCGTAGCCATCATCTCTATGTTTTTCTAATAGATCGTAGTTGATTAAATTTCTGTATGACATGTCATGGGAGAAAACTTCTGAGAAGATGGCTATGCCATATCCACCAGAGTTCAAGGTGTATTCTATGTCATTTTGTTGTTTTTGAGTGATTGTACATTAAGCTGTAAAATCTTAGTGGACATATTAGTGGATGAGATTTGTATTGTTACCAACATCATGTTTTCTATGTTTCGAACTGCTCTGTAGGAATTTTCCTTTGATGTTTTGAATTATGTTTGTTCCATTAGCTGACTTAAGCAGTATGGGAGTGACTAATTCAAGAATTTCCTGAACTATGCTGCTACTGACACTGCTAATAGTGTCATGGTTTTCTTTTCTTGGGAATTCATATGCATGATCACTAGAGTCATTTGTGTATGACTCCAGTGAGTAGTGCGGTTTTGCTTCTCAAAGCCTACAGTGCGTTGAATCACTCTGCTGCTATATGAATGTTTTTTAATACCTGGTTTGCTTTTTCATTATTGCTTATAACTTGCGGTATTTGCTCACATGCATTTTTGTTGTTGTTGTTGTTGTTGTTGTTATTTTTATTTGTCATTTGAGGAAAGTTTTTGTCATAGTCTCGAATCTGATCATAGTTTTGTTGAAAGGAGAACTGCTTTAGAGCTTCCTTTCTTGCCAGTTTCTTAATGGCCATGATTTTATTTATGTCACCTTCTCTGGCCCACACCTGACACTTGTTCCTTTCAAATGCATTGTGCCCATCACCTTGACATAAGATGCACTTGTTTGTGTTACAATTTTTCGTTGCAAGTGTTATTGCCACATTTCTTGCATCGCTTTTGTGACTTACAGCGCGCTGCTGTATGACCCAAGCGACCACAGTTATAACACTGCCTAATCGCAGGAATGTAGTGGGTTACCTTTAAAGAGCAAATACCATAAATCTGAACGGCCGATGGAATTTCGGTACCCGCAAAAGCAATTTTGACTGTCTCAGTTGGGACGAGCACAGATTCATTCATTTCGTTTTCCTAAAAATTCTTTCCACTGTGTTTATCTTAATAATTGAATCGAGATTGTCCAGCAGTTTCATATCTGAGATATTTGGTGGGATACCCTTATAACACCCACAGACTCAGTGTAATTCTTTGGGATAAATACGTCGATGTTTAATTTTTTAAATTCCTCACTTAGGACCATTTCATTAGCTTCAAAAGGACCACCGAAATAGAGTTTGTACAGAGTGGCAGCTAGCGGGGTTATGCGTTTGAGACCAACAAGATTGATGTGTCTTATTTTCTCAAAAAGGTATAGATCACTTTTAATATTTTTGTTTTCAAACAAATTACTTCTCTTAGTCGATAGAAGCACACTGGCTTCTCCTTTAAATGAGTGCTCATACAAATTTATATCCCTTTGTTTTTTATCGACTGTGTTATGCACATCTCTAGCGATATTTGCATTGGTATTTGTGCTGTTGACGGGGACATGAACATTCTTGTCCAGATCGTCCTCCATTGTGTTTGTAGGTAGAATTTTATTTTCACCTTTCGCATCATTATTAGATTCTGCCAGAAATCTTTTTTGAAGCAATTTTCTTGTCTGAACAGGACTCAGAGAAACGCTTAACGCCTGACACCGACTGCTCGGCGTCAGCCATCTTCACTGGTGGTTTCACCAGCCTGCCAACGACTTACCCTCTTCGTTTATATAAAAATAGTTATGGTCGCGCACAAAAAGAAAATATATCAAAAAGCCCTTTAATACACGAGCAATAGCTCACAAACAAAAAACCCGGATGGAAGGAGTGAAAACGAACACTGAAAGGGTGCCCCCTGATAGGTCTGTCACACGCGGTTGCCAAAACGGAAGTGTGTTTTTTTTGGTATTTAATCGCTGCCGCGAAATTGGATGGTCGCACGACCATGAAGCAACCAAAAGGAGGGCTCGTCGGTGGCAGAGTTACTCGCTACTTCTGCCTATTTTCAGTGCTCGTGTGCTTGTCAATGCGGAAGGTTACAGCGAGAGCCCTTTCACTCGCACTTTTCACTCGCAAGTTCTGCCTATTTTTGCCGACGAGACCTCCTTTATGGTTTCTTCATGGTCGCACGACGATGAGTCCGCATTGACCATAAATCAACTATAAAGGAGGTCTCGTCGGCAAAATTAAGAAATTTGTACGAGTGAAAAGGCTCTCGCTGATTAACCCTTTAAAGGCAATGTGAAAAAACACGAGTTTTGTTTGTTTTATAATTTAATTTTTAATAATTTGCTCTCTCTGAACATTTTGGTACATGAACCACTTTCAAATCTTTCGCGACCTTGCCGCATAAACTGCACCAACTCATTTTTGGGCGCAAATATGAACACTTGAAAAAAAATTTTGTCCGCGACCAACCTTCCGCGTCGACAAGCAAACGAGCACTGACAGTAAGAAAAAGCAGCGAGTAACTCTGCCACCGACGAGACCTCCTTGTTATGGACGGCTTTTGGAGGTAGCCGATAACCGACAGGGCTGGAGAAGGAGAGGAGGCAGCGGCCTCTGGTGTGGATCCTGGGAGGCTGGAAAAGGGTTGCAAGGTGGCAAGGAAGAGGAGAGAAGAAAAACGTGTGCGTGGAGGTTAGATTTGGAATGAAGAGTTTCCGGGAAAAAGAGAGGCCAGAAGGAAATCGCCAGAAAAACTGGAAGAAAAAAAAAGATTAAAAAAAAAAAATAATAAAAATAAAAATAAATAAGTGAGCAGCCCATACACCAAAGGACGACAACGAGGCGACGACAGCACAGCGGACATCATTCAAGGAGCCGACAGCTGGGTCAGCGCCAAGACTGGCCCGGCCGGAGCACCCCTGGAGGAACATACAGGGAGCGGCAATCAGCGCGAACGGCGGCCAGATCCAGACGAAGACACCAGACCCGCACCGGCGACACGCACACCGCAACATACACACCCATCACATACAACACACGTCACATCGTACACACATCACATCATACCCACATCACACACACCAAAAAACCCGCATGTATTAACGTAGAAAATAGAACGTAAACACATACATATATTAACACCATTAAAATTATATACGAGAAATAATACCCTGCACCCAACAAGCCCCATCACGAATTCACACACCATACCCTTTCTTTCTCTACAACCTCCTCCGCAATTCATATATTTATTCCCGGTAACAATCATCACTTTACACAAGCACACATACTTATTTTTTTGGATGTAAGATTCCGTACACAACTCATATCACAGATATACCTTCTCGGACTGAACAGTCCACAGTACGCAAATTAAAATAAAATAAAATAGAAAAAAAAACAACACAAAGTATTTTAGGATAGTTTTTTTTGTTAAGTTCCAGTTCGTCAATCTATGTAAGCGGAGTCTATTTTCCCCCCCCCCGAAAACCACACCCCTTTCTAATTTATACACATGCAATAACTACTAACAAGAGCTCTTTTTAGTTTAAGTTAACCATTTGAATTTGCATTTAAATTTCTATTACAGCCGGTTTGTTGACATTAAATTGGGGATGCCACCTCGGGCGAAAAAAATAGAATCCATCAGTATTTTTCTTTGAATGTCAGTATTTTTATGTTAGTATTTATTTAATCCGCAAGGTAAAAAGTCAGTCAAGGTGAAAATGTTTTAGGAATTAAGTAGATTTATAAGACGAAAGAAATAATGAATTATATTTGAAGATTTGAAAGAAAAATGAAAGTGGAGTAGAGATCCTTAGTTTGGGTGGGACGAGAAGGGCGGAAGAGTGAACCTAATGTTTTGTTATGGGAACGCTCAACAGGTTGAACGCTCATGGAAGGGAGGGACTCGCAATGGTCAAATACAACACCGACTGACCCCGCCGAAACGAGTGCCAATGTAGATGCGTGTAAAAAAAAACTAGATCTGTCCGTTGCACGCGAGAAAGTAGGTTTTTTTTGTTAAATCCGTCCCCTGGCTAT
This sequence comes from Drosophila subobscura, assembly GCF_008121235.1. NCBI lineage: Eukaryota > Metazoa > Arthropoda > Insecta > Diptera > Drosophilidae > Drosophila > Drosophila subobscura. The sequence goes on from NC_048530.1 coordinate 1,427,165, forward strand.
CGGGTCGGAAACACCCCTGACTTCCCCGAGAGCTAGCCGGGAACGATAGACCAGGGCGGCAAAAGGCGGATCATAACAAATGGCGCCCAATCAAAATGAATGGCATCGGTTTTAAATGGGGGGTCGAAGATACCCTGTTTGAGAGTGAGCCAGAGAGTTAGAACTCAGCTGGTCCGTGAGCCGGGAATAGACCCCAGCCATAGTAGCCGTTGAGGAGGAGAATTCAGCAGGGGTCTCCAGAGTCGTGGTCCTGGGGTAGCCAAATGGACTATAGCCACGTTGTCCGACTCGTGGAGGCCTCGAAGAGATTTGACGAGTGGATACCTCGAGTTGTGGTCCTGGTGTAGCCAAATGGGCTACAGTCACGTTGTCCGACTCGAGGGGTCCACGGATCGGATCGGAAGAGTTGTCGGGGGTCTCTCGGGTTGTGGTCCGTGCGGTGCCGAGAAGGCATCAGCATCGTTGTCCAATTCGGGGGGTCCAAGACAATTTAAACAAAACAGTAAGGGAGTTGGCACTCCAAAGAAAAAAAAAAAAAAAGGCGGAAATTAATTGCGAGGGAAAAGGATTGGTTCACTCACCGACTGCAAACTTGAATTGCAGGTGTCTCTCGTCTCGCCCAACAGATTGTTTAGTTGCAAGGGAATATTTGTCTTTGTTTACGTGTTTATTCTCGAGGGCTGAATATCCTCACTAACATTGGATACAGACAATTTTAGAAGTAGGATTAAATACATAGGTCAGCGGAATAGGGTTTTGTTTTGGTAGAAGAGTTATTTACTTGTTAGCTTTATTATTTATTTAGACGAATAAGTGTACATGGATGTTCATTTATTTATTTAGATTTAAAACTATTTTTTTATTTAAACAATTTTTGGGGGTTTAATTTCTAGATTTATTGTTGGAGTGTTTATTTATTTATTTTCTCGTCGTCCTTCAGGGTGTTTATGTTTTTTTGGAATAGGTTAGGTAGTGGAGAAAGCCGTGTTTACGTATATTAAGGCGAAGTAGGAATCGGAGTGGGAGAGATTGGTGTATGAGTGAACCGGCGGAATTCAAAGGGTCGGGGAAAACTAGGCGAAGTCCGGAGGTTCCGAGAAGGTTCCAGCCATACAGGATGCCGACTACTAGGTCCCAGGACGGGAAACCCGGCACAAGACCAGAAAGGGCGGTGATGGAACTGGAAGATCCGGAGGAGGGGGGCTGTAGGAGGCCAGCCTCCAAGTCACACAGAGACCGCGAGATACCCAGCGATCTGAGATCGGCCGTAAATTTGGCGATAGCTCAGGCTCAGGAGACGTATCGGGCATCGTTTGGTCAACAGATGGAAGCGCTCAGGGCCTCGATGCAAGCGGATATGCTCGAGTTCATGAAGGGTATAAATGCGGTAGTCGGCTCGCTGAAAGCGGAGCAGACTCTAAGCGACGCAGATAAAAGAAATCGAGGGTCGCACAACACCAGTCTTGGAGGAGGTCCGCCGGAGATTCCCGCGAACCAACAGGCACAACCGACACACTTGTTCGTGGACAACCGGACGTTGGAAGCCGAACAGAGACCGAGCATGGAGCAGAGACCCGTTGAGGACTGGCTGTTCAACGTAAGGGGCCGGGAGCACAGGCAAATGTAAATAGGAGTCGTCCCAGCTACGGAGAGGCCAGGCAGGAGCCGGTGCAAATAAGGAGATGGGGACTGAGCTTTGATGGCGATCCGAAGGGAATGCCGGTATCGGAGTTCATATTCCGAGTGGAGCATTTGCAGACGGTGTACCAGGTAGCATGGGCGGAAGTGCTGAAAGCTTTTCACACTCTGGTTACGGGCCATGCTAGGGACTGGTACTGGATGTATGTACGGACCGCAGGTGTGCCGGACTGGCCTAGCCTGAGATATGGACTCCAGCAGCAGTTCCAGGTGCGAAAAACGGAGTTCGAGCGAGAACAGGAGCTCAGAGAACGACGGCAGCGACACGGGGAGTCGACAGACCAGTACATCCAGGAGATGCTGTTGTTGAAGTCGAGATTGGTGAATCCATTTTCGGACTACGAGCTGATTAAGATCATCAAGATCAATGTCAAGGACTCCATCTCGAGGGTGATTTACCCGATGCAGATTCCGAATCTGCAGAAGCTGCGGGAAGAGTGTGCCGAGGCCGAGAAGCTGCTGACGACCCGATGGGCAAGGATTGGTCCAGATTATGGGGGTGCTAGGCGCAGGGAAGATCCCAAAGTGCACGAGGTCGAAGCGACGAATCACGAGCTGGAGGATCGTACAGAGGCATTAGAGGCCGTCTATAGGACGAAGGATTCGGGAGGTGACCGGGCACAATTGAAGTGTTGGAATTGTGCGCAGCCAGGACACACATATTTTGAATGTGAGTCAGAAGTGCGGAACATATTCTGCTACAAGTGTGGGTCTGCCGGGGTAATCCTCCCCTAAATGTCCGAAATGTCGGCCGGGAAACGGGAGAAGGAGCACGACGCAATTGGAGGGGTCGCGTTCCACGAGCAGCCAATAGTTCTGCCCTCCAACTATACGGTAGAATTACATGCAGGGGACATACCTAGAATTAAGGACAATAATATACATAAAGCAATTTATAAAATAAACCAAGCGGTGTTACCTGAGGCGAGAGGGTCCGAGCGTAAGCCGTTACAGGAAAGGTGGCAGCGGTATAACCAGGCCAGGAGAAGAATATTGGGGGACCAGCGGGCGGAGACAAGCCTAACGAGGTCGGCTAGAGCACAGAGGGCTCGGGACCGGTTCCGGTGGCATATGTGCAGCAATCCGTTCTGCAGTAAGCCGGGACGAGAGGCCGTTTGCGCACGTGAGTCTAGGTCCGAAGACGCTGATGGGACTGCTCGATACGGGGGCATCAGTGAGCCTGCTGGGAAGAGGGGGATTGGAGATCATTGAGGAATTGAAGCTTAAGCTAAAAGACGCAAAAACAATATCGGTACAAACTGCGGGCGGCACACCTCATCAGATCCTAGGCCATGTGAAAGTAGTGATGGCATACAAAGGCCAGAAGCACCCGATGGAGTTGTTCTTGTGTCCGTCATTGAAGCAATCTCTGTATCTGGGCGTCGATTTCTGGCGAAAGTTTGGATTGGCACCGCAGATAGTAGGCCTGGAACGAGAAGAGGAATTAGAAGAGATCGAGGCAGAACTGCTGACGAGAAGTACACCGACGGAACCTCATGCCTTAACCCCGTCGCAGCAAGTACGCATGGAACAGGTGAAGGACAAATTTCGGTGTTTTGACAAGCACGGATTAGGAAGGACGACGATAGTCAAACACGAGATACGTCTGGTGGAGGGAGCCGTGCCTGTGAAGGAACGCTTTTACCCAGTATCCCCGGCGGTGCAGGAGCTGTTGTTTGCGGAAGTCGACGAAATGTTGCGTCTTGGAGTGGTCGAGCTGAGCGAAAGCCCGTGGAGCAATCGGGTGACTCTGGTCCGTAAGCCTGGGAAGAACCGGTTGTGTTTGGATGCACGGAAGCTGAATACTCTGACCGTCAAAGATGCGTACCCGCTTCAGAGTATCGAGTCGATCCTGAGTCGTGTGGAGGACACCGTGTTCATCAGTAGCATCGACCTGAAGCATGCGTTTTGGCAGATAGAGCTGGAGCCGGAGAGTAGAACGTATACGGCATTTACGGTTCAGGGAGACCACTCTATCAGTTTAAATCAATGCCGTTCGGTTTGTGTAACGCAGCCCAGCGGTTGTGTCGGTTGATGGACCGAGTTATCCCGCAGCGACTCCGAAGCCACGTGTTTGTGTATTTGGACGACCTGTTGGTGATTTCCCGAACGTTTGAGGAGCACGTGAAGCTACTAGAGGAAGTCGCAAAGTGCCTGGAGACTGCAAACCTGACAATAGGAAAGAAAAAGTCTAAGTTCTGCTACAAGTATCTGAAATACCTGGGGTACATCGTGGGCGATGGCGCACTGAGGACCGACCCAGAGAAGGTGCAAGCGATCGTACAGATACCGATGCCGAAGAACGTGAGGCAAGTCAGGAGATTTTTGGGTACGGCGGGCTGGTATCGGCGATTCATCCGGAATTTCTCGGCACTTTCAGCCCCTCTCACAGACTGCCTGAAAGGAAAAGGACAATTTCAACTAACAACGGACGCACGAGACTCTTTTGAGGAGTTAAAAAAGGCACTTACCAGCGCGCCGGTATTGCATCACCCGGACTTTAAGAAGCACTTCTTCATCCAGTGTGATGCAAGTCATGTGGGAATCGGTGCGGTTCTTTTCCAGAAGGACGAGGAGGAAGCCGAACACCCCATTGCTTTCTTTTCGGCGAAGCTGAGAGGCGCTCAACTAAACTATAGTGTGCCAGAGAAGGAGTGTCTAGCGGCAGTGAGAGCCATAGAGAAGTTCCGGGCTTACGTAGAGCTGATGCCATTCACTGTAATCACTGATCACGCGAGCCTGCAGTGGCTGATGCGTTTCAAAGCGCTGGATGGTAGGCTAGCGAGATGGTCTATAGCTCTGCAGGCATACAACTTCGAGATAGAGCATCGGAAGGGAAAGGATAACATCGTCGCCGACATGCTGTCTCGTCCGTTTGACTTAGAAGCAATCGACTTTCTGGAGTTCGAGACTACAGCATTCGAGGACGAGGACTACCTGAAAAGGATAGAGGCGGTTAAGATCGATGGAGAAATGTTTCCAGACCTGAAGGTGGAGGATGGATTGCTGTTTAGGCGTACACAATTTTCCCGACCGGAACTGGAGGAGTTCCAGTGGAAGCTATGGATCCCTGAGGCGCTGACAAGATCGTTGATCCAGCAGGCACACGACAGCGATGTGGCAATGCACGGAGGAGTTGGGAGAACACTGGGGCGACTGCGGCAATGGTACTATTGGCCCCGTATGACGGTACAGGTGAAGGCATATGTTGCGGATTGCGATACCTGCAAAGAGACCAAACATTCGACACAAGTTAGTCGTCCAATGATGGGTGCCGAGACTGTAACCGAAAGGCCGATGCAGAAGATATACCTCGACTTTCTGGGTCCATATCCTAGAACCCGAAGGGGGAATGTAGTCATCTTGATAGTCCTTGATCACATGTCTCGATTTGTTTGGCTGAAGGCCTTGCCCCAAAGCCACATCGGCGGCCGTTATCCAATTCCTGCATGAGGAGGTCTTCGCACAGTTTGGCGTTCCTGAAATGGTACACACGGACAACGGAAAGCAATTTGTATCAGCGGAATTTGCACATTTCTTGACCAAAAGAAGTATAGCTCACATGAAATCTGGGAATTATGCACCACAGGCGAACGCGGCAGAACGCGTGAATCAGACCGTTCTCGCAGCGATCCGGACTTATGTCAGCGAAGATCACACACGCTGGGATGAGAAATTGCCGGAGATACAGGGGCGGCCAGGAGTGCGATACACACAGCCATAGGCACGTCACCATACTTCGTGCTGTTCGGGCAGCACATGTTCACCAGTGGGCGAGACTACAAATTAGCACGGAGACTGGGAGCCTTGAACGACGCGCAAGTATCACTCGTGGCAAGACAAGACCAGCAGGAAATCATCCGCGATGAGGTCCGGAAGAATGCGCATGAGGCCTACAAAAGAGATCGAAGGAGCAGTATGATCGAAAGGCGAGAGAGATCCGGTACTTACCAGGACAGGAAGTGTATAAGCGGAACTTCGTATTAAGCAATTTTAAAAACAACATCAATGCCAAGTTTAGTCGGAAGTATGGAAAGTGCAGAGTGGTCCGGAGCTTGGGAAACAGCTTGTATGAACTGGAAACGCTGCAGGGGGCACGGATAGGAGTGTTCCATGCAAAGGACATCAAACAGTAGCCTGGTTCTCTCGGTCGGTAGAGCATAAGACTCCGCATCTCAGGGCGTGGGCGATGGCCTACGTTTGGGCTCCGAAAATCCGAAAGCCGCCTTGGTTTTGCACTCCCGTTTCGACGGCAGGACCTTTAAACGAGAGAGTGGTGTTATGGACGGCTTTTGGAGGTAGCCGATAACCGACAGGGCTGGAGAAGGAGAGGAGGCAGCGGCCTCTGGTGTGGATCCTGGGAGGCTGGAAAAGGGTTGCAAGGTGGCAAGGAAGAGGAGAGAAGAAAAACGTGTGCGTGGAGGTTAGATTTGGAATGAAGAGTTTCCGGGAAAAAGAGAGGCCAGAAGGAAATCGCCAGAAAAAACTGGAAGAAAAAAGATTTAAAAAAAAATAATAAAAATAAAAATAAATAAGTGAGCAGCCCATACACCAAAGGACGACAACGAGGCGACGACAGCACAGCGGACATCATTCAAGGAGCCGACAGCTGGGTCAGCGCCAAGACTGGCCCGGCCGGAGCACCCCTGGAGGAACATACAGGGAGCGGCAATCAGCGCGAACGGCGGCCAGATCCAGACGAAGACACCAGACCCGCACCGGCGACACGCACACCGCAACATACACACCCATCACATACAACACACGTCACATCGTACACACATCACATCATACCCACATCACACACACCAAAAACCCGCATGTATTAACGTAGAAAATAGAACGTAAACACATACATATATTAACACCATTAAAATTATATACGAGAAATAATACCCTGCACCCAACAAGCCCCATCACGAATTCACACACCATACCCTTTCTTTCTCTACAACCTCCTCCGCAATTCATATATTTATTCCCGGTAACAATCATCACTTTACACAAGCACATACTTACTTTTTTTTGGATGTAAGATTCCGTACACAACTCATATCACAGATATACCTTCTCGGACTGAACAGTCCACAGTACGCAAATTAAAATAAAATAAAATAAAAAAAAAAAACAACACAAAGTATTTTAGGATAGTTTTTTTTTTGTTAAGTTCCAGTTCGTCAATCTATGTAAGCGGAGTCTATTTTCCCCCCCGAAAACCACACCCCTTTCTAATTTATACACATGCAATAACTACTAACAAGAGCTCTTTTTAGTTTAAGTTAACCATTTGAATTTGCATTTAAATTTCTATTACAGCCGGTTTGTTGACATTAAATTGGGGATGCCACCTCGGGCGAAAAAAATAGAATCCGTCAGTATTTTTCTTTGAATGTCAGTATTTTTATGTTAGTATTTATTTAATCCGCAAGGTAAAAGTCAGTCAAGGTGAAAATGTTTTAGGAATTAAGTAGATTTATAAGACGAAAGAAATAATGAATTATATTTGAAGATTTGAAAGAAAAAATGAAAGTGGAGTAGAGCTTAGTTTGGGTGGGACGAGAAGGGCGGAAGAGTGAACCTAATGTTTTGTTATGGGAACGCTCAACAGGTTGAACGCTCATGGAAGGGAGGGACTCGCAATGGTCAAATACAACACCGACTGACCCCGCCGAAACGAGTGCCAATGTAGATGCGTGTAAAAAAAAAAACTAGATCTGTCCGTTGCACGCGAGAAAGTAGGTTTTTTTTGTTAAATCCGTCCCCTGGCTATCGGGTCGGAAACACCCCTGACTTCCCCGAGAGCTAGCCGGGAACGATAGACCAGGGCGGCAAAAAGGCGGATCATAACATCCTTCATAGTTGCTTTATGCGCATTGACCAGGTACTTCAGTGCGATGATGGGGCTGTCGATATTTTCTTGACTATCGATGGTTGTTAGTGAGACCATGCATGGTTTGCATTGGTATATTCATATAAATTAAACCACTTCCGTTTTGGCAACCGCGTGTGACAGACCTATCAGGGGGCACCCTTTCAGTGTTCGTTTCCACTCCTTCCATCCGGGTTCTTTGTTTGTGAGCTATTGGGGCTTTTTGATATATTTTCTTTTTGTGCGCGACTTTAACTATTTTTAAATAAACGAAGAGGGTAAGTCGTTGGCAGGCTGGTGAAACCACCAGTGAGGATGGCTGACGCCGAGCAGTCGGCGTCAGGCGTTAAGCGTTTGTCTGAGTCCGGTTCAGACAGAAAAATGGCTTCAAAAAGATTTCTGGCAGAATCGAATAATATAACGAAAGGTGAAAATAAAATTCTACCTACAAACAAAATGGAGGACGATCTGGACAAGAATGTTCATGTCCCCGTCAACAGCACAAATACCAATGCAAATATCGATAGAGATGTGCACACAGTCGATAAAAAACACATGGAAATAAATTTGTATGAGCACTCATTTAAAGGAGAAGCCAGTGTGCTTCTATCGACTAAGAGAAGGAATTTGTTTAAAAACAAAAATATTAAAAGTGATCTATACCTTTTTGAGAAAATAAGACACATCAATCTTGTTGGTCTCAAACGCATAACCCCTCTAGCTGCCACTCTTTACAAACTTTATTTCGGTGGTCATTTTGAAGCAAATGAAATGGTTCTAAGCGATGAATTTAAAAAATTAAACATCGATGTATTTATCCCAAAGAATTACACTGAGTCTGTGGGTGTTATCAGGGGTATCCCAACAAATATCTCAGATATGAAACTGCTGGACAATCTCGATTCAATTATTAAGATAAACACAGTGGAAAGAATTTTTAGGAAAACGAAAAACGAAATGAATGAATCTGTGCTCGTCCCAACCGAGACAGTCAAAATTGCTTTTGCGGGTACCGAAATTCCATCGGCCGTTCAAATTTATGGTATTTGCTCGTTAAAGGTAACCCACTACATTCCTGCGATTAGGCAGTGTTATAACTGTGGTCGCTTGGGTCACTGTAAGTCACAAAAGCGATGCAAGAAGTGTGGCAATAACACTTGCAACGAAAATTGTAATACAAACGAGAAGGGACGTGTGAGACGCTTCTTACGCGTCACAACTTTTATACCCGTCACTCAGTTCTACATCTGCACTTTAGCGGTTATTTGTCAAATTTTACATTTTTTCTTCATCTGTCATCTACATCAACAACACTGCTCACGCCAACACGCTCCTTTAGCTCGCCACCCTCCCCTATAGACACACACTGCAGAGTCGCGGCAGAGGCAGAGGCAGAGACGTGTCAGGGGAGAGGCCATAAACAGCGCGAAGCAGAGTGTGAATGCTACGGGACGGGGTGGGTTTGGCCACTGCAAATTAATATCTTCATTGTGGCTATAATAATGATCCAATCGTATCCCGTTTGATGATCTGATAGATATGGTCATTCCCTACGGAATGGCGTTTTTAGTTTTCTGCTATCTTCAAAATTGTAGATTTGGGAGGTTTTCGCCCTTTTGCGGAGGCGGAAGGGGGCGTGGCTCATTTTTTAAATACACTTGTAACAGTGTGAGCACACAGAAGTATGGAATGCAAAATTTGGTGGCTCTAGCTTTTATAGACTCTGAGATCCAGGCGCTCAACAAGACGGACGGACAGACATAGACTCGGCTATTGATGCTGATCAAGAATATATATACTTTATGGGGTCGGAAACGTTTCCTTCTGTGCGTTACATACAACCGTTATTCGCACAAATACAATATACCCTATTTACTCATCGAGTACCGGGTATAACAAGTGCATCTTATGTCAAGGTGATGGGCACAATGCATTTGAAAGGAACAAGTGTCAGGTGTGGGCCAGAGAAGGCGACATAAACAAAATCATGGCCATTAAGAAACTGGCAAGAAAGGAAGCTCTAAAGCAGTTTTCCTTTCAACAAAACTACGATCAGATTCGAGACTATGACAAAAACTTTCCTCAAATGACAAATAAAAATAACAACAACAACAACAACAAAAATGCATGTGAGCAAATACCGCAAGTTATAAGCAATAATGAAAAAGCAAACCAGGTATTAAAAAAACATTCATATAGCAGCAGAGTGATTCAACGCACTGTAGGCTTTGAGAAGCAAAAACCGCACTACTCACTGGAGTCATACACAAATGACTCTAGTGATCATGCATATGAATTCCCAAGAAAAGAAAACCATGACACTATTAGCAGTGTCAGTAGCAGCATAGTTCAGGAAATTCTTGAATAAGTCACTCCCATACTGCTTAAGTCAGCTAATGGAACAAACATAATTCAAAACATCAAAGGAAAATTCCTACAGAGCAGTTCGAAACATAGAAAACATGATGTTGGTAACAATACAAATCTCATCCACTAATATGTCCACTAAGATTTTACAGCTTAATGTACAATCACTCAAAAACAACAAAAACGAGAAGAGACGTGTGAGACGCTTCTTACGCGTCACAACTTTTATACCCGGCACTCAGTACTACATCTGCACTTTAGCGGTTATTTGTCAAATTTTAAATTTTTTCTTCATCTGTCATCTACATCAACAACACTGCTCACGCCAACACGCTCCTTTAGCTCGCCACCCTCCCCTAAAGACACACACTGCAGAGTCGCGGCAGAGGCAGAGGCAAAAACGTGTCAGGGGGAGAGGCCATAAACAGCGCGAAGCAGAGTGTGAATGCTGCGGGACGGGGTGGGTTTGGCCACTGCAAATTAATATCTTCATTGTGGCTATAATAATGATCCAATCGTATTCCAATTTGGTGATCTGATAGATATGGTCATTCCCTACGGAATAGCGTTTTTAGTTTTCTGTTATCTTCAAAATTGTAGATTTGGGAGGTTTTCGCCTTTTTGCGGGGGCGGAAGGGGGCGGGGCTCATTTTTGAAATACACTGGTTTCAGTGTGAGCATACAGCAGTCTGGTGCCACAATTTGGTGGCTCTAGCTCTTATAGTCTCTTATAGAACTAGCCGACAAACAAGACGGACGGACGGACGGACGGACGGACGGACAGACGGACAGACAGACATGGCTCAATCGACTCGGCTATTGATGCTGATCATGGGGTCGGAAACTTTTCCTTCTGTGCGTTACATACAACCGTTATCCGCACAAATACAATATACCCTATTTACTCTTCGAGTACCGGGTATAATGACATAGAATACACCCTGAACTCTGGTGGATATGGCATAGCCATCTTCTCAGAAGTTTTCTCCCACGACATGTCATACAGAAATCTAATCAACTACGATCTATTGGAAAAACATAGAGATGATGGCTACGGAGGTGTAGCCATTGCTGTTAAAAAAGGCATCAAGCTTAAAAGGAAGCCTTTAGTTCAGAGCACGATGTTATCATAGCCAAGACATGCAACCTCAATAAAAATATCACCATTGTCTCAGTATACTTTGAACCCTCCATGAAGACTAACACCTTTCAAGATGCTTTTCAAACCATAGTTGAAAAACTGGACGGCAGGAGCAATGTGATTTTTGCTGGGGATTTTAACGCCAGAAACACTTGCTTTGGTGACAATGTCACCAATGCCAAGGGTAGATTCCTAGAGAACTACATGAGTAACTCCGGTTATAATTGTTTGAACGATGGAAGGTGCACCTTTAGACGTCACATCGACAGTCAAAGTGGCTCTGTGTTGGATTTGACCTTTTCAAACTGCACCGATAATGTCACCTGGAGCTGCAATTCAATTTTTGATGGAGACAGCCACCATCATCCTATTTCCATAGAAATTCCGGAGTGCAAAGAGAAGCCCAAGTTCTTTCTCGCTAAGAATAGACTGCTTCGAAGGCTAACAGGTGCTACGCCATCAGGAGACATTTCAAACATCACAGAAAGCTTCGCAAACAACATTAAGGCCTCCACCTACTTCTTGAGCAGCAATAGATGCCCCAAGACTTGGTGGAATCCAGAACTGCAACTGTTGTATTCTAAATATACCGAAGCACAGATTCAGGCACAAAGAGTTCCAAGTCTGTCAAGCTACATAAAAGCAGTTAACTTGAGAGTAGAATGGAAGAAGGCAGTAATACTTGCGAAAAGAAACGCTTACGCCCGCAAGATCGATGTACTTAATCAAAAGCCAGACTCAAGGAAAGCCTGGCTTTTCTTGAGGAACATTAAGTCCTTTAATGATCCCGTTAATTCCAGCTTTAATGCAGAATGGTCCCAGCCTTACCTTGAGTTTCTTAAAAGCCAAGTCTCTGTGTTGGCGAAAGTTCATACCTTCTCTGTCAGGCCAGCTTCACTCAACATTGGTCCCTTTAACTTAAGTGATCTGTCTGCTGTTCTCAATAGGGGCAGAAACACTGCGGGAGGAATAGATAGAATCACATATGACATGATAAGAGCCCTCAGGAGCCCAGCACTGAGTAATCTTTTACAAGAATACAATAGGTTATTTACAGAATGTAGAGTCCCTGATCAATGGCGTACAATCAAAGTCATTCCCATCCCAAAGAGGGGTAAGGATCTCCATATCTATCAAAACTATCTACCTATCTCACTCATCTCGGTATTGGCTAAAACTCTTAATCTTATGATCAAGAGTCGCATAGACATGTTCTTAGAAAAACGTAACACCATGCCCAGACGATCTTATGCCTACCAAAAGGGTAAATCAGCAGCCATGTGCATAAATGATCTCATCAATACCATGGCCTGTGAGAAGAAAAGGGGAAAATTCGTTGCAATTGTAGTAGTAGACATCGATAATGCATATAACTGCGTTAATCTACAAACTCTACAAATGCTAATGGATTATGAACACATTCCCACGCAATATACTCACTGGATTGTCAATTTCTTTTCGTCTAGATTCCTAAAACTGGGTAACTTCATTAAAGAAATCAATGGTGGGTTGCCGCAAGGCTCCTGTCTCTCACCTCTACTTTTCAATCTATACACCAAAAGACTGCATCAAATTAATGATTCACATACGTCCATTATTCAATTTGCTGATGACTTTGTCATCATCTCAACAGGTAACAAAATAAATGATGCTAGCAAAAACTTACAGGTAAAGATCAACGACTTTCACCTTCTTTGTCAAGATCTAGGCCTTAATTTCAACCCCAGCAAATCCTCAGTTATGTTTTGCAGTAGGGGAAGACGTGATAATATCGCAGTTACATGTAATAATATCACTTTCCCAATAAAGGAGTCAATTACCTTCCTAGGCAGGGTCATTAGTGCCAACATGTCAGACAAATTGCACATTACAAAAATTAGGGACAAATCAGACAAAAGTGAGCTTTTGTTGCATGCTGTAACTACCATCAAAGCGGGACTCAAACCCAAGGTTTCATCCAACATCTTCAAATCCTTCATCAGATCTCAGCAGGAACATGCCATTACTAGTTTTTCGAACCTTAACATTAGCAACAGCAAGTCTCTTAACACTGCACAGACGGACTGCCTTCGCCGTTGCGTGGGTGTGCCTCCAAAAACATCTACGCATCTGATTTTTGCTCTGGCTGGTATTTTACCTCCCAAACACAGAGCTAAAATTCTCACAGTCAGAGAACTACTTAAAGTAAAGTCTCTAAACCCGACCTTGTATAATGATGTCACTAAATCCACTGCAAAGACTGCCTACACAGCTGTGTACCAAGAATATAGTAGTCTTTTCGACAATTATAATGAAGCTAAGAAGTACAAACACAGTTCCAAAGCCTTAATTTGTCTGTAAGTCTTTGACAGGAAAAAAACTGACATTTCAAACGAAGAATGCTGCAATACGATTTATCAAGCTAAGCTTGAAGAATGGGTGTCATGTGGATGGAACATTCTTTCCACTGATGCATCCATCAATGGTGATAAGACAGGTATAGGTATCTTAGATTACCCTAGTAACTTTAGCTATATGTTTAGGACTGAAAGTAGTTCCTCATCTGTGTTTGCAGAGCTTGTAGGTATATTAACGGCAGTTAAGATATCTAATATAAAACGAGGAGGAACGTTGTGAGACGCGTCTTAAGCCGCGTCACAACTCTTATACCCGGTACTCAGTACTACATCTGCAACTTAGCGGTTATTTGTCAAATTTTACATTTTCTCTTCATCTGTCATCTACATCAACAACACTGCTCACGCCAACACGCTCCTTTAGCTCGCCACCCTCCCCTAGAGACACACACTGCAGAGTCAGGGCAGAGGCAGCGGCAGAGTCGTGGCAGAGGATGAGTCAGAGACGTGTCAGGGGAAGAGGCCTCTGCCACTGCGCGAAGCAGAGTGTGAATGAGAGAATGTGTAAAAGCAACAAAAGCTGCTGGACAGGGTGGGTTTAGCCACTGCAACTTAATTTCTTCATTGTGGCCATAATAATGATCCAATCGGATCCCAATTTGGTGATCAGATAGATATGGTCATTCCCTACGGAATGGCGTTTTTAGTTTTTCTTTTATCTTTAAAATTGTAGATTTGGGAGGTTTTCGCCCTTTTGCGGGGGCGGAAGAGGGCGTGGCTCATTTTTGAAATACACTTGTAACAGTGTGAGCATACAGAAGTCTGGATGCAAAATTTGGTGGCTCTAGCTTTTATGGTCTCTGAGATCCAGGCGCTCAACAAGACGGACGGACAGACGGACAGACGGACAGACAGACATGGCTCAATCGACTCGGCTATTGATGCTGATCAAGAATATATATACTTTATGGGGTCGGAGACGTTTCCTTCTGTGCGTTACATACAACCGTTATGTGCACAAATACAATATACCCTATTTACTCTTCGAGTACCGGGTATAAAGATACAGTAAAACTGTCATTCTCTGCGATAGTCAAAGCGCCTTAAAGGCTCTGAAGAGAAATTAATCAAATTCATACTTAACAGACGAAATCCACCTCAACATGGACAATTCCTTCACGAGCAACTTTATTGTGCACTGGATACCCGGTCACAAGAACATTGCCATTAATGAAAAGACTGATATACTTGCCAAATCAGCCACTAATGTAGGCAAACTATTTAATTTACCCCTAACATTCGATGAAGTAATAAGAAAAGTTAAAATAAAAGTTCAGGCGGATTGGAACAATGAATACAAGGAAATATCAAAAACAAAAGGAATTTATTTTGCGTCAATTTACAATGAAATTCCAGTCAAACCATGGCACTGGGCTCTCGACTGGAGTGCAAAAAACATAAAGGTCATAAATAGACTGTTAATTAATCGACCTTCCGCCCCGCAAAAGGGCGAAAGCCTCACAAATCTACAATTTTGAAGATAACAGAAAACTAAAAATGCCATTCCGCAGGGAATGACCATATCTATCAGATCACCAAATTGGGATCCGATTGGATCATTATTATAGCCACAATGAAGAAATTTATTTTCAGTGGCCAAACCCACCCCGTCCCGCAGCTTATAGCAGCACACTCTGCTTCGCGCAGTTTATGGCCTCTGCCCTGACACGTCTCTGCCGCTGCCTCTGCCGCGACTCTGCCCTGACTCTGCAGTTTGTGTTTCTAGGGGAGGGTGGCGAGCTAAAGGAGCGTGTTTGCGTGAGTAGTGTTGTTGATGTAGATGACAGATGAAGAAAAAATGTAGTACTGAGTGCCGGGTATAAAAGTTGTGACGCGTAAGAAGCGTCTCACACGTCCCTTCTCGTTTTATACTCGGTACTCGAAGAGTAATTAGGGTATATTGTATTTGTGCGAATAACGGTTGTATGTAACGCACAGAAGGAAACGTTTCCGACCCCATAAAGTATATATATTCATGATCAGCATCAATAGCCGAGTCGTTTGAGCCATGTCTGTCTGTCCGTCCGTCCGTCGGTCTTGTTTGTCGGCTAGTTCTCAGAGACTATAAGAGCTAAAGCCACCAAATTTTGGCTCCAGACTTCTGTATGCTCACACTGAAACCAGTGTATTTCAAAAATTAGCACCGCCCCCTTCCGCCCCCGTAAAATAGCGAAAACCCCCAAACCTACAATTTTGAAGATAAAAGAAAACTAAAACGCCATTCCGTAGGGAATGACCATATCTATCAGATCACCAAGTTGGAATTCGATTGGATCATTATTATAGCCACAATGAAGAAATTAATTTGCAGTGGCTAAACCCACCCCGTCCCGCAGCTTATATTTGTTTTTTTACACATTCTCTCATTCACACTCTGCTTCGCGCAGTTTGTGGCCTCTGCCTCTGACACGTCTCTGCATCTGCCGCGTCTCTGTCCTGACTCTGCAGTGTGTTGCTCTAGGGGAGGGTGGCGAGCGAAAGGAGCGTGTTGGCGTGAGTAGTGTTGAAGATGTAGATGACAGATGAAGAAAAAATGTAAAATTTGACAAATAACCGCTAAGGTGCAGATGTAGTACTGAGTGCCGGGTATAAAAGTTGTGACGCGTAAGAAGCGTCTCACACGTCCCTTCTCGTTTAAGGTATATTCAAGAATATAGGGTATCAAATCTCACATACGCATGTTTTTCATATGTCCCTCGAGGATTTTCTCTCTTCTCCGTAGGGATTTTTCTCTCTCTCTCTTGAGGGATATTTCTCTCTAGCACCAAGTGAATTTTATTCCATCCCCACTTACGTTTAATTGGGCCAGGAATAAGCAACATTTAGGACCCTAGAAGGGATGGATATGCTCGAATTGCAAAAACATTCCATCTGTGTTGGTAAGTCAACGTTGAGATCCGCGAAATTTTGCAGATTATAGATAATGAGAAATCGTTAGATCGGTGTTTAATATGAAAAGGTTATAACCATGTTATTCTAAAACAAAGTCAATGTTCATGTTTAAATGCAGCTGGTGTAATAGAATTTTAATATTATTTATGGAAAATAGGGTACACAAGGGCCCATACCATACTATTCCATCGGTTGGCCAGCAACATATTGTCAAATGACGTAAAATTCCATACCCACCCACGATACTTTTTAATGCAATTTATTGAACTTTTAGTTTCAACATTATTTTGAAAACAATCCAATAAATTAAGGTCATAAAAATCAGCCAATCTTGTGTAATAATGATTGATGATTCTGATAAAGTTATAGTTTTAGCGCTGAGAATCCTAACTATCTGGTAATATAAAATAGAACATCAAAGTCGAGGAAAATTATTAAGATGTACGGTATATTTTCAGTATATTTTAAAAATGGAAGGGTATATTTTTTGGTATATTTCCGAGGGTCTGTCGGTATATTTTGTCGTTAATTCCGCAGTCACACTGATGCCAACCTAACTTTTCGTTTTGGGGATTCTGATTTTCTGTGATAAAAAAAGCAGCAGCGGCCAAGCTAGTGCAGGTGAGAAGAATAACGACAAATGCACTTTGTGGATACCGGTGGGAGTGAAACAAATGTTCCAAGCTCTACAGCAGATGAGTGTCGGCCTTGCCGGCAGAACAGAAGCTCAAACAGAATCGATGCCAAAAACAATAGCTGCAACAAGCGGCAAATGTGCCAAAAAAATATGAACGGAGGTAGTTGCCAATGCAAACACGCTCGTTCGTACCCAGACGACAGGGTTTGCCGTTTTTTTTTCCAGCATACATGTGCATGTATCTGCATGTGTTTACTTGTTTGTGTGTGCGTGTGTGTGCGTTAGTGCAGCGGCATAACTTGTTTGTATTCGAAGAATCCTCCACTCCACCAAGAATCTGCCCGTTCTCAATGCTGCCGAATGAGATGCAGATGCTCTGAAGGGAGAGTCAGTCGAGTCTCTTCTGTCACCGGTCGGTCGGTCGGTTGAGCTTGGTTCTCTGTTCTTGTTGCTGCCTGCCACAACCGGCGCCGCCAGCATTGCGGCAGCCGCTGATTCGGCGCATACCTACACACCGGCATCTGAATCGCAAAAAAAAATCCCTCGACTCCACTCGGGCCCGACTCAACTCGGACTCCAGTCGATTCGGTTTTTGGTGTCGGATTTTTGTGTGTCTACCTCAATGCGAGAAAAATTTTCCAGCCGGACGGTTTTTCATCTGCAGTTTTATCGAATTCTCGAACTATTGCAGTTGTTGCCCCTTCAATAATTTGATGGTCACTATGGAGAACAGCGAGGAGATTCTACAAATTCTGGAGCGTTTCACACGCCTCAAGCAGAAGGAGATACCCAAGGAGCTGGAGGACTATCTGCAGTATGTGGCCAAGACCGGGGACACCGTTTTCAAGTGGGCCAGCCTCAAGTATCTGTTCCGCGAGAAGCTGCTCAGCGTGATCAAGCACTTCAATGAGGACTCACCACGGCTTGAAGGTAACACAATCCTCTTGATGCACAGTGGCCCCTCACATAATCCATTTCCCTGTGTGTTGTTGTCGTTGTTGTTGCTGTTAACAGAGATACCAAACTATCCGAATGTGGATCCCTTCAATTACGAGACCATGAAATCGTCGCTGCTGGAGAGACTCGATCTGTTCAATGCGGCTCCCTTCACCGTACAGCGACTCTGTGAGCTGCTCATCGATCCTCGGAAGCAGTACTCGCGCATCGATAAGTTTATGCGAGCCCTGGAGAAGAATATACTGGGTAAGTGTGTGTGATACCGAGAAGCGTTCTATGACTCTCATCCCCATCCTGCCCCCCTCCCATTGCAGTGGTCAGCACCATTGATCCGGGACGTAAGCGTACGGAGAGCGAGAACGGCGACTCCCTGGACTCTGTGGTGAATGGTGATCTCTCGTTGGAGGTCAACATTGACATTGAAATGGAGAACGAGGCGGCGGCGGCGGGTCACTTCAACAACGGCAAGGCCAGTGGTGAGGGCTGCAGTGGTAGTGGTGGCGTTGGCGGTGGCGGTGGCGTTGGAGGAGGTGCTGCCAAGGCTAGTTGCCCGCGCTCGGACGGGGGTGCCATCCAGCCCAAGGCGAAGAAGGCCAAGCTGGAGTTCGAGGGAGATGGGGCCGACGCAGTCGCTGAAGATGAGGATGAGGGCGAGGCCGGTGAGTCCGAGCAGGCCACCAAAGCCAAATCCGAGGACGCCGAGGAAGACGCCGACGAGGATGATGATAAAAACGACGAGGACGAGACTGATGCCGATGCTGATGCAGCCCAGGAGGCAGCCGAGATCGAAGAGCCCGACGAGGATGATGAGGATGATGCGAAGACTGCCAAGCAGGCTCTCAATGGCACCAAACAAAAGCAGGGGCAGGAGCAGGAGCACGACGATGACGAGGAAGCCTCTCCCGAGAGTGACCCCACTGGTGGCCCAGACGATGACGACGACGAAGACGCCGGCCTATCGCCAGAGGCAACCGTCAAAGAAACTGCCGATGAGAAGGAGGACGAGGATGCCGATGCCCTAGCCGAAGTCGGTGATGCTGCCGATCCGCAGCCGGAGAAGATCATTGAGAAGCAGGAAATCGAAAAAGCCGAGAAGACGGGCAAGAAAGTCGAGCCAAAGACCAAGTCTGCCACCGATGAGGGGGATGGGTTAGCTGACGATAAAAAGGGCGAAGCCCATGCCAACGCCAAGGCCGAAAAGGAGATCGTTGATAAAGTTGCGGACAAAGAGTCAACATCCGCATCTACACCCACTAAAAAGGACAAGAAAGAGGGACAGGCGAAAAAGGCTGCCACACCGGAACCCAAACTAGCATCGGCAAAGAAGGCATCACCGACCGGTAAGGCCGGCAAAGCCACTGACGCCGCCGAAGCAACCGCTGACGCCAAGGAGCGGAACACTGAAAAGACTGAGACCGAATCGGCCGCTAGCAAGAAGCAGCCGCTGGCCCCTGCCGAACCATCCTCATCGGAGGCCGTCGATAATAAGAAAAAGGCCGACAAGACTGCCGAGAAAGCTTCTGAAGCTTCTGACAAAGAGCCCGTCGAGCCCGCTGAGACCACTGATCAAGCTGATCCAGCAGAGGGCGATGCCGATGCTGAGGAAGATGAGGCCGCACCGAAATCTCTCTCGCCAGCCATAGCTGACGATGAGCCTGCACCAACACCGCCAGAAGTCACCAAGGAGGCAGCCACAGCTGCCACTCCACCAGCACTCGCGTTGAACGATCAACCGATGGAGGACACACCGGCCGATGAGGAGACAGGAGCAGCAGCCTCTGGGGCAGCCGACGGGGAGGAGATGGTAATGTCCGAGGAGGCTGCCTCCTCCTCAGCTGTCGCCGAAATGGTAACCGAGGACGCAGCCGCCGCCAAAGACGATATGGCCGCCATGGAGGTGGACGACACCAGCCAGGAGGTGATGGACCAGTAAACCATGCCAATTCCAAGCGACTAATAACAACATACTAATCCATATACATAATTAGCTATATAAGACAGCACCTAACACATGCCACATCCCAGATCCTATATCAATCATCTCAGACACTTCCCCTCAGTCGCTCAAATAGAAGATATTCGTCAATATCCTCCATATAGTTGTAAGTGGAAAGTTAAAGGGCCACAAGTAGTTGTTTTGCTCGAAATCCAATACTAGACGCCGACGATCATTCCATTCCCCTCCTTCATCTCATCATCCTCGTGCTACTCCTCTCATGTGTAACAGAACACTCGTGACTAACGGCTCTCTGAATCACTGTCCGTTGTCTTATTTTTATGTACTTTTTATACCCGGTACTCATAGAGTAAATAGGCCCAGCCCCCACAAAGAGCGAAAATCTCCCACAGCCACAATTTTAAAGATAAGAGAAAAGTAAAAACGCAATTCCGTAGAGAATATCCGTATCTATCAGATCACTGAATTTATAGGGATTATAGCAAGAATGACGACATTCATTTGCAGTGGCTAGCCCCCACCCCTTGCAGCTTTTTTATTTTTTGCACATTCTCTCATTTTAAAGTCTGCTTCGTGCAGTGTGCGGCTCTAGGGTAGGGGTGCGAGCTAAAAGATCGCTAAGGTGCTGATATCCCACTTAGTACCGGGTAAAAGTTGTGACGCGTAAGAAGCGTCTCACACGTCGATCCTCGTCAATGTATACTTTTTAGACCAATACTCTGTTGCAATATGCGTAGATATTCGGGATGTATTTCACGACACCCATCCATCACCCAATCATCCTATTATTTATGTGTTTGTGTCCTGTGCCCAGTGTCCTTTTTTATAATCATTCTCTGGTAATCTCTGGCAATCCAGACATTTTTAGGTGTGCTTCATGTCACGAGCCGTGGATGTCTTGAGCAGTTTGAACACAAAATAAACTATCTATACACTATATACAATATAGAAGGGGGCACTGCCGCATGACGGGTTACATTAACAGCAAGCAAATGTTCCTTCAGTCGCTGAAGTTATGGGAACTTTCAGCTGAAACTCTCTCCCACACAAAAGACCCTCCAAAATGAATGGCATATTTCTGTCGATCGTTTCTTTGGTATTTGATGGTTTATACAGTAGTATGTGCGGTATCTGCGGTTGGGGGTAGAGGGGTTGGGTGGTAAGAGGTGGAAGCAAACAGCAAACAAACGTGCAGGCAAAGAAGAATAACAACAAGACCGACAAAGCGAACGATGACTCGTTAACGATTGATTAACGATTGATAAAGCCAATGGGATGCCAGTGAGCCAGTGGGTCGCGGGCCGGGCCCAAGCGGCCGCCAAACTCCAGAGCCAGAACCAGTGCCAGTGCCAGTGAGCTGGAGCTGGAGTTGGTGGCATTGGGCCGCGACCTATAAACGAATGGATCTTCGTCTCCGATATCGATATCCGGTCGATGCCAGCCACCGACGACGCTCCGATGGCACTCCTGCTGCCAGCCAGGGCCAGGTCCAGGTCCAGGCCAGGGGCCAGGCGGGCGGGGGGCCGAACGCACGGCCTAGCCCAGCAGCACCTTGCGCATCATGAACCCGCTATTGGCACTGCTCGCGGCGCTGCTGCTCGCACTGGAGCCACGTGCCGGTTCCTCATGCTCGATGCACTTCGATGAGCAAAGGTACTGCAGCAGCGGTACGCGATACTTGCCGCAAAAGTCCACGAACTTGATGTGCTCCACGCGATTGTCGAAGAACACGCCCTTGCAGTTGGGATTCACACAGCAGTTGGCGCTGTTCAGATACTCGGCCAGGGTTCGGGGTATGTCATAGGGTCCGGGCCGCTGGCCACTCGCCTTCACAATGCGCCCAGCAAGCTCCAGCAAAGTTGGTGGCTTCAATGCCATGTCCTGTACGAAGCGCACCACCAGCGGATTGTCACGCAGACTCAACTGTTGGTAGAACGACAAAAGGCTTCAGTTTAGGTCTGTGATAGATGATGGATTGTGGACCTACCTCCGTGAGGTTCTTCAGGGCCACAATGTCCTTGGGCAAGTGGCGCAGACGGTTCTTGTGCAGCAGCAGCGACTTGAGGTTCTTCAGCCGGGCAATGCTCATCGGCAGATTCTCGATGAGATTGTCGCACAGGACGAGTGCTTGCAGCTGGCTGAGTGAACCAACAGCATCGGGCACCTCGCTGATAAGGTTGCCGCCCAACGACAGCACATGAAGACTGTAGAGTAAAAAGAGGGAAAAGAATTATTAATGGATGGTAATCAGAGCAATCTATAAGAAGATTCCTATACCTCTGATCAATATTATCTCTCAACGATCTTTAAGCGATTCGATCTGATCTTGAACAAAGGAAATTCAAGCAAACAAGTTCTGTTTTTGTCAGTGTAAACAAATGGTAAACTGTCGCATAATGTATCGATTTCAACACTGCACAAAGCGAATGATAGGAGAGAAACAGACAGATAGATAGACAGACTGATTAAGAAAGAAAGAGAGCGAATGCAGAGTATATTTATAAAAGGTGAAGGCAAAAGCATCTCTCTCCTCACTTAAGACAAAGAAAAGATCTTCTATGTCTGCAGCCCATACTATGGTATGGCTCCTCTTGCGTCACATCTTCCCGTTGTTCCCCTAAAGTAACCCCCTCCTAACCCACATAACATTGCAAATTTCATCATAAAGTCCGGGTAATCTGATAACTAATTCCAATTTTTTAATTTGTTTTCCCATTGATATTGTGGAATTGTTGTTGCTGCTTGCTCTTTTTTTTTGTTTATTATTATTGTATTAATATACGGCGGACCGTATCTTTATGGCATTCGAGCACATCGAAATCATTTGAGTCCGAGTCGAGTACGTGTTTTTCGATAGATTTGGCATTTACGATGCCCATAGCCACCAGCCACCGCACTACTCCACTCCATGCCACACCACTCCACTCACAAGTGCCTTGGGTCTCTCGCGGGCTGTTTGTTATCAGTTCTCATACACAGAATAAACGGACAGACGGACAGGGCACGGCAGAGCGATACTTGTACTAGTTGTTTTGGACTTTTTCCCCTGGACAGGCCAGACGCCTGGCAACAGGCGATCGCACGCGTGCGCTCTATGGTCTATGTTCTATGGCCATTTACCTTTGCATCTTCCAAATGTCCTTTGAGATGCCCGTGATCTTGTTGCCGCCCACATACAGATACTTGAGGTGCCGTAGCTCGGTGACCTGCTCGGGGAAATAGGTCAGCTGATTGCCGCTGAGGTTCAGTTCCTTGAGGGTGCTGTGTCCGTGGCTATATCCACCGACGCCAGCCTGCTTGGCCAGCAGCGACTTGGGCAGCGAGCAGTTGGTCAGCAGATTGTTCTTGGCAATCAGTGTAACCAGCGGCAGCTGGCAGATGGCGTCCGGCAGCTGGGTGATCGCATTGGAGCTGAGATCCAGCACCTTGAGGTTGGCAAACTGCTGCAGCACACGGGGCAGGCCCACCAGTCGATTGTGGTTGAGCAGCATCGTCTCGATGTCACCGCTGGACTTGAGCAGCGCCTTTTGCGGCGATGTCAGGTGATCCTCGAGCGTTCCCAGATCGAGACTCATGCGGCCAAAATCGATGGTCTTTTGCTCGCGCGAATCCGTGTCCGAGCTGTCCGACGTGTACACCTCCATGGCTGGGCTGGGCTGGGCTGGGCCTCCTTCTGTGCGGATCACTTGGAAAGCGTCGAGTGCGGCTTGTTGTCGCGATCGCGTCGCTTTTTGTTTACGGATCTCAAATGGAACTGATCGTCGAAGCTGTTCTACGGCGCAGATGATGATCTGATCTGATCAGTTCTGATCCAACAGAGACAGAAGCACACACAAAACAAAACAAAAATAATGCAAATAAGAAGAAAAACAAAACAGCAAACAGCAGCAAAACAGCGGAAAAACTCAAAACTCGTCGCGAAGTGTGTGTATGAACGGTTAATGCCAAGAGCTAACGTGACGCTCGCTCGCTCGCCCCAACCCAAATGAAATGACAACTGTTGCCAGTCGTTTGGAGCTGATCTTGGAGCTGTCGAACCGAAATTCAATCGGCCCATCGCTCGGCTCGTGGCCCGAGCTCTCTCTCGCTCCCTCGCTCTCTCACTCTCTGTGGCCAGCTTTGCTCTCGCACTTTTCGGTTGTTGTCTGGATGGTGCGCACGAGGCGTATGCGTAACAGCTGCCAACCCATTGCCTTGGAAGGGGGCAAAGGCAAAGGGAAGATCGCTATCATGGGCCTGTGGCTGGGCCAAAGGTACGAGGGCTGCGTGGGTGGGTCAAACAGTTTGGGTCAGCACTAGGAATCAATTGTTGGGCCTTATCGGCTCGACTCGATTCGATTCGATTCGTAATTCGTGTCGAGTTCTTTGTACGTTTGCAATTCTCGGAATCTGCAATCTTTTGCATTTACATTTATTCCATTTAATGGAAGTCCACCCCCTCCTAGAGGGGGGCTGTTGTCAGCTGAAGAAATTCCTGGAATGCAAGGAAATTCTATAGAAACTAGACATTGACTTGACTTTCGAGTGTACTCCACAAACTTCTCGACTGCCTCAAGTCTGGCATCATTAAGCCAAATCGATTCGATCGCAGGCGCCGGAGCTCGATCAAATGTTTTATGATCATCGATGCCTTCCGACTCACCTGCATGCCGAATGGGTGCGGGGGGTTTTTTTTGGTGTTATTCTATGGTGATGAAGGGGTGGTGAAAGTTATCGAGCAGCCCACTTGATCCGTGAAATAATCAATAAATGTACATATATATTTATTTTCGACAATCGTTTATTTTCGCCTGTTTACTGTTTGCCATTCGCTCGATCGTTCGTTGGCTCTCCGCCTGACGTTCTGTACTTAGGATCGTATAATCAAAACATCGCCACAGACCCCGCCCTGTGCCTGTGCCTACCTATCTCTCCTCCCCCTTTGCTCCCTTCCTTCTCTAGTTCAAGCCACTTGTGTCGGCCCCTTTGGCCGTATCCCCGCTATTCGCAAAAGTTCGTCGCCAGGGGCCCGGGCAGCTGGGGCCCGTATGGCGTGCAAATAATTGTTTATTATCGCGTCATTGGAACATTTCTATAGCCCGTCTCTATGCTGGCGCTGGGACTGGGACTCGCACTGATAAGAGGCCAGCACTTAAATCTCAAAATCAAAAATAGAGAGTGAGAGAGAGAGGGCGAGAGTGAGGGCGAGAGCGAGAGCGACACTGGCGATAACGACTCGGGCTGTATACTCGTACGCTGTCTCCAGACTAAGTACTACTAGAATCTATCTATTTATAATTAAACAAAATAATTTATGGATAGCTCAAACTCCAAATTGAAAACAATTTACAACTGGCCACAACTGGACGATAACGAAACAATGCGACCGATCGACTGATCAAAATAACATATAAAAATGGATTTTTTGTTTGGGGCAGAGAATAGTCTTTGTGGCAGTAACAAAAGACACTATCACGGACACAAGAATGTTGTGAACTTTGTGCCTGGATGCTGCTCCGGTTTCGGTGCGTTTTTTTTTGCACACGTTGCGAAATTTTTGTGGGTCCCCAGATCGCAGATCTCGTCTCTCTGTCTGTCTATCTGTTTGGCTGTCGGGCAGTGTGTGTGTGGTCCTTATCGCCCCAAATTGTTATTGGCATCAAAACAAAGCAACAATCAGCACTGATACTGATGCCAGTAGCTGGGCCATGCCCAAGATTAACTGGCGACACTTGTTTCAGCTATTTCTGATTTCTGTTTTGCTTTTTGTTTTTTGCACTTCTCGTAGGAGTGACTGAGGAGACCATCAAGTGTCCACGGGGTTTATGCACGACCCCTAGGCAGTATGAATAATCTATTTGTAATAATTAATGCTAATCTATCATCATCAATTATCGTTATCGATTCGATTTCGTGTCGTCTGTTATTCGACTTGTCTGCCAGTGTGTGTGTGTGGGGCTATGGATGAGGCCACTCACAGATGGTGGCCAGCGTCTCACTTACTTGCCAACTGGTGGACCTTTGATAGCTATAGACGGCGATAGTCTTTGCCCTTCTGATCCCCACAAAAGTGCCCACAAAAACAAACTCAAAACTGTTTCGGATCCTCAAACCTCCAGTCTCAAGCCCATATTTAGACAGAGTCATTTCAGATTGTGATAAGTCTAGAAAAGTTTAATTATAGAGTCCACGGAGACTCACGAAGGGTGTACCCAATGAAAAGTTTCTTTTCTGGATAAACGATGCTTAGGCTGCAGCGAAATTGAGGGATTATTTATTACGGATATTACGGGACAGTTGTGCAACTTCGAAACATTTTAATGTTTTTTAAGTATACCTACAAGTATCTGAAATATCCAGAGATACCCCAGTTGTCTCAATTAAAAATCATTTTCTTTACAAAAAACAGTCTCATGGATCCGATAAAATAAAACTATTGAAGCTCATTCATTATGCGTGGAATGCGAAAATAAATATGCCACATAATTTACTCTTACAATACATTTTACCCACGATTATCCGCCCAAAAGCTTGCCTCAAATGTGCATCGCTTTCCTTGTGACAGCCCCCGGGTTCGCTGCCTACTTTTAGGCTTACATCCAAGAAGCGACTTTCGCGAAGTGCCTTTTACTCCAGCAAAAACTATCGAAATGCGAAATTAATTTTTTGGTTATTTTTATTGAGTTTTTGTTTTGTTTGTTCGCAATTTTTTGGATTACATGTCACGTATTTTACAAAGTATACAAAAAAAAAATAGTATTCCTTTATATGTATATAGAGGGGGAATAGCATAGCTGATAGCTGCTTTTTAGTTGTACATAACTATTAAAATGTAATGGTTAATATGTCGATATATGTATGTATGTATACGAGTATAATGTTATTCTATGTATGTTATTCTATGGTGATGAAGGGGTGGTGAAAGTTATCGAGCAGCCCACTTGATCCGTGAAATAATCAATAAATGTACATATATATTTATTTTCGACAATCGTTTATTTTCGCCTGTTTACTGTTTGCCATTCGCTCGATCGTTCGTTGGCTCTCCGCCTGACGTTCTGTACTTAGGATCGTATAATCAAAACATCGCCACAGACCCCGCCCTGTGCCTGTGCCTACCTATCTCTCCTCCCCCTTTGCTCCCTTCCTTCTCTAGTTCAAGCCACTTGTGTCGGCCCCTTTGGCCGTATCCCCGCTATTCGCAAAAGTTCGTCGCCAGGGGCCCGGGCAGCTGGGGCCCGTATGGCGTGCAAATAATTGTTTATTATCGCGTCATTGGAACATTTCTATAGCCCGTCTCTATGCTGGCGCTGGGACTGGGACTCGCACTGATAAGAGGCCAGCACTTAAATCTCAAAATCAAAAATAGAGAGTGAGAGAGAGAGGGCGAGAGTGAGGGCGAGAGCGAGAGCGACACTGGCGATAACGACTCGGGCTGTATACTCGTACGCTGTCTCCAGACTAAGTACTACTAGAATCTATCTATTTATAATTAAACAAAATAATTTATGGATAGCTCAAACTCCAAATTGAAAACAATTTACAACTGGCCACAACTGGACGATAACGAAACAATGCGACCGATCGACTGATCAAAATAACATATAAAAATGGATTTTTTGTTTGGGGCAGAGAATAGTCTTTGTGGCAGTAACAAAAGACACTATCACGGACACAAGAATGTTGTGAACTTTGTGCCTGGATGCTGCTCCGGTTTCGGTGCGTTTTTTTTTTGC